>NC_138899.1:6803814-7409680 GCF_965194825.1 Balaenoptera physalus
TGAATTCCACTAGGAATATAAGAGATCATTCATTCAGTAGGAAAAGGAAAGCTGTGGATCATATTGGCCATTTATCGATATTGTGCAGATACACAACATAAACAAATACACACACAAATGGATAAAGCAGCACTTTCAAAGACTTTGTTCAAAGGATTCTCTAGCCAGGATACCCTGATGGAACAAAATTCCATAACCTCAGAAAAAAAAAAAAAAAAGACAAAAACATCGCCGTCATAAGTTTGGCTGGACTCATTGTACCTGGATAAATGTATTTTTGCCTTCACCATGCCTTTTCTGAGTTTTATTACTCTTTGCATTCTGACTACTAACCGAAAACAGGATTCCTTCAGATTCCTGGGCAGCTTGCCACTACTTTGGGCAAGGGGCCAATAAAAATCATTAGCAATACATAAATTTTTATCCAGTGGGCTTTCCTGAACATGGTGCAAGTGTTCATAAGGTCTGAGCACTGAAACCCAGATGTTCTGTCTCATCACGTGATCCTCATTTGCTAGCAGTTGGTTATACTCAAATCTGTTATGTGATTATATTGTAATTTATGTCAAACGAGGATCAATATGCCATTCAAATACACTAATAAGAATGGTGATTAGATAGACACTTGTGTTAATAAAACACAGTAGATAAGACTAACAGTTCTAGGTTTTTTCAAAGTTCGCAGTACACAATGCATATTATGGATTGTAATTTATTCATTTACAGTGAGGCCGATATGAATATATTCATAAGAGGAAAATATTAGAATGAAGTATGTTCATAATTATCATGATGAGATGTATCAGCCACTTTATGAAACTGAAAACCCTACTTTACTATTTTTTTGCATTTTAACATTCAAAATTGTCCTTCTACTAGGTTGGTGAAATTGCCATTTGTCTTGTTTATATTTCAAGTATTATTTTTGAAAGTGAAAAATGTCTCATGAAAATGTATCTCTACTTAATGTCAGGTTAAAACACACACAAACACACCCATATATACACAAACAAATACACTTGAAAGATTACATGAAGTGTATTTACTCTGATGTTTAATTAAAAACTGCCAGTACTACAACAATTGCCACACAATATGCAATCATGGTGTTTCCCGAGACTATAACCCCCCTCCTTCAACCCTATTCCCAGTGTCTGCCTTGGGTACATTAGGCAGAAACAATGAATATAAGTAGGATTTCAGAACAGAGAACACAGCAGAATAGAAGATAAAGTATTAAGGGAAAAAAAGATACACAATTAAACTCCTTTTAGGTGCTGTTTTAACTATGTTGTCTTCTACCACATTTATCTGACTTCCAATGATGTGCTTCTTTCTGGTGAATTACTTATGTCCTTGATCCTAGAAATCAGTTTAAATTGAAATCCAAAGTAAAAAATAAAAAAATAAAGGATACCTCCTCCTTAATTAAACCAGAAGGTGACCTACTTTAGACTAAAGTAATCTAGTGGGAATACATGTTGGCTACAACAACTACTTAAAAACATTTTACAACAAACTAACACCTCTTTGTACACTAATAAATTAAATACAAATCAAGGCCAAAGAATTTCGGGTTTTTCCCTTAAATTCAATAAAATATCAAGCGATTGGTTTTTAAAGGAGGGTTCAGAGAACTAAAACTTGAGAAATATATTCTATACCCTGCAGCATTTTATTAAACTTGTTCTAAACAGATGGGTATTCTATTTATAAAGCTCCAGGGAAGGCAGACCCACATGTCATTCTAATATTCACTGTAATCCTAGGATTCTTCAATTTTTCTTTCACGTACATGCATATATTTTTATTTCACCAGAGATGCAATGAGAAACCATTTTAAATAAATTAGACATTAGGACAAGAATATGACAAGGGGATGTAATTTATTTGAAAACAATAGGACAGGAGATTAATATTTAACAGTTTCAAAAAAAGCTTACGTTTTTCCCCCAAAATAAAAAGTCTTTCAAAATAATGCTTTTCTAACACATGGGCTTATTTATATCCCAAAACATCTGTCAGAAAATTAATTTGTTTTTATTTAAATTTAGATAGCTTTATTTTCCCCCTTTATGGAGCATAAGTCCTTTTCTCTTAAAAGGTCTTGTTGCAACAATTTATACTGTTTATATCCAAATAGAAAAAATCAAGCAACACCCATAATAATGAGAATAATAGTATAATGATGTTTCTCTAGCATCACGATAACAAATTGTTCTACGTAGGTGGATACTGTGGTGCTTTGCCCAGATACTCTCTTCAGAGCTGATGTTTCCAACCCTTCTTAGACTATGCATTTCTGAGGACTCACAGCTCAATCCTTCACTGGTGATTGCCCTCGGCTTCAGGGAACTGCTGAGGGTCAGGTCAAGCCCACTCTCACCGGGTGACTCACACCCAGTGTTTGGCTGATACAAGATGTCATTGACCTATGTCAACTTCCGATAACTTGAATCACGCATGCGGACTCGAGAATCAAGTGGAGGTACGATGACTCTCACATAGTGGGTCAGCCTCTGCTTCCCCCATTCCCACTCTTCTTCCTCCCTTACAAGGGTGGCTCCTAAAACCATGTGCCAGTGAAAAGTATACATGCTATGCTCCTTTATAGGGCCCAGGAATCCTATCTAGGACACCCTAAATATTGCAATGGGGATACATTATTTAAAAGGCCATTCAAGAAACTTTGCACACAATTTGGCAGTGTGTATCATATAATTGCTTCAATGTCACCTAAAAATGTAACTACTTACAATTCTTGATGTATTAGAAAATCAACAAGTAAATCTGGAAACTACTAGTCCAAAGGGCTCTAGATGCTGGAATATACTATGAGATTTAGTCTTCATTTATTTATCAAACATAAGCTAAGGACATTGTCTCCATCTAGGTGCCTGAGGAGACAGAACACACATATAAAAGTTTTTATTTTGGGGAAATATTGTATTTCTACTATTTCTCTCCTTTCTGCTTTTTTGTACTTCTGATTCATAATTATATTACATATATCTTTGTTATAAGCCTCCTCAACACTTTTAAAAGGATCAGGGGCTTTGGAGAAAGGACACTTTTAAAATGGACAGAGGCAGGATCTGCATTCCAGAAAAAGGGATCAGTATAGAAGTGTCACAAAGCAGGATTGTATGCTTGGCATGTTTGAAGTTATGCATAGACCAATTAAACTAGAGTTTATATTACAGAGTTACAGGGATAAGTTTGGAATGCTAAAAGTTGCCAAAGTGGCTATGAAGACAAGATAAGGAATGTGTTTGTTATAGAGAAGAGGGTTGAGTTATTAATAGGAATAAGACATCTCTGAAGAATCTTATGTTATTTATTTTGGCTATGATATAATGCAAGCATTTTACAAGTGCAAAAAAATAAATCAAAAATAAAACAGATGTCACTAAAATTGGATATCAAGTTTAGTGAATGAACATACCTGTGTGCTGAGTGCTTGACACATCCACACAGAGAAAATAATTATTTAAAGTGACTTCAAGTATAAAATCAAAGAAGTTGATTCAGTTAGAATTATTACCAAGACTTTTTTTCCCTCTGAAGTATGTATTTACTAGCTCTGTGAACTCTCAAAGGCCCCAAATCAATGGCAATCCTGCAGAAATGGAATTTACCAAAAATAACCAAGATGCCTTAAAGGACAGGTGATTCTAGTCTGGGGCAGAAAATATTTATGGTGTTTCTAGGAAATGTTGTGCCAGAAAGCAAGAGATGCCAAAAAAAAAAAAAATATAATGAGTTTATGTCAGAAAGACACTGGGGCTCTCATGAAGGGATTCCAATTAGCCAAAGATGGATAATTTGAACATCGAGAGACAACAATCACAACAGCAAGGACTGCAATTGATTGAAATACATGGAGCCTGTAATTCCAATGAGTTCATAGTGGGGATCAAAGAATATATGTTTCAACACGATTCACCAGGTATGTGTATGCAATGAACATATGAGAAGTACCATCCTACATGATTATGAGTCTAATGATCTCTGTCTTCTGTTCTCATCCCCTTCTCCTTTTTGATACTGTATTTTTTCTCATTTTACAGGGACACTTGTTTTAGCCTGCCCTTACTCTCATGTACCATTGCAAAGTGTCTGTGGTTTTCTTAGGTCTTCCTCAAATGTCTTAACAATGAGGCCATTACAATTAGGTAGAACGTCCTTAGCTACCCTCAACTACCTTTAGCTACCCCTAAGGTACCCTTAGCTACCCTTAGCTACTAGCTACCCTTAAAAGTGTTGAATGATGCTGGGCTGTCAGCTCACATCATTTTCTTTCATGCTGTAGATTCTTATGCCCTATTATCCACATCTTCCATTTCAGCACCACCTAAATCTCTTCAGTCCCTCACCATCATCCTTTTGCTCCTTGCCCTGCAATATGTACCTAGACAGGGGATCTAGCCTTGCAAATCTATCCCTGTATTATTACACTGATTCAATCTGTAGTCCTCTCTCTTTTACCCCCTCCCCACTTGTTTTTTTTTTTTTTTTGCTAGTCCTATTTTAGTTTCTTGTTCTTCACTTTAAAACAATCTATGTATGTCACTAGATGCAGAAACAGAGTATCTATTTTACCATTTCTTTTCTTATATTTAATGGCATGTTTCACCCGGATATGCAACTAGTGACATCTTAAAATGAAAGCAAGCCTTCCTTTCCATTAACTACATTAAAAATTTGAAATTTTTCCTGTTATAACAGAAGTTTTTCATTTTCTTTTTTTTAACATTCTCCATATGACTTCCAAATTTCCAGGATTGTGTGAAATTAGCTTTAGCTCTTGCAAAATCATGACAAGAAAAAGTGCTAGTTTTCTCTTTATAGTTTACAGTTCTCACTTTCCTATACGCTTTATCAATGATTTTGAACACTTCAACTTCCTGTAGTTCTATTTTAGATGATTAGCATGTGTATCTTGATATACCTCCTTCAATAGGACATACTAACAGACTGATTTTAGAGCACTTGACATTATCATTACCTTTTGATTAGACTCAAACTTTCTTGAATTTTTCTAAAAGATGGGTGTAATTTCCTCCCCCAAATCATAAAACTCCCCTTGCAGATTCCTAATCTTTTAAATATCTATACTGTGTCATAAATCCGTGTCCTGTATGATATATTCACTTATTTTTCACTGGGAAGAGTCCTAAACATTAGGACTAAAGCAATTTCTCTATTTCTACCTGAATCCTTAAGTTTGAAACTGCAGTCCTCTTCTGAGCTGCTTGACTACGTCCTTCGGTAACTCAGAAGCTGTGTCTTTTTGACCTTCTCTGTATTTGGTATTCCGCAGTGCCAGAATGGAAGGGCAAACCCCCAGGAGGTAGAGGATAAGGAGCCCTCAGCCATCCTGAAGTCCCATCTGCTCACTTAACATGTAAGGAAACTGTGGCCCAGAACACTTAAAGCAAAACAAAACACACCTGTTTACCCAAACTATCATTGTATTTCTCCTCCTCCTCCCCAGAGCCCACCCTCATCGTTCTTCCTCCTCCTCTTTCTTTTTTTTTTTAAACTGTAGTTTGTTTTAACCTTTTCATCACTTCTGATGCATTGACTCATGTCCCTTTTCATAATGGAAGTTTATAGGAACACATTGCTTCTGACCCGTCCTCCAATAGACTGCATTTTCCTTTCCTTATATCTGTGGGGTTAACTCTTCAAGTGTTCTTTTGAACTTCTTTCATTTAACTTTTGTGCCCTTGAGTCACACTTTTTCCGTGTGTTTCTTCCTGATTTATCTTCTCCTGCATTCAGCCTGTTGGGAAAGGAGGTTCTCCTTATGGTCCTGCTATTCTCATTTCCTGTATTTGGTTTCCATTCATTCAGGGGGAGGAATTAACACTGTAATTCCTCCCCCTCTTTCTCTCCATCATCTGAGGACTGTAGACAACAGTGTCTCTGCTGATGTGTTTTGTCTCCTTTTCTCTGCGAGATCCATCTCCACCCTGCTGCTCTTCTGCTGCATCTCATGTCTTTCTCTTGTGATGTATGTTTTCCTTGTCTTTTTCCTCTCACTTCAACCTGAAATCAGTCTTTGCTTTATTTCTTTCCATTTCTTCCTGAAGGTCCCCTCTCTCCTCCCTTCTCCTAGAATCTTTGTTATATTAATCTAGGAGAATGCTACCACATCCATTTTTTTTCTTCTTCAAACTTTCATACTGAGTCCTTGAAGTTGGTCCAGCTGTCGGGCAGTTTGCACAGATAGGGCGTCTCTTTGCATAATAAAGTTTGCAGGTATTTCACTGGAAAACGTGCCATGTTCCTTTCCTCACGCCAAGCTCCCATTTCCTGACTGCACGTTGCTCCCAGATGAGTTCTAATGCCTTATACAATACATGCCTTTAATTGTCTTTTTTATAACGACAATTCTTCAGAAAACACCTGTCAAGTGGCTAATCCCTCCCTATCCTTGCCACATTTCTGTTTCACACTTACGTTTCCTGGTCTAAATCCCAAACCTGTCTGCTGCATTTGCTGGAAACACTGACACAGTGCAATATCATCTTAGTTCCCAAACACACACCATTTTATCCTACTAATTGGAAGCAACACCATGTACTTCTAGTTACTTTTTTCCAGCCAACTTTAAGTTAACACAATAACAACAAATTCGTACTAATAATAAAATATATTGCTAACACTAAGACATACTAACAATATGACTATAACAAAAAATAAATATGTAGACACCATGTATTTCCTGTTTGAGGTTCTACCTACTTTATTCTAGCTGACTCTTGACCTGCGTTGTGACTCTAATTAGATTCAGGATGAAAATATTCATACTTATTCTTAGTTCATGCTGTCCTGCTATTATTTTTGAAATTTTAAATTTCACCACAAAGTTTTGTTCAACAGTGGCTCAATTGAAACTCTCATTACTGTCTTTATTAAGGTATTTGAATTACTATAACATTTTCCACACCAATTTTTTTCTGTTTTTCCTTATTTCTGGTTTCTTCTAATTGATACTATGTTGGCACGAGAAGCCAAGTGTGTGTGTTTTTAAAATGTTGTAGATAAAAGAATATTTGGACTAAACATAAGAAAAGCAAGTCTAAATATTGGGGGATTTATCCAAGATTATTGAACAAGTTAGGGCCAAAGCTGGATAGAATTCAAGCTTACAATTTCCTAGACCAACATGTACACTATACTACTTTATATCACCTTCCCTGCCTTTCTATCTAAATAATACATGTATTGGTATGATAATCTAGAAAAAAAGAAAATATGGCTTTAAAATTAACTCGTATTATATAAAGTTTTTATACTCAGACATATATGAACATGTGCTTTAAAGAACACTTGTTACTGAACTATCCAAAACCTTGTGAAATACAAGCATCCATACAGGTATTACTATTTTTTACTATTTTTATTACTATTTTTTATTACTATTTTTTATGTTTATTACATATACTATGTAATACTATACTATACTATACTATGTTTATTACATATACTATTTTTTATGTTTATTACTATTTTTTATGTTTTTAGAGTGGTTTTAGGTTCAGAGCAAAATTGAGGGGAAGGTACAGAGATTTCCATATACCCTGCCCTGCCACACACATAGCGTTCCCAATTATCAACATTCCCTTTCAGAGTGGTACATTTGTTACAATTGATGAAACTACATTGACACCTCATTATCACCCCAAATCCATAGTTTACTTTAGGGTTTTCCACTGCCCTAAAAATCCTTTGTGCTCTGCTTATTCAACCCCTGGAAAGGATTGATATTTTTACTCTTTCCATCTTCTTGCCCTTTTCCAGAATGTCACGTGGTTGGAATCATACCATATGCAGCCTTTTCTCATTGGCTTCTTTTGCTTCATAATATGTATTTAAGCTTCTTCCTTGTCTTTTCATGGCTTGATGGCTCATTTATTTTTAATGCTCAATAATATTTCATTGTCTGGATGCACCACCTTAAAGTTGATTTATCCATTCACCCACTGAAGAACATCTTGGTTGCTTCCAAGTTTTGACAGTTATGAATAAAGCTACTGTAAGCATCCATGTGTAGGGTTTTGTGTGGACATAACGTTTTCAACTTTTGGGGTCAATACCAAGGAGCATGATTGCTGGATTTTATGGTAAGAGTATATTTATTTTTGTGAGAAGCTGACAAACTATCTTCTAAAGTGGCTGTAGCATTTTATATTCTTACCAGCAGTAAATGAGAGTTCCTATTTTTCCACATTCTCACCATCATTTGGTGCTGTCAGTGTTCCAGATTTGGGCCATTTTAACAACCTCTTTGTTGTTTTAATTTACATTTCCCTGATGACATGTGAAGGAGCATATATTTTTTGGTTATTTGCCATCTATATATCTTCTGTGGTGAGATGTGTGTTTTGGGCTTTGGCCCATTTTTCAATCTCACTGTTTTCTTATTGTTGACTTTTAAGAGTTCTTTGCATGTTTTGAATAATAGTTCTTTATCAGATGTGTCTTCTGCAAATTTTTTTCTCAGTCAGTAGTTTGTGTTCTCATTCTGTTGACATTCTCTTTTGCATAGCAAAAGTTTTTAATGAAGTCCAGCTTCTCTATTATTTCTTTCATAGATCATGCCTTTGGTGTTGTATCTAAAAAGTCATCACCATACCCAGGGTCATCTAGGTTTCTTCCTATGTTATCTTTTAGTAGTTTTATAATTTTGCATTTTACATTTAGGTCTGTGATCAACTTTGAGATAATTTTTTGAGCGGTGTAAGGTTTGTGTCTACATTTTTTTTTTTTTTTGCACATGGATCTCCAGTTGTTCCAGCACTCTTTGTTGAAAAGATTATCTTTACTCCATTGTATTACATTTGTTATCTTGTCAAAGATCAGTTGACTGTTTTTATGGGGGTCAATTTCTGGGTTCTCTATTCTGTTCCATTGATCTATCTGTGTATTCTTTTGCTAGTTACACATTATCTTGACTACTGTGGCTTTATAGTAAGTCTAGAAATCAGGTAGTGTCAGTTTTACAATTTTGTTCTTATCTTTTAATATTGTGTTGGTTACTCTGGATCTTTTATCTCTCCATGTAAACTTTAGATTTACTTTGTCAATATCTACAAAACTTGCTGGAACTTTGGGATCACATTAAATCTATAGATCAAGTTGAGAAGAACTGACATTATTGAGTTTTCCTATCCACGAACATGGAATATCTCTTCATTTATGCAGTTCTTCTTTGATTTCATTCATCAGAATTTTGTAGTTTTCCTCAGACAGATCCTGTACATATTTTGTTAGATTTATACTTAAGTTGTTTTTTTTTTTTTGAGGGTTACTAATGTAAGTGGTATTGTATTTTTAATTTCAAATTCTACTTATTCATCACTGATGTATAGGAAAGTGATTGTTTTTTTTTAACATTACCCTTGTATCCTGGCAAGCTGGCTATAATCACTGGTTAGTTCCAGGAGTTTTGGGATGGGTTATTTCAGATTTTATACATAGACTATCATGTCATCTGTGAATAAATACACTTTCAATTTCTTCTATCACAATCTGTATACTTTTTATTTCTTTTTCCATGTCTTATTGCATTAGCTAGAACTTCCAGTACAATGTTGAAAAGGAATGAGAGGAGACATCCTTTCCTGTGCCTGATCTTAGAAGGAATGTTTTGAGCTTCTCACCAGAAAGTGTCATGTAAGCTGTAAATTATTTTGTAGATATTCTTTATCAAGTTGGGGAAAGTCACTTCAATTTTTAGTTTACTGAATGGCTTTATCATGAATGAGTATTGGACTTTTTCAAATGCTTTTCCTGCATCTCTTATTACGATTATGTGATTTTCTTTTCATCCTATTGATGTGATGGAATACATTAATTCATTTTGAATATTGAGCCAGTCTTTCTCACCTCACAGGATCTGGCAAGTGATATTCATAAAAAACAAAAGATTCAGAGTACAAAAAGCATTATCATATATTCTTCTGGTCATATGTATTAATTGAAATCCTGCATAAATGCAGTCCCTTCTACTATTTCACATAAATCTTAAGTAGATGTACAGTTGCAACTCAATGTATGACTTCATCCATTCTTGAGAATTAGGAGTCTTTTATATGTTTTATTTCTGAGAAAT
The DNA here is from genome assembly GCF_965194825.1 of Balaenoptera physalus. Classification (NCBI taxonomy): domain Eukaryota; kingdom Metazoa; phylum Chordata; class Mammalia; order Artiodactyla; family Balaenopteridae; genus Balaenoptera; species Balaenoptera physalus. The sequence goes on from NC_138899.1 coordinate 6,813,941, forward strand.
TTAGTGAATTAATTATTAAATTACATATTAAATATCACATATTTAAACAGCTTTTCATTATGTGAAAAATGCTGCTTTTTATAGTTGGCAGAAAGAATTCTACAATAGAAGTTAGTAATGTTAAATGCAGTATTTTATTTGCCATTAGTTTACTCTGTAAATATTGGTAGATCAATTAATATTAGCACCTTTATTCCTAAACTGTAAAGTGAAAATTTCACACTAATTAGAGATGACATAACACATTTGAAAATACTTTAGAAATAGAAATTATTTTTATATACAACATGCATTATTTTGAATCAGTCAGAAGAATACCTCAATATTACCACCCAACAAGGAAATGAATAAATTTACAAGAAAAGGAAAATAAACTATTATTGTTCTGGAAATCTCTGAATCATACCATGAGTCTCTAAGGAGTATTAATTTCTGAATTGTCATCCTTCTAAGTCATAAATGCAACCACCTCAATTGTTAAAATGCTAAAAGTTGTCTGTGAACCAGCAATATCATAGAGGCTGTTAACATTCTCTTTGGAATTGCCTGGGTTAATTCTTACAATCACAAACAAAGGATCAAATACACAAATGGAGCACAAAATCAATCATGCTATACATTTGATCACTTTATTGTTGTTTGAAGGTAGAAATATCCTAATCCATTATATTATAAACTCTCTGAAGGGTACCTTCCAATTTCTTATACATCTCCAGAACATCTAGTGCTGTATTTTGTACACAGAGAAAGATGTTAACTGATGGATCTTAAAATATTTAATTTGAGGAGAAGTATTAACTAAGCTATGTCTACAACAAGTTGGTTTCCATTTACTGGTGGAAAAAAGTAAAAATATTTTTATCAATATTTCTTTTCATGCAATGTACAAGTTATCCTATAAAAGGATATCAAAAAGAAGTTTAAATAAATTTGTGGCTTGAAGAGTAATGCAATTTCTTTTACTTGTTTTTTGATGCGATAGAAAGCTGATTAAATTGGTAGTTTTTAAAAAGTACAATCATACATTGTCTTATGCTGGTATCCCTGTCAGAGTAGCTACTTTTACATGTGGGGAAGACTCAGCTACTTTTTAAAGATGTCCCATAAATTCAGCAACAAATGTGCACTGACTAAGCATTTCCTGTGCCCCCTGGATCCACTGTATATCTGGTTGTCTGTTCCCTTTCTGCTCCTCTACATCTCTTAGCTACTGTTTCAAAAACAGAAGGTGGGATTCTTTAGCAAAGCATGTTACATGAATACTATATGCTTCATATCTTACTTCCTCTAATTCTTCCTGTTAGTTTCTCAATAGGTATCAGAGACTGTCGTACAGTTGAAGAAATACTGGAATTTCTGAGAAAGCTAATAGAATAGTAACCCCATAAGATTGTCCTCCTGTTTTCATTACCTCAATGTCCTTGTTTATGTTTCCTTGACTCTTTCATATTGGATAGGCTTCTGCCCACTTTCATGTTCTCCCTGTGGTTCACCTCAATCTGTTTTCCTCTCTCTCTGGCTGCTGGCCAGCTTCTGAAACAGCAACTGGGCTATTTATAACGGATGGGCTTCAAAGGTGAATATTTTCTATGGGGTAAATACTCTTTGTCTTGTTGTCACTAAGACCACCATCCCAAAGTGTCCAGGGCTATATTAGTACACTTGGCTTCTCATGAACCACGTGTCAATATATGGTCAGATCCTGAACCACAGTAAATTGTTACATAATCTTGAAGCAGTTTGAGCTTTCCCAAATTTCTTTATGTGGAATATTGCATATTAAGTATATTCGCTCTAGAATGTGATGCTCATTCAACACTTGGGTTGGAATAACATAGAGATACTTCCAACTTGAATGGATTTTGATCTAAAAAGAGAAAAAAAAATACTCGACCTTATAAAATTCTTATTAGTCTGGACAAGTGAGTGTCAGAAGTGTAAACTATCATTTTGTTCCAAAAATTTATGTGTAAAAGACCTGAATCACATGTTAAGAAAATAGGGTCTCTTTGAGCCTGTTGAAGGAAGTCTTGAAAAATGGGAGGGCTGTTTGCTTTAAAGCCATCTGCCCTGGGCTCCCATGGCAACCTGTATCATACAGAACATTTTACAACCTACTCTTAGCATTAGTTTTCCCCCCTACCTGACTGTTTACTGAATTTGTCTTTGTAGTCACCTGTTTTTGTAAATAAATATTTTTTAAATAGAAGCACAGCCACACGTATTTATTTCTTGATTGTGGATGCCTACTTTCGTACTATAGAATTGAGTAGTGACCACAGTGCTGAGTAATTGTCACAAAGACAGTATAACTCGCAGTGCTTAAAATACTATCTGCCCCTTTGCAGAAAAGTTTACCAACCTGGGTTCTGGAATATTTATCTGCTACAAGTATGAATAAATTTATGATCTGATATATACAGTACAGAATAATTTCTTTTAGTTATTCATTCATAGGTTCATTAGTCCAGATAGAATTATCTGGAGTCAGATAACCCAGCATTTTATAACAGATTCCTTTTTCCTTGTTTGTGTTGTTTTCCTTGTTCATTATTTCTGTCATCTCAACTAAATTGGATGTTCCTTGAGGACAAAAATCATATCAGTAAGTACCTGATAAATATATCTTTTTATTTACAGATTCTATGTACTGCATGTTTTGTAATAAGGAATCATTTTATGTCAATAATGCCGATTTTTAGAATATAAGAAGTCTCTACCTGAGAATTAAAGAGCATTCTTGATTGGCAGTGCTCTGGGTACAATTATCACCATTGTTTTATTCTTGTTTAATATTCGTATAAGAAAAATATTTTTGGCACACATTCCTGGACATAATTGACTGAGTCAAATTGAGTACTCAATTTTATCTTTTTGAAACCAAAAATGAACACTTGCATGTTTTTTGATGCGATGGTAAGTTTCACGCAAACAGAACAACAAATCATGAAAAGAAGTTGCACAATGTAGAGAATTCAATACTCATTGGTGGGGGGAGTATTTTTTGTACAAGTGAGCAAATTCAAAGAAGTCTGCATTATTTTATCTTATCCTTCCTTTGATCAATTTCTGAGTTGCTTATTGTAGAATTAACACATTTACTGCTTAACAGAATTACAGGGCTTGAACATTTCTTCCAAATAAATAATGATTTCTTTAAAAAAAATTTACACTCTATACAAACCACAACATAGAATCACAAGATTATAAATACTTCCTGGGTGTAATTTAGTTACACTGGGAAGTCCTATCAATTCCTTGCAGTGATTGTGTGCTGAGATGTTCCCAGGCATGTTAGGACACCAGGTTAAGTGGGAAGAGTTAATAATCCTAGAAGTATTTAATTTGTAAACGTGTTTTATTTCAAGATGATGTGAGTATACTTCTTGTAAGTTTCTTTGAAGTAATTTTCAATAGTAATGGAAACAAAATCATATTGAAACTGCCTCCTGATGAATTCTTCTGTTTAATTTCTATTAATATAAAGCTCAAGATTTTCACACAGTATGTAGGTTACATTGAATAAGGTCTTTCATTATTTCTAAGATATCATTACATTTTTCCGTGATTCATATTATCTTCAGGGCTTATTCTGTGAAAAAATAATAATCTATATGAGCAATTATAGCCAATAATCATACTAATAATGACTAATGTGTTTGGAATTCAAAAGTTTTTTTTTATTTACTTTTTAATTGGGGTATAATTGTTTTACAATATTGTGTTAGTTTCTATTGTACAGCAAAGTGGAGTTCCCTGTGCTATACAGCAGTTTCTTATTAGTTATCTATTTTATGCATATTAGTGTATATATGTCAATCCCAATCTCCCAATTCATCCCACCCCTCCTCTCCCCGTTTTCCCCCCTTGGTGTCCATATGTTTGTCCTCTACATCTGTGTCTCTATTTCTGCCTTACAAACTGGTTCATCTGTACCATTTTTCTAGATTCCACATATATGCATTAATATATGATATTTGTTTTTCTGTTTCTGACTTACGTCACTCTGTATGGCAGTCTCTAGGTCCATCCATGTGTCTACAAATGACCCAATTTCGTTCCTTTTTATGGCTGAGTAATATTCCATTGTATATATGTACCACATCAAAAGTTTTCCCTGGTACTCAGTTTATAAATTTCAACAATTAACCTGGAAATTACTTTCCTTATTTTGGTGTACAGGTAGAGGTTGGTGCTTTAGTCTTTATGTCTGAAAGGATAATCCTTCACAGAGGAAAACAGAGAAAGAGAAACTAGGGAGTTGGGAAGAGGGGAACAGAGAAGAATTAGAGAAAGGAAGTGGGAAAGTAGGAGGGCACAGAAACTGAAAGAGTAGAACTGACTCAAAAATGAAAAGGGGAAAATTGAAGAATTTCACAAAATGTTTTCTAAGATTTTGAAACTCATGTTTGTATCTAGAACTGAAGTTTCTGACCATAGATTTGTCAACTGAAAGATGTTCTTTTTCATGGTTTCACCTCAACTTCAATATAAGTTATTTCAGAGTAGTCATTACCCTGAACACATACAAATTACATTATTGGGTTAATGCCTGAATAACATTTTAAACAGCGCCTTTCTACTTAGAATTAATCATGAATTAAATATTCACTCTCTGTCAAGCATACTCCTCTTAATCTCATACTCATCAACATAGAAAATACAAAAAAGAAAACCCCCAAATATTCCAATGTAGTTCTGTGTTATCTACAGACAGATTATTTTTGCAAAAGATGTTTGACCTCTTACAAGTGAAATTTACCTTTTTGATATGATGTTACAAGCATCTGACACATTTTCCTGTCGCAGTAGTTCCTATGATTGTCCTTCACAGTATTTCTGTTGATTTCTGCTCTTCCTCAGATGGGTTGCTAACAAACACCTCTGACAATTTGCAAATACAGCCTTCTCATCTACCCAGCCCTTCCCTGGAAACATAAAGTCTTTACCTATTTGCAGATCTGCCAATTGCTGCTCTTGAAAGTGAGTCACATAAATGAAGCTCCAATTTTATAAGAAGAGGGCACGAGAAGGGGTGGTGAGATAAACAGACTGATGAATTTAAGACGCAAACAGTAAACCTGGACTTAAGCATCTGATTCTCTAGTGACTCATTTTCCGGTCAGTGACATACCATCCCCAAAGGCAAAGAGACACCAAGCCAGATTTTGCGGATATACACGGTGAAACTTCTGACAGAGCCATCACCGCTTAAATCACATCTAATGATCTTTCAACAGAAGTTAAAACGTCATCTTTACATAATGATGCCGAATAAGATCATCATTTCAAGTCTATCACAGTTTCTTCTTAGCTGGTTTAAATTCTGACGTATTTGAAGCCAGTTGTGGAAGAGTGATGTGTGCAATTTGACTTACCTTGAATGCCTGAGCAACTCATTTTGCTCGGCTTATAAATGACAGCGTGAATATAATAGTTCATTCTGATAACAAGAAAATTTAAAGTTTGGCTCAACAATCTGGAAGAACAAAATGAATCTTGACATGACTCTAAAAATAAGAACATCTGTTTGCCGCAGGAAATAGTAATGATTTATGGTTCCGACCTCACCGTGTGATATGTTGTTTCACTTTACGGTAATTTACAGCATTTAATGTACTATATAAATAGACATAAACTGAGGTAATACTCCCTCAGAATGCAATAAAAGGAACAAAAATGTAGATTAAAAACGTTTGGTTTCCTGTGTGAAAATTTTGGTTTTTAGGGTGGAGATTCATGTGGGAAGAAGAGAATGACTCCAAACCAAAATTGCCCTCTAGGCAGCTTTGAAGTTTTGCTGGTGCCAGCGTCCCAGGCACACATGAGGTGCACAGCGCTGGGGGTCCCAGGGCAGACCTCATGTGCCATCACCCTACGGATGAATCTTCATTTACAGTTTTAAAAGCATTTCCTTCCTGCACATTTCTAAGACCCACCCACATGCCCCGCCCCCCCACCCCCCCCAAGACACACACATTTATCTTATTTCTTTGGCTAATGGTAGAACTTTGTCTTTTTAAGTCTAGTAAATGATTTTATATAAAATTGTTACTAATCCTAAAAAGAGGTCTGCCTTTGAATATATTTCAGAAGAACTCTTACAAAGCTCTCAACCAATACCATTTTATTCAAAATATGTTAAAACTGGAAAATGTTGCTATGCTATCGTGAAGCTGCATGAATACCTCTTGAACAAAGAATTCGCAGTCTTAAACATTTCATATTCTGCATTCCCCAGCAGTATATCTGTCACACCTGCCGAGTATAGTCACCTCGGTGGGGACACTGGGGAAAGGTTGGATAAGGACAGAAGTGATGAATTTGCAGCAAGAGATTCAAAGACTCTTAGGACACAAACGCTCAACGCTCTCCACTGAAGAGTTGATGGATAGTGCTTATAATGAACAATCAAGCTATTTGCCTGAGCTAGAATTTGCCCGAATGGTAAAGCCATGCTAATGTACAGAGTAAGTTATGTGGGAAGTCTATAATTTTAGAATTCAATGTCCTAGCTCTATATGGGGGAGGATGGTTTCCATTCTCAGAGCCCTATACCTACTGGAATTCATGAGCATTCAATTAAGCCATTATTATAAGAACCACATGAGCCCAGTGATGAAGGGCTGGCCAGGGCCTCTTCATTATGCATGCATGGACGGAAAATGGCAAGTACTTTAGTTAAAACGACACCTATAAAGGGTTGTCTAGAATTTTCTGAACTCTGCACCCTTACAAAAATCACACCCCCAAGCCCCTGCTGTCATCAATTTCTATTTCACAAATGAGAAACTGAGGCAGAGAGGTTAACTAACTTGTCTGTAAACCAATAGCTACTAAGTGAAAGTATCAGAATCTGAAATGATATCTGGCTGATCTGGAACCCACACTCTCCACTGCTCTGCTTTTTAACCTTAGCATCCAATTCCCACAGAGTTCCTTTGTGTAGTATGCTTTTTCCTATTTAGATAACTTCAGGATTTAATTCATCATTCTGTATACATGGTGGGCCTTAAATGAATGTTAGCAATGTTAAGAAAAGTACAAAATAAGATTAATAAATCTATGAAACTTGCATCAACAAATTTATTTTCTCAAAAAAAGGGGGTTGTGTCTGACAAAACAAAGGCCAACTTTAAATTCAGTTCAGATCCATAGCTCACTTTCTATCCCCATTGAGCAATTACCTGTTTCATGTCCAATCTGAAACATTTCTTTCTCCACCAAATTATATGTCTCTCTTTTTTAAGCTTCTTTTTTAATATACTTTTTTTGTGAGGTTTACTTGCACAAAGCCTTATGAAACTAATATTCAGATCATTTAGAGAATTGCTTAATATACATTTATCTATGTGAATAGTTGTAAAGTATAGTTGATTACTTTTTAAAGTCATACTTGCATGTGTTGTTTATAACACTTAAGAGTATACATTCCTTAGGGGCTTCTAAGATGGCTTTATTTTATTTGATAGTTCTTTATGGAACAGGGTAGATTACTCCATAATATTAGAAGTACAAGTGTGAGTATTGGATTTTTATCACAACCTGCAATACATATATTATTAGTTTTTATAAATATAAATGTGAAAATACCGTTACAACTTAATGCTTCTTCACAGAGTTCCCTGCCTTGGATAAATTCTTAGCTATAAAAGAATTGCACGTTTTAACTTGGTAGGAAATTAGTGTGCTTTTTCATTTTTATCTTATTTGTTTTGTAGAGAGGAGCTTGCAACTGAAGTTCATTCAGACTACTATTTATTAATTTTTTTGAATGGAGCTCAACATTCTCCTAAGGGAATGGCAAAAATCGCAATTTTATTTTCACCTGTTTTCTTCCCATTTACTCTCATAACTAAGTAATGATATGGTAATGATTTCATAGAAATGAGCATTTTAGGCAAATTGTACATTACCATACACAACTTTATTTTAGAGTTTTTGTTTTGTTTTGTTTTCTACTTTTCTTCCTGCAGAAATTACTGTCATTCTAAAATGATACGATTTATTTTTACTGAGCTCTATAATATGGCCTTGATAGGACACCAAATTATTTTTATGTGTCCAAAGGAGTTTCCTATTATTTAAATGTATATTTTTATGCTACTTTACTATTCCTATTTCCTATAAATGCTAAAGAAAAATGTTTTCAAACTGTCTTAAGAACTCTCACATATTTTACAGACATGTCAAATAGTGAAGTGTTTTGGGCTACGGGACACGGTATTTCATGTGAACGTCTGTCTGGATTGTTGTATGTGCAGAATAGACTCATTCTGAGTGTAATGCAAAATGGAAGAATAAACATCCCTTCTCAAAGAGAAACACATTCTGTCATATTGACAAGTATGTAGTTTATAGATTCGTATACCAGTAATGTTAGCTGGAAGGGGAACTTTGAAAAGAAGATATCCAGGGATCCTGGAATATCAATTCAAAGGTCATTTGAAAAGTGCTTATTTCAGGAAAGAGACAATATGATTGCACATTAAGAAATAAATTAATGCATGGAGGGAATACTGTCTTCACCGGTCATCAGAATTTAATCAGTGTTAGATTTTAGGGCTCATTGATACATGTAATTCTTAGATTTTGGATTTCTATAAATATTTTCAGACACGAGTGATTTTAAATCAGGCAACTGATGTATGAGCAAGGGGCTCTCTCAAAATTTTAAAAAGATACTTTGTTTATATCTAGAATTAGGAAAACCTATGTTTAGGTTTTCTGTGTCAGGAGACTGCTCTTCAAATTTTAGTTTGGCATAAAGAAGGAGAAATCACTACAGATCAGCCTAACTACAGTACTGGAATGAAATTATGGTGTATGTAGGAAGGAACACAGACATATTTGTATCCTGGCTTTTGCTATGACTTTTTGTCTTTCAGTCCTTTAAGTATAGAATATATGCAAGATATACAAAGTAAGAACATAAGTCTTCTGTCCCAAATCCCAACCTATCTGGAATATTTTTTCATTGACATAATAAGGACTTGAGCCAAAGTAGCTAAATATATCTCTAAGATCCTACCCAAATTGTAGGTTATTTCAGGAAGGCAGAGAAAGGGAGGTGGTGTGTGGTCATAGGAGCCTAGAGATAGAATGAAAGAAAGAATGTAAAAAGAGGGAGAGATAGGATGTCAATGAGTTCCTTCGGGCACCAAACCAAAGATCTAGTCTGTCTTAGTGTCTAGCTGCCTTTTAGGAAGAAGAAAGAAGAAAATGCCTAAAGAGAAATAGAGCAATCTGGCTCAGTCTCTTTACATTCTAGAATGACTCTAGCATTAAACACCAGGGCTCTTTGAATCTCTTGGTATGGTCTACTGGTGATTTCTCTCAGTTTTTTAAATGAAGATATTTTTAAAGCATATTTTAAATTTCAAAGGGACTCTAGGGTGACAGAATTACACTGTTTTTGCTTATTTGTTTGTTTGGAACACTTTGAAAATGCAATTGCATTGTCTTGCAGCTTCCATTGTTTTAGTTTAGAAATCAGATCTTAGTCTTACTATTTTCCTTTGAATATAACATATCAATTTTTATGAATGTTTTTAAGACTTCTGTCATAATCCCTGCTTTTTAGCAGTTGTACTGTGATGTACCGTGTGTGTGTGTGTGTATGTGTTTCTGCTTGGAGATTGTAGTGCTTTTAAAATAGTATCCTGATAACTCAGTTTTGAAAATTATCATTTTTTGGAAATGTACTCTCTATTCCATTCTCTTTTTCTTGCATTTGTTAACTCCAGTTATATGTATAATTAACATTTATCAGTGTATTCCCTGTGTCTCTGAAACCTTTTTATACTTTCTATTCTTTAGTCTTTTCTTTTGGAGGAGTACATTCTCCAGATATTCTAGTTCACTCATTCTCTCTTTAGTTGTGTCTACTCCACTGCTAAATGCATTTATTTTGTTCTAATTGCCCTTGGTTCATTGTTATTTCCATTTGGTTCTTTTTTATGTATTTTCTAATTACCTGTGAAAATTCTTAATAGGATATTTTATTTCTTGAAATTATGAAACATCGTTATTTTCAAATATGCATGTGATACGTCCATGATCTGTCCTTACTTGCTCTGTTTTATTCTCTTTAAAAAGTTATTTGTCTCTTGTTTGCCTGGTAGAGTATACTGTTAATAAAAAATTGAGAAATAATTTGAGGTATAAGGAAATGTTTTATTTTGTTTCAGAAAGTTGTTTTTTCCCTGTCAGGAGCCTAGGGGCATAGTCAGTTCAATGTTATCTTATTTCAAGCAACAACAGGATCTCAGTCATTACCAGAAGGGATCTATATCATGTTCCCTTTACTTTTATTGTAGAGCTTTTTTAGGAACCCTACCCTAGTTTAGGTTGGTTTGTTGGACTGCCTCAATTTTTGGTACATCCAGAACTTACATTTTTATCATACAATACCAGAGAACTATCAAGCTCTACTTTTCTCAAAGTCTCCACATTATCCTTCAGAATTATCAGGTTCTCCCTGAGGATTTAATGTCTACAAATGCGGCTCTGTTATGTTGGATCTTGGAAGCTTCTCAAGATATTCCTACAGATTTTAAAAGATTATTCAGTGTTTCCTCATTTCTCTCAGTAAGAGATTTTTCCTGAATTATCTATTCTGCTATTTCCAGGAGTTGAACTTCATTCTCTAGGACCAAATGTGAAACTGCAAATTATGAAGAATAGTCTCTTTTTTTACGGAAAAACAGCTTAGATAAAAAAACAGCCTCAATCTACCATAACCAAGAGAATAAAAGTCCCATTCATCAAGACAGAGAAGAGCAAATACTGTGAAAGCATCTTCTCACCCACAAATCCTCAGAGATACTCTTACTTAGGTAAGCACTGCAGCAGGCATTGCTATTCTGCCATCAAATTCAGCACAAGTATAAAGTGTCCTAGATAGCATAGCACTGGGCTACAACTAAAATTTTAAGTATTAAATATATGGGAATATGACACAATCTTTAGTGATGAAATTAAGCTTGAAAGAGCTTACTAGGTCTTTTTCATATTAACTCAGTAATATTCAATGTGCTACAAATTCCTGACTATGGGTTTGTGCCACTTCTGGATTCTAAACTTTCATCAGAAGAAATGGGAAGTCAATTTTTATATCATATTAAATGGACAAGGCAAATATTTATTTGGCTTTCCAAGAACACAATAACATCTGCAACTATCGAAAGCATGGTTTTGGTTGCCAAGACAGCAGTAACATTAACTTGAGAATGAGGTTTTAGATATCACTGACAGAAATTGGGTTCTTTATTTAAAAAGAAGAATTTTATTAAACATATGAGGAGAGAAACAACTATAAGTACCTTTTACAAAGAGGACTGAAGACATAAAGATTAAAAACAAATCCTTTCCTATGAGTTAAAGATGATTTCTTCAATAATATATGCTACTGTCACTTTACCAATTAACATCAAGTTATACTCGGTGGGCTTGTGTTTGTGTGTGTGTAAGGAAAGTGACAAAAGACAGGGAAAGAAATTTTAAGAAATGACAAATCAATGCCTGTGAAATTGACATTTTAACTTTTAGGAAGGCTCTTCTTAACTCTCAGATAATATAATTCCTTTTAGAGTAATTCACCAAAATTTTGTTTAACTGGATAAAATAATTTTATACAATTATTCAATTATGGTATTGTATTACAGTTCCGAAAGAGAGCTTTTTTTTTAATGTCTCTACAAATATAAAGCTGAGACTTAAGCTATAAACATCACCGATGGCCCCTGCAGTGTAGGGTAACTGACCAGCTGCTAAGACATTTCAACAATTGCCATAATGCAGGAAGTTAACATATTTATCAGATATTTGAGATGAAAAAATGATATTCATGGGGACTTTTTACCCTATGCCATCTGGTCCTGAGGTGCCTATTACATCTATTATTGACTCATTAAAGTCAATGAGGTGAATAACACAAACTTGTTTACTTGTAGTGTAACAGTCAGTTAACATTGAAACGTAACTTCCAGTTTCAGCACTACTATGTGGTACAGACCCATCTCAACAACACTGATTCCCAAAATTAATCTCAGATTAATATCTCTCAAAATTATAGTGCAATTTAAAGGTACATGAATATTTGAGGCTACTTTTTACATACTAACGCCATATAACAGTCACAATGAAGATTAGTCTTTATAATTAAAACAATAAAACAGAAATAAATGGCCAGTGGGGTCTAAATGCAAGATACATATCCCTGCACTCTACTGATCACTCAGCTGCAGATGGCTCACACATTTGCAAATAGCTCACAGAAAATATGGATCCATTTCTGTAGGCAGGGCAGCGAGAGGCAAAGCTATCAGAATAGAAAAGCTTATTTCTACAAAGCAGTTTCAGATTTCATGATTAGATAAGCTCTTAAATAGGAACCTAGATGGTTGGGGTGAAATAAAGGCATTATTTTTATTATTTTAATTTGCCTCTAATATTCTGTAACGAAAAGAAGGCAAACAGAATCTTTTGATTTAATATCGGATCTAAGAAAAACACTATAACAAAAGGTTTAAGACTTTATAAATATTTATGTAGTTGTGTAATAATAACACATTCTCTGAGTACTTCTAAGTGGGATAACACTTGAAATAAAATGTGCATTTTTCATTTATAAATTCTTATGTATATCAAGCAAGTAGACATCATGTGTTTATTATATACATTAGAAGTTCAGACAAATTAATGAAATACCAGCTTTAAAATGAAGGTTTCCTGAATAACTGTTCAGTGGTTTCAGAGGTAAGAGTGGGTCCATCACTCAATATAATCATGTATGCACTGGACCAATAAAAGTTTGGAGAAGAAAACAAACATGATATAGGGAGAGAGAGAAAGAGATATTTTCAACTACAGTTGGGCATAATGTTATCTGAAACATTTTGAAGCTACAAATAAATTTAGGTTATTTTCTCACCTCTATCTGTGTGCACACCCAGGAATTGTTATATACCACCCTTTGGGCTGAAGGAAATATTTATTCAGCTTAAAAATGAAGTCCTCCTCCTCAATATCAAATTTCTACCAACTAGGATCCATGAAAAAATTTTCAAATATTTTTTTATTTGTGATATCACTATATCTTTTACCAAACCTAGACAAATGTGAAGAGCTTGTGAGAAATTTCTCATTCAAATGACCACAGTATTGTAATCTTATTATCAGACAAATGGCATTGAGTTCTTCTTTTTTTGATAGGAAGAAATTCAGAAGCATCATTAGTTAATAACTGTAAATAAATAGCACATTGAAAATGTTTTCCCTAAAGAAAACATGCCTTGTCAACAGTTTTGTTGAACCTAAGCAACTAAATTTAAGATTCACACTGTAAATTCTACTTAGAAGAAGAAAGCGATCAAAATAATCCACACATTCAGTCTCAGCTCACTACATTATTATGACTGAAAGTTCACGCTCCTTGTGGTACAAAAGTAAAATAGAAAACCAGTGAATACAAATAAATATCCATTGCACCAGTATGCTATGGGATGATGAAAATGGCTACATTTGAGCAATTAAATAATCGAAAATAGTTGTTTTTGGATACATGTATATGTATGGCTGAATCACTTTGCTGTGCACCTGAAACTATCACATTGTTAATTGGCTATGCTCCAATATAAAATAAAAAGTCAAAAAAAAAAAAAAAAAAAAAATAGTTGTTTCAAGGAAACCTGTCTAAGATATCTTAAGGATTTAGCAGCTTAAAGACAATGGATTTGCTTCCTCATTCTAATATATGAAGAAGATATTTGGTGAGTTATTATAATTAAAAATAATGCCAGCTTTGAAATGCCATGCGTTTCTATGATCATAAGTTTTACCACATGAAAAAAATATATTATAAAGACCTATTTTTTTAGGGTTGAAGTAATCATTATTTTAGAATATCCTATAGCATTGATTTTTATTCAGAGTGTAAGGTTTCCATGTATTTTTGAGAAACAATTGTGATATTTTCCAGTCATGCATAGATAAGGGCAAAGGTTAAACTTGTGTGCATGTTGAGCATATTGATGATTTTCAAGTAGTAAACGTCCTTTCCATTAAAGAGTGCATCTCCAACAACACTTCAGAGAAAACACTACATAAAAATCAGATTGATTTCAATTTGGGTCAACCTTATGACTGTCTCATCCATTTGAACATACAGTGTAGACTTCAGTTACTTAAAGAAAAATGAAATTCCATTTGCTCTTTTTAAACATGGAATTTAAATTATGTAAAAATAAACATACATTCAGAATCTCTATAAATCCTGGATGCTATTCAACAGGAAAAGACTAGAGAAGACACTTCAAAAGAGTATCCTTGTATCACTTGGAATTCTCCCTATATATTCTACACAGAAAAAAATAATTGTATAAAGCTAGGCTATTAATTGTCAGATCAAGTAACCTTCTTAAAAAGGGAAATTGATCCTCAGATGGACACTTGGGATGAAACAATAGTAGCCAATCCATATGGAACAGAGTAAGTAACACAGGATTAAGTATTTCATTTTGGAAAAATGAAGGAAGAAGGAAAATTTGAGACGATGAAGGTCACTTAATGCATCTTTGGTATATATTTAATCAGGATCAAGACTGATTTAACTCTGAAAAATACGGGCTGAAAAAACCCACTACCTTTTAAAGTAAAGTATTTTTAAACGAAACAATTTTTTCTTTTATCATACTAACACGAATTTACCTACAATGAATACAACCCACAGGAAAACGCATTTTTATGGAACTAGTGGTATATAAAATGCACAGTAATTTTTTTACCCCTCATGTAAAAGATAAATTTACATCTCATGTGAAAAATAAATTTTAAAGGATTACTGAGCACTTTTCAAATAAAGTGCAATAAAGTGTTTAATACGGAAACATAAAACTAGACAAGGAACAGCATCCACAGTCATGCAAATTAATACTTTCAGAACTTTTCATTAGGACAAAAAGGTCTGAAAGCCCATGAGTGCTGTAAAATGCGCTCCGAATGACACACGCGGTATCTCATCAAAAACTCCAGCACTTTTAGTCATGGAGAGCAGGTTGCCAGCATCTTGCTTCTCCCTCTACCTCCTACAGATGAGAGAACTTCTTTGGACAAGTTTAGAACACTCTGAAACTGAACTCCCCAGCATTTTGGTTTATTCTGGGGAAAGCAAAACTTCCTGGTTTCTTTTTTTTTTTTTTTTTTTTTAAATGCTCTAAAGGATTACCAAAAAGTCTCAATAGTCTTCGTGGGCAACAAATCGCCCTAAAAGACTGGTAGTTTGATGATTTAAGTATAAATGAATCAAAAACATATGGATTAAATTTCCTGTAAGATACACAAGGTTGTAAAAATCAAGGGTAAAGTCATTCCAAAAGGGGCATTTGGATCTCTGACTTCAAGTGTTTGAAAGCAGTTCAAGATTTCCAGTGAAACCAACCTGCAGACAGAACATGCCATTCAGACTGAACTTTGTTGCAGGACAGGGATGATTTGTGCTGATAGGGTAGAATTTTAGAGATTTTTACATGCCTCCGTGAAGTCAGATAAACAGTGATTGAAAGATATCGTGGAAATTAATAGACATGATGCAAAATACTGTATCTATGTCTTGCCATTTTTAATTCACCATTTGGAAATTAATTTAGAAAGTAGTTAATTACGCTTTAATAGACTCTTCACGCTAAGTATGTTTCATATCGTTTTATTGACACCTTACCTTGAAAGAAACTCTCCTTTAGAAGCCTAAAATATAAAAGAAAAATGGAAAATGGTTCTATGCTTGGGCAAAAGAATTGAGAATAAAGTCCATTACTCCTGACCACATTTTTAAACTTATATCTTTATTGAGACATAATTCACATATCATACAACTCAGCCATTTTGCATATAATTTAATGGGTTTTAGTATATTCACTGTGTTATGCAAACAAGACCACCATCAGTTATAGAACACTTTTATCACCCTAAAGGAAACCCCATTCTCAAGGGTTGCTCTCCATTTCCACCAACCACTCCTACCCTGCTCCTAGGCTACTACTAATCTCCTTATTGTCTCTATGGATTTGCCTATTTTGCACATTTCAAATAGATGAAATCATACAATATGTGGTGTTTTGTGACTGGCTTCTTTCATGTAGAATAATTTTTTCAAGATCTATCCATACTTTAACATGCATCAATATTTTTTTAATTGTCAAATAATACAATACTGTATGGATGTACCACATTTAATTTATCCACTCATCAATTGATAAACATTTGAGTCATTTCCACTTTTTGGCTGTTTTGAATGAGGCTGTTATGAACATTCATGCTCTAGTTTTTTGTGTGAATATAGGTTTTCATTCCTCCTGGGTATGAACCTATGAGTGAAATTTCTGAATCATGTAATTGCTCTATATTTAGACTTTTTAAGGAACTCAGACTGTTTTTCAAAACAGCTGAGACATTTTACTTCCCCACCAGAAGTGTGGGAGGGATATAATTTCTCATACCCTCACCAAAATTTGTTATTGTCTATCTTTTTAATTCTGCCCTCCTACTGATGCCATGTGGTATCACCTTGTGAGGTGAATTACATTTCCCTGATAGCTACCTGCTTGTCCCTGCTCTCTAGATATTTATGTTCTCCTGGAGAACACATACAGGCAGATAATAAATAAAACACAATTTTAGAGGGACAGTGAAAACATATATATAAGATAAAGTAATGTGGTATAAAGGGACCAGAATGGAAGAGACTATTTTTAGACATCAGAAGGGACCTCCTGATTAGGTGACTTTGAGCTGAGTAACTTAAGTAAGAAGGATGAAAGAAAGCCTTGTGAAGGAATCAACAAAGATATTATTTCAAGGAGAGAAACCAGCAAGTGCCAAGTCCCTGAGGTAGAAAGGAGCTTGGTACTTTAAAGGACCATAAAGCGGCCTAAAGTGTCTGAGGCACAGAAAGTGAAGGGAGGAGATGTATGATGTGTCATTAAATGAGGACTTTAATGGATGATGCAATTAAATAATTTAATGTGTGATTAAATGAGGAATTCATACAAAACGCTTACAGCAGCGCCTAACACATATCAAATGCTGAATAAATTCTGGTTATTATTTTTATTAGTAGTATTTCACTATCATTGCATTGTTAGAGAAGTAGGAAGAGAAGGCAGTAAAAGAGAGTTATAATTTCTGTGGAGAAAATATTCTGCACATTTATTTTCACTTTTACAGTTATTAATTTATCACTGGAGTCTGGTGCATCATGGAAAAACCAGAAAGTTTGGAAATCGTACGTTGAAATCTCACCGTCCAACTCTTTTATAGCAAATATGCATGGAGTAAGGTCAGAGGGAAGCTTGACCTTTGAGCTGTGGTTCCACTGTTTCAACTTGGCCATTCTGGGAGTTCCCCTTTCTCGCGACCAACAAGCCCCCAGGTGTGTGGGGTATCACTCTGTTCTGTGCACTTGCTATTGCCCCAGATTTGAGAGAGAAGCTTCCGCCCACACTGTGAGCTGAATGAAGCCTTGTGATGTAAGAGAGTAGAGGCCCCCTTCTTACAGGACCATGGTGGGCTGGCGGGCTTGCTGCTGCTAAAGAACCTTCCCCAGAATGATACTACAGAGATGGGCATATGGTAGGTGCCTGCCTGCCTCGCACAGGTGAACATCAATTCCTATTTGAATTCCCTCTGGGTGTTTCCAGGTACTTAGTTGGTACTCACACGGCTCCTGGTCTTGGTGGCAGATATTCTTTGCCCAGACTTGGCTCTCTCCCTGTTATGGCATCACTCTCTCCCCTGCCCACCCACCCGAGCCTATGGAATGTTAAAAGAAAAAAGAAATAATGTGGAACAAGTGTCTGTCCCAACTCTTCCGGCTTATACTCAGACCTAAAATTATGAACTTAAAAGAATGCATTAATCCTTTTCTCTTGTTTCACCTGCCTGGCCAGTTCTTAGGAATCAACTGATGGAGGTGGTGTTAGGAAGGATACCACAGTGGTTATGACTTTGATGGTGCATCATGCCATCATTTAATTTTTGTAATCCTTCAGCTACGAGATGAGAATGAGAACACTCTGCTTCAAAGAACTGTGGTCATCCAATGTACGTAATGTGAGCTATGCACATGTCCATGCCTAAATCTCTGCCATTCCTTTAAAATACAAAATTCTACAGTTTATCCATATTCTGTCTTTTTATTTGTATTTTCATTTTGTGAGGAGGGCTGCCAAAGTTCAGTTTTAGGACATCTTTCCTTTTCTGCCCGCATGCCCTCCACAAATGATGATCCCCTCTTGGCTGCTTTCTGATGCCCTCCTGCCCTCCCATTTCTCTTGCAGACATTATCAGCTTCTTTGCAGTTTCTCAAGCATCAGTTCAACCTTAGTCTTTTGCACTTGCTCTTCCCTCTGCATGGAAGGTTCTTTCAACTTTTAACCTTACGTCTTGCTCTCTCATTTCCTACGGGTTTCAACTCAACCTTCGCATGATCTACACCTGGTAAATATTTTCTTTTTCTTAATGGCACTTAATACCATCTGACAGAGTATAAGTATGTTCCCTTAGCGACAGTAGAAGCTCATGAAGGTAAGAACATTTTTCTTTACTGTCTCTGCAACCCCCCCAGTTAAAAAAGTGTCTAATATAAAGCAGATACTTACTAAATATTGGTTTAGAATTTCAGAATTAGGGGTTTACTTTGGATACACGCTGACATAAAATATGCCATTTTCAAGACTCATGAAAGTCATGTAATTTAATTTCTTGATAATGTTTTAATGATCCTGCTGGCATTCTATAGTCTCTACCCAAAAGGTGACTTTGCATTTCAATGATCTCTTTAGAGTCAGTGCTTCTTATTTGGGTATGTGTCTCTAATCAGAGTTCTCAGGCCACCCTTCCCCATATTTTAGTCCCTAAATTGAGGAACAATTTGGGAGGGGGGATGCTTGCAGAGCAGAAATTGGCCAAATATTTGACACCAGATATACATTCTTCCTGGCAACTGACTATGATATGAGATCATGAAAATTGTTTACGTTTAAGGTGAGCCCCATCATTTAGTTCTCCTGAGAAATACACACATGTATTGATAAATTTATCTCCAAAATAATAGATTAGAACAACCTTCTCTTTTCATTGTACATGAGCAAAAAGGAAGTACACAGTGGATTTTAGTTTAGTAACAATGTCTGCCCCAGAAGAGTAATAAAAGGCCCATAACAACTTTCTCTGCTCTAGAATTGCAACCTGTCAACCCAGGGGATAACCACAGCTTCTATGTTCAGCTCAGGATGTTGAGATGATTAAAAAAAAAAAAAAAAAAATTCTTCCTTGATAAAACGTACCCACTTTGAGGAAGTGGACCGAAAACATTATCAGTTTATTTGAATCTTATTTGTCTCTACATTTGATGGAAAGTAAAGGTCATGGAGAACCAGTATTTGTCTCTTTTCGTCCTGATTGCATTTCACTGGAACGAAAATTATCAGAATAGAGTTGTCCCAGAAAACAGTCATCTTCATAAAATTAAAAAAAAAAAAAAAAAACCTAAGCTAAAACAATAGACAGAAAAAGTCTCCACTTGCTGAACAATAATTCCCTGATTTCTCCGATAGATCTTTCCAATTGTTGATTTATTTAAGTAACAGACTCCTAGCAGAATCATCACACCTTTTGAAAGGTTAAATCCTCGCTACTCCAAAAATGGCAGCTGGTTGGTCCAGAACCATCAACATCATCTGGTCTTCCTGGAAATGACAATTCTCAGCCTACCCCAGACCTACAGAATCAGAATCGGCAATTTTAACAAGATCTCCAGGCCAATCTTGTACACATTAATGTTTGAAAGGGCTGGGTTAGACTCCGCGTATATTATTCAGATACATTCAGGGATTAGGCAGGTAATACAAAGAATAAAGTGCAGCTTGCTGTGAGCTAAGATGACTGAGTTAGGCTGAGGAAAGCTTGACAGTGAGCACATGGTCCTCTGAAGTTTTCAATTTAATGTAAGGATAAAATCATACACTGTGCAGGGAAAAAAAATAACTTGCTCTATTTTCCATCTCTCTGTTGAAACTATATAATTTAGCATGAGTTACAATAAAATGGTATTTTAATCAGATCAACACCAAAATGGAGCCAACCTTAATGAACTAGAATAGAACTGAAGGTAAGGATATCTGAGAGCAGAGGGCATTTTAAGACAGGATTTTGGAACCTGAAAGATCAGCAGGAGGGCAACAGTTCCCCAGGGTTAATAAGGGAGAGGAGTACAGAAAGTGAACGCTTAAATAAAACTTTGCTCCTTTCCTTTCTAATCCAAAGAGGAACCAGGTCCTCTTGAAGAGAATAAAGAATGTGTCCAAGGTTTCATCTTTGGGAAGTGACAGAACTGAAAATCTACCTCAACGCTGCATGATCCCACAGCCCTGGCATCCCTAGTGCTAGAACCAAGGGCAACCCTGATCTACTCGTCTCTATTAGATTAATGTGGCAATGCTAACTGACTGAATCGACGCCATATAAACTGCATCTTCTTGCCTTCGATTGAATAACTATATATTATATCTTGATAACTATCCTTCTGTAGTCTCTATTTCTGACCTGTGAAAGTTTAAACTTCAACCAGAAGTTTATTCTTTCTTTATAAAGCCATCTTTTCCTTCTGCTATAACTTTTATGTTACCAATATTAATGCTTTTATGTATATCTATTGCTATTGGCTTGGTTTTAAATCCAAATTACAAAGATTGCTTCAAGTCTCATTTTTATAGCGTACGTTAGTTTTTTGTCCTACTCATCCAAAATCCAGATACTACAATATGATTTAACTTAGGGTATTTTATAAGTGATATTCTGCTTCATTCTGCCTACTATATATTTCCCCAGCATTCTGGTAAGTTATTCTAATTGCTCCTATATCTTTTGGCTCCTAAATATAAAATTTTTTCTAGCTACTGAGTTTTTTGCTTGGTCTTAGAGTGATCTCTATTTGCTCTGCCTGTTCCCTAAACTCAGATTCTCTGTCCAGCTCTTTAAGAATGAATCTGGACTTTATCACTCTACCAGTTTCTCATCCTTTGCACTATTAATATCTGGGGTTGGTTAATTCTTTGTTTGGGGGGGCAGTATTTTACATTGTAAGATGTTTAGCAACATCCCTGGACACAGCCTACAAGTTGACAAAAATCTCCCCCCTGCAGCCGGGTCTTGCCAATCAAAAATGTCTCCAAATATTGCCAAACATTCTGTGGGTCACAAAATCACTCCTAGTTGGGAACCACCGTTCTCTGAAACTTATCTTCCTGAAGTCACTAATGACCAGAAGCGAGAGTCCATTTTCAGTTTTTCTTTTACTGCTGGCAGCTGGAAGCCACTGTTGGAATCTCTCTTCTCCCTGGGTTCTCTTTTCTAGCACTCCTCTGCCTTCAGATGTGTTCCCTTTCCATTGCCTAGCTGCTGATAGGGGGCTCCCCTGAGTTCTCAGTTCTTTTCTCCCTACTTGGTACCATCGCCTCATGGGCATGATTGCATGATGGCTTTCATTCCCCTGCTACATTCTCATGATTGCTGTGCCTTCACTCTAGTCCCTGCAACTGTCCTGAGCACCAGACCTCTGGATATCAACCTTGGCTGCCCTGCCAGCATGAATGTTCAGTGTTTCTTCTGTGCGTTCTTACCTTCTCCAACATACTTGGTATCTATCATGCATCTCTTCTGTCACTTTATGTCCCCATCACCCACCAAGTCTTTCACCCATCTCAAATTAAATTTATTACCAAATCCTGTTTATTACAAACATATATATTCTGAACCCAATTTCTCCACTATAGCTTCATAACATTCACCTACACTGTATTTACAACCTCCTACATGGTCTCTGGCTGCCAGGTCCCCTAGACTTTTGTCCAGTGTACACATTGCCGGAAAAATAACTGTCCTAAGAAATAAATTGGAATGTCATTCCAGTGATCAAAATAACTCTACTGTGATGCTTTGCTTTCTGAGTAAATCCAAACATCTTAACATAGCACTCAACCACCTTTATGATCTGACCCAATACATCTCTCTAAAGTCATCTTCCTTGACAACTATCATGCACTGTCTTGACATCTTTTTGTATGACTGCACTGAAGATTTTGCTCTTTCTCTATCCTGAGTGACTCACTCTGATTCCTGGCTGACAATCTTTTACTGATCCTTCCTGAGGAAGCTCAAATACCCTTCCTCTTTGAAGGGAACTCCAAGCAATGCAGGCAGAATTAGATACCGTAGCACTATTGTCATTTATCACAATGTACTCCAAGTATTCTTTAGAGGTTCATTTCTTCCAATGAGCTAGCAGATCATATGATAGAGGTGCATCCCGTTGATGCCTAACACAATGATTATTTGTTAAAAAAAACCCACAAATAACTTAAAAATATTTAAATGATTCAAATGTACACTTCATAATAAGATTGAGAAATGAAAGCAAAATATAGCGATATATGTATTTAGATACATACGCACACGAGTGTGTGTGTTTCTAGAGAGGGGAGGAAGCAGTTATCTGAGCTGCATTATTAAAGCAGGTATACTTTTAAAAAACAATTTTTCTTAGTCTAATGTTACCTAAATCATGCAAACATTAAAAATTCACAAAAATTATAAGAAAATAAGGTTATTTTTGCACGTAGATGGAAGTGAAACTTCCATGGAGAGAAAAATAACATAAGCATACTCTCGTTCATATTTTAAATTAACTGCTAATAAATTTCATATCTCTCAGAAATAGGAATGCAGAAATATATTTTGACATGTAATAAAAAGAAATTGTATGTTCGTGTTGGATTTTACACTTTCAAATGCCTGGAGTCCTCATTAAAGATCTTACAAGCTGAGTATTTTTTTTTTTTGCATTCGGTTTAAACGCAAACAACTTTCTGTAACTTCAGCCAATTAATTCCATCCTCTTAACAGGAGCAAAATGTACTTTGGATTTCAGCTCTACTCATTCTGGGCTAGAGTCTCTGAATCGTGGATCAAAATTGATGCAATCTTGAAAATGAAAGGCCAGTACTTTATCCGCTAATCTTCTTCAAAATATTGACTCAGTGTCCGCGGATATTCATCATTGCTAAGGGATAAATCAGTAAGGCTATCCTAATGGAGCTTGATCAGTGAATGCAGCTACACGTGTTCTCAGGGCTCAGTCTAGTAACTGAGTCAATATGTTCAAACCCATCATTTGTGCGCAGCGATTTCATTAAAGAAAAGACATCTTTACCCATTCTTCCTACTTAATTTAGGAGTTGAAATTCTGCTGGTAATTTACCACATTGACTTGTAAATGGTAAATAAGGCATTTGCTAGGGATTCTTTCTGGTACCTTTGATCAGAATACAAAAAAAAAAAAGAAAAAAGAAAAGAAAAGAAAAGAAGGAAAGTTGTGAGAATCAAAAACAAAGGCAAGTTTTTTTTTTTTTCAGTAAAGCTGAGTTATTTAAGACTGATTAATATTTATATGATCTTTAAAATGTCTCCTGCCAACATACAATGCATTTATTAACAGTGCAATGCTGCTTGCCATCAAAATAAAATTTTGAAGCCTTTTATAGATAGGAATGTAAAATTTAAGTTCTGGAGAGAACCTTCCATCAGGACCTGTTCTCCGGTGTTACTAACTCTTCTTTTGGTGGCAGAACAGCGATCTAGAATAGTAGGCTCTATTTTCACCCACTAATATCACTTTTTGTTTGAAGAATAGAATAATGTGCAGCTGCGGCTCCATCAGGTTGACTGGCAAGTGATTTCAGAGCTTCATCCTAATTAGATCAATAAAAGCTAATCCCTATGAGAGTATAAATAAGGCTTGCCAATTACACACTTAATTTAGAGAGAAGTAGTACTATTTTCAGTAAGTGGAACTATTATGACTATTCCATTGCTCTTCTCCACCATTTATTTCCCTGGATCACTGAGTTGCAGATGTAATGCTAAAAATGCATAAGGGGTGTGTAGAAAGAGCAATTATTGGTTGATACTTACAGCTGTTCTGAGACTTGTGGAACGACTAAAGCAGAGAAAAAAGTTGGTTTTGCAGAAGGTCACATGATTGTCTAACAATTGCTCTATGAGCTAGAAATTCTAAGACAATTATAAGTACCTGTGTGAAAGGGATTTAAAATCATTCCACTCGACCATCACTAGAAAGGTCAAGCAGCAGCCCAATACAGCAATCAGACCTCTGACTGCTATGCAGATAGCACTCAGGTCAATTTCTCCATCATTGGTAATAATGAAACAGTCTTTGCACTGAGCAGCTTTAAGGGAAATGTGCCTTAACCACCAATAGAGTCACTTTCTATTGACTGGGAATTGATTCGGTCCCTTGCTCTGTTCTCCATGCAGAATTACCAATTACAACGTGGTTATTGCTATCAGGGATGGATGCGAATTGTCTACTCTTCCACAGAGAGTAAAAACTTTGTGCTTTTTGTTGTGACAAAATATACCAATTGGGAGATTTTGCTATTTGATTTACTGTTTTGCAGATCATGTAATAATTTTAAAGTTGATTTTAGCTTTCTTGCTTATTAAATCTTCCTTTTGACATTTATTTTTAAGTAAAATGATATGTCTAATTCCTTAATATTGTATATGTGTAATGTACATGTGCACGTTAGGTTATAAAGATGCATTTATTCAACACACTACTGAATAAAATGCCATTTCAAAAGCTGCTTGTGAGCCTATATTTTATTTATAGTTATTTACAATAATATATATTTAATTAATAAAATATAAGTACCAAATTTCATTCTAAGCAAGGCAATAATCACAATTTCTATTATATACTTTTTAGATTAGTTTTACACCTGGGTTTTTAAATCACCAGTAATGAATCACCACTACTTTTGGTTGTGCTAATGTGTGTATCCAGTCCTGCAAGCAGAATCTCTCTCTATTCCTACCCATCATGGCTCAGCTTCAGAGCAATCTCCCCTCTTTGTACTGTCTGGGGAACATGACAATTTTTTTTTCTAGTTAGACAATAAGGCAGCTGAGAGAACAGTTTTTCAATTTCACAGAATAAGTTAATAGAGCATTTATCTTGAATTCACATTTTACGTAGCTTTCATACACAAGATAGTACATGCATTTTAGGGAAACATATCAAACTGAAATATATCACCTGTGCTTAGAGAAATGAAAAGCATTATACATTCATACACACACACAGAGACACACACAGACACACACACGTATTCACAAACACAAACATCTGCCCAGGTTACCTGGAACATTAGATGCGCCAGGTAATGTTTAAAATTCTTCTGTTTGCCTCTCAGGGTTATGTAGAAAACTCTGGTGGTGTGTACAGGTTATTAATTTTAAGAAAGTCATACTCTCCTTTAAACTGAACAGAATTGAGGGCTTATAGTGATAAGATGTTTTCTTGCCTCTCAGGCAGCCAGAAATAATACAAAAGCAGAGGCTAAGCATTGGATCAAGGCCGCCGTCTTCCAATCACAATCCCTGGGGAATTACTTCACCTCACTGAGCCCTCCATGTGACTTGGTCCTGGTCTAACAATCAATGGTCCTTTTCTCTTTTGGTGGGCGACAGGGGCTACATGTAAATGAAGAAAAATGAAGAAACGGGAAAGACAGGATTATGTAATCTCTGAAGTGATGTTGAACAGCTAAAATGGACAGAAAGCCACAAAAACTAAACCTTTGTTTCCAAACAAGCATCTAGAGTAGTATTGTCTATGAATCTATTACTCATTTATGACACCAGATTTTTTCCCGTTTCATGCATTCACATTTAAAATAAATGGGTGATGATTGATCATCCAACTGGGATCTGGGGGTTTGGAATGCTTAAACTCTCAAAGGATATTTAACTGTCCTAAAGAAATGGTCATTTCATCATTTAATCAGATACTTGCATGTAATTGCATTTTGGATACACATGCATCCACACACTTACACAACTGGATTTAAACTTCAAAGAGAACCTTTCTGAAGGGCATTTGTTTCTTATGGAAATAAAATAAGAATGAGCTGTATTCAAAGAGTGAGGAAAGCTATACACAGGAGATCTCTGTTTTATTGTGGTTTAGCTCATGGACCAAAAATGTTTAGTGGCTTTGGTCTACTTCCTTAGAAAAATGTCCACATTAAAAATGACCACCCAGGTTAGCAGAGTCTGGCATAATGCTAACATCCTAGAAAACAGAAGCCTCTATCCAGGGCCAATGTCCACTTCCAACTCTCACTAAATTTCTTTTCCTCTGGGAAGAGATTTAAGTAAAATCAAGAGAAGTTATTCTGTGGGTCTAATAAAACTACAATAAATCACGTACTTTAAACCCATAACTACTAAATCAAAATAATTTATTATCCTCTATTTTTAACCATAAATGGATACCATCCACTATGGGAGCAATTAAGAATGAACTATTCCCCAGTTGGTTACACAATTTATTCAAATATCGCAGAATTGTGACCTGGTAAACTGCCCGGTATTAGAGAGTTTGAACATTACAAATGGGAAGGCTGTCAGGCTGTAGAATACATTTTTTTCCCCTAAAACAGTATCACATTGTCAAAAAGTTTTATAGTTATCAATCCATGCCACAGTCCTATAAAATGGGTTCTCACTCTCATTCTTTTTGTTTCACCCTGCATTCCCTGTGCTTATCAAATGGTGGATTCCTCAGCAAATAGGTTACTACAATTTAGGAAGGAGGCTTCTCCACTTCCCTGCACTAGACTGTGAGTTCTCGGCACAGTACAGGCTTGGGTTTCAGCTTCAAAAACCTCATATTTTGCAGGTACAATATAATATTATATACAGCTTCCTTGATACGTTTTCAACAGTAATGTGGACTGGACTTCTATGCAGTTGGCATAAAAATAAATATGAATGGCCTAAATAAAGTGGACACAATTGCTTCAAACAAGAATAAGCTTCTTATTTTGAATGTATTGAGTTGAAATGTATATATATCGTATATATATGATATATGATATAAATATCACCCTGTATGATACCTGAACTCCACCAGTGAGATTATTTGGAATGTTCCAAATAGCATAAGTTAAGGGTTGAGTTTGCCTACACTATGAAGTGGACTGGAGAACTTATTAGGTAAGTATAAATGATGTGAGCAGTACTTGTGGTTTCTCCTATAGTACCTTAATGTTAATTCAACCTCACCTAGCCAATGCTCAATTCAACTGATTTCTAAACAAATATTAGGAAAATGCCATTTTCTAAAAATTATCTATGCTTGCTTTTGCAATC
This sequence comes from Balaenoptera physalus, assembly GCF_965194825.1. Taxonomy (NCBI): domain Eukaryota; kingdom Metazoa; phylum Chordata; class Mammalia; order Artiodactyla; family Balaenopteridae; genus Balaenoptera; species Balaenoptera physalus. The sequence goes on from NC_138899.1 coordinate 6,841,235, forward strand.
TTTACAATTCTCGGAAGTTTCTTTTTCAAGCAGGTTTCCAGAAAAGCAGAAGTCAAAATAGTTTCCCATCTGTAACAGAGAGACAACTATCTTCTACAATGTAAATGATACTTTTTGTGAGAAAAAAATGTAGGATTCTATATCCAAACCAGAGCTACCCGTAGAAAAACAAGAGCAAGTATGATGCATTAATACAGGACAGCAATAAAAGCATTTTTATGACAACACTCAATCTTACGTCAGTAAGTTTTAGCCTGGAGTAAAGAATCCACTTCCTACCTTGTTCGAAAATCACTGAACAGAGAAAGATACATATGATGATTTGCTTCTGTGAATGTTTCCTGTAAGATGAACAAATAAAATAAATTTACTTATATAAAAAAGTTTGCATGTGTTAATAGAGACTGTTCATTATATACTCCAGTAAAAAAACGGGCTAGCAAAGTATCAAATCAGATTAATTCAATGCAAAGCAATATGAAAAATTCAAAAGCACTGAATTGAAATCCTTAATATACAGGTCTGTCTCTTACAACCAATTCAAAGCTTTTCTTTTTCTTCTAATTGATTAAACATCTTCCCTCGATACTCCTTCACCCAGGCATGAATTATTGACTCCTGGATTTACATCTTCACTAAATTAACTAAAATAAGATTTTCTTAAAGGCAGTAATGGTGGAAAAGGATCTGCTATAGAAGCATAGACCATGATGACAGGGCAAGTGAGAAATTGTGGCTTCCTTAAAGTAGAGCCTGACTAATCCTTTTAGACTCATACTTATTATCGTGCTTGGCATCAAAAGGAAATCAGTAATAGTTTTTGAATTGTTGAATTAACTCTGTTCATCTTGTGGTGGAATTCTTATTTTAGTCGCAGATTTTTCTTGTCAATAAAACTGCTTAATAGTTTAGGTTTCCTTTAATCATCTAGTCAATAACTTAATTGTTGCTGTATTTGAGTCTCAAGGAATCTATATAAAAGTGGCAAGTGGTATTTGTATATGCTTGTCATTAATCAATTATAGAAAGAACAAACAATCACATTACATTTCAATGCAAATGTTTCTATAATTCAGTGATTAACATGAAATATAAACTGTGATTTATTGTTAATGAAGAAGTTTTACTATTATTCCAGTCTTGCTAACGACAATTGAAAGGAAACACGTCTTTCCAGTGAGTAATATTTTCCATACCATTATCATCACAATTCTCTACTAATTTTGGTTTTTGTTTTTCTTTGAGTTGAATAGAACAACTTCTGTCTCATTATGGTCTTTTCAATTAAAATGAACTCATGTGGATGGGCAAATATTTGCATTGTTATAATATTGGATTAATAACACACACAGCAACAGCAATTAAATCTCTCATCACTAACATTTAATATGTCCAATTTTAATCAAGTCTATGAGGAATACAATCTTTAAAAACCTGTTTCTTTTCTTTGTGTTTGCTGTGAATAGATTTCCTTTGTTTCTTGTACATCTAATTCTGGTCCAATACTAGTTGTCATCAGAAATACTAAAAAAATGTGAACAACTGATGAGGTTGTTTTCCATTCCTTAAGGCAGAAAGTGAGAAACCATGAATTTAGTAAATCTATTACCATGTGGTAATTTTCTTTGATGATGAAATTCACAGCTTTATGTTAGTCATTATTGGCACAATCATTTGTAAAGTTTAGGAATCCATTATAAGAAAAAGTTGGACGCATTACTCTAGTAATAGGATCATATATGCATGTCTTATATGTTTGTATTGATGCTGCATTGTGTTTCTTATATCCACTACTGGACATTTTCTGTACATTCAAAAATCTGATATATGAATTTCACAGCCTTTCCTGTCAAAATCATGGACAGAACACAACTTAAGTTTGCTCTTTTTTAAAAAACAAGCAAAAACAAAAGCAAGCAAATTAAGTGAAATCAGCTGCCCTCTTCAAATAGACCCCAAAGAGGTAATATTTTAGAAAAAGAGTCAGGAGGAAATAATATATTCATCTATGTCTGTGTTTACTTAAAATTTTTATATTTTGTTCACCACTGATATTTTTCATTAACTTTGGTTTTTGTTAAATGTTCATTAAAATATTTTTTATCTGATTAATGAGGGTTTTTGGTGTCATCTTGAATCTTATACCTGTTCCTGATCCCATTGAATTTTGTTCTTAAACATGGCCACAAGCATATTAAGTGTTTTATTAAGTGTTTTATCTCTTATTAAGTGTTTTATTATTAAAAATAATAAACACATTCAAAATAATTTCCTCTCCAAATGAAAGAAAAGAAGGCATTATCTGATTTTAAAAACTCAAATACATTAAAATTTGATTCATCACTATTCTCTATGTTTACTTCTCTAGCCATCTTTTGCCAAACAGTATTGTATTCAAACATAAATTAAAATACTATTTCCTCTATCTTAAGACTTTATTTTCAAGTTGGTGTGTTGTGTTCCTTTCTGACCCTAAACATTCAGTTTCTCTATGTTCCTCTAATTCCTCCATCTGCCCAAACTCTTATCTTATATTTTCCTATAATGTTAAATTCTACCCTAAAATGTGTGAACATAGTACGGCTGGGAAGATTTCTGAAACCTACACATTCAGAATGATGCTTTTGGAGAGGAAATCTCTTCGTATGATTATCTCCCAAGTTGTTTATCTCTTTAATGCAGAGTCTTATTTTATCAATTCAAATTAATTTATTGTGAAATATGCTTCACAGTTTTGCCCTAATTCTCCCATTTTCAGCAGTCTTTTAAATCTTTTAAAATTAAGTTTTAATGTCTTCAATCTAAGGCATGAATATCCACTGCATAGCTATATATCTCCTTTATAATGTCTTGATGTAAAATGTTTCTTTACTCCATGCCACCATCTTTTTTTCTTTTTAAATTTCCTTCCTAACCCTTTTCATATTTATTTTCCTCCTTTCAATTTTGTTCCTGCCATAAAAGACTTTGGGACACAATATTCTTAGAAAATAATGTAAGGAAGAGAAGAATGAAACTAAGTAAAACAAAACATTTTCAGGACTGATTTTGTCTTACAAAGAAAGTCAAAACAACTCTTCTTGTTGTTGATGTAACTCTCAGCCTCCACCTTTTCTACTCACTAAGATTCTGCTGGGACTTGCTGTTTTCTTTATTGAATTATAATTTATAAAGCTTTGACTTTATTATTTGTCCATTAATTACTTGTTTTTTCATAATTTCCAGTTTGTCACATGCTGGCTTCTCAACTTTGATACTATATTTCTGTCTGAATTCTGAAGAGTTTTGTACTATTGTTTGTCTTAAAATTTTTACATTTTTAAAGTAAAAGCATCATTTCACCTCCTTTTGTGAGGCGCATATTTTACTACATCTATCACCCATGAAATGTGGACATATTTTACTACATCTATCATCCATGAAAGGTGGATGGTAAATCCTTCACCTATCTCATAGACTCAATGAAGAAAAAAAAAAGTAGAAGAATTAGAAGAAGAGGAAGGAGGAGGATGAGAAGGAGAAGGAGATGAAGAAGAAGAAGAAGAAGAAGAAGAAGAAGAAGAAGAAGAAGAAGAAGAAGAAGAAGAAGAAGAAGAAGAAGAAGAAGAAGAAGAAGAAGAAGAAGGAGGAGGAGGAGGAGGAGGAGGAGGAGGAGGAGGAGGAGGAGGAGGAGGAGGAGGAGGAGGAGGAGAAGAAGAAGAAGAAGGAGAAGGAGAAGGAGAAGGAGAAGGAGGAGAAGGAGAAGGAGAAGAAGAAGAAGAAGAAGAAAAAGAAGAGAAGAAGGAGGAGGAGGAGAAGAAGGAGAAGATGACAAAGATGAAGAAGAAGAAGGGGGAGGAGAAGAAGGAGGAGGAGAAAGAGTAGAAGGAGGGGAAGGAGAAGAAGGGGAAGGAAAATAAGAGGAAGACAAAGAAGAAGAAGGAGGGGGAGAAGAAGGATAAGATGATGAAGGAGGAGGAGGAGGAGAAGGAGGAGATGAAGGAAACACAAATATAAATACTTCTAAGTTATTCGGCAAAAAAAAAAATCATCAAATGTAAAGCAATATGACTGAGCCATTCATGCAGATTTGCCATAGCTGATGATACTTAGTGAATCTATGATTAAATGTAGGGTGTTGTTTAAAGCACAGTGTATGAGAGTTGAATCGGTGAACTTGGTAAAGTTTCCTCAGACGATATACAAAAAAATATTCCTTTTGTAGTACCTTGACATTTTCTGTATGTTTGCAGGGAATTAAGAGAAGGTATGTGAAAAACCAGTAGTAAAATATCAAAATCTTCATGACTAAACAAGCAGATTAATGATCAGAGGGAATAACACATTTCAGAATCCTTTTATCCCATCTTTACTATGTGCTTAAGTCTGTGAATCATAGTAACTGCTGGAATTGATCACAGCTGCAGAGCATTCATCACTGGCACATGTTTTATCTGTTAGTGATGCAGATGGAGTTCATATACATTTTCTCCCTGTGAATAACCCTTATTCAGTCTAATAAAAAAAAGGGTCCAATAATCTCAGCATTTAAACTCTATTCACATCCCTAATTCTGTTATTGAGGCTCTTATAAACATTACATAATCCAGAGTATTCAAATTTACCTATCCTTATGTTATTAATTTTAATGCATTTCTGATTCAGAACATGAGGGCTAAGGGAGCATTTCATACGAATGAAGGTTTTATTTTCCCTTTAGTAAATTGTACCCTGTGTGTGCGGGGGGCAAACACTAACTTGCATGTTAAGAACCCAGTTAAATAGACTCTTTGAGAGATGATAAAATCTATTAATGTTTTTAAAAGATAATAGTAGGAAACAATAGTAACAAAGAAAGGACATGGTACCCATTCAACCCAATGAAAATCCTTGGTCATTTCCTATTTACAGCATGAAATAATTTAATGACCAATGGATATAAAATAAAGACTGTCTATATTTTTCATATGTTTTTGGTTTTTGAAAGAACACTAAGAAATGTGCCTACCAGCGGAACATTTTCACTACATTTAACAACTTTTGGTTTCTTTAACTTCTGAATAGGAGTTTGAATGATTTAAAGATGGTCAAAGAAGTCGACAATCCCATCCAACAATAATTTACTTTTGTACATTACCCATTATTGAATATATATTCTGTTATAAATCTTTCTCATGATCTCAATCAAACTAAACTCTTCTCCCTAAAAGAGAAAATGAAACTCTTATGGTTTTTCTTGTATTGTTTTTTTCTGTTGTCTTTGTCATTGTTTTTCCCATTTGATGCTCCCGTTCAGTTTCAATAAATGCAAAACTCCTGTAGTTCAAGACGCACCATCAATTTATTGTGAGAGAGTAGATAAAATATCAGATCCAACAACTCATTGGGAAAATATTTAGGGAAATAAACTTTTCAACTTACTAAATGGTAAGGTACAGAATAATATATAACTATTTATTGACTTTTATGCTATGTCAATTTGTTATAACCCCTTATAAATACTAGCACAGTAACAGTGACTTGAATACCACTTGAACAATCAATTAATCACACATACAGGTAGTTAGAGATTCAAAAATGGGAGTGGAGATGTGTTTTTCTCTTCTTTAACTGAGGAAAATTCATCTTCTGTGAAGTGAAAAGGGCACTTGAGTGGTGTCTGTCACACAAATTCATGCCATTCGGTTTGTACTGACCCATTTAGAAGTCAATCCTGCCTCACCCACATGGTAAACATGGCTGGTTCCTGAAAGCAGGTGGAACAATGTACAACTCTTAAGGAATTCATCGTTGTTGTTATATTTATATTTATTCTAGACTGAAGGCATGGGCTCAGAGAAGAAACTGTTTTGGGGTATGTGTAAGTGGGGGAGAAGAGAGTATGCACAACTGTGAAACAGTCTCTGGCCAAGGCTGAAAACCCTTCCCACTCAACTATCTTGGGTGGATTGAAGTAATTCCACAATTAACTTGGAACTGTACTTTGTGCTGGAGAACAGTAAGTGCATGCATGTGAAGTAAGAAAACTGTGCTGGGGTCCAAGAATGGGTGCCATTACACCAACAAACTATCCAGAGAGTCACGTCACAAGAGAGAGAAGACAGGAGGCCATGGAGGGTCACCTTCTAGGACAGACATCAGGGCAAGAAGCACAGGCAGTTGTCAGTATGAACTAAAGTTCCCAGTCAGCTCCAGGATCATCATTACAAGCGATCCCTTTTTGCCTGTATAACTTCTCAAGGATTTAGGGATAATTGTGGAAAAGAGAAGCTTCAAGAGGAAACAGCTAATAATGCCTTTGGGCGCTCTAACTCCTTGAAACTAAAAATAACTCTGTGAGCTGGTAGCTCCAGCAGCACCAAGGAGCCTGTTCGAAATAAGAATCTCTGCCCCATCCTTCCCAAACCTGCTGAAACAGCATCTGTATTTTACCTGGATCCCCTGATTATTCATATACATTTAAACATTTGAAAAGCACAACCCCAGCAATTAATTAGAAAAATAAAAGATACAGTTCCTGTTTGTGGAATCAATCAAATGCAGCCCATCTAACTTTTTTTTCCATAAATGTGTATCTATGATTAGATACAACTGAGGTGGTTATGGTCTCTGCCCTTTATTAAACTAATATTTTGTTAAGAAGTGACAGCAGTGATTTATTAGCTTTTTGGTTATATTTTTGGAAGGTGATGTTTTTCAAGTCTACTTAATTAAACTGCTACAAGTATATTCTAATAGATTTCTGCCCAGATGATAAAAGCAGTGCTTTTCATGGACGAAGGTAAGTGCTACTCCCAGACTCTGAGTTTGCCAAAGAATAAATCAGTGACAACAGTGAAAGCCACCAGTTCCCAAGCCTTTGTCACAGTAGGATTGAGAAGGCGGTAGAGGGTGAGCACAGGTTAGAATCCCAAGACCCTTGAGGCTGTCTGGGGGCAAATCGTTAATACAGAAACAGAGTCAGGTTTTCTGCTCTAGGAATTGAAACTTTTGAATCAAGAACTCATCCTTTGCCAAAGAAGCAAGATGATCATAAGAAGAATTATGATCCCACTTCAAAATTCAACTGATAAAAACAATGAAAGATTTGAATTGGTGAGGCATTCATCAGAGGATGTGCATCACACTGCCATAGAGCAATAGATGGCTGTGACTTAATTCAGGAAGACACCAAAAATCATTGAAATTTTTTCAGAATGAGTTTCTCAAAATATGTCGTTTGGCTGGAAACAAATTCTATGGTATGCCTGGTAAATCCACTAGGTGAATTCTTGTTTCAGCCCATTGTTTCTTTCTCTTTATTCTTCCTCCCTCCCTCTCTCCTATCCTTCCTTCTTTCCTTCCTTCCTCCCTCCCTCCCTACTTTCTTTCTTACCTTCCTTCCTTCCACCCTCCTTCCCTTTCTTTCTTCCTGTCTCTCTTTCTTTTTCTTTCTTTCGTTCTTTTTCTTTCTCTTTCTTTCCCTTTCTTTCTTTCTTTCTCTTTCTTTCTTTCTTTCTTTCTTTCTTTCTTTCTTTCTTTCTTTCTTTCTTCCTTCCTTCCTTCCTTCCTTCCTTCCTTCCTTCCTTCCTTCCTTCCTCTCTTTCTTTCTTTCTTTCTTTTTCTTTCTTTCTTTCTTTTTTCTTTCTTTCTTTCTTTCTTTCTTTCTTTCTTTCTTTCTTTCTTTCTTTCTTTCTTTCTTTCTTTCTTTCTTTCCTTCCTTCCTTCCTTCCTTCCTTCCTTCCTTCTTTCTTTCTTTCTTTCTTTCTTTCTTTCTTTCTTTCTTTCTTTCTTTCTTTCTTTCTTTCTTTCTTTCTTTCTTTCTCTTTCTTTCTCTTTCTTTCTCTTCCTAATCCAGCATATAAAATGCCTGTATCCAAAATCATCCTGAAAAGTATTATTGATCAACATAATATCTGGTGAAAATTATGGTAATGATAACGTGTTGCCCTTCTATATTAACAGCAGTCCTTTTTGCTCTCCCTCCCAGCTTTTACTTATTCCATTCCAAAAGTCATAAGAAGTATGAAAAGCATTTTGTTTCCTCGAAATGGAATAACTCATCCGATATTTGTCATTTTGGTCAACAACGATAACAAAAATACATGTTCCAGGGAGGACTAAAGAGGCATTTGACTTCCATTCATAGAGGTTTTCTGAGTTTTAGGAATCTTATATCTTTACACTTTATTTTAAAATGAGATAAACAACTTGAACCAGGGTGCCCACTATCATAGTTACAAGAAAAATGACAATTAGTTCTCTATACAATGCTATTTTATACATTCTATATCTCCTTAATAATCGTTTTTAGAACTGGACACTTTCAAAAGTCAGTTTGGAAAAAAACTCATAAAATATGTATTTGTTTTCAACTTTCTACTAATCCTTTAATAAACAGGATATGAGCATTAAGAGTCCAAGATAGAATGAAGCAGTTTGTTGACTCTTACTTTAGCTCTGAGTTGTCCTGTTTCTTGTTAAACTAATTAGTCTTTGAAGGAAGCCATGCAAATTACCACAAGATTTGACTTGAAAGGAATTATTTGGGCTCTCAAGACCATATAATCCACAGCAATGTTGGCTACTTTATACTATTAATTTTTACTGAGTCTTGTATTTCGTTACCTTGTCTTGCTCTGTGTGCATACCTGAAAGCATTTTTGTGCATTTTCTGTAAGCCATATTTACTTATCTTTAATTTCTCTTGAAACTGTATAAAGTCTGAAGAACATTGAGAATTACAATCTATGAAGTAGGTTATGAATTCAAGACAGAAAACATTTGGATCTGTCTCTTGTCTTTCAGACAGTATCAGTAAGGGGTTCAGAAGAATCCATGGCATAGAGTAATTGTTATGTAAGTGTTAGATATCATTATTATTATTATTATTACCACCATCATTATATTATGTTTAGAAATGTGAAAATCTAATTTCTAAAATTATGACTATTCTAAAATTTTAATGTGAATTTTATGTAATGTCTACTAACATGCCAATCAAACTATTCTTTGTGTGTTCAACACTAATTTGCCCTGATCATTTATTGCTTGTTCTAGGGTAGATATAGAGAAAAAAATAATAGTATCTTAAAATGTATACTAATCGTGAAAAAATTATCACCTTATTTTTATTATCAGTTTCAGAGTTAAATATTTGCAATTCCTCCAATATAAGTTCAAAGTTCACTTTGTCCTAAGTCTAATCATATTTGATGTTTTCTCAAAAAACATTTTCCTCCATAATCAATGTCTTCCCATATGCTTTCAAAATGATAAAAATATAGATATTTAATATTTGTTGAACATAGTCATGATGCTAAACATTTTTGTTATTAGGAATCAATGATAAAATTTTACTGTAACCTATATATTATATATGTTATTATATTCTTAATGTATATAAGCGGAAACTGAGGCTTAGAAAATTTAAGTAAAGCCAAGAACACACAGCTAAGTGTTGGAAGTGGGGAATGAGGTGGGGCACAGTCTCAGAGCTCCTTCTATCATACTCCACCCTCTAATAAGGGCAGAGAATTCTCCACCCAAGCAGAGAATAATAAGTACCACTGGGTATTTTCATACCATCTTCCCTGTTCTATTATCTCCTGTTATTTATTTATTTTTTGTTCTTTTGTTTTTCATAGATGCAGTATTTTATTGACTCATAAAATTGTATGATATAGAGTCCTTATATTTCTAGCTAATCATTTTCTCTATTAGATTGTCATTGGGAATATTTTTTTCCATTCTCATATGTAGCACACTTTAATTTTTTCTAATGTTTTCCAATACTGTCTTCAATGAATTCTTCAGGAGAGTATTTCTGATTTCTAAAGACCATTTTAATTATTACTTTTATATGTTTATTTTTCTCTTATGTAATACAATAAAAATGTTTTACTGATAAATGATCAACTACTTCTTAGAGGTTATTGGTAAGAATATTTATTACAATATTTCTTGAGACTGATGCTTTAATAATCTTGTTTATCCACATAACAGCATACATAGCGATGGGTTTTTAGTTTGTTAATAAGACGTATATGGAATGGAATAAAGCTGAATGATGGAAAGGGAAATTTTTCTATCCCATACCTCTTACCTATGAAACCTTCCTAGCGCAAATAAAATCTTTCTTACAGGACGTTCCTCATTTCTATCTCCTTTTACTTCTTATGTAACAAAGTATTCATTTCCAGGGTTAGATCCACACGGAAGGAAAGATTTATTTATTTATTCATTCATTCCCTCATTCTACATGAATGTATCGAATATCTATTCAATCAGTCAAAATATATTTACTTAACCTTAATCATGAGCCAGACACCATGCCAGGCACAGAGAAAGATGAAGTGAAAATATAAGGTTAGAAAGGAGCACAGTCTGATTTTTTCCTTATCTCACCTTTACTCTCAAAGCCTCTATTTACTGTTGATTTTTTTGTGGATGTGACCAGATAGTTTTAGTCATTTCAATATGATATAGCCTCATCTGAAACACAAATATCTCCCTGAGTGTCTGACTTACTACCAAGAGGGGGAAAAATCAGAATCAATGTATGCAGCTTGCATGTGATGTTTTCAGAGAGTACTGCATCATAGAACATACTGTACAAAAAAATACATGACAAGAACACATGCATTGGCTTCAGGAATCCAGTGGCTTGGATCTCATTTAAGTCAAGGCTGCCCATACTTCCTGATGGCAATATTCTGCTCTCTAAGGCTGAGTTCTCCCACAGTCCGACAGCAAGAAATACTATTCTAAAAGCCATGACTATACCTACTCCCTTGAATATCGATTACATTAACATAGCAGTCTTGACTATCTCCAGTTGCCCATGAAACAGAGCCTTGAAAGTCCTCCAGAGCCTAGGTCACCTTCATAGCAGCAGCCTGCTCAATAACCATGATGCTTAGGCACTGAAAGTTAGAGCCAGCTAAGAAGATGCATAAAAATTAAAAATGTAACTATCAGGACCCTTTTCTCCTTTCATTGCACTAACAAAATAGAAAGTATAAATGTTCCCCCAGAATTTATATATTTAAATACATATCACTCTGAGCGAAATAAGAAAAGCCATTTGTTGTGCTTCATTAGACATGAATTTGTCTTCTTTGGAATGTCTATTTGTTTTCTTTTTAATAAAAATTTGAGGTAATTTTGTTAAAAAAAAAGAAAGAAAGAAAAATACAAGGTATCTATCTATTTGGTGCCCCTCCTCAATAAGAGTACTCACCAGACATCTACTTGCATTTATACAATAAACATACACACACACATACACAACTTGTATTAAATTTTTTAAAAAGAATCTCCACATTCTCTCAGACTTTCTACATTTAAGATTATGCCTTGTATACATGAGATGTCTTAAAATTATAATGGCCAATGACTAAAGACCATTGTTGGGAAGATTCTGAAAATATCAAGTTCTCCACACACAGTATCTACACTTGGAACAGACTAACTATGAAAGATTATTGAAGAATTCGAATATTTCTTCATGTAATTTATTATATCTTTCCATCTATAGAAATAAAAAAAAAAGTTTCTTAAAATGACTCAGTAAAAATATCTGTGTTTCTTCTCATTTATCTATCAGAATGTATAGAGGCATGGATTCCAAAACAATAATCACTTGGACCTGAAAAAGTACTTCTTAAAGTTATACTCTAGGGAATTATGAGAAAAATACTTAGAATACAAATAGAAACTTGAAGGATCATAGGTATGAAAACAATACATTTTTCCTTCTTTAGTGAAATCAATACAATTGATTAGAAAAAATCATTCAAAATTCAGAAGATTATGCAATTTTTATATGTTTTCTAAAACAAAGAAGCGTTATTTTAGTATTTGAAGGTCTTCACTTTTGGTTGTGTTGCTGCCATTCAGAAACTGTGCTAAAAAGACAAGTGTGTTTATACAACATATATATAATTTTAATATTATATATATTTTATTTTTATGTTTATATATTTATGTTGTATGTATATGTCTTCATTTCCTCATTTATAAATTGAATATAAAAAGGACTACTGTTTACATATCACTCTGAGGAAATCATAGACTCACAAATATTTTGAGCTGATTGATTAACACCACAGGGCAAAGTAGAGTGTCACTGAATGCATTACAGTTTTAAGAAATACTAAGAAATATTACATATTAACTCCAGCCTCTTATAAAATGACTTATTATGATGTATATCCCTCATGTGATTAGGACTTCTTTGAGGACAGGAGATTTCTGCGTTCTCAGTACATAAAGCAGTATGTCCTATGGGCTGTTAAATGAAAATCGTAAATCAGTGATCAAGTTACTTAATAAGACATTATTACACTATCTGTCCAAAATTTTAATAGACAATGTGAAAAATTGAAAGGAAAATTTCTCATTGTAAAATATTGATTGGGCTAATGTTGTAATGACACAGCTCTAATTAACCTCAAGGCAAGAGAGTTGATTTTGTGGGATTTCATGAGCAGAGACAAAGATGTTTCTATTCAGCTTGTTCTAAAATAAGGAAGGACATAAAATGACCTAAAGTCAAACTTGTACTTCATAAGATGACACATTGGAATTCTAAACACATTAAGCCTATTTTTTTCTAATTTTCAAGCTAGTATGTAAAAATAATAAATCTCAAAAAATACTGATTACGTTTATGAACTTTAAAATCCAATTGTATTCATTTTTAAGCTGAGGTACTTCCTTTTAAAAAACTTTGTTGAGAAATAATCAATATTCCAGTGATCCTAAGGTATTTAACGTTACTTGAAATCTAAGCTTCTCTTGATACTAGCTAAGACCATATCTACAGACATGGCTTAACCCTGCATTCTGAAATGTAAAAGACTCATTTTCCTCCTACTTACTTGATTATTCCTCCATTTTAATTCCTATTTTAAAATCTACTTACTCTTTCAATTTATCTGATACGTGAATAATTATTGATGCTGCATCCAGAAAACATTAAAGACATAAACAATTTCTTAAACATATTGACTTTTTTACATAAAATTTATAACAGTATTTAGCAATATGCCACCAGTATAGAGCAGTTAATTTGGCAGGACGTGAATACATTTATAGACTAGTAAAAATTAAGTATAACACACAAAACTAATCTGTGCTTACTAATTAAATTTCTTACTAAATTCTTTAGTCTGGAAGCAACAGGCAAGATGGACCAATAGTAGAATATGTTCCATGGAACCATTTAGCTAGTATCCTATATGGGAACAAAGGTCACCATAGCTGATTCATTAACAAAAAACCCAAGAAGTATCTTAACCAGTCCCTTGTTGGAGAACAAAAGGTCCATAGAATTCTACTTCCCAGCATCATACTGTTTTTCAAATAATTTAGATATTTTGCATTTAAGCCTTGTTTTTGTAAAATACATACAATTCCTCTTTATTCTATGTTCATATTTGGTTCATATTCTTTACATGAACACTTTTAAATAGCACAAAATTTGAATATTAGAATGACAAGCTTTCTGCTTCCCTAAGATTATTTCCCCAAAGAAGTAAACAAAAAATGGTAACTAAAACACAAAATAATATTAACCAGCACCATTACAAGGCATTGAAAGCAAGCAAACTCTTCTCTAATCTTCTTTTCTTTTCAAAAGTAAATTGAATGTGAGAGGAAAAAAAAGTTACTGAAAATAAAGTAAAAGATTGTTTAAAGATAGAGCATTTGTTCTTTGGCTTTATGAAGTGTGAAAAACTAGGTCTTTGATGATGTGAAAATTTCAAATGGATACTCATGCTGGATTTTTAATAAGCAATGCAGTTTTAACAGTAGATTGATTGATTGGTTTCCTTATTTATTTAAATTTACTATCAGTCATCACTACACTTTCCCGAATAAAAAATCCTCAAAAAACCCCAATAGGATGGCTGTTATATATATTTGATAAAAACCCCAAAAGCATGTACCTTATGAGGAAATAGAAGTGATTGCTAATCACCATATATTTAAGCTATGTATTTATTTAACTGTGACAAGTGAAATAACAAATACATTATAATCTATCTTAAGGCGAAATTCACTTTAATTAAGGGTAAGCGTTCTGTAAGTGCTTAGTATTTGTTACTGTATTGAAAACAGCTCTCATAATACCATGAAGTTCCACCCAAATGGCCCTAGTGGAGCTATAACTGTTGTGGGAACATGTTGTATTTTGCCTCCGGCAAAATCTTCTTCATTTGCTTTAACTGTAGTAATCCATTATCTAGAGCTAATATCACCAGTCTCCCACAATGCTTAAAAATGTTTGCTACAAACAAAAATTACAGGGAACATTCTTCCAATGAATCGGCCACTTTTCTTTCTTCTGATACACAAAGGAATTAAATACTTATGTTGAAAAATCACATTTATTTCTTTGATCATGCTTAAAAATATTTTAACTTGCTGTGTTTTTCATGAGTAGCATGTTTTTGATTATTGATAAATTTCTATTTTCTGCCTTCTCAGATTACTTAGAATATTTGTATCTACTGTTATCCACTATTAAATTAGCCTCTGAATTGCACTATTTCTTTGTTTCTCATTGAGCTTGCTGTTTTATTAAAGAAACAAAGTTTTATAAAGAAAAAAATCTCACATTCAAATTATATATATTTACCAAAATACGATAATTATTTTATCACTATGTTAGGGATAACTTTCAGGTCTCTTTCTCTCTCTCTTTCTCTAGGTAGATAACTATTTACCTCATTTGTTTAAATCTTAGCTAAAATCAGTAATACTCTCCAGCTTCAAGCATCTCCATAATATTTTACTTTACTGGTTATTACAGTTAATACTGTAATAATTATTATTTTGTATACTCATATAAAATTGTGTATTTATTTCTATAAGTTGCATTTCTAAATCAATCTTTGCCGTTCAAAGAGTATGTGTATTTTTAATTTCTTGTGAATCATGCCAGTTTAGCTTCAACAAAAATCATACCTTTTAATATTCTTGCAGTCAGTGTATGAGAACACCAATTCTCCATACACTTACTAATAATACAGAATGCTCTAGAGGAAGGAGAGAAGGAAGGGAGAGAGAAAGGGAAAAAGAGAATGTTGCAGTCTTGCTTCCAAATTTTTTAAAAGTGTAAGACAATTTCTTCTGAGAGTTTTGTGGTGAAAGGAAGTAGGCTGGGGGTGGTATATAAGGGGATAAATAAAATTAGTGAGGGGTTTGTATAAATCAATATGCCATGAATCAAGAAGAATGATTAAATCAAACTTTTCCACTTCAAGCCCAAAAAAGATGAGGCAATTAATATTAAGCTTTGCATTATATTGTATTATATTATCGTGTATTATATATCATATATAGGCATGATATTCCTCTGCTCAAAAAACCTTTTGTGATTCCCTAAGATCTAGAAAATCAAGTCCCAATCTTCTTAATCCAACATTTAAAAAGTCATCCATTATTTAGTAACAACCTTTATTTATTCTTTTCACTCTCTTCATTTCATCACTCATTGGCTTAACAGTATCAATGATTATTTTCCAACATCTCTTGCTGATTTATGACTCTATGATTTGAAGTCATCCTGAGTTCTCACCGTCTTTCACTTCTGATCCGTGAACAAATCCTAAGTGCCCCACCTTTGCTATAAATCCTGCAATCTGAGCCCCTTGCTTCTCATTGGAAGCATCATGACCGCTTCCTTACAGCTTGATCTCAGTGGAAACACCACAAAACTTCCTCATTGGCTGTCGTCATTGGAAACACCATTGACAGCATCCTCATTGGTTGATCTCAGTGGAAACATCAGGATGGCTTCCTGTTTGGCTGTTCAGCTCCCACCTTTGTCACTGTAGAGTCAAACACCTAAGCAAGGGCTGATTATTCCTTTATACACCAAATCAAATGTCAGTTCTTTGTGCAGAGAACTCCAAGAAAGTTCCAACTCCTTCATGGACTAGAGAGACTTACATGATTGGATTCACTTACTCTTCTCATAATTCCTGCCTCCTCGTTTACTGTCTTTGCTCCAGCGCTACTGGTCGCTTTCTTTTAGTCACACACGTGCTCCTGCTTCCAAGCTCTTGGACTTGCTTTCCCCTCTGCCTGAGACATTCTTCGCCTAAAGAGCTGAATGATTTCCTTTCTTTTCCTTCAAATGTCTGCTCAAATGGTACCTTATCTGTGATGATTTTATATAAAATTGAACACCTCTCCCATCATTCTGAATCTCCCTTAACTCTGTGTTTTATAGAACGCTTTTTACATTTTTTTTAATCCTTATCAATTATTTGATGGGGTTTGGTTCCCCTCTCTCCATTTGAATTTAAGCTCTAAGAGGATAAGGCTTTTGTTTCTTTGTTTTTTCTAGAAGCAGTTCCCCCAGTCCCAAGAATAGACAATTTCACCTGCTATGAAATCATGAACACTTTCTGTGTGAATTTATGTAATTTTCCCCTACTGCTGATAATATCTTGAAATACCTATCTCTCAATTTTCATACCTTCTACTTTCCTTTAGAAATCCAGTGCAAATACCATCTCTTCCACTGGGCCTCTTTAATTCCCTCAGTTCTAATTAAATTAGAAAGATTTAAAGATTTCTGAAAGATTTCAAAGTATTTTAAATTCCTACTTTGGAATCTTTCACATTGTATCATGCTTTCAAGTTCCTAAATACATAGCTATCTCTCCCAGTAGAATGTATATTACTTTTAATTGTGGTTATATTGACACAGGCAGTCTGCCATGGGCCCTGAGGGTCCTCTCTATGCAGGTTTGCCAGATAAAATACAAGATGCCCAGTTAAATTTAAATTTCAGATAAATAACAAATGCAGTATTTGGAACACACTTATATTAAAATATTTATGCTGTTGAAGCCCAATGTAAATTCTAAGTTCTCTCTGGGTTTTATTTCTAACCTTGCTTATAGCATATAGGTAGACATAATTTTTTTCCAGAAATGAGTATAAGCAAATCCTCATAGTCAGTAGTTCTCCATTTTAATTTATTTCCAATATCTCCTCATACGGTGTCCCTTACAACCATTTACTTAGGCAAACTGGCAAAAGTCTAGGTTCTGCTTAATTCATTTAAGATTTATCATAACTCTACACCTCCTTCCCTCTCCCCATCACACATTCCCAATGAAATAAACTTGTATTTTTTTTTTCTCCTTAAGAGCAATTGGAGAACTTGGCAATGGCATTTTACAGGGCACCTGTGGTATTACTGGCTCACTTAAAATTTTCTTATTTTGGATCAATTTTAGATTGATAGATAGTTACAAAGATAATCCATAGAAATCCCAGATAGATTTTATTAAATTCTTCCTAATATTATCATCTTACATGATATATCATCTTACTTATTACATTACTGTGATATATTTGTCAAAAGTAAGAAACTAACATTGGTAAAATACTAGTAACTGAATGCTAGGCTTTATTCAGATTTCTCCAGTTTTTCTGTTGATGTCTATTTTCTATTGCAAGATCCCACATGATATTCAGTTGTCATGTCTCCATAGGTTCCTCTGGTCTGGAACAGGTTTCTTAAACTTCCCTTGTTTTTGATGACCTCAAGTTTCTGAAAGGGGTCAGGTAATTTGCAGAATGTGTTTCAATTTGCATTTGTCTTTTTGCCTAAGAGAAAATTGGTAATTGTAGTTATTATGGTTTTACTGGAGATATATATATGTATATATATATATATATATATATATATATATATATATATATATGTATATATATATAAATATATTTTTTTCTGGGCCAAAAGCTATGACCACATTTATTTTTTCAATATTTTTATTGAAGTATATTTGATTTACAATATTGTTAGTTTCAGGTGTACAGCATAGTGATTCAGTATTTTTGCAGGTTATACTCCATTGTAGGTTATTACAAGAGAATGGCTATAATTCCCTGTACTGTACAGTATATCCTTGTTGCTTATCTACCTTAAACATAGTAGTTTGTATCTGAAATGTGGATGGAGTTATATATTTTTAAAAGAATACCACAAAGGTAAAGTGCCTTCCTCATCACATTTTAGCAGAGTATACATGATATCAGCATGGCTTATGGCCTGTTTAACCTTGAGCACATGATTAAAGTAGTGTTTGCCACTTTTCTCCACTATAAATGTATAATATTTCCTTTTCCATACTAATGATTAACTTTTATTGCATAAACTACTAGTTCGTGAGCTACATTTTGGCCACTTGGATAGATTGAACTTTTCTCCAAATTATAAGCATTGATAGTTATGTATTTATTTTCCTAAAGATTATTTAGCTCAAAAGCTCCTGTAGACTAAAGAAGCAAGGCTAGCATTGACAGCAATTAGATTTTTAAATATATAAAAAAAAAAATTAAAAGTGCAAATGCAAAAGTTTTATTTACCTCGTTAAGACATTTTTAAGCTGTCCACAAATGTCTATATAATGTTATGAGATTAGAAGATTTAAATGACAATTTGAGGCTGATGAATTGAATAGAAAAGAATTATTGTTAATTTCACTAACTGACTTGTTTAAATTCAAGGTGAAATTCACATAATCATACGATCCAATCTATCACAACCTATTTAAGTTGGGTTTCCCAGAAACAGACTCTGAGAGAAAGATTTTCATGAACAAGATTTAATCAGAAGTGTTCCAAGAAAAACTGACAAGGGAGAAGGGAAGAGGGGCAAAAAAAATTTATCAGGGAAAGTGTCACAGAGGGCAGGTTTCTCTCACTCCTGCAGAATAACTTTCCAGAGCAGTGTCTGCACTTGAGCACAAAAGGGCTAGAGAGCTTTCACTCCTACTACT
Source organism: Balaenoptera physalus (assembly GCF_965194825.1). NCBI lineage: Eukaryota > Metazoa > Chordata > Mammalia > Artiodactyla > Balaenopteridae > Balaenoptera > Balaenoptera physalus. Next base: position 6,860,005 of record NC_138899.1, read on the forward strand.
GTCAGCTGCTGGTAAAGAGGTGTCCCTGCGGAGAATGTAGAATGCTCAGCAGTCCTGGCCTTTCCATGCACCAAGGCAAAGTGGGCTTCAGAAATCTGAGAGCTGAACTCCAACAAAGATATACAGACTGGAGGTGAAAGATGTGCACACAAACTACAAAGGAATCTGAAGGACACGGGTAGAGCAGTGACAGCATCTGACATGTAGGAAAGCCCTTTGCAGTTCACCACAACCACTGAGCCCACGAGCCACAACTACTGAGCCCACAGGCCACAACTACTGAGCCCATGAGCCACAACTACTGAGCCCACGGGCCACAACTACTGAGCCCACGAGCCACAACCACTGAGCCCATGGGCCACAACTACTGAGTCTGACCGCCCCAACTACTGAAGCCTGCACGCCTAGAGCCCGTGCTCCACAACAAGAGAGGCCACCGTAATGAGAAGCCCGTGCAACGCAATGAAGAGTAGCCCCCGCTCGCCGCAACTAGAGAAAGCCCACGGACAGCAACGAAGACCCAACACAGCCAAAATAAATAAATAAATTTATAAAACAAACAAACAAACAAAACACCTCTCAACATATTCTTGCACATGGTAGTTATTCAAGAAATGGCTGCTGAATGAAATGTCTATAATTTTACTTCAAAATAACATCAGTTACCGCTACACACCTATTAGAATGGCCAAAATCAAAACCGTTAAACACCAAGTCCTTGTGAGGATGTGGAGTAGCAGGAACTCTCTTTCATTGCTGGTGGGAATGCAAAATGGCACAGCCACTGTGGAAGATAATTTGGCCATTTCTTACAAAATTAAACATACTCTTACTATAACATTTAGCAATCATACTCTTTGGTACCCAAATGAATTGAAAAATGTATGTCCACTCAAAAAGCTGCACAAAGATGTATATAGCAGCTTTATTCATAATTGCCAAACTTAAAAGCAACCGAGATGTCATTCAGTAGATAAATGGATAAACTGTGGTACAACCAGACAATGGAATATTATTCAATATTAAAAAGAAAAGGTCTATCCAACCATCAAAAGACATGGAGAAAACTTAAATCCCTGTTACTAAGTGAAAGAGCCCTGAAAAGGCTATATACTGTGTGATTCCAACTGTATGACATTATAGAACAGGTTAAAAAATAGAGATAGTAAAAATCAATGATTTCAAGAGGTTAGAGGGGAGGGAGGAGAGGAATGAATCAGCAGAGCACAGAGAATTGGGGGAGGGGCAGTGAAACTACTCTGTACGATACTATAACAATGGATACTTGTCATTACGCATTTGTCAAAACCCATAGAATGTACAACACTAACACCAAGACTGAACCTCAATGTAAACTGTGCATTTTCGGTGATAATGATGTGTCAATGTAGATTCATCAGTAAGAGCAAATGTGCCATTCAGGTGGAGGATGTTGGTAGTGGGGGAGACCACACATGCTTGAGGTCGGGGGCGGGTACATGAGAAATCTCTTCTTTCTGTTCAGTTTTTGCTATAAACATCAAACTGCTTTAAAAAATAAAATCTATAAAAAATAGCAGCAGTTAACTCTCCTAAAATCTATTCTTCCCAAGAGATATAAGCACCCTCTAACTTCCTACATCTATTTGTAAAGAGTTGAGCATTTTTCCTACTGATGGTAAGTGATTGCATGCACAATTTCATGCAGACAATACACAATCTGTGCAAAGACTTACACGAAGGATTTGTCTGCTTCTAGATCCTGTACAATCATGAATTATTTTAGAAAAGAAATATTCCTAACATTCATCTTTCTGTCCTCAGATTGCCCTGTTACATTCTGACACGCCAGTAAGTGTTGAATTGAATGAGTAAAGGTGAAAGATTTGGATATTTTTCATGAAGATATTTTTTACTGTGCTTTAAAAGTTTCCAAACATATTATTTGAAGTTGTTGAGAGGAGAAGGAATGAAGGTAGACTAACCCAGCAAACACTTCCGACCTTATTGTCAGCCCTTTAATTTGGGTTAAAAATCTATTGTCTTTCGAGTGTGTGTGTTTGTATGTAATAAAAATTATAATTAATCTCAAAAAATGAGAATTTTGATTGAGAGGAAAGAAGGAATACTTGGGGACTTGGCAGTTTAAATGAAGGGCAGTGTGTCTGGGTGTGTGAAACTCATTAGACCAGCTGGGTGTAGGATAAAGGATGTGGCTTTTAGGTAGGAGGCAAAGAAGAGGAAAGTTGGAAGAAATTCAGGTATCATAGAGAGAAGTAAGAGGGACACAGTTTGTCTACTTTGCAATTTTGATAAGGAAATAATAGAGAAGGAAGAAGAGAAGTAAAAGAAAATTATGAAAATCAATAAAATATTTCAAAGTTTTCTTACAGATCACCAGCCATTCAGTGATTTTTGCACACAGTTTAATTTTAGTTTCCGCCTTGATTATCACTCTCCATAAATTTTGAATCATGCCTATAACTCCATCTTCTTTTTTCTCCTAGGAAAACATAAACTCTCTTGTTTTTAAGTGGACTTTGCAGGAATAACCAATGTGGAAGCCATGTTCAGTTAGTCTAAGCTGGTGCTGCCCACTGGTTATAGCTGGCAGCTGATTTGACTGGCTTTTAAGCGTTTTGGATAGCACCATAAATCAATGATTTTTCCAGGAAATACTTGGCTTCTTACTTTTTATCTACTCCACATGAAATGTAGGCTATAGAGGTGACCCCTACAGAACATTCAAGGCGACCATCAAAATAGGGTAATTGAACAAATATATGTTTCAGATATGGCTCAGAGTAACAGAGGTAAATAGGGAATGTTGCCTTATTAAACCCAAGGACTGTTGACCAACCAAAATCCAGGACGTAAAGGCATTCAACTGTATGTTAAGTAAAACACAAAACAGAGATCAGAAAGCTGCCAGATCTTTCTCTGCATCGCTCACTTTAGCTCTATCATTCTTTCTCACAATAGACTGGCTTCCTCCTCTTGGGTACAAAATCTGGCTAATGACAACTCCTAAAACTTATAGCATAAGGCTTCAGCCGCATAGAGAAATGAATGAGCCTTCTTAAATCTACCTAAAAAAAGTCTAAGTGACCCTTCATTGACCTAGCTTGTGTCAGGTGAACACTATTGGATCAATCAATTTTGGTCAGGGGGCTGAGGTCAAGTTAGGACAAGTAGTCCATTTAATTGGCACAATAGGAGTGGCTGGAGATTTGTTGTGAATCTCAGAAGAAGTTTAGCACCCGGACTCTGAGTGCTCACATCCCAAGGGATCACAGGAAGAAAGCATATTATAGTGTTGCTGTGGCCACATCTTGAGTTATTCAGAATTACAGCTCTCTTTCTTTTTTGTTGTTGTTGTTGTTAGTTTGAAAAGGATGAAAGTTTAAATCCTGTGACATTTATTTCATGGTGATACTTTGAAAATGTAATAAATTGTATTATATTAGAAAGAGATAGATAATAGATGAATAGATAGACAGAGATGATTCTTTATCCTAATTTTATGAGATACAATATAGGTCCTTATAATCTTTTGTTTTCTCAGAGAGTGTTTTCAAGCTCTGTATTCAGAAGCATTACATTAGCTTGACTTCTGCATAATGAGGACAATCTTTAGAGCAATACTGCTGTCCTTTGAGATTCTAAATATTATGCAATCCAGAAATGAGAAGGGTTCTAAATTCTCATCATCTGGAGTCACAGATGTTTGACTTCTTTGTCTGCTTTTTTGTGTACGTAGAGTGTGAAACACTATCTTATTGACTAGATTTTTTTTTTGAACAGTTTCAGTTCAACCACTAAGAGCTGTTTGCAAAATCGGTCTAGCTGAAACACTTAAAGTGACTGCAATGATTCTTGTGGAATAACAATGGCCCAGGTGGTATAAGCCATTTTTAACAGTTTATGCTTAATAGTTTTATTACTTATATAAATTGTACAGAAATATGCAGTTAAGTCATTTGTAGTTGGTGTGTTGTTGCTGCTTTGTCACTATTATTATTTTTTCTCTATTATTAGCAGCCATTCACTTTATTGAAAATGCCCTTGTCACAGGAGACTCAAATTTTATTTATGGGACTATTTCATTTAATTAGCAATATCAGCTATGGAAAAGATATGGGGTTTAGAGTCATTCATACCCATGCCCAAATACCAGCCCTACCACTCTTTGTTTCTATGATCATGGGCAAGTTATTAAAAAATCCATGAGCATCAGTTTTCTTGTTGGTAAAACTGGTTTATGAGAAACACATTGTCAGGATGCTACAGAAGCCAAATGGTTCTCTGAAAGAGAATTTTAGAACGAGGAGGAGGACCATAGTCAAATTTGTGTTTTAGGAGCATCACTTCAGCAGCAGAGAGGAGGTAGTATTGAAGGGAAATAACTTACAGTAACTGTATGAGAATTTATACTGTTGAACCAAGGCAACAAGTCTGGGTTAAAATAGGATTGTCAGGGATCATATATCTGAGCTAGCGTCAATGGGATTAGTTCCTAGCCTTGGGTGGGAAACGGGTGAGATTCAGATAACAATGTATTTTCCAGGTTCCCCAGACAATTGCAGGGTCTAGCCAAGGTTGTGAACCAGTGACCTACAGATTTGGTAAACTGATGAAGTTTGGATGAGATGGAGCTCTGGTTCCTAACCCTGACTGCAATTAATCACCTGGTCAGCTTTTAAGAAACATGAATGCCCGAGCCTCACCCGGAAGCATTAAATCAGAATCTTTGCTGTGGGGTTCAGCTATAATGTTATGTAAAATTCCCTAGGTGATTTTAAAGAGCAGTCCAAACTAAGAATCCCTGAGAAAGAAGACAGCTAGGCAAACCATAAAAAGCTTAGATACCCATGTACACAGATGTGCCATTTACTGGGAAAAAGTATATAAAAATGTTCAGGTTAGTAGTGAGGATCAGAAAGAATGGTTTGTTGGGTTGTGAGCATGTTGGACTTAAGATATCTAAGAGACCACCTAGTAATGATGCTCAAGAGGAAGTCGGGTCTATTACCCTGAATCTCAGAAAGGAAGCGTGGATTAAGAACAAATGTCAGTATATAAGTGACAGTTGAAGCCAGGGGCAAAGATAGAGTCTATCAAGAAGAATGTGTGGAGTGGTGATAATAGAAAAATAAAGACACAAGTCCAGTAACACCCAAATGGGGGAGGGGAAATATACTCTATTATTCAGATGCATGTAAAAAGAGAGACAATGAACCAAATTGGTATATATACATGGAGGGGTCTGTGTCAGCATTCAGTGATTTGATCCAGCCATTTGGATACAGAACTACATACTAAAGAAAATTATAAGTGCAAAGAATAAAGTGGCCGGCCCCAAACCAAAAGCAGATGAATTTATTTGAACAGCACTGCAAAGACTCCCCTGCCCACTGAATGAGGATCAATTTATTGTAAAAGAGAATATTAAACTTAGGAAACTGACACCCTATCAATGGTCTCAGCTTTACCAAAGCTATAGGCCTTTGTATTGTTCCAGAATTTATAACATTTTAAATTCCACAAATTAATTAACTTGCTTTGAACAGTTGAAGAACAATAATTAAAATCTAATGTCTTTTCTATTGGCAAGCATAGAATCATGAAGTAAAGAGGATTGCTTTTGTATTTTCCTTACCTGCATCTAGGGAAATAAAACAAAACTGCATTTTACAGCCAAAATGTATTTTGGCAGAGCCTTCCAGGGCTGTAAAGCACAGAAGTTACTCTAGTCTCTGGAATTTAAGTATGGAGTCTCACTAACTAGGAAACTATGACCTAGGTCATGCAAAAATTCTCAATATTTGAAGATTAAATCACTGCAAGTGGTAATAATTGACATTTGTCAATTAAACATGTTTAGGGAAAACTAGGGTATTGTGAAATTTATAATTAGTATATTTTAATTATGTTCTATTCTTTTAAAAACACTATTTATTTTGTATTAATTGCATTGCATTCTTGAATCAAACTTGGTAGAACCGACACTTTCATTCTTTTCTCCTTACTGAGACACGCCCTACAGCAAGGATCTACAAGAGGAAAGATTTTTCCCCCATTTTTTTTCCTCAGGGTATGTTTGGTGATCTTTCCAACTGGCTTCAGAAGAAATCGAGTCTGAATTCCAACTCTTAAGTTCAGACCAGCATATAACCTTGGTCCAGTTATATAACACATCATCTAGAGCATGGAGAGGATAATAATGAGATTGTTGTGAAAACTGAATGAAAGGATCATGTAAAATGCTCACTGAATAGCTTGTCATGGAGGAAATAAACAATAAATATTAGCTTTCATTGTTATTGTAATCAGTAGTATCCTTTGTTCCCTAAAAACCTTAAGTCCTCCACTTCTTATGATAATGGATGTTAAGAGCAATACATGGAGACCTAAACTAGTCAGTACCTGCACTTTCCAAAAAAAGAGTTATTTTATTGTTGAATTTAAGGAAAATATTCATTTACTCTATGTGAACCCTAAGTGAATTTCAACACCATGCACAAAGTCAATGCTCACCTCCTACTCTAGTCTCATGTTCTACCCTTCCATAGCATGTTAAATTTTAGCCAAATTCAATACATTGAAAAGAAAAATCTTTGCTTTGATTATCTCTCTTTTCTGATTGGCCATTGTGGTAAGCTGAAAAATTGTCCCCTAAATATTTCAATATCTGATTCCCCAGAAACTATGAATATGATATATTACATGGTAAAAGGAACTTTGTAGATTTTTTTAAAGAAGTTTTAAATAGCAAGATTACCTTGGATCTTCCAAGTTGCTCCAATGTAATACAATGCAATAACAACTGTCCTTTTAAGAGGGTAGCTGAGGGAGACTTGACTACAGAAGAGAATTCCTGATGCCTGTGTAAAATAGATAGCTAGTGGGAACCTGCTGCATAGCACAGGGAGATCAGCATGGTGCTCTGTGATGAACTAAAGGGGTGGGATGGGGGGTGGGGAGGGAGGCTAGAAACTAACAGCAGAAACTGACACAATACTGTAAAGCAATTATACTCCGATTCCAAAAAAAAAGAAAAGAAGTGAAGGCAATGTGCCCACGGAAGCAGAGATTGGATCGATGTGGCTACAAACCAAAGAATGCTGACAGGCACCAGAGACTGAAAGAGACAAGGAATGGATTTTCCCCTCGAGCCTCCAGATGTGAACCAGCCCTTGATTTTAGCCCTGTAAGATTTACTTCAGACTTCTCTTTTCCAGAGATGTAAGAAAATAAAGTTATGTTGTTTTACCAGGTTTGTGGTATTAAGTTACAGAGCCATAGGGAACTAATACAGCCACCTCTCACACTATCTCAAGAACTAGTTCCTCCCTTCACACTATTCAGGCTCCTGCTCAAATATATCTGCAAAGAGAATTTTCTTGGAAAAGTTTACATAAAAGACTCAGGAATCAAAATAGCTTCAGATTTTCAACAGCAACTCTGAAATCTAGAAGACAATGAAACCATGTATTAAAAATTCTTAAGGAAAAGAATCCCAGCCAAAATATTCTATACCCAGCTAAGGAATCAATCAAGTGTGTTGGTAGAATTAAGATATTTCCAGACCTATAAAAATTGTAAATATTTACCTCCCAGTCTCCCTTTCTTATAAATCTACTGAAAGATGTGCTTCATTCAAAGGAGGGAGCCTTTCAAGAAAGAAGACAGCAAAATCAGGATGCATGTGGTACAGTCCCAAAAGGGCAGTGAAAGGAGATGCCAGGAAGAGAGCTGTCTGTGTGCCAGGTGAACAGAGCAATCACCTTAGATCAGAACCCATCAAACAACTGCAGGAGACATTCCTTCTAGTAGGTGAAAGAGATCTCTTACCTAATGCAAATGGTCATCTCGGAAGGAGAATTGGGCTGAATTATGAATAGACACACAGAAAAGTAAGGAAATGAAAAAAGTACTCTATGATATAAAAAAAAAATGCAGAAAAAGTAAGTAATCTTAGTCTTCTATACAGTTTAACTCTGAAAAGCAGGCATAATAGTGTAGTTATCAAATTATGCACATACTCATATTTAAGAGTGTGGTGGGACTGGAGAAAAAAGAGGTAAATCATTATTTTAGAAAATAACTTGTGCCTAAACTTATGGAATGAAGAAGAGGAATGATGTGTCTCATTTAGAAATGTAGACATCAAGATCAAAGACGTGGCCAAGGTCACTGGTTGTGACCTGAGAAGGGAAGATGTTTGTTGTCTGTGAAGATACTATGTAAAAAGTTAAAATTTTAAAGTCTGTGTGGACATAATCTTAATAGAAGTAAAAACATAAAAAGAATGTAAAATATAATTTCTAATAGCAAGAAAGAAACAAATGCTATAGGATTAAATCCAACAACAAATAAATAGAACATTTATGGAGAAAAACAATAAGATCTATTGTAGAAAAAAGTAAATGATCATAATGAAGAACAACACTATTTTTATGTGTGAGACGAGTCATTATCATAAAAATGTCAAGTTTCCCCAAGTTTATCTGATGCTATTGTAATTCCAATCAATTCAACCGGGATGAAATTATAACCAACTAACTCTAAATTTAACACGAAATGATAAATATGCATGAAGAGATGAAGTGATTTTGAGAGAGAATGCGGAAGAGAGGACATAATCTTTAAAAAATAAGACATCTTAAAAAGAACATTGGTGGGAAAGTAGGACAAAGTTAAGTAAGGTTTTTAGTCTAGATAATGATATTGTGCCCATGTTAATTTCCTGTTTTTGATAATTGTACTATAATTTTGTGAGATGTTAACTTCAGGAGAAGTTGAGAGAAAGATATAAGGAAACAGTTTTTTTCTATTTTAGCAAATTTTCCTATATTCTAAAGTTAGTTCAAAATGAAACATTTGAAAAAGACAATGCAGTTAAAATACTGAAGAACTGGTGAAAGTGCAGAGTTGAATATAAAAGAATAGTGAGTCTTAAAACATCCGTCCATATGTTGTAATTTGGTTTGACAAAAGTGGTTTCAGCAATCAGTGGGTCAATGGAGAGGTTATTTAGTAAATGATGTGGGAAAACTGGTTCTTCTTTTAGTGAAAAAAAATTGGATCTCCTCTCACACCATAGAAAACATTTGTACTACTGGTTAGAGTATATAGGGCACCATTCTGAGAGCACACTTGCAGGACTTAATGAGATTATATATACACTATGGCCCAGCAGTCCTCCTTCTTAGTAAACACCTGGAGGAAAATCTTCCAGAGGTCCACAGGATTTATAAAGGACAGCATTCATTGCCATATTTTGTTGGTCAAGAAGAACAAATGACAATTTAAGTTGCCTAAGAGGACTGTATTAATAAAAGGTATTATAAGCTCAAAATGGAATAATATGCATTAACAGAAGTAATAAAATTATATTGCCATATATAAACCCAAAGTGATCTCAAATATAAAAGATGGACATGACAGAAGGAAATGTATTGAGACGTATAGCAAAATATTTTAAGTACTTTTGAAACTTCCATACACAGAATATAAATCTATTAACAAATAAGGCATATAACTAAATAAATATATAAATGTTGTGTTGCAAGCAAATTTATTAAATACACTAAAATGTATGTGGCAGTGAGACTGAGAATATGATTAAAGATGTCAGATGAAAAATAATCAGTAAATTAAAAAAATCAAACGATCCTCACCCAAACTGATAATAGTGTGCCATGAATTGGGAAATATCAATTTCTTATGCTAATAGCTAAAAGTAAAATTTAAAGATAATAAAGATAATAATAATAAGCCCAACATTATTATTAAGTAGCTAATAGAATATAGTATATACTTCATTATTTATGACCAAGAATTTAGTATAAAATTAGCAATGCCCATAGAATTTTCAGCTAATAAAATATACTTTTTTAGGGAAATGTAGAGGATAAAGGGTTATATGGTTTAAATCAGTAAATATATATGTTAATGTTTACGTATATGACTACAACTTAGATATCCATGTATTAAATAACTAACAAAGTAATTTTTAGGGAATTAACTTGTTACAATAAATTGCTTTTTAGTATGGTCTGACAGAATTTTAAAAGGCATTTCAAAAACTGAGATGTATATATCATTAAACATCATTGAGGAGAACAATTACAGCAAGACCAAAAAGTTTTAGAAAAGCTCATAGGAGGGGAGACCATATTTGCACGGAGAGAATCTGTAAATTTATGTGAGATTAATGGTACAGTTGTGAGAATTAAGAAATGTGTATGGAAAAGAGGCAAACCAAAATTCAGAAGGTGCTTTTATAGGTATGTGAAAACTTGAATACAATTCACTCTAAATCATAAACTGACTAATCTATCTAGGTTTGCTTTACTATTGGCTTGAGAGAGAATTGGCCATTGCCTCCACAAAACTCTCATCTCCTGTAATTCTCTAGAGACATTTTCACATGTTCTCCTCCAAGCAATAGAAATTTGACACAAAAACTCCTAAGTATTTTAAAAGCTAATTTTCAAGTTAAACTTTTCAAGTTAAACTCCTTTTCCTAATCTCTTGAAAGACACATGATTGTTCTTTCCAAATATAAAGACAAATCGTCTTTTCACTCTTGAGATTTCTTGTTTGAGGCAGTGTCATCTATTTTTGTGGTTTTCTAAGGTCCATTTTAACTGTGTTCATCTACTATTGCCAAAGATCTCCCATTACGTATGTTTCTTTTTATTCCAATTATATAGTCAACTATTTTCCTCATAAATCTCATTTCAGTGTTTTCTTCTTTTTTCCTTAAGGTGTAAGTTTCCCAATTATATGCCAATATTTTCAATTGTTATAAATTTAAGATCCATGATCTTAATGATTTTTAATCTAATGTACAGTTTGTTATGTATTTAATCTGGACCGTCAATTCATTACTGGCTGTCTATAAAATGTAAGTTGTTCTAGAGTGTTGACTCTAAGATGATAGTTTGGGTTTTTTGACAATAATTTATATATTATTATATACTGTATGTTAGTATAGCCAAATAGAAGTAATTAGGTGTTAAAATGTACTTTTATATTCAAAGGAAAGTGTTAACAGTTTCTCTTGATCCTTCCCTAGCCGATGTGGAACTAATTACCAGTGCTATTCCTTTTCTTATAATTCTAAATGTTTAGAATTCTCTTGATCTACATATAAATTCTAAATATACTTTGCTGTCACCTTGCTAAGTGGTTCATGTTGTTCAAATGTCTATTTTCAAATTACTGTATATTTATCCCATCTTGATTTTATGATCTTGCTTTTTCAGCTATATTGGCATTTGGTGATCGTTTTGCTTATTTTACTAGTTACAATTTTCAAAAAATGATTTTTATTCTGTTCCATAACTGTTACAATATCTGCATTTTGTCTCTTTAGTGAGTCTATTAGTCCCCATGTTTTCTTTGATGTTAATTTAATTTGATCTGAAGTTTTAAATATTCTTGTCTATTTTCTTTTAAATGGAAGTGTATTTATTCTAGGTAATTAAAATGATAATTTTGTTTAAAGAAGATTTATTTATTGAGAAACACAAGTGTTGGAAAACTGGTTACCAAAACCAATTCTGTATCAAGATATATACATTTTAACCTAAGAATTATAGTGTTCAAAAATAAATAAAATTTGATTGGAACATAATTGGTAAGAGCTCCATCAAATTGAAACCCAAATAAAGTAATCTAATGGTAAAGTTTAGGAGTTTCTAAAGTTGTATTTGAAGAGATATATACATATATTTATATATATAGAGAGAGAGAGACAGAGACAGAGAGACAGAGACAGAAAGACAGAGAGAGACAGAGACGGAGAGAGAGAACTTGTTTCATAACAGTGAAAGCTTTGCTTTTCAATACCAAAAGTGGGTTTCAATGGAAGATGGTATATATATATATACACATCAGGATAGCGGTCATTGTTAGAAAAGTTTGGGAAGAATGAGTGGTTTGTGGGTGAGAGAAGGTTACAAGGATGGTGACACCAATACAGTGGTAAATATGGATAATTTCGACATATGGTTCCTTGCAAGGAAATGGCTGCACTAATTACCTATCCTTAATTCTTTATCAACAGTCTCTTTGAAAGTCTTCAGAGATCCTCAGTGACCCCATGGCTAGAGTTCCTGACCCTCAGTATGAGAAACATTGAATGCAAACAAGCAAAAATTGCTCAGAGCTATGTTATTTCTAAACTACAAAATGGCTTGCAAAGTTAAAAATAGGAATCTGAATACATGTGTCAACACTTACATGAATGAAAGCACTGAACCTCCTCTTTCAGACCCAACATCCCTTCTTAAAGTAGATAAAGTAATATAATCAGGGTAAGGTCAGGTAATTGCTGGTGGGGTCTGGACAAGACATGTCTTCTTACACAAGCTTTTTTTTTTTTAAAGTACCTCTTGTCATTGCCTATATTTGGAATTACATGGAATATGTATGAATCATAATTTTATTTAAATATAAATCTGAACTTTCATTTTATTTTAAATACATATTCCAAGAGAGGAATAGCTATTCTTTTTTAGTCTGAATATGAGCAAAAAAAAAAAAAAAGAATGACAAGTGATAACAATGAGGGTTATGGACAAGACACATGGTTATTCAATTGCAATATTTGACTAAAAATAGTTTTTCTTGTAATTTTCAAGAATTACCCACCAGAAAAACAGATCACTACTAAAGTTGTTGTTAAAAATGTAGGTTCCCTACTGGATTTGGGAGAGATGGCGGTAATTTTAAATGGTAGTTGAGTTCACATTAAACAGATGATAATTCTGGACATTCTAAATATGTAGACATTTATTCAGATGAGTTGAAACATAAGAAGAAATAAAGCATACAAGTTTTTTTCACTATCCTTGTATTAAGGATTACATTTTTCTTATTGTATATTTTACATGATTTATCTAATATAATACAAATAAATCAAAAAACTCTGCTGATTAGAACATGTTTGGAGAGCCCTCTGGTGTGCTAGTTCACAAAATGAGCTGGAAAACCTAGATTACTTTATTTCAATAACTTATTCACTGATTCATTGAAAAAGCATTTTTTGTATGTTTACATGAGGCCATGTGAGGTGTTTTATACAGGGGGTTATAATTTAAGAAATATAATTATACAGAGGACTTAAAATTAATACCACCTATATAGACAGTCTTCACTTTCCTACCTGCATCTGAATCCATAATAAAGAAATATGTTTACTCAGATTTTTTTAATAGCTAAAGGGATCATTTTTAAAAATTATGATATTAATAATTAATTAAATATTCACACAGGAACTTTAGTATACAATGTATTTTGTTCTTTCCAATAATCACCACTATACATTTTATTGTCTCATTGATGCTATAACAGTCAGGAGTAAAATACAGAGGGCACCCTGAATATCCTAAATGAAGCAGTTATCTAAAAGGATTAATCTGATCTTCAGATCAACTGTGTTACTTATGAACAATGTCTTTTCATTTTGCTTAATATTAAAATATTTCACCTCTACGTTTCCATTCAACTCTTGCCTCTTCAAGAAGATTTATTTTTCTTTTCTTTTCAGAGTTCCAGCTCAGTGATCTTTCTTTTCTGCAATTATATAGACTTGATTCCCGCACCACTCATGCAGCACATTTACGTTTCCTGCCTCTCAAGAGTCTGCCTCTTAATGGAGAGTCTTACCCCTTGCACTGGGTTATAAATTCCTAGAAGTCAGTACTTTCTTATGTCCCTGAATACCCCAAGGGATAGAACATTTTACATAAAAATGGTAGGTTGATCAAAAATGTTTACCTGACTATATATGGCAAATACAAATATAGATCAGAATTGGTACTGTAAAATGGTTCCAGGATCCATCTGAAATTATTACTTAATCTCAAATCCAAGTAGGCACTGATTAATAGGCGCAATTTTAAACAGGAAGGTTGAATTTGGAGACATAAAGGAGAGTCAGCGTTTTTTTCTACGTCCTTTCCCAACACATTAACTTATTTATTCAAGCCACAAGCATTTATTATAAATCAGCTATATGCTAAGAACTGTGTTGGTTCTGGGAATATAAAAATAAAGATAAAACTTTGCTCATATCTCCATGCTCAGGGTCTAGTTGAGATTTGTCTGATTTTGTTAGTTCTCTAAGATTGAAAGCTCGGCATAAACTTAACTTTTGTAAGTTACTATTAGTCAACACCCAATTGAAATCTCACTTTCTCTAGGATGACTTTCCTAGATCTCTAGACACTCATGGTTAATAATTTCTTCCAACATAATACCAAACGGCTCTATTTACAGCTCTTATTTCATTTATCTTCTTATATTGTAATTATGTGTTCTAATGATAGACTTTCTTACTCAACAATTATTTATTTTCTTAAGAGTATGGATTCTTTCTTGACACAATAAGTGCTGAATGAACTAATTACTTGTACAGATATTCAAATGAATGATAGATAAGTATAGTTCACTATAGGATGTTAATACAAAATGTTTGTATAAAAATTGTAGAATTACTTGAAATAAACTATAAGAGGTATAATGACACAGTGCAAAGTAAACTAAAATAGGGCTGTATTATTTGAGTTGGGTGACCATAAGATTTGTTTTCCAAGCCAGGAGAATTTAAAAAGTGAAAAACACTGTCCTAAATAATCATGGTGGTACATAGGCAGATACAGGAACTCTCCAGACAGTCACTATATTTTAAGGAACTAGATGAGCATTGGTGATGAATAGAAAGATGCTATTAAACAAAGCTTTAGGGAAGGCTACCTATCAAAACAGTCGCATTAACCTTATTTCACTTTACTCATTCTTTTTCAGAGAAAATTCCACTCAGGTTTCTTCCAAGTAAAATAGTATTTTGCTCCTGTGAGCAATCAGTCAACAAGTTTAACCTAAATATCACAAATTAGATATAAACAAACCAACCGACGAAAATGAGGATATATTCACATTTAGCTTTTGAAGCCAACTAGATATGCTAATTTGAGTGGGCACTCATGCATAGTGAATTGTATTCTAATCCATAACATGATTTTTACAGCTTTGTTTTGCTCAGTAGAATCTGTCATAATGTGTCTAGAACAGAAAGAACAACACTACTGCTCGTTTTATTTCCAAGAATTCTAAAACGCAGCTTCAGAAGAATAGCTACCATCAGCCCTGTGATCATAATACCTGATGTATGGAGCATTGATACATGACTTCCCTGTTCATTACCTAACACTTCATTCTGGGTGTCACTAGGGTTGCATAAAAAGCCCTTTAAAACATGCTCCACTGTCTCCAGGAGTGATTATTCACTTCCATTCTTAACTACCACTTACACATGATGATGACTCTTGAGTTTTATCCTCAACCCATAGGTCCCTGAGAAATATATGCACCTTCGTAGTGACTATTTTATCCTAGGTATGGAACAGGAATTGATAATCATCCTCAAGCCTCCAAATCTGTTTTCTCTCTTCTCTTTCCTATCTTGGTTAAAGGCATTGCAAATGACTTTGAAATGATTTTTAAGACTCCAATTCTCTACAGATTCATTTTTTTAAATATCTTTATTGGAATATAGTTGCTTTACAATGTTGTGTTAGTTTCTGCTGTATAACAATGTGAATCAGCTATACATATACATATATCCCCATATCCCTCCCTCTTGAGTCTCCCTCTCACCCTCCCTATCCTACCCCTCTAGGTGGTCGGAAAGCAAGGAGCTGATCTCCCTGTGCTATGCGGCTGCTTCCCACTAGCTATCTATTTTACATTTGGTAGTGTATATATATATGTCAATGCTACTCTCTCACTTCGTCCCAGCTTACCCTTCCCTCCCCCGACAAATTCTTTCTGATTCTTTACAAATTCATCTTTTTTTTCCCCATCCCTTCTCATGTCCGAAATACATGACTATCTCCATACTGACTGTAGAATTCAGTTACAATTATGTAACATAGCATACAAAGTCTGTCATAATTGGACCCTTGTATTTATCTAGTTTATTTTCTGTAACTTCATTGCAAACAAGATTGTGAGCATAATGGCATCACATCATCCATCTATTGCTCATTTATATGAGCATAGCTGAGTTAGAACATATTTTTATATGCATGGTGAAACATTTGGATTTTCTCTTCTGTGAATTATCTTTTCATGGCCTCTTGTGATTTTATTATAGTGTAGCTCACTTTCTTCTTTTAAAACCTCTGTTCATCATAGAATTTTACCTCTGGCTAAATTCTATATTACATTTACTTTTGCAGCTCGATTGACAGTCTACTGAGTTTGTTTATAGGATGTTTTCTAATGCAAAGCTTTATTCTTATATAGTCTAGCATGCCGCACTTTTATAGTATCTTGATATGTCTTGCTTAAGAAATTTTTCTCTTGTCTTAGATTTTAATTTCTCCAAGATATCTTTACAGGATATCTATGTTGTTGTTTTTGTTTGTTTGTTTGTTTGTTTTTAGTTTTTAACTAATTCATTTGAATCCATCCCCTTCCCCTTTTTGGTAAAATATGTTTATATTTCCAATTTTGTTTTATTTTTCCTAAACAATAGCAAGTACTGAGTTTTGTTATCTCCATGTATTAATTAAATCATCCATCTTTTTTCTTACTAAACTGAAATATCAACTTCATCATATGTTAAATTCTTATATAAACTGGCATCTCTTTTCTGGATTTTCTACTCAGTTCACTGATCTAGATTTGATTTCCAGTAGCTTTATAGTATGTATTAAATTTTATAATTTCAATTCTCATTTCTATTCTTAATATAAAAATTTTCTCATCTTTTCTCTGGCTGTATTCCCTTCCCATAGTTGGGCTGAGGCTCTGTTAAAGTCCTTTCCTCTGGAGAGCAGGTCTTTGTTATGGAGGAACCTCTCAGTGTATTTCACAAGGATTAATCCTCCTCTCCCCTTCCCAGAGCTTTGATGAGACCTTTTGCAGGTCTTCACCCTGAGAACCTCCTAGACTTCTGGATGGTAAAGCCCAAGAGAGCATGCCCCCGGAGGTTCTCTCTCTCATGTTAGTGCACATTTAGTTTCTGGTAATTCTTCAAAATTACCATTACATGTTCTGGTTTAAGGCTGCAGCAGCTTCTGCTGCGGGTAAGCATATATCAGCTGTGTTTCTCTTGTTATGCCATCCCTCCAGATTTCAGGTGGCATTTTGCTTTGTGATTTCAGTTCTCTGTTGAGTCCAAGAAGTTATTGATTTTCAGACTTCTCACCTTTTGTTGTGTATAAACAAAAGTGCTGACTTCCAAATTCTTTATATGTATGAATTTAAGGTGGAAGTCTTAAGAATTTTCTTGGACAAAAATTTACCAAAACTTGTTTTCAGTAAATTTTTAGATTAATAAAAATTATAGACTCTACAGTTATGCTGGAGTTGAACAATTAAATAAATGAATGACAGATGGCTAGAGCCAGGTTTCTCACTGTTGGAGTAGGTATTTACAGACAAGCAAAAAGAGGAGGCTAGAATGACCCCACCCACCTGGTAATGAATTAGAATTGGAGACATTAGCATGAACTGTTTAGTTTAATATAGATATGGATGGTTACATATAGAAACATGGGACTTCCCTGGTGGCGCAGTGGTTAAGAATCTGCCTGCCAATGCAGGGGACACGGGTTCGTTCCCTGGTCCAGGAAGATCACACATGCCTTGGAGCAACTAAGCCCGTGCGCCACAACTACTGAGCCTGTGCTCTAGAGGCCGCGAGCCACAACTACTGAGCCCACGTGCCACAACTACTGAAGCCTGCGCGCTTAAAGTCCGTGCTCTGCAACAGGAGAAGCCACTGCAATGAGAAGCGCATGCACTGCAAAGAAGAGTAGGCCCCGCTCGCCGCAACTAGAGAAAACCCACGTGCAGCAATGAAGACCCAACACAGCCAAAAATAATAAATAAGTAAATTTTTAAAAAAAGAAATACTTATGTGTATATACACATTTAATATATACACATCTCTCCTTGCTCTGTCAACTGAGAGGATCTAGAGGCAATCACACTATCAGAGCGATGAGCACTCTTAGCTCGAAAATCCTGGATTCTAATATAATTCTCCAATGATAGGAACCAGGATCCTTGGAGACATTGTTGATTCTAGGAGAGGGGCAGCAAACATACAAGATGAGCCTGGAGCATGTGGTAGTACCAGGATGTAAAAAGTACAACAAACAAATAACAAACAAAAATACAAACAACCACACACATTGAAGGGGACATATGAACAGGACACAGAAGCCTAATAAAAAAACACCCAAAGGCCAAAGCTACAACAATTTGAGCAACAAAATAAATAAAGTGGTATCAGATTATAACCCCAAATATAAATAAGCAACAATGAACACATACTCCTATAAATGGATGATTAAATAAATAAGCCATTGGGGGAGAACAGACAAACCCATGCAGAAGAAAGCTACAAGGTTTATGCAGAGGTTCCACCCTCAAGGAAGTAGAACATAACTCTGCATTCCATAAATGTGGACTGCACACTGTGACTTCCTTCCAAAGAGTACAGTATGGAAAGAGGAGAAAACAAAAGAGTAACTTCGTAGTGGAAAACCTTAACAAACACTATTTCAGTCAAGTAGTTAATTTTAATATCTGCAGTGATAACTAACTTGATAGTAAATACTCTTGATGTGATGTGTAGAGAATGGGGCTTTACCTCTGTGGTCTTCCTCCCAAGAATACATAATCTCACTCTAACCATTAAAAGAACATCATATGCGTCCCAATTTAGGGATGTTCTACAAAGTACCAGGTGAGTATTCCTCAAAATTCTCATGTTCATCAAAAAGATAGAAAGGTTAAGAACTATCCAGAAAACACTACAATTAAATAGATCATAATATCCTATGTGAGCTCCTGGAACATACACAAAATAGGACATTAGGTAAAATCTAATAATATCTGAATAGAGTCTGGTCTTTACTTAATAATAATGTATCACTTTGGATTCATTACTTTCAACAAATAAGTCACGTTAATATTCTATGTTAATAATAGGGGAAGCAGAGTGTGGGGTATGTGGAAACGGTACCATCTTTACAATTTTTCTGTGAAAATATGTCTATAGTAAATACTAAAACATTAAAATGTCGAGAATTTCAAAATAGATCAAAGTTGTTTCCTTAGTTCACCATCACACTACAGGGGAAGTAGCTTTTCATTCACAGATGTTTCCATGGAATTCTCAGTTTTCCTAATAGAATCCCACTTCTCTCCCACGCCCAACCCTGAGTTCAAGAATTATTTCTTGTACCAAGATGGCAACTCAGGAAAAGCCATGGTCTGAGAACTTTCCAGGGACTAAAAGTTCACTGCCACTCAAGATCTATCAAAAGCTTAGCCAAGTGAAACTGTATTTCCATAATACTACCCCAATGAAATGAAATCCATATATTCTATGAAATATTCTGAAACGGTGGACTTAATATATCCTTTTTGGGGGTCATAATCTCTTACTTAGTTTATGGGACACTGTTACCTAAAATATTCTTGTAAGCATTTCATTTACTGATTTTTTTAGTTCATTTTCTGGGCCCCCCAAAACATTTTCAAATATATCACTAAGATAAAATCCAGGGACACTACACCCAACCATCACTGGCTGTGGATCAATTACAATGGCTATCTGAGGCTTTGGTATCAGTTGTCTGTTGTTGAGTTATGTTGTGAATTTCCCTTTGGCTTGACTTAGTTTCAAGGGTAATAGAAGAAATAGCAACCTTGTGTTCCTATCTGTCTCCCCTGTAATGGTGTTTGCTTGAGGATATTATACATTACATTACAGTGTCCTCACCCTTAGGGGTCCTGGGAGAATAATCTTTATATTTTTAATGTCAGGAAGTGGGAGAATGAGGAATGTGAATGCATGCTAAATTCCTTACCTTATTTTAGGAAGGAGTCAAAAGTTATTATATATAACTTAGATATGATTCTGTTTGGAAATGTGGGTTAAGGTAACATTTTGAGAACTATAAAGGCAATTTTAAAAAATGTAATAAAAACTGGCTGGATTCCTTTCACTGGAGAAAATAAGAGTAAATATAATATATATGGCAGAGAAAAAATAGATAAAACAGATAAACACAACAAAATTTAAAAATAAAGTGACTGAGATAAAACCATGCTATATCAATTACAACAGAAATAGGTTAAGTGTTTAATAAGAAGCAAGGGATTTCATAAGGGGACTGTGCTTCTTGTATGTTGGAAATGACCTAGTTACTGTTCTGACTGGTTACTTGGGTGCATTCACTGGAGCTGGATGCTAATGATTGGGCTTTTTATCTATCATTACTTGTGTCTACTTTAATAAATTTTTTTTAGATAAGTACATGCAACTTACAGTAGATACAACAAGCACAACTGACATTGTTTATAAAATAAAAGGTTGGGCTTTGCCAGGCAAAAGAAAGAAGAAAATAAGGTTGGCTTTATTAATATTAGAAAATAAGAATTCAAAAGAGAAGGCATTAAATGAGATACAGAGGGAAACTTCATAAAAGTTATAATTTTCAAAGAATAAATATTGAGCATGAATATATAGTATTAAATATCTACTAAATAAAATTTATATAAGGAGAAATTGAAAGCAATATTTATTGTGGAAGCCTTTTACACCCTACTCTGTCTTTGATAAATCAACTAAACAAAAAAAAAAGAACATTTAAATAACTTAATGGATGATATTGAAATAAAATGTGTATAAGTTATATAACAGTGAACGCAGTTTCCTTGTAGCAATGAGTGAGGAATTTATCCAATTTGCCATATGCTGGGAAACCTCAAACTCCTCAAAAAAAAAAAAAAAAGAAAAAGAGATTTTGAAACTTTGTAGACTAGACTTTGCTTACAATTTAAATTATGCCTACAAATTTAATTTGCCTACAAATTAAAAATATAAGTGATTATCACGTCAGATTTTTTCAAGGTGCAGTAATATAGGCACACTTATACCCTGATATTATTTGCATAATTATTGCAAATTTTTTAGAAAGATACTTGGTATTTCTTTAAAGTTCCTTTAACATATTATATACAATTTGACTTAGTAACCTTGCTGCTAGGTATGCATTAACATAAAATAATCTAATATAGAGACAAAGATTTAGAGACAAATTTGACATCTTGTTTTTATATATTTTTATTAAAAAATTAAAACAACTTTCCATGTTAATACAAGTTTAGTTTAAACTTTTGATATATGCATACTATGATATCATCTTTGCTAAAATATTTAAATATTCTAATAAGGAGTTTATCTAAAAAATACAAAACTATAAATAAATAAGTAGGCAAAGAGATAAATGGTGGTATATAATGAAATATATATTGGGGGATTATATAGGGCCTCCACTTAAAAAACTGTCTAAAATTACAGTGATGCAGATGCAAATATTAACTTTGGCTAATGTTAGTGATATCTATTTTCTTTTTTTATATCATCTTTTTCCTGAATTTTACATTAGTAAATATAAATTACTTTCAAAAAGATAGGAAATAAATATCTATTAAAATAAATATTTAAAGAAGATGTGCAAGTTAACATAATTCTTTCTTAATTTGATCATTCAAATTTTTTGAATTATAAGTAATGCCACAGCACATTTTAACTTAAATGTTATAGAGTTTAATGTTTTAATTTTTCCAACAAATTGTCATAATTATCTTCAAATATAAATTAATAATGTATGCAAAATGAATCTAACAAATCTATATAAATATATAACATGCCATACTTAAAACACACATTCCATAGTAGTGCTGGAAAAAATTGTAGAAGTCCATTATTCAAACTGAATGGTCAAAGCAGAGATCATGAGCATCTGAAGATAAAGATGGCTTTAATTGCAAAAACAAATAAAACAAAACACTTGTAGTTCTTGTTAGGCCATGGTTTGTAGAAACCTTATCTTATTTGTGACATCTAGATCTTATTAAAAAAGGGATAGTAGGTAAAATTCATTTTGACTACATTACTAAAATAGTGTATAACAGGGATTCAGCTATAGAAGAAATAAATAGAATTTTCCAATAATTCAAAGATATTCAGTGAATTAGAGGGCACCCATATCATCATTCTAAATATCAATTATAATTGATACTAATAATAGCTGAAATGGCATTGCTTTAAAATTTACAAAGTGCTCTCCATTTATACATTTAGTTTTCATATCAACCTTGTAGGAAAGTTGCTATCCACACTTAGGGGTATTTATTAGTGCATACATATTCAGTTCATACTTTATTGTATATACACATTAAAATTGTACTTTATCTATGTTATGCTCAGGCAATTGGTATTTAATTATCACATTCAACAAAATGAACTAAAACTGTGTCACAATTAAATTGAAATTCCAGTTCTTAATTTGCCAAATGTCTGCAGAGCAAGTGAAATAATTTGAGAAAATAACAAAATTGCATAGACACATCTGCTTTCTGGTCAGCATGCAAAAATCTGTGAAATTGGGCTGACTTTCACCAAAACAACATTTTGTAAATGAAAAAAGAGAGTGCACAGAAACATCCAATGCTAAATAGTTTTATGAGTGTTTAACAAGAAGGAAAAATCAAATGATAAGAAAAGTCAAGGCAAATGGTTTTTTCAGATTACAACTTTAATATGGAGCTTTTAGAAAAAAAAATAAAGCTCTTCAATCATCTCTAATCTTTCTGCCAGATGTGGCTCTACCTGCCTCATTCATCTACTCATGATGCTATTTCTGAAAATTTAGATCAAATAATGGATATAATTTGATTTAATACTAGTGTTTCTGTTCTTGGTGTACTTTTGAGTCTATTTTGATTGCTTTGATTAAGCCTCCCAATATATGCTAGGATTCTTAGAGATCACCCCTGTGTTACTGTCTTGAAGTAATACCATTTTCCATTAATAGGTGTGTATCCTTGACAATAGGCAAACTATAATAGAACAAGGATAACTTACTTGGTTTGCAGTTTCAGAATTTATGGATTGATCCTGGATCACATCATGGTATATTTTGCTCTAGCAATGATCAGGATCAACCATTTAATTTGAAATGACAAACTCTTTGACTATATGGGCATGAATATATCACTGCCCTGATAAGGTGTTGATAATTATCTTTATCATTATTATTATCTCTACAGATTGTACACTTTATAAGATCTCTACTGATGGAAGTAAGAATAAGATTCTATGGTATTTTTCATGATAACTTTGAGGACAGTCTTTCAAAAACCCTAGAGTATTGCGTTTCTAGAATATGTCAAGATATTATAGCTTGCAGTAATATTCCGTAACATTATACATAAAGTTTTCTGGAGAAAGGAGGCTTTTAAAGATGGATTCCTGGAAGGAAAAATGAAAAACCTTAATAAAATTATATTAATATTTTTAATGGTTTAAGCTTAAACAGGCAAGATTTATCTACTTGTAAATAAACTCTTTGGGTGATCTTATAACTATATTAAGCACACAATAGAATTTAACTTAGTTTACTTAGAAGAAAACAACAATCTTTGTATCTGCTGGAAACATGAAAGTAAAATATTACTGTTGAAGGCATTTGATTATACAATGAACAGTCATTAATTTATAAAGGAAATAAAAATGAATCAAAAAAAGAAAAAACTGAAAAAATATGCATGCTTCAGATGAATAATAATAAATCTATGTTTCATATTCCCTTCATCAATATTGAGAATAAACAGCCAATAAATATTCAATTCATAGCAAAATTACATAAATACATTATTTTATAATAATATATTCAACACCTAAATAGCTACCACATATTTTACTACAATCATTTAAATATTATCCATTGAATATCCTTACAGTTAATATGCTATTTTGACATATTAATAATCTAGTTATATTACTCTGTTAAATCAGTTCATTGATTCTGTTATGTGTCTAAGCTTTGTGCTTCCTTAATCAAATGTTGTCTAATTATAAATTCAAGTTATACTCAGGAAGTCAATATTCCAAAATTTACTTCTTCATCCAGATAGTGAATTTTAGTTACAAGTAACTTACATAGGCAAGATCATTTTAAATTAAAATGTAAGACCACTATGACAGACACCAACATAATTTGATCTGTTATATTAGTTAAGAATAGCATTAAATTAGTTTAATGAGGTAAAACATTTTTCGAAGCCCAGTACAAATTTTAAAATATGAGAAATATTTTATATTACTAGCAACTCACAGCAGGATAAATGGTAATATATGTTTAGGACATTCAATTGCCTTTTATATACCATATCCCTACACAGTGAGATAAGTGAATTCTTTTTTTTTTTTCTAATTAATTTTTATTGGAGTATAGTTGCTTTACAATGTTGTGTTAGTAATTCTTAATATCACAATACAAAATTATACTCTTGCTTAATATGTTAACAGGAATAAATCCCCTTCAAGTTTCTCAATGCAAGAATGTGGTATATAGATGGTGGAGTAGAAGGATATGTGCAATCACAACAAAATCAAATCCCATAACTGCTGGGTGGGTGACTCACAAACTGGAGAACACTTATACCACAGAAGTCCACCCACTGGAATGAAGGTTCTGAGTCCCAGGTCAGGCATGCCGACCTGGGGGCCCAGCAACGGGAGGAGGAATTCCTAGAGAATCAGACTTTGAGGGCGAGCGGGATTTGATTGCAGGACTCTGACAGGACTGGGGGAAACAGAGACTCCAATCTTGGAGGGCACACACAAAGTAGTGTGCACGTCGAGACCCAAAGGAAGGAGCAGTGACCCCAGGGGAGACTGAACCAGACCTACCAGCTAGTGTTGGAGGGTCTCCTGCAGAGGTGGGGGGTGGCTGTGGCTCACCGTGAGGACGATGACACTGGAAGCAGAAGTTCTGGGAAGTACTCCTTGGCGTGAGCCTTCCCAGAGTCCACCATTAGCCCCACCAAAGAGCCCAGGTAGGCTCCAGTGTTGGGTTGCCTCAGGCCAAACAACAAACAGGGAAGGAACCCAGCCCCACCCATCAGCAGACAAGTGGATTAAAGTTTTACTGAGCTCCGCCCACCAGAGCAACAGCCAGTTCTACCCACCACCAGTCCCTCCCATCAGGAAACTTGCTCAAGCCTCTTAGATAGCCTCATCCACCAGAGGGCAGAAGGTAGAAACAAGAAGAACTACAATCCTGCAGCCTGTGGAACAAAAACCACATTCACAGAAAGACAGACAAGATGAAAAGGCAGAGGGCTATGTACCAGATGAAGGAACAAAATAAAACCCCAGGAAAACAACTAAATGGAAATAGGCAACCTTCCAGAAAAAGAATTCAGAATAATGATAGTGAAGATGAGCCAGGACCTTGGAAAAAGAAGGGAGGCAAAGATTGAGAAGATGCAAGAAATGTTTAACAAAGACCTAGAAGAATTAAAGAACAAACAGAGATGAATAATACAATAACTGAAATGAAAACTACACTAGACGAAATCAATAGCAGAATAACTGAGGCAGAAGAACGGATAAGTGACCTGGAAGACAGAATGGTGGAATTCACTGCTGTGGAACACAATAAAGAAAAAAGAATGAAAAGAAATGAAGACAGCCTAAGAGACCTCTGGGAAAACATTAAACGCAACAACATTCACATTATAGGGGTCCCAGAAAGAGAAGAGAGAGAGAAAGGACCCGAGAAAATATTTGAAGAGATTATAGTCAAAAATTTCCCTAACATGGGAAAGGAAATAGCCACCCAAGTCCCAGAAGCGCAGAGAGTCCCATACAGGATAAATCCAAGGAGAAACACGCCAAGACACATAGTAATCAAACTGGCAAAAGTTAAAGACAAAGAAAAATTATTGAAAGCAGCAAGGGAAAAATGACAAATAACATACGAGGGAAATCCCATAACGTTAACAGCTAATTTCTCAGCAGAAACTCTACAAACCAGAAGGAAGTGGCATGATATACTTAAAGTGATGAAAGGGAAGAACCTACAACCAATATCACCCTACCTGGCAAGGATCTCATTCAGATTCAATGGAGAAATCAGAAGCTTTACAGACAAGCAAAAGCTAAGAGAATTCAGCACCACCAAACCAGCTCTACAACAAATGCTAAAGGAACTTCTCTAAGTGGGAAACACAAGAGAAGAAAAGGACCTGCAAAAACAGAGCCAAAACAATTAGGAAAATGGTCAAAGGAACATACATATTGGTAATTACCTTAAACGTGAATGGATTAAATGCTCTAACCAAAAGACACAGGCTTGCTGAATGGATACAAAAACAAGACCCATCTATATGCTGCCTACAAGAGACCCACTTCAGACCTCGGGACACATAAAGACTGAAAGTGAGGGGATGGATAAAGATATTCCACGCAAATGGAAATCAAAAGAAAGCTGGAGCAGCAATACTCATATCAGAAAAATCAGACTTTAAAATAAAAAACGTTACAAGAGACAAGGAAGGACACTACATAATGATCAAGGGATCAATCCAAGAAGAAGATATAACAATTATAAATATATATGCACCCAACATAGGAGCACCTCAATACATAAGGCAACTGCTAACAGCTGGAAAAGAGGAAATCGACAGTAACAAAATAATAGTGGGGGACTTTAACACCTCACTTACACCAATGGACACATCATCCAAACAGAAAATTAATAAGGAAACACAAGCTTTAAATGACACAATAGACCAGATAGATTTAATTGACATTTATAAGGCATTCCATCCAAAAACAGGAGATTACACTTTCTTCTCAAGTGCGTATGGAACATTCTCCAGGATAGATCGCATCTTGGGTCACAAATCAATCCTCAGTAAATTTAAGAAAATTGAAATCATATCAAGCATCTTTTCTGACCACAAGGCTATGAGATTAGAAATCAGTTACAGGGACAAAAACATAAAAAACACAAACACATGCAGGCTAAACAATATGTTACTAAATAACCAAGAGATCACTGAAGAAATCAAAGAGGAAATCGAAAAATACCTAGAGACAAATGACAATGAAAACACAATGATCCAAAACCTATGGGATGCAGCAAAAGCAGTTCTAAGAGGGAAGTTTATATCTATAGAAGCCTACCTCAAGAAACAAGAAAAACTTGAAATAACAATCTAACTTTACACCTAAAGGAACTAGAGAAAGAAGAACAAACAAAACCCCAAGTAAGCAGAAGGAAAGAAATCATAAAGATCAGAGCAGAAATAAATGAAATAGAAACAAAGAAAACAGTAGCAAAGATAAGTAAAACTGAAAGCTGGTTCTTTGAGAAGATAAACAAAATTGATAGACAATAAGCCAGACTCATCAAGAAAAAGAGGAGAGGACTCAAATCAATAAAATTAGAAATGAAAATGGAGAAGTTACAACAGACACCGCAGAAATACAAAGCATCCTAAGAGACTACTACAAGCAACTCTATGCCAATAAAATGGACAACCTGGAAGAAATGGACAAATTCTTAGAAAGGTATAGCCTTCCAAGGCTGAACCAGGAAGAAATAGAAAATATGAACAGACCACTCACAAGTAATGAAATTGAAACTGTGATTAAAAATCTTCCAACAAACAAAAGCCCACGACTAGATGGCTTCACAGGTGAATTCTATCAAACATTTAGAGAAGAGTTAACACCCATCCTTCTCACTCTTCCAAAAAATTTTAGAGGAAGGAACACTCCCAAACTCATTCTATGAGGCCACCATCACCTTGATACCAAAACCAAAGATACTACAAAAAAAGAAAATTACAGACCAGTATCACTGATGAATATAGATGCAAAAATCCTCAACAAAATACTAGCAAACAGAATCCAACAACACATTAAAAGGATCATACACCATGATCAAGAGGGATATATCCCAGGGATGCAAGAATTCGTCAATATACGCAAATCAACCAATGTGATACACCATATTAACAAACTGAGGAATAAAAACCACATGATCATCTCAATAGATGCAGAAAAAGCTTTTGACAAAATTCAACACCCATTTATGATAAAAAAAAAAAACAACTCTCCAGAAAGTGGGCATAGAGGGAACCTACCTCAACATAATAAAGGCCATATACGACAGACCCACAGTAAACATCATTCTCAGTGGTGAAAAACTGAAAGCATTTCCTCTAAGATCAGGAACAAGACAAGGATGTCCACTCTCACCACTATTATTCAACATAGTTTTGGAAGTCCTAGCCATGGCAATCAGAGAAGAAAAAGAAATAAATGAATACAAATTGGAAAAGAAGAAGTAAAACTGTCACTGTTTGCTGATGACATGATACTATACATAGAGAATCCTAAAAATGCCACCAGAAAACTACTAGAGCTAATTAATGAATTTGGTAAATTTGCAGGATACAAAATTAATGCACAGAAACCTCTTGCATTCCTATACACTACTGATGAAAAATCTGAAAGAGAAATTAAGGTAACACTCCCATTTACCATTGCAACAAAAAGAATAAAATACCGAGGAAGAAACCTACCTAGAGAGACAAAAGACTTGTATGCAGAAAACTATAAGACACTGATGAAAGAAATTAAAGATGATACAAACAGATGGAGAGATATACTATGTTCTTGGATTGGAAGATTCAATATTGTGAAAATGACTATACTACCCTAAGCAATCTACAGATTCAATGCAATCCCTATCAAATTACCAATGGCAATTTTTATGGAACTAGAACAAAAAATCTTAAAATTTTATGGAGACACAAAAGAGTCCAAATAGCCAAAGCAAGGCTGAGGGAAAAAAACAGAGCTGGAGGAATCAGACTCCCTGACTTCAGACTATACTACAAAGCTACAGTAATCAAGACAATATGGTAGTGGCACAAAAACAGAAACATAGATCAATGGAACAAGTTAGAAAGCCCAGAGATAAACCCACGCACCTAAGATCAACTAATCTATGACAAAGGAGGCAAGGATATACAATGGAGAAAAGACAGTCTCTTCAATAAGTGATGCTGGGAAAACTGGACAGCTCCATGTAAAAGAATGAAATTAGAACACTCCCTAACACCATACACAAAAATAAACTCAAAATGGATTAGAGACCTAAATGTAAGACCGGACACTACAAAACTCTTAGAGGAAAACATAGGAAGAACACTCTTTGACATAAAACACAGCAAGATCTTTTTTGATCCACCTCCTAGAGTAATGGAAATAAAAACAAAAATAAACAAATGGGACCTAATGAAACTTCAAAGCTTTTGCACAGCAAAGGAAACCATAAACAAGACGAAAAGACAACTCTCAGAATGGGAGAAAATATTTGCAAACGAATCAACGGACAAAGGATTAATCTCCAAACTATATAAACAGCTCATGCAGCTCAATATTAAAAAAACAAACAACCCAATCCAAAAATGGGCAGAAGACCTAAATAGACATTTCTCCAAAGAAGACGTACAGACGGCCAAGAAGCACATGAAAAGTTACTCAACATCACTAATTATTAGAGAAATGCAAATGAAAACTACAATGAGGTATCACCTCACACCAATCAGGATGGCCATCATCAAAAAGTATACAAACAATAAATATTGGAGAGGGCGTAGAGAAAAGGGAACCCTCTTGCACTGTTGGTGGGAATGTAAATTGATACAGTCACTATGGAGAACAGTATGGAGGTTCCTTAAAAAACTAAAAATAGAATTACCATATGATCCAGCAATCCCGCTACTGAGCATATACCCAGAGAAAACCATAATTCAAAAAGACACATGCACCCCAATGTTCATTGCAGCACTATTTACAATAGCCAGGTCATGTTAACAATCTAAATGCCCATTGACAGACGAATGGATAAAGAAGATGTGGTACATATATACAATGGAATATTACTCAGCTATAAAAAGGAACGAAATTGGGTCATTTGTTGATATGTGGATGGATCTAGAGACTGTCATACAGAGTGAAGTAAGTCAGAAAGAGAAAAACAAATATCGTATATTAATGCATATATGTGGAACCTAGAAAAATGGTACAGATGAACTGGTTTGCAGGGCAGAAATTGAGACACAGATGTAGAGAACAAACGTATGGACACCAAGGGGGGAAAGTGGCAGGGTGTGGTGGTGGTGGTGTGATGAATTGGGCGATTGGGATTAACATGTATGCACTGATGTGTATAAAATTGATGACTAATAAGAATCTGCTGTATAAAAAAAAAAAAGTTGACTGAAATGATATTTGCATTTCTGTACATGGTTATGTGCATGTGATCAATGGGAACAAATATACAAAAATACATCTAATAAAGAGAGTTGTACTAAAAAAAAAAAAAAAGAAGGTGGTATACATTGTTCAGATAAAGCAGTTCCCAGGTACATTCTTCAAACTATTCTTTTTTTTTTTTCCTTCTGAGACATTTAAAAGTAAGGTATACAGACATGATATGCCTCTAATTTTTTTAGATGGATACCCTATGGATGTTGTTTTCATAATCATAATACCATTTCCATCTTTAAAATACTAACATCAATTCAGCAACATATTCTAATATATGCTAAATAATTCCAATTTCCCCTATTCTCCTGAAAATCTTTTATACCTTTTGTTTGTTTGTTTTTCTCCCCAGGATCCAATCAATTTTTCACACCTTTTTTTTCAGTTTTTTATCTTTAGATTTTCATAATCTAAATAGTCTCAAATTTTTTTCTCCCCATGAGAGTGCAGTTTTGAAGATTCCAGTTCTCGGTTTCTTATAAAACAGTAAGATTTGCAATCTGCAATCAGATTTTGACTTGTTCTCTCAAGAGTAGACCATGTTACATATTTTAGCAATAATACAACACAGGTATTAAGACCTTTGTCATTGCTTATCATCAAGAGGTTCTTAGTAAGTTCCTGTTTAGGATGAGAATCACCTGTACTAAGGTGGTTACCGCCAGGTCACTCAAAGTTAAGAAACATATTCCACTTTGAAACTGATACTTAGGTTTTGGCAGAATACTTTGAGACCATGTGAAAATCCTATTTTCTAACCACCCAACTAAAGATCCTTGCCTTGTGATTTTACATTGGAAATTAGTTGTGAAATTGAGATATCTTAATTGCATAATTTCTTCTATATTGATTACCTGACATTTTCTGTGAAAAGTATCTTTCTTTTTATCTTTTTCTTACAATATTTTTAATTTTTAGCGTCTCTCTATAGTAGTTATTTTACATATAATAAATGTTTACTACATTAACATGTTTTTCATTTTCATGTCAAATTAATGAAGCTTGCATTCTTACATGACAAATTGCAAGATCAAATCTGGAACTGTATATTACCCCAGCAGCACTCTCTGGATCCATTTAGTGGCAACTGGTTTTAGGAAGTGAAGATTTAGACACTAGGTGTGCTCACTGATACCGGGATCATTGTTCTAAACCCACTTAGTGGTCATATACATCATGAGTTCATACTGATACCTCTAGTTGAAGTCCACCTTCCAGCATACTTGTGATCAACTAAGGCATTCAAGTTGTTTACTACTGCCTTCTCATTAGTCCAATAAACATAACATCATCAATGGAGTGTTGTAATGTTCTATAGACTATGAAAATAAACAAAATTCCTCAAGCCTGTATAATAATAGAGAGACAAAGAGTTGAAATAGCACTGCAATAAAATACTGAAGATATACTGCTGCCCTATGAGGTAGAAGCAAATTGCTTCTGACTATCTTTGTGAATTTTGGTGAAAACAAATTTGTCAGGTCGAGAGATGCATACCAAATTCCAGCAGGTAAGGCAAAGATATCATATCAAAAGAAACAGCTGTGATTGTTCGGCACCTGATTAAGTTTACCAAAATCCAAAGTAAGAGATCTATCAGTCTTTTCTTTGGCCAAACAGGATAGTAAAATGGGGACGTAATAGGAATTCCTACCCTTCGATCCTGCAAGTCCTTTTTGGGGCACTAATATTTGCAATTCCCCAGGAATGCAATATTGCTTTCAGTTTATTATTTTAGTGAGGGATTAGGGGGTCATTATTCCTACCTCACTCTAAGGCCTATTAGCCATATGTGTAATCTGTCCATAATTAAGCATATTTATCTCTCTTACATATATTGAGACTAAGCACATAACTAGCATAGGTCGGACTCAGGCTAAGATTCCCTCCATAAGCCTCAGAGTCACCACTCTGTTCCTCTAACAATGAAGGTTTTGGTCTTTGGTATTGATATCAGTTCATATGCAATATCTAATAGTCTCCAGATTTCCCTTACTAGGGTACTGACACCTTCATAAATGGCCACAGAATCCTCAAAAAATGCTTAGAGGAAGATTCAGAGTCTACAGGTATGGCTTTGTTGCAGGTTCTTTTCTCTAAAGGGCTTAGACTACCCTTTGGTTAAGGAGCTCCAAGTCTGTAAACAGACTTTTTCTGAGACCTGGGTAAGAACTCATGAATTCCCACTGCCGTTTCTCCACTTGGGTTTCTCCCCACTAGACATGGAAATTTGCTGCTTGTATAGGCAAGTGTTTCCTT
Source organism: Balaenoptera physalus (assembly GCF_965194825.1). Classification (NCBI taxonomy): domain Eukaryota; kingdom Metazoa; phylum Chordata; class Mammalia; order Artiodactyla; family Balaenopteridae; genus Balaenoptera; species Balaenoptera physalus. The sequence goes on from NC_138899.1 coordinate 6,892,490, forward strand.
AGTAGGTTGCCTATGTGTTCATCCCGAGGGACCTGAGGATCCATTAACCACCGCGAATGATCACTGAGGTTCATGATAGTTTGTTTATTCCTCTGTCTCCAATAATTTCTACAGTAATAGTACTCATTTTGTCTCTCGGTGTCAAGAGTCGCCACTTGAGCTTTTTCTTCTACGGAGTACGACATCAAGGAGTCAAATTCCATGGTATTTCTCCTACCTTTACTGCCAGCCTACAAAGGGTGGTCATCACAGAGGATACTGTGGTTACAGAGTGGGTGAGCTGGTTCCACATAATCAATCCACTACAGTATCCCTTTTCCTGAACCTTTAGACCTACTCACCTCTTCAGGGAGTCAGGAAAATTTTGATATTTCAAATCACTGTCTTTAGGAACCATGTATTCCAGGCTTCAGTTAACCAACCTATTAGGCTCTCCTGTACTGGAAACAATATATTAATTCCCAATCCAGGGTAAGTTTATATATATCTAATACATTCGGTCTAGTCTAGTTTTAAAGGTGCTCTTCTACATTCAATACTTTTATGATTAGTTACTACACCTGTTACTTAAACTCCTAATAATTCAACAGAGCAGGGTCTTGCATCATTAATACAATCAATCTGCCACAGTTCACCCTCTGGGTATAATTACTCACTTCCATTCCATATGTTCATCCTCATCACAGGAAACTTCAATCACAACTGTGGGTATAGAATCAAGTTTCTTGTGGTTGACATCACATGTGGCTGTGTCTTTTTAGATATGACTCTTCATCCAGAGACTTATGGAATACAAACATTATTTGTCATCCTCACACTGAACATGCAATGGTGAAATGGACAAGAAAACCAAAAGCAAATGGCATGGACAGCTGTTAAATAGCTGTTGCGATTAGAAGAAAATAGACTGAGTGGACCTTTAAACCCACTGGGGGGGGGGAAATGGTTGGAAGCAGCAGGGGTAGATGGAGAACGTTAAAATTCTATGAACAAGAGGATTCTTACATACAGCCAATAAAAACAAAGAGTACTGACCTAAATTTAATATGGCATCAGCTTACAAACAGGAAAATAAAATCAGCAACAGTAAATTACTGAGACTTAGAAGTATAGATATTGAGTAAATGAATGAAGAAAGTTCCAAGACATCAAGATATTGTCCAATCCAAAATCCCAGACAAAGGGAACAGACTTGTGGTTGCCAGGGCAGTGGGCAGGGGATTGGACAGGACAGGGATGAACTGGGAGTTTGGGGTAGGTAGCTGCCAACTATTACATTTAGAATGGATAAACAACAAGGTCCTACTGTATAGCACAGGAAACTGTATTCAATATCCTGTGATACACCATAATGGAAAAGAACATATAAAAGAATGTATATATGTGTATAACTGAGTCACTTTGATGTACAGCACAACATTGTAAATCAACTATATTTCAATAAAAAAAAATTTATATTTCCAAAAAAAAATCCCAGAAAACTTATTTTTCATCACTGGGGAAATACCTCCACCACCACACATAAAAAGTATTGAAATACTTCTTTCCAAAGGAACTAAGTATTTTAAAAATACTTGTTGGCTTTGAAATGCTTAGGGACATTTTGGGCCTCTTTGCTGCAATGTTTACTTAAAATCTGTCCTCTTAAGTTAATATTAATTAATTTAAAAGCAAACCAATACTTAAAAGCTTATATGAATGTGGAATTTTATATAACTGGCAAATAACTAGTGCTACTGAACTTTGTTATTTGTGTTTGCATTACAATAATATGCAAGTACTATTTTGTGAAAGTCTGTTAAAACTTCCTAAAATCAGCTGAAACCTAAAACTAACCCAGTATAAAATTTAAATCCTTATTCAAAAACGTGATTAGAGGGCTTCCCTGGTGGCACAGTGGTTAAGAATCCGCCTGCCAATGCAGGGGACATGGGTTCGATCCCTGTCCCGGGAAGATCCCACATGCCGCGGAGCAACTAAGCTGGTGTGCCACAACTACTGAGCCTGCACACCACAACTACTGAGCCCGAGTGCCACAACTACTGAACCCATGTGCCACAACTACTGAAGCCCGCACGCCTAGAGCCCATGCTCCTCAACAAGAGAAGCCACCAGAATGAGAAGCCCGCACACCGCAACGAAGAGTAGTCCCCGCTCACCACAGCTAGAGAAAGCCCGTGCACAGCAATGAAGACCCAACACAGCCAAAAATAAAATTAATTAATTAAAAACAAAAACAAAAAATGTGATTATAGTTTGCTCAAACATAACTCCTTGCTAACATTCTTGTTATTGAGAATTTTTAACGTATGTCTAATTATCTAATGAGAAGAAGTGAACATTAGTATCAGGTGATTATTTTTCTTATGTGTATCTGCATATTTAATATTAGGTTAGATTATATTTTCTGGAATTTTACAATAGCAAGACACTTCAAGATTCTCTGTTTTAAATCTTATATCTTCAAAACCAATGTTCTTTAGATTAAATGACTTGTCTAAGACCACAGAGAGGGTTAGCAGAAGTGAAACAAAACCCTGCAAAGACATACTTTCCCACTACTCCACTTAACTTGAATTTTCAGTTAACAAGAAACAATTAATAGAAAGACCATCCCTTTTATATCTTTCTGTAAAATAGAGTTTTCTGTGAGAAACAAATTTTATTATAGGGCAATAATTGGACCTGATCTATAAAACAAACAAACAAAAAAAACAGGTAATGCTGGTATATCTAGAATAAAAGGCACTGGAAAAGAAACTAACTGGCATTATTAAAAACAAAATAAAATATGAATTTTAAATTGGTACTCAATATCTTAAGGCTACTCTAGTTCATTGCAGTATCATTATGGCATTGATGAGTGTGGGAAAAGCCTAAGAAAAGCTACTAGAATGACATTGATAAATGTGGGAAGGACATGTGAATTTTTTCAGACTGACAGGTTTTTTTTTGAACCCATCTGTAAGGCTGTTTTACAGGAAATGACAATCTTCTCTGCTACTTAAAGAAAATGATTGTATCTGGCCCAAAGACAGACTCTTAATAATGAAACCAGTTGTTTGTATCTCCTTTCCATTGATTTTTTGCCTGAGAAAATATAATTATACTAGCTGAGAAATTCTTTGCCACCCTTGTCATTAGTTTCTCACAGACTGAGCCACTTTGGTGTCACAGATTTCACCCTCTGATTACAGCATAAAGGAAATCACTCACCTCCAGCAAGCCTGCTGGCTTGTGTTCCTCCCCTCCAGCTCCCTTATCCTCACATCTCCAATAGGCCACATGCTCTGCCGGCTCAAGTCAACATCCCTGGTACAGGAAGCTGCACATCAAAACCAGGGCAGCAGGAGCTGGTGGGCCGTCCTAGCATGCAAGGTCAGATGCAGACGGGCTTCGTGAATTGTCCCTTGACTCTGAATTTCATGGAGTGAGTCCCTATATCTTGGGAAAGACCTCTATGATTACGCCAGATTCTTGCTCATGTTTATGGGAGATCTACATTCATCTCTCTACATGTGTGACGAGAAGGGAAGGGATTGGACCACTTCCCCCATTGTAAAGGTTTCAGCATGCCTTTTCATTCATGTTTTATCACTTGTACCATTCTACGATTAAAGACAACAAGGAAAAGACAAACACATTTCTCCATCTGACGCTCTATTCCTCTTTTCAGTTGGATTCCATCCAAAAGAATATCCCCATTGCTTGTGCTGTTATTTACGGGAACTTAAAAGCCATGACCAGTCATCTCTCAGGCAGAACCTAAAAACCATTTTAACTCATGTGTAACATTGTACACCAAGCAGCAATATAAATCACTTCAAGACCTCTTAGGACAAAGTATATGATACTTGTCTTGCAACCGAAATCTTCCTAAGTGGTCTGCGTTCAAACTCTAAATATCTGGAACAATTGTAACAAATTATATAGGAACATTTTAAATAATGATATTCAATTATTTCTTAAATACTTTTGCCCTGAATGCAATTGAGATGTTCGTGGCATTTCTTTTTAATAAAATAGTTTAAAGAAATCACAGTTAATATTTTTATACTCTAACTCTATCAATAACTAACTGGAGAATTATTTAATGGGTAGTGTCATCTTATATAGGTAGATCTAGTTTTGAATGTTTAGAGAAAACATGTGAAAGGTTAATAGGTGAAGACAAACAAAGACAATTTATAATCCCATTAGGGCTGTGAAAAGAGCACAGTAGTACTGAGAATAATAATAAAAAAGTATTGGAGGTATGAAGCTGCAACCCAGTGTGCTTAGTTATAAATTACTGATTACTATTCATTATTTTTAAACCCTGAGATCATTTAAATTTTTTCTTCAGATATTAAATGGCAAATCTCTAAGGGAATAAAGCATATACTCTTCTAAAACCTCATGCCTGCCTTATTTCATGGTTCAGTTAACCTGATTCAGATTAATGATCTTTTTTTGTACCCTATAACATAAAAATTGGTCACAAGTGACAAGATATTTATCTTGGAAGCAGTGTACCAACATTCCAAATATAGAGATGTTGAAGTGTATAGATAGAAATATATAGATACCTTGATATAGACATCAATACCTGTATCTATATAGATGATACTACGTCTCTGAAACATCTTCTAATTGGATAGCTCAGGGTAAAATTGATTTATTTCTTATAAGTCTAATTGCAGCAATTTCCAGGACAATGATTTATGATGATGACAGAGATACATTGACAGTTCAATAACACTGATCAATGATACTAACCAGTGGACAAATGGTATGTGCTATGCTTTGGAATGGCATCCAGGTGTTGACTACTGAAAAGCCATTCTCAGAAATCTCCAAGTGTGAAATAGTATTTGGGGGCATAAATGTCAATCTAGTTGTCCATTATTCACTTAAGAATGTAACCTTTCTTTGATATAAATGGTTCAATAAGTCAAGTTCTGTGTTAGAATCTGTAGAACCAAGGGTGTTTTTCTTGCGGTGTGTAGATATTTGTTTTTTGTTTAAATCCCTCTTCCAGCTAGTAAGTTACTGCCAGTAAAATCACCTGTGTCACACATTTTTCTTCTCCGTATTTCCCCCATTGAATTGGCTAGGGAACGCTAACTGCTATAACAATAATCTCAAAATCTCAGTGGCTTAACCAACACAATTTTGCTCCTAACTTACTTCTACTTCCAGTAAGGGTCAGTGGTGGAGTGGAGTGGAGATTTGGTGGGGATTTGAACTCCTTGAATCCAGTAACGGCTCAGTCTTCTGCACTTTAGAATGCTCCCCTGGATTCTCCACACGGAGCCAACAGAAAAGAAGAGTGACAGCATGTGAAGGCCATAGATGGAAGTTGCAGGACTGGCACAGCAAGTGACAGATCTAACTTCCTTTTTCAGAACACAGTCATTTAGCCCCATAGATCCACAAGGATGCCTGGGAAACACAATCTGCCCATGAGCCCTGGAAAATAAAAATAAGGAAAAAGCATTAGACAAAACAGCAATCTCTCTCTCTCTCCCTCTCTCTTTCACACACACACGCACACACACACACACTATCCATATTATTTCAAAAGTCCTGTTTTCACTTCTTTTACTAAGTATCTACTAAAATTGTATTACTGTTAACGATAGACCAGATACTTATTAATGACTTACAGATTTTTATTTCCTGTTTTTCTCTTTCCCAGTTTCCAGCAATAACCATATAAATTAGCCTTTTTTCCCACTAGCCGAAAGCAGCTTTATTTAGACTCCCTTTGAGACAGTAAATCTTGATGGATTTGCAGATACCCAATAAATCTCCCTTAGAAAGCTTGTATGTAAACAAATAATTATCACGTGATGAAGAGCCACCAAATGCTTGTTTCACATTCATCTCTTCTTATGTGTACAATACAGTTATTTAATCTTCTATAGAATTTTACCTAGTAATCAAGGGTGAAATTTTGCATCCTGGATATTAGAGAAACTAATATTCTGGATCTTCTGATATGAAGCAGTATGAAAGTGACTTTTTTTAAACTAAAATATTTAACCTGAATTTAAACAAACTTCAGGAACTGACTTCCTGTTTGCAAGAAATAAAAGGGAGAAGGAATGTGTTAAATGATGCAATAAAGACACGATTTGACTATCTTAATTTGAAACCTCTCCAAAAGCAGATCTTGAAACAAAACTTGGGTGCCTGTAGTTTATATGGAAAGTGCTATGAGGAAGTGTTAATTCTCGACTTCCTGCTGCAGGCAACAAAGGCACAGTCCTAACAGGGGAGCACTGAGAAACCATGTCAAACATAACTCTGAATTTCCCTCTAAGGGATAGCGAAGGTGAGATATTTAACTATCTTCTCACACTCACACCCCATCCCTTGTATACTAGCACTGCCAACTACCCTGGTCAACGAAAGCTCCAGGGGCTCTGAAAAAAACCCTTAGACAGTGGGATAGCGAGACAGAGGGGAGATAAATTATTTACAAATATTTACAAATATTGAATATTGAATATGGGTAGATGGTTTATAAATATCTACTGGACTATTCCCTAATCTTTTCTGTATCTAAGTAAAATTTCATAACAAAATTTGGGAGGAGAGGGGGAATATAGTTCATGCCAAACAAGATGTCCATGATATCCTCACATGTTTAATAATATTAACCAATAATAGCCATGATCTTAAAAATTTTATACATAAGTATCACAATATTTAAATGTTTCTTTATAAAGTCCTAAATATGTAGGCAATTAATGTCAAATAGATAACATAAGCTTCCCGCATCTCTTTCAAAATATTCACTCTTCAATATAACTTTATATTTATGGCTTTTCAACTGCGATTATAAGATTTACTGAATACACAAAAAGAAATAGACACAGTGGAAACATTGAAAAAGTATATGCGTTATGTCCTAAGCTTGGGACATTATTTTTAAATCCATAATGACAGTAAGTTAAAATAGAAGCACATTGTCAGTTATGTTTAATGAGGTTTTCCTGATGGATAGTGACAGTGGATAGATCAGAGGTCCCCTCTCCCAGGAAACAAAACTGATCACTAATGGAATTTTCCTAAGGACTATTGGAGAGTGTTAAAGATAACTCATAGACATAACTCCTACGTTAACTGAGAGGTTTCCTTACCTAAGGCTCTACTGTAAGTCCTTAATCAAGTGATGATATGTACATTCATCTCAGTTTATCTAAAATTGAACTCCCAGTTCAGGTAGGTGTCATTGTTACACAATGTATACTAATGAACTGGAGGTGTTGAACTATCCCACCTAATGTAAATAAAAGAGAAAGACAGATAGTCCTTGGAAAACGTCTCATATATTAGATCAGTTATGTGTCATATGTTTTCGTTTTTATCCTCTAAATATTCAGATCTTGCTCACAATCCAAGGACTAACTGAAAACTACTACCTTATTCTATTCAAAAAATTCTGAACACTGATGAATCTACAGAATTCAATGGAAAGACATGAATTTAGAGATGAACACCTGAGCTTCCACTGAAGGCTAAAAATGTCGGTAAACTGCATGACTCTTTGCAGTGAGGCTTTCACTTAAAACACAGTGATAGGATCTGCTTCAACTGCTTCATAGTTTTAAAATCAAGTATGTTAAATATGAGGCATAATTGATAATCTATACATTTTGTTTTCTTCCAGAACGAAAAAGGTGTGTTTTTTTGGTGTTTTAGTTTTTGAATTTTTTATAATTGTTTTCATTTTGTTTTGTTTTTACATAAAGTCCTTTACTCCAGTACAAAGAAGAAAGGACTAGTTATGCAGAGGTTACCGTTCAGAGTGCTCAGTATCCTAGTTTTAATAGTAATAGACTTTCTACTGGTTTTAATAGTAATTGATAATACTAGTTTTAATGTGGTCTCTTCTTCCTCATAGCCGCGAGGTCACACTAGGAAGACCAGCCTCTAAAGGTAGAAGGTGTGCTTCTCTCTCTCTGTGTCTGTCTTTCTGTCTCTCTCTCTGTCTCTCTCTTTCTCACCTCTCTTCCTTTCTTTCTCCCTCTCTCCCTTTCCCACATGGGAACTGCTTTAAGGACTAATTGTTTGATCTGGTAGGGGCTGGAGCAGTAAGCTAGAATGATCTGCCTTATCAAGAGAAACCCCTTCTCCTTTCTTCACTGCACTCATTTTCGTTTGAATTAATAGATGTAACTCTTTGTGTCTTTGGAATGGTAAATCTAGAGGCCCAAAAACGTGTGTTGTGGGGTGTGTGTGTGTGTGTTTGTGTGTGTGTGTGTGTGTGAGAGAGAGAGAGAGCCTGCAGATAAAAAAAGCCCATGGCCTTCTTTTTTGACTTCACTTAGGAAAAGAAGCCCTCTACTCATTTCTGAATAACTTTTAGATTATCAAGTTAAATCAGGTAGTGAGGCTCCAGTCTTGATATCAAATCAGTGCTGAAATTGTCTCAGGTTCTTAGCTTTGCTTATATACAATATTGGACTCTTGTGAGGAGAATAGCCAGCAAGGGAAAAATTCATTTCTCCTCAGTCCCCTTAGAATCATATGTCACTGCAGTCTGGGAAAAAATTACACTATTATGCAAACAACTGACAAAATTTTGTCTTCTTATTCCTCACAAACAGCCTCCATTTATATATCTTAAAACCCCTAATAGAATTTGTGTCTGCTCAGTTAGAAAGAAGAAAATATATAATAAATGAATTTTCAAGAGCAAAGGCCATCATTTTATCTTTGTCATTTTAAACAATTCTGAATGGGAAATACATCTAAAAATAGTGGGGTTTACACTGAAAATGTCCTGGGTTTTTTTGTTTTTTGTTTTTTGTTTTTAGTATATAAAATAACCATGCACCTTACAATCAATAGTGTTTTGAATCAATTAAGACGACCATGGCCTGAATGGTCATCTAATCAATCCCATGAATAACTTGCTAAAATAAAGCTCAGTTTGATTCACTGCCCAAAACAAACAAAAAAACAGCAACGGCAATGACAAACTCAGACATCTGAGTAGCCACTAGAATAGATAGGATTTTTTTGAGAAAAAAATTGGATACATATGAGTATGTGAATCAGACATGACTGACATTAACAAATGGATCGTTAACTACTGTTTAGATGCTATCAAAGGTGTGGTCGTTCTTTATCCTTTAGGGATGTTTTGGATGCAGGTGGAAAAAATTTCAACTTACCCAGGTTTTCTTTCTTGGATTATGTAACTGAAAAGGGTGTGTCTGGATTTTGGTTCAAAGGGTATCATCAAACCTGGCTTCCCTCCATCCCCTCTGCCCTCATTCCTGTAAACTGCATTCTCAGACTCCCTGCGGGCTCAAAATGGCTATATATTCCCTACTTTGAACTGAGTAGAAAACAATTGTTTATTTGAAGTAGAATTCAACAAAGAGTTTATTTTAATTGGGCCAAGTTTGAACAAGTGCCAAATCCTGAACCAAAGACCAAAGGCATGCAGAGTTCTGATTGGCCTGCTTTGAATCACACATCCATCCTGGGGTGAATATCACCCAAACTACAGAGAGTGGAGAGTGCATAGATATTTTAAGAGCTGGTCATACACACATACACACACACACACACACACACTCACACAATACACGTATTACATGTAAATTTTGTATATGCAAATACTATGCTATATTAAATATAATGCATATATTATATATAAATATATATAAATTACATATTCAATTGCAAATAGTCATGTTTTTTTTTTTTTTTTAATGTTTATTTATTTATTTATTTATGGCTGTGTTGGGTCTTCGTTTCTGTGCGAGGGCTTTCTCTAGTTGCAGCAAGTGGAGGCCACTCTTCATCGCGGTGCGTGTGCCTATCACTGTCGCGGCCTCTCTTGTTGCAGAGCACAGGCTCCAGACGCGCAGGCTCAGCAATTGTGGCTCACGGGCTTAGTCGCTCCGTGGCATGTGGGATCTTCCCAGACCAGGGCTCGAACCCGTGTCCCCTGCATTGGCAGGCAGATTCTCAACCACTGCGCCACCAGGGAAGCCCCAATAGTCATGTTTTGATTTTTGAATGTAAAAATGATAAAAAATATAAAGCATCTTGAAGCTGGGAATTGGAAATTTTAGAAATGTGTGAAGTTTAAACTCAGAACAAAAATGCTAATAAAATCAGGAACAGAAGAAAAGATACAATAACTCTAAACAGAAATAAAATATAAGTGAGCACTTGTATGTAAAAAATAAGGTTATAAATTTAAAATCAGTCTGTTACATTATAATCCATTTTCTAATCTTCTGAACTAGATAAAGCCATCCAGACAAAAATGTATATTAATTTCTTTTGTGTGTCAGGCAGGTAAAATGACATCTCTGATCAGTGAGCAAGGAGCTGAAAGACTGGAGGCACAAAGTCTCTAAGCCACAATATCAAACCTGGCTTATCTGAGAAAGTAAATGAATGTTCGTATGTCGAGTTTCAAGAAAAGAATATGAACTCCATCAGTTTGTCAGCAACCACAGCTTTATCATCTTCCGGAAGCAACTATCAGCATGTGCTTTTCCTGTGACCTATAATTATCATAATGACAAATAAAACAAAACTGCTATTTTTAGTGACAGATGAAATTCCCCTGACTTAGACTATTACCTTGCCCAGAAATGTGATTATTTCAAAAGTTGAAGAGGTAAACAATTTTTTAACACTAAAAGAAGAATTACTTGGTAATGTGTCAATATTTCTAAACAAATTTAATCGTCTGCCAATAAAACCACAAACAAAACAAAATGTAACTTACATGTGACTATCATTTGACACTTTTATTAATGTCTTTGACTCTAGAGTATAAATGGGGTACGTGATTCACATTTTAGGGTACCTGACCACTAAACAGACCCTATTCTGAGCCTTATGACTCATTCACATTTTTGCAAAATATAGGAATTTAGTTTGCATAACTGTGCTGCATGGGTACATACCATTCTGTAATCAACCACCAGACTTAAATAAAACAGACTTCATGAGACCTGGGTCTTCATTCATATTGTCACTGCTCTTTCCCAGTACCTAAATCTATGTCGGCATGTAGTAGGTAAACAAAATATAGTGCAAGAATGAATGAATGATCAAATGAATACAGAAAGAGTATGTGAATGGCTCAGATCTAGACACTGTCTCAAGTTGGGCAAGTAAGGTTCTTTCTCACTGGAATTTACAATTAGGTTACAGACACCTTAGTGGATTTTGTTAATAGTTATATTGGGGGTCACTTAGAGTTGGGACAATATGAAGCATGGTAAAGAGGATGTCAGCCGTACAAGGAAAAATAATGTAGCAAAAAACTGGCACCCGGACTCACCAATTCCTGGATTCAATATTTTTAGAGACTGAGCTGCACTTTCTCTTCTCCAGCTCTTCAAAGTCCTTACAAATCTTTGCAATTAATTCCTCTTTTTCTTCTGTGAAAGATTGAATGGATTCAGCTCCCTGCAACAATAGATTCATCTCCTTGCAACTAGATTCCAACTGCATACAACAAGGTGGTTTTCATATCTATTTTAGTCCAAGTTTGCATTCACCGCTTAAAGTAGCATGATTCAGTTTCAATTTCTGTGTCCTATATCTGAAATTTGAATGTTAACCAGTGTGCTTCTTCTTCTGGAGAAGTCCCCATCTGCATTTAATAGACAAAGCACAAAACAAGGGGAAATGTCTGCTAAAAGGTAGAGGAATAAAAAAGAGGCTAAGAGAAGTGCGTACGTAAAGTACCTTGGTAGCAGCCATTTACTCCTTGTGTCTAGGGAAGAGCAGGTGAGAAGTAGAGTCACAAGCACAACAAGGATAATTGACTTTAATTAGCAGAAAGAGGTGGGAATGTTTTAACACAATGAGGGGAAGACATCTTCCATACTTAATATGGACCTCATCTTAGCTCCATTTCTCAGGTACAGCTTAGCAAAAATCAGAGAAGTGAGTTCATCTAACATTGGTCTCTTCCCATATGGATGCTATAAAATGACAGGAGAACAAGAGAGTTCAGTGCATTGGCACAAATGCCAACAAAATAATGCCTCATGGGCTTTAAGTTCAATAAGGAAGGAAGTGAAGAAAAGATAATAATACATGGAAAGAGTAGAAAACTGGAGTGACAGAAGCCACCTCACCCTAGAAGCAACAAAAAAAGAAAAGAAAAAGTCTGAATTAACATTTTTCAGAACTCTGGAAATGAACCAACGCCTTGTAGCACCTCTGGAAGACTTATTAAAAAGAAAAGTCATTTATCCTCAGAAAGATCAGTAAACTTTGTGGAATTTTACCTTACAGAAGTCCCACCCCTTGTTCCCCAGTTCAGTAGTAACTGTGAAAACAGCAGTGTGCAGATGGTACCAGAGGGAGCACACAGACCTCATTCACAAAGAACCTGCGACCTGTCTTATTCTGACCTGTCTGGTGGTTGCATGGAAGATTAGCTCAAATTATCTCTGACTGTCTTTATTTCACCTGACTCAGGACTGGTCTAGTGCTAAAGCTGCTTCCTGGGGAAATTTGTCAAAAAGTATTCATGGGCTAATTTATTAGGTTACTGCTGCCTGAGGCGACAGAGAACTGTTGGTGCAAAAAGCACACTCGTCAAAAACACATAGATGAAAAGCTGGGGAAGGATACATACATAGATTTTTAAAAAGAAATCCCCATATTACTGGAAATCTAGAATGTCACACACATGTGCAGGGCTTTACACATGATCAGGGAAAACTTCCAGCAGACCCTGAGGTGCTATGGAAGAAGGAAGTCAAGACTAAGGAAGAGTTGCCAACTGCCTGTCTGAGTGTTGAAGGCATGCCTCAACAAATACACAGAGCCCTAGGCAAGGACTGAAAGATATTTTGATTCTAGGCTTTTAAGGAAATATCTGTCTAGTGTGTAGCTGCCCACTAAGCTAATGGAACAGGGACTTTGGGGGTCACAATGATAAAGAATACAGACTTTATGGAATTAGCTCAGAAAAGTCACTAACTAAACAAACACCATCTAAAATAATCAACAGCAATAAATCTTGGGGGAGGGAGAGAACCTGATTTCCAGAGTTACTACATTATAATATTTTAAATGGCTAATGAAAAAAAAAGTTTTAAGACATGGAAAGAAACAAGAAAATATTACACATACACAGGATATAAAAACAAGTCAACAGGAAATGTGCCAGACGAAGCCCAGACATTGGACTTTTTAGACAAAGATTTCAAATTAGCTATTTTAAATATATTCAAAGAGCTAAAAGAAAATAAAAGAATGATGTCTCATCAAATTGAGAATATCAATAAAAATAGATATAATAAAAAAGAACCAAAACAGAAATTTTGGAGTTGAAAAGTATAATAACAAAAATGAAAAATCCACTGTAGAGTCTCAAGAGCAGATGTCAACAAACAAAAGAAAAAATCAGCAAACTTGAAGATGGGTCAATCGATATTATCCATTTTGAGGAACAGAATAAAAAATAAATGAAGAGAAATGAACAGAGGCTCAGAGTCCTGTAGGACAACATCAGTCTTACTAACGTATGTGTAATGTGAGTCCCAGAAAGAGAGGAGTGAAAGAAACAAAAAAGAATACTTAACTAAATAATTTCAAAGTTGACAAAAAATATTAATCTACAAATCCAGGAAGCTAAATACTCCAAGTAGGATAAACTCAAACATAGCCACATTAGAAACACTGAAAACAAATAGAAAAACAAACAATGCTGAAAGCTAAAGACAAAGACTCTTGAAAGCATCAAGAGAGAAGTAATTCATCTCTTACAAGTGATCCTCAAAAAGATTAACAACCAACAACCATAAGGAAGTGGAATGGCATATTCAAAGTTCTGAAAGGAAACATAACTTTCCTTCAACAAAGATTTCTACATCCTATAAACTAGCCTTCATAATGAAAGAGAAATTAAGACATTCCTATACAAACAAAAACAGAGAGAATATATATATAGGATATTTGTTACATATATCCTATAACAAATGTACAGTAGTCCTTTATCCTGAAATGAAATGACACTAGAAAATAATTCAATTCCACGTGAAGAGATAAAGAACACTGCGGAGGGTGAATATATAGGTAAGTATAAAAGAAAAAATAAGTGCATTTTTCTTTGTAACATCTTTTTTTCCAATTTTATTTAAAAGACAACTGCATAAAGTAGTAATTATAAATCTAGGTTGATGTACACATAATACGTAAAGATGTGATCTGTGACAATAACCACATAATGGTGAGAGACACTGGAGATATGAATATATATATATATATATATCCAGTATATATGGCAAGTATATGGCATTTTTATATTATAAAAATTATGTTAATATTAGTCCAAACTAGATTGTTATAAATTAAGATGTTAACTATAACCCCCAGGGAAACCACTACAATTTGTAGTTAAAGAAATTTCAAGGGAATTAAAATTATACATGGAAAACATATATTTCATACAAACAAAAGCAGTGATGGAGGAATTGAGGAACATAAAATACATAAGATATATAGAAAGCAAATAGAAAAATTGTAGAAGTCATTACTTATCAGTAACTGAACCAAATATAAATAGATTAAACTCTCCACTTATATGGCAGGGAGTGACAAAAAGAATAGAAAACCATCATATAACAATATACTGTTTACAATAGACTTAGTTTAGATTCAAAAGCACAAATAGGATGAAGGTGAAGGCAAAGGGATGGAAAATTTTTCACAAAGGCACTACTCAAAAGACAGCTGAAAGTGGCTACATAAATATTAGACAAAATAGTGATTTTGTCTAGATATCTGCATGGAAAAGAATAAATTTGAAGCCCTATCTTATAACACATGAAAAAAATAACTCCAAAAAAGATTAAAAACCTAAATGTAAGAGCTAAATCTATATGACTCTTAGTAACATATGACACCAAAAGCACAAGCAATTTAAGAAAGAAATAGGTAAACTTGACTTCATACAAATTAAGATATTTTGTGCATCAAAGGATACTATCAAGAAAGTGAAAAGACAAGCTACAGAATGGGAGGAAATAATTTCAAATCATGTATTTGATAACAGTTCTAGTATACAGAATATATAAAGAACACTGATAATTCAACAATTAAATAACTCAAGTAAAAAATGTTCAAAGGTTTGAATAGACATTTCTCCAAAGAAGATATACAAATGGCCAGTAAACCCGTAAAAAGGTGTTCAATATCATTAGAATTGGTCATTAAGGAAATACAAATCAAAACCACAATGAAACGGTTGAAAGAGTCATTTCAGAGCAAACTGAAACTCAGTCTCTACCCACAGTAAATTAGATGCAGTTGAGAATCTCTGCTAAATCTGTAAACACCTGAATTATTAAAACTAAGAAATATACCAGGACAAAAGTTCAATTTCAGTTATATCTCCTTGAAATCATATCTGTGTGGCTTGATTTATTATAGCCTGAAGAATAAGAAAGATTTGCCTTTTGAGTCCCTTACTCATTTCAGAGAGACATTAAAATCATCCACTCTAATACCTGGGAGCCCTGGAAAAACTCAAGTTCTCTAGACAGATGGTAGAGAGAGAAAACTGGCTGAAGTTCTAGGAAACCCCAATAATGATAGATTTTTTTCTGAAAGAGAAAGAGGAATTAATTAATCTGGTTGGAAGAGGCCTCTCAATTCATGAAAAGAGGCCATTCTTCTAAAGGATATATATATTTATTTATAAAATATTTCAAATTTTATAAAGTTTATAAACTTTATATTTGTATATTTAAATATTTAATATTGTCCCCCATACTTCTAAACACATATATAAGATATATTATATATAAATATATATTTTCATATATATATATATGTAACATTTCCCCAAATTTCTAAACTCAAGCTCATATACACAGAAGAGTACCAAAAAAAACTAGTCTGGAACCTGGAATATTGCAGAGTTTTCAGTTATAGTTCCATAAATGATGGCTGGATTTTCAGTTTCATAAAGTAATTTCCATTTGTTTCATTTTGATCCATTTTCTGGTATGTTAGACGGTTGACCACTAAAAAGTCTGCAAAGTGTACTTGAGGCTCAGATATAATTATTGCTACTCTTTGTTGGGTGTCTGTGACTTCACTTGATATTTTAAATGACTTTAATATTTATATTAAATATTTGAATTGTTTACTATAGCCCCATTTTATGCATGAGAAAATGGAGTTTCAGAAAGGTTACATAAATCCCCTCCAAATCAAGAGAGATATAAATGTTGAAGCTATGATCTAAACCCAGTACTGTCAGACTCTAAATCCAGTGTGCTCTTTGCAACTTAAATATCCTTTCATAAATAAGAGAGGTCCTTCATGCTATGTTTATGCCAATTCTAACTCATGGAATTTAGTATAAGGAATTATTTAGATTGTGTGCCACATACAATATTACAATGATTAATGACCAAGTGGCTATTAAACAAGCATAATAAAAAAATTAGAATAGACAACATCTCAATCTACAAAACATTATTCAGGAAATATTTGGAAAACAAGATACAAAGGATATTTTAGTACAAGTCTCTTTACTAAAACAAGTTTTATTTTAACAGAGATAAACTGATTCTACATGATTCAGAGAATTCATGAGAAATTCTGCTTGTTTTTCAATATCCCTCTGGTTTTTGTCATGAAGGAATAATTAATTATACAAAGAAAATTTCCGCAGAGCATGTTCTATGAAAAGTTGAAAAGAGAGGATTAGAAGACTGTCACACTGGAGATCTATTTTAAGACGATTCATATAAGACATTCCAGGTAATTACACTGTAGAAGATATCTCTTCCTATTTTTAGGAAGCGTTTCAAGTACTGAATGCAGAACAAAACCATCAAAGTCAGTAGAAATAAAATGTGATCACTTATCACAGGGATCCTGAGACAAAACCGCATAATGGCTGAAACACACTCCTTGGGTTAGGTTAGATAAAATAAACATGGCTTATTAGATTACCACAATTAAAACTATAATGATTTATAGAAGGAAAAAATAAACTGTCAAAAGTTTTACAGAATGACCGCCCCCTCTTCACTTCTTATCAAAAGGTATTGAGTTTACTAAACATCTTCAATACATATTTCAAGTGTTAATGATCTAGTCTCTGAAGCTGGTTGAGCTGGTTGGCAGCTGATGCGAATCCAGACAGTTATGGAATCTCCACACAGAACGTTAGCTTTGCTCCTGTCACTTGATTAGAACTGCTTTTCTAGCTCTGTTTTGCTTCCTTGAAAACTAAATTAAATGGAAAGACATTGGAAATATAACTTGGTGTAAAAAAAAAAAATCGCTTGTACAAATGAGCACATCTCTGTCTGATAAGGATGGCTCTTCTAAAATTGCATAATTTTGAAAGTTACATATGATGAAAAATCTTGTTGTGTTGATACTGCTATGGCTCTTTTGAAAGAATTTCCGTGAGAGGAACTCAGGAAACTTTAATAATCTACTTAGAGAACCTAGACGTGAATAATTTAATAACTACTGGAAAAGACAATGTTATATATCTTTACTCTCTTGAATACCTCTGATGGTCTGAAAAGAGAATTGTAGTTTAGATAGGACAGATTTAGTTTAAAAATACAGGATTCTTAGTTAAATTTTAATTTCAGATAAACAACAAATGATGTTTTAATGTAAGTATATCCCACGTCTTGCATGGGATATACTTATACTGCTAACACATCATTTGTTGTTTATCTGAAATTAAAATTTATTGGGTGCCCTGCATTTTATCTGTCAGCCTTAGGTTCAGAATGAGTCAGCAGAATAATGGACATAAACTAAATACAACGTGGATCTCCAGGTCATAAACTAAATACACATAGTTGTTAATACTTCTCTGTATTGTTCTTTAAACAAAGACTCATGATTACTCTTGGCTAGAAGTAGTTATTAAAACTGATTCTTTATTTAAAAGGCTTTAAAAACTTTAGAAACAATTGTGTTTCAAAATTTCATATGATTAAGAAGGATTTTGTTCATAGATTTAACTGAAGAGGGAATAGAAGGAGAAACAGACCAAATTAATTTACTTCTCATCAAGCTCACTCTTTGAAATAAACTCTTCAGAAATCAGTTCTATTCCTTTAGTGTAAAACTCTTCTATGAAGATAGTGCCTTGTTTTCTGTTAACTCTATTTTTGCTATTGAGTGCTCTGTAGACAAATATTCAGCTGACAGATTACTCAATGTTTTTACTCTTTTTTAACCTTTTTTTCAATAAACTTTTACTATTTCTAAATTCATTATTGTCTACATTTAGAAGGGAATGAAAAATGGTAAAATTCAATGAACCAGTTTTTCTATTTGATGAAAGAAGAATTTAAATATTTTAAAGATTGAAGCCCAGTTTTAGATGACCTATTGGTTTCATTCTCTAATAAAATGAATAAATGATATTTTGGGTGCCTCTAATTTAGAAAAATCCTCTGAAAAATTATCTGCCAAAAACTAAATTGCACTTCTGCTTCAAGGATATTCATAAGACTGACACTTTAAATATTTTAGATGTTTCAAGAATGTATTTTAAAATAACATCATATATTATAAAATATCTGCTTAAATAGGACATGTTTGACTTAAAATATTGATATTAGATATAGGTATATGTAGGTATATACACACAAAAATATATACATACCCATTATATTTACATGCATTTATATAATCATATATAAGCTTTTGTGTATATCTAATATGATGATGATGTTAGTTTTAGTATTTTTATAAAAAGGAAAATAGAAAACCTTAAGTCTATCAGTAATTAATGATTTTAGAAAGCTTGTCCAGGCTTTGTGAAAAATATAACAAAGAATATATAAAAATCAATGTAATCCTTGACTAAATTAATATAAACAAAGTATTATCTATCTATTTCTACCTGTCTATTTATATCTTATATATCAGTATCTATGTTGTAAAATAACTACTCAGTCACAAATATAACACATACATTGAACTTTTAGCAAGCAATGGTAATAGCCTGTGTATAAAACCTGAAAATCATGTTATGAAATTCTTAACTAAACGATTATGAGAAACTTTTCTGAAAAATATCACCTGCAGTATGAAAATCTTATTTTTGATATTCTTTTTCTCTGCACACCTGAGTGAATAGACTAGTACAAGACAGATGTTGGCTGACTTTCACCCTCTGGAAACAATGGTCGGGTTAATAACTTGACCTGCCTCTTAGAAAGAAAATTGAAGCCATTCTTCCACTTGGTTTAGACAGTGACCATGAAAAGAAGTTATCATAAGCAATGTAATGAAGACCATAACATTTTTGTCATGAGCAAATCTATCACTGACCGACCTAAATTTCAACTCAAAATTTGAGATTATTCTTCAATGAAACAAATTAAATGAGAGTAGAGGAACCCATACTAAGAGATGCAGAAGGAAATGCTGGTCATGGGGGCTCCAGGAAATATGTCTAAAGTCTATTTGTTTTTCATGGCACAATGCAGAGTCAAAAATTCTGATATATTTGACCCATCAAACCATCAAGTTAGACATGCATTGCAGTACATCATTAACAAGTTGTATTAGTGAAGGAAGAAAATGATATGAGTGGGCCCTGAAGGCACATGCTAATTGTATGAGCAACGTGTTAGTTATGGTCTCAAGGAAAAGTTGTTTGAAAGAGCAATTCAGGCCTGGTGTACAGATGGCTCTATAAGATGTATTGACACCAGCCAGAAAAAGCTTCGGCGTGATGTTCTAACCATGAAAGGCTCTGAAAGACAGTGGTAAAAGAAAATCCTCCAAGTTGGCATAACTTTGAGCAGAATAACTAGCAGTTTTTTTTGTTTTTTTTTCATGCACGGAAAGAGAAATGGCCAAAATACAGGACTACCTTGATTCACAGGCAGAGGCTAATGATGTGGTTGGATAGTAAAGGACTTGGAAGAAATGCAATTGAAAAATTGGTGACAAAAGTTTCTGGAGAATATCCCATGATATGGAATCATTCCCTGAGGAAATAAGCTAGCCAGGTTGATTGCATTGGACCATTTCCACCATGGAAGGGGCAGAATTTCATTGTCACTGGTGTAGTGACAAGCAAGCTCTAGATATGGATTTGCCTTCCCTGTCTTGAATGCACCTGCCAAAATCATCATCCACAGACAACCGTATTGTTCATTGTCATGATATTAAGCACAGCATCATTTCTGAGCAGGGAACACATTTGACTGCAAATAAAACATAACAATAGACTTGGGCACATGAAATTCACTGTTTCATGTTACTCTGAAGCAGCTGGTCTGATAGAAGGGAGGGATGGACTTCTGATAACTCGACAATTAGTACCTGTTGGGTGGCATCACTTTATGGACCTAGGGTGATGTCCTCCTATTTTTCCCATAGTAAGGATTTAAGGGTCTGGTAATCAAGGGTTGAAAATGGGAGTACATCCTCTCACTATTTCCTCTGCTGATTCATTAGAAAAAAAAAGAAAAGCCCTTCTCATGACACGTTGGGCTCTGTCAGTACAGAGATATTATGTTCCTTGGGAAGAATCCTTCTCCTAGGGAACTCAGTAATCACTTCATTAAACTAGAAGCTTGGTCAATTTGGGCTTCGTGAATGCCCAACAGGCAAAGAAAAATTTATTGTGCTGGCTGGGTGTGATTGACAAGGACGATCGTGAGGAGACTGAGTTGCTACTAAAAATGGGGGGAGAGAAGAGTATGTCTGGAAAGCCTCTTTATTCCTTAATTCTCCAATATTATGTGAGAAAAGTTAATAGAGAGCCCAGAACAGGCAGGAGGATTACTGGCACTTCCTCCAGAAATGGAGGAACTCTGTGCAACTTTTGGGAGGCAGAGGAAACCAGTGGTCATTATCATCTAAAGGGTTCTTAGATTAGACAGAGAGGAGCTGGCAGTCCAGGTTTCCTTGCTCTGACTTCCTCCACGTGCCCATCTTTGTGACTGCTGCCTGTGTTGGTCAACAGCAACACCAAGGCCACCACCAGATGAGAGCTGACAGTCTTACACATACATCTGCCCCAGTTCCCATTCATTATTCCATTCGCTGTTGGACATGCCTGGCTTTGCAGATTTCCCTGCAAGTTCCAACTCAACCACCCATCATATCCCAGTGCTTCACAAGCACTGGCTACTGATTTGTCTGATTCTTCAATTCCTCTTGCCAGACGTCACCACCCCAGCCCCTTCCACTGCCGAGTAAAGTCTAATTCCAAAAACAAGTTCCTAACTTATAAATACTCATAGTAGTTCTGCTTTCCTGATCAAGCACTGACTGATACAGCTCTAAATTCATAAACAACAATTTCAGACAGATTTTTTTTTTCTCATGAACTTACCAAGAAATATATTTTCTGTGTAGCTGTTTATTTTTCAGACAAATCATTTGCTTTTCTGCCAAGAAATATCTTTTCCATCAGATTACAGACATCATCATCATTATCCAGATATCAATCCCCAGCAGTAAATATCAATAGATCTTGGAAAGGGAGTTGAATGTGAATATTCAACCCATTTTAATGTGGAAACTTGACCACATCCTACCTCCTCACCTCTGTACCTTACCTCCATTCTTTCAACCCACGAGAGGAAGTCAATCCATTAAAAGAAGAAAGGCATCTTTCCCTAGATAAAAGATAATGATATCTTTACTTCCATGCATTGTTCGAAAACTGAGCTCTCAGTGCGTCGAGATAAAGGAGACTAGTTTGTAGTTTGCTAAATGATTTAGACATTTAAAGAATGTTTCCTTAAGATATATTGGTGACAAAGGAAAGTAATGTATGTGTGTGTCTGTGTGCACTTGTGTAGGTACACTTGTATTTACAATTAGAGTTAACGGAGTAGAACATGAGGAGAAATAAATACGGGGTCCTAGAAACCAGGGAAATGATAAGAAGGACGTCTAGTCTTAGAAGAAAGAACACGTGTGGGGGAGCCGCCAGAGAGGGGCCACTGTGATGGCCATTGTCAAGCGCCTTTAGTGTTACCCAGACGGAGGCATTGCCAGACACAAAACCAGTCTTCACAGAATGAGAACCTTGCATTATTTGCTTCCAGGGTCTTCCTTTGCAAGCTCTTGCTTGAGGGCAGAAGAGAATTTTGCTCCTTCTCCATTGGTATTTTGGCATTTGATTAGCTAAACAGAGAAACACTCCCTCCTGCTGTGCTCTGCTTCCATCAGGGTCGCGTGTGCAGATACCTTTCGACGACATTCTAAGACACTGCTGAGCCCCAAGTGTGGCTGGCAGGAACGATCATCCAGCAGACTGGTGGGAAAAGCACATGTGTACATCAAAAGGAGGGTGGATTAGACAGTAAGTTGAGGATACCCACCTGGGACATTTGTAAATAAAGACCCATTGTTACAGAAATAGGATTATATTCCCATTAGAAAGCTACTGTTTTTGAGACTGTTGAAGTTCCTTAAGGAATTGCAATCATTGTCTGCTATAAATTCTTTCGATTGTTGCTAGAATTGCACAAGCATAGAGGAATTCTCTGTTTAATTTTGAAATCTCAGATTTGTCAAAAAAGTTTAACTATAAATAGGCAACCCCTTTACTAAAAAAAAAAAAGTCAAAGTATATAATTTATCAAATTGAATTCCAAACTCCATCTTGTAGCTGTTGAGTTCCAGTGAACTGGGGTGAGTGTGGAGGCAGCCCTAAGGTATGGTACGCCCATTTCTCCTTCTCCAGCCTCATTTCATATGTCCGTCATCACTGTGCTCCAGACACAAACTGCGTTCACTGTCCTGAGCCGTCCATGCTTCCTTCCCCCGCCAGGCATTGACTCAACAATTCTGCTCCCAGAGGAGCTCACCTTTGTTGCTCTAATACCTCATCCCTATCCTGTCCGTCTCAACTCCGTGCTCCTGAAGAGTCATGTCTAATCTCCCAGAGCCCTGCCAACTGACCCCCTGATCCCTCAACCACCCTCTCTAAGTATTTGTGAGAGTTAAAAACTTGTATATACTTTTATGGTCATTTGTCCACTCTGTCTCCCCAGTAAGTTAAAAACTACTTGGGCAGGAACTATGTCTGATTTTTACCACACATTGTATTTCAGCACCTGGCATGTAAGTTGATTTTATCTGTTTATTTATTATTTTATTTTTGGCTGCGTTGGGTCTTTGTTGCTGCACGTGGGCTTTCTCTAGTTGCGGCGAGCAGGGGTTACTCTTCATTGAGGAGCACGGGCTCTAGGTGTGCAGGCTTCAGTAGTTGTGGTATGCGGGCTCAGTTGTTGTGGCACACGGGCTTAGTTGCTCCGCGGCATGTGGGATCTTCCCGGAGCAAGGCTCGAACCCGTGTGCCCTGCATTGGCAGGCAGATTCTTAACCACTGCGCCACCAGGAGAGTCTCCAGATTTTATCTGTTTAAAAATAAATAATTGGGCTTCCCTGGTGGCGCAGTGGTTGAGAATCTGCCTGCCAACGCAGGGGACACGGGTTCGAGCCCTGGTCTGGGAAGATCCCACATGCCGCGGAGCAGCTAGGTCCATGAGCCACAATTACTGAGCCTGTGCGTCTGGAGCCTGTGCTCCGCAACAAGAGAGGCCGCGACAGTGAGAGGCCCGCGCACCGCGATGAAGAGTGGCCCCCGCTTGCCACAACTAGAGAAAGCCCTCGCACAGAAACGAAGACCCAACACAGCCATAAAAAAAATAAATAAATAAATAAAAATTAAAAAAAAAAAAGAATATTTATAAAAATAAATAATGTTTTTCTTGAGGTCTTTATTGACTCCAAATGTTCATGTTTATTTTTATTTACAAATAGGACATATTCAATTATTCTCTTCTTATGTGTTAATTCAACAAAATATAATAAAGCATACTTACGTTCTATACCAAAGTACAAAGATAAAATTGTGCATATTATTTTCTCAACAATGTAATTAAACTCCTTATTTAGGAATTTTATAAGAATTGAGAGATGGATTTGAATAAGTAAAGTATAAAATTCAAATTTATACAGTTTTTTTACAGGAATGTCTTATTCTGCATGAGTCTGTTGAAAGACTGTATCTCTATCACGTTTTACTTCATTACTCATGCATTTGAAAAAGAAGTTTCCTGTTTGCACCCTCGGTGAGACTTGTAATTTATGTGTCAGAGCTCTGAATATTTTTAATGTTTCACTTTTATTTTGTATAATTATTTTACTTTACTTACAGTATCAAATTTCATGCAGACTACATATGTGTTAAAATATATTATACTTTCTTTGAATTTCAAATTATCAGATTGTTATTAAACGCATATCAGCAATACATGTCTTTCTTATTTTCTGGCCATTAAAATATAAATATTAAAGTCAATTTGCATGTAAATAATAATTATTTATCTTGTGGAAATTTGAAAGTGTATAGAGATTAGGGATTAATACACAAAACGGAAAAATAAAATGTTTTAAACAAAGTATGATCTGCTTCAGCAAATATTCTTTTATGTTATAATTTTTCTAAATTTCAATGATGAGAATGCATTTATGGATATACAAAGAGAAAATTAACAAAATGAAATATGGATCTGAGGAAATCAGCTCCAAGGCAACACAGAGAATAGAAAAGAGATCTCTCTTTTATAGTCTTTTACAATCTAAGAGAGCAGTTAGGAGCTTGTAGAAGATAAAATAAGAAAGGTCTATGTATCAAGGGAGAGAACAACAACAAAAAGAACGAGATCCAAATATATTGGATGAAAACTTTCAAGAATTGAAGAAATGAATTCTTAGCTGGAACAAACATAATGAGTCTCAGGAAAATAAAATAATAATTTAAAAAATTAACACCGTGTACCTTCATAGTAAAACTACAGAAAACAACAAAAAAAACCCACAAACACGATCACATTCAAAAAGGAAACTATCTACAAAAGAGAAATAAACTATTTGTAGGCTTTGTATTAATAAGATAGAGATCCAAAAATAATGTTAACAATGCCTTCAAACTGCTGAGGAAAAATCCAGTCAAAATTACATATACTAGATTCAAATACCATTTAAGAATGAATGAGAGGGACTTCCCTGGAGGTCCAGTGGATAAGACTCCGTGCTCCTAACGCAGAGGACCCGGGTTCGATCCCTGGTCAGGGAACTAGATCCCACATGCTGCAACTAAAGATCCCACATGCTACAACTAAAGATCCCTCATGCTGCAACGAAGACCCAGCATAGCCAAAATAAATAAATAAATTAAAATATTAAAAAAAAAAAAAAGAATGAATGAGAAATAAAGACATTTTCAGGTAAACAAAAAGGCAACAAAAATATATACCTGGAAACAGAATTTATATCTGGAATAAAGTATAGATATCTATATTTGGAAATCTTTTGAGTAGGACTAGGTATATTTTTACTTCCCAATTCCTAGCACAGTACCTGACACATGGTAGCTATTTAATGATTGTTTATTCAATGAATAAATTTGAAACGATCTAAAATGGTGCTGATTAATGTCATGAGAGCAAATGAGACGGCCTAGAGCAGTGGTCCACAAATTAAGGTAAGCTTATTCTGAAAGAGCCCAAATATTTTCCAAGGGATTCACAGATAAGATAGTTTTAAGAGAATCAACTTATAGATTATCACTTTATAGATGGTTAACTTCCAAAGAAGCTCTTTTCTAAAACTGACCTGATATTTTCCTACAGTTGGGGCAATAGGAAGATTTGCTACCTTCAACTTTTCCTTTCAAAATCACCCTTTTCCCACTTGAAAAGAGAAAAAGATACTGAACAGTCATGTTGAAGTGACATATAGCGCATTGAAGCAAGGTATAAAAACAACCAGAGTGCCAAATAAATGGCAACCACAAATATGGTAATTTTTTTTTTTTTTTAAATAGGCATCATCATAGAGTTTTATGTTTTCCTCTGTCTCACGCTTTTTTTCTGTGAAAGGTGAAGTGTTGCATTAGATACAGAGTATTTTAGCCTATGCTGGTATATTCTAAATTATACCAGATATATTGTAGAGGCTGTGCATTAGTGTTTTATGTCTTTTTGAACACTGACTCAGAAAAAAAAAAAAGATGAACATTTTAAACTTTTGCTAAAATTACTAATTGGTACTATTATGTTAACTTGAGTGCATTTCTCCTCCTTGCTGTCACTTGTCAATCACTTATCTATTTATTTCTTCATTCTTTTTGTATATTTATTGGATTTAGAATATCCTAATTTTGCTGAAGATGTTACTCTAAATAACACACTTAATACCAATAATTATTATTACTTTTATGTAAAGCTCTACATTTCCTAGTGGATTTCTTTTAGTAATGCTCTCCTGTTTTATTTGCTATTAATTGCTGCTGAACTTGATCTTACTTTAGCAGTCACAAATATTAAACTGTGGATATAGTAGTTACTGGAATATAAAATAACTCTTATTGCAGGTGCATTGCCAATGGAATTTTATTCCTTATGTTTAGTAAATATCATTATCTCAAAGTCAGAAACATGTATTTTAATTTACTGTAAATATTATTTGGAATGTTAATTTTAAAGCACAGGAGACTTACATAAACGAATTGTTTCTATTATACAGTTCAAGAAATAAAAATTTGTCAGCACCCTTAAAGCTGTTTCAAGCATCTGCCCAGTCACCTCCTTAAAGATTTTATTCTAAGTGGTAGAGTAATTACTGCCTGGTCTGCACCACTAGTCTCATTTTGCCATTTTTTTGACATTTAAAAAATTAATTATATTGTATGTATTCTTCCCTATCTGACTTCTCAATATTAGGTATGTATTACTGAGTGGCATTACTTGGTCATAGTTGTACATATCTCCAGCTTTTACAGATAAGGCTTAGCAGATCACATTTTCCAAAATGGTTGTACAAATTTACACTTTTACTCACAATATACGTGAGATTTGTTTCTTCCAAATCATTGACTGTATTTAATGTCATCATTCTTTTTATTTTTAAGGCATTCTGGTGAGTAAGTGCTGGTATCACTATATGGTTATAATTCATGTTCCCCTGACAACTAATGCCATAAATAAATTATTGTTTCATATGTTAAATAGCCACTTAGAATTAAACTATTATGAAATTTCTGGTATTGTCTCTTCCCCATTTTTCTATTGGTTGGTTGTCAGACTTTTTCTTAGGGATTTGTAGGAGATTTTCTTGTTGTTGTTGTTTATAAATCTTTTGTTGGTTATTTGTATCACAAAGAACTTCTCCTATTCTGTATGTGTATCACAAAGACCTTCTATTTTGTGTGTGTTTTTTAATGAACAACAACTGTGGTGTCTTTAGATGAGCAGATGTTCTTAACTTGGATATAGTAAAATACATCATTAATTTCCTCTGTGGGTAGAGCTTTCTGAATACTATTGAAGATAACTTTGCCTAACTTGAAATTTTGTAGGTATTTTCCTAAATGACTTACTAAAATTTTAATTGTTTTGTCTTTCACATTTACATTTCCATAATTTACTTTTGTATATGATAAGAGGTGAGGCAAACATATGCATACTGAGTGAGCCTAGACTCATTTATTGAAAACACCTTCCTTCCTCCACTGATCTTCAATGCCAAATTTCTGCTTTGAGGCTCTCAATTATGTTCTGTTATTTCATTTATTTATTGTTGGGTTGATACCACATTTTCCTAATCACTTTTTTTAAAGCTTTATAGTAAGTCATGGAATCTGATAGAGAGAGCTGTCTTACTTTGTTCTTTTCAAAATTGTCTTGGAATCTCCACAAATTTTAGAAATTGTTGAGTTCCACCAAAGCAAATTTTCTTTTGGGAATTTGATAAAGAATCTAAAGATGTATTGAGGGAGAATCTACATCTTTTATAATAGGTCTTCCAATTAATGAACATGGTATATAATACCTTCATTTATTTAGGATATTTTTTAGGCAAAATGTGTAGAAATTTCATCTCACAATAAGTTGCATCCTCAAGGAAGTTTAAAAATATTTATATTTGGACCTTTGTCTTTGGCTACCATTATTATCAGGACTCCTAAGAGAAAGCTAGACTAGCTTAGAGCTAAGGCTATCAAATTTGTATTTCTGCCACAGGAAGCAAGAGGGAAACCCAGTTCCTGAAGGGAGTGTATCTCTCAGATACTTGGAAATGGACCACAGTTTCATAGAGGGCCTAGCACTAAGATAAGTTAATCTTGAGCTGCGTAAATCACTAGCATGGGTTTCATTAAATTGTCTCTTAATCAGTTTGGCTAAAACCACAGATAAAGGCTGAGTAACACAAACCATGAGAATTAGAGGGAGGAGGACACAAGAATTCATGGAGATAATTTTACCACTGCTCTTAGTAAACCCACCATAGTTCGAGAACAAGGTAGGAAGTTTAAGAATACTTAGGATGAAAGGAATATACCCAAATTACTTATTGATGCATTATTTTTCTTGATGCACGTTTTACAGTACTCTTCCATTGTCATGAAGTTTTATGCATTTTATCTCTTAAACTGGGCTGCTGTTCTCTACCTCCCCACTTGCTTTGCCATTACTTGAATCTTGGACCATTACATCCCCCCCTGGATTACTGGACTATCTCTTAAAGGCTAGGAGATAGCCCTCTTGGAAACCAGAGCTTCAGCTTTGGATGAGAAAAAGACTCCTTCAGCCATCAAATCAACATAAAAATTCACTTGCCTTATTTTCATTGTTTCTTAGGATTTGTTTTCCTGTTTTTCAAGCTGCAATTGGTATCCGTCACCTGCATAATTTACCAATTCTTTCAAGATAGGTGAATGTTCAATTATCATGAATTGGGATTAAAAATTCTATCAAGGCACCAAAGTATTATTATTCTTAAAGCGCATGCTTTGTGTATGACAACACAGTTCAGGCAATATTATTTTGATTATCCCTACTGAGTAAAAAAGGCAGTTCAAAGCAATTTGCAATTTTATAGCCTGAGGAAATTATTTCTATGAAAAAGCATCCATTTCTGTTTCTCATATTGCCTAAATGCTCTGTAGTCTGGAAGTTGAGCTGAATGGCAGATTCCTCTCACAATACTATAAGCTTTTGAATGACTTACTTTGTCTCATCTTTTAGGCAAATCTCATGTACTTTTTAATAAATAATTAGTATGTTGAGAAAAGAGTGTAATTTTGATACAATTTCTGTTTGACTTTACAAGGACTGGAGAAAGGGTGCTTAAAATTGAGTTGAATTTTTAAACCTACTCACAGTCTAGTTATATTAACGTTGTATGAAAATTACTTTGCAATTACTTTGTATATTTTATAAAATGAGTTGATGGCTGAAGTTATCTTTCCAAGGCTTTATTTATTTTCTAATACTAATTTTTCTCTCTTGGAAGTTTAGAAAAGAAATATAAGTATAAATATCAAAACTTAAGTCCTTTATTTTTTTCTGCTAAGCTCTATCTATAGTATTTTTATATTTGACCTAGGGTCTTCAATATTGCTGTGCGAAGTTTAATCTTGTGTAATATTTACCAGATTTTTTAAAATTGCAATGTATAATAATGTCTAAAGCAAAATAAAAATATCATAATGCTCTGGATATTATACCTTAGTAATGTAAACAGCTATGAGTTCCAGAGGGAGCCATTTTCCTCAAAGTAAACTTTTGCTTCTAAAGTCAGTTATTACCAGGATGATGAAACAAGAGAATACCTTTGCATGCAGCTAGCTCAATGTAAAGGTTGAAGTTGTGAGGTTTGCTACACCATCTAGCTTTACATTCTATTCACTTTTCCCAACAATGCCAACACTTTTCCACTTCTAGGTTTAGAATTACGGTGCTTTTCTGATTTCTAATTACATTAAGGAATGATATAATTCAATCAAATAATAATGAAACAATATTTGGGAAAATACAGTGAATCATATCACAATAATCACTTTATTATTACTCATTCACACTAACCTACAACTCTTCCAAGAATTTGTTTCCTTTCTTAAAAAAAGTAATGTGTTCATCAAAAGAGAAAAACATAATTAATGGGTATAAATTTTCAATTATGCAAGATGAATCAGTTCTGGACATCTCCTGTGAAACATTGTGCCTATTGGTTAATAATACTGTATTTTACACTTAAAAATTTGTTCGGAGGGTAAATCTCATGTTAAATGTTCTCACCTCAATTAACAATGTATAATTAACATTAGCATTATAATTAATATTAATATATTTACAATTCTTGATTAATGGCATCAAGGTGTATTGTTATATTGATATATGTCAACATGAGTAAGTACAAATAATATTATTAATAAAAAATTAATGACCTCCCCTTATATTTGCCTCTTGATATTTATTCACCACATTCTGGTAATATGAAAGTTAGGTGCGCTGTGCTAACACATGTAACTCGATTCTTTTATGAGCAGATGTACTCTCTTACAAACATACACTGTAATGAACATAACTGTGGGTCAGATTATCAGTTTTGTGCTAATGCATCAACAATTGCTATGCATGTACATTTCTATGCAAAAACATCATTTTTGTTGTTTTTCCCAAAGCTGATTCTCCCTGTCACAATTCTAATATTAGAGAGAACATCAATGACTTATTTTCAAGTATTCAGGTATTTGGAGGAAACATAGTTTCTCTGCTGTAATACTTGTAAATATGCCACCTCATTCTTGATAATATGTGCCATACCTTTCACAATGGCTGTAAACATCTTTTGAAAAATTAATAAAATAAAAGGAATGCAAGTAAACAGTTTATGTAGTAAAATAAATATTTTGAAGAAATTTTGATTTTTAATGCCTGTGGTTGTGAAGTTTATTGGATAAAAAGAGGGTTTCCATGAGAATAGCACAGTCTAATTTCACACTTACCAAGCAAGGACGACTATATATTTAACATTTTTAAAAAGAAAGGAAGAAAAAACTTTCAGATATTACAACACTAAAACCAATCCACAAAGATTGAGAAGAAAATACAGAGCATATTTGAAGATACATTTATGGTATAAATAGGAATTGAATATGGTAGGCATTTTTTTAAAATTTTTGAGTAAATGAAAACCAAAACAGTGATATTATGTTTCTACCTTGCTACTCAAAATGTAGTTTAAGGTCCAGCAGCATTTGTAACACGTGGAAGCTTAATTGGAAATACAGAAACTCAGGCTCCACCCCAGACCTGTGGAAGCTAAATCTGCACTTTAATAAGATCCCCGGGTGATTCATATACACAAATTTTGAGAAACACTGCACGTTAAGGAAATCCTGTTTTACACGTGCATGCACAGAACTTGGTTACTTACATTCAATAAAACATTTTAGTTACATAGATCAATAGTACCCATACATTTTCATAAATCTCTTGCTGTATAGTTAAAAAAAAAGTGGTAAAAAATGTTTTATGAAGGTCAAAACATGTATTTCTTTGAAAAGCAACATGTGTTTAAATAAAACAAATAGCTTCTAAGTATTTGGTTTGTGTGCAAGGAAGAGTCAACTGAAGGACTGAATAAAATTTATCGAGAGCCTCCCAGCGTCAGGAAGTTGGAACACCCTTAATTTTCTCTTCGCCTGAGTGTAGACCATGTAAATATTATTTCTATTAACCGTTAAGCTCTAATGAGATAGAGATGTATTCAGAGATTCCTTCTTTGAGCGCAATTTCACTTTCACCGGTTTCCATGCACTTCTTACCATTATATTTGAAACAACCAAAATTTATGCAGGCATATTTTTCTGTAATCATATCCAATAGTGCTTTAGTACATTTCAAAAAAGTCCAGGGCTTCCCTGGTGGCGCAGTGGTTGAGAATCTGCCTGCCAATGCAGGGAACACGGGTTCGAGCCCTGGTCTGGGAAGATCCCACATGCCGCGGAGCAACTAGGCCCGTGAGCCACAACTACTGAGCCTGCGCGTCTGGAGCCTGTGCTCCGCAACAAGAGAGGCCACGATAGTGAGAGGCCTGCGCACCGCGATGAAGAGTGGCCCCCGCTCGCCGCAACTAGAGAAAGCCCTTGCACAGAAACGAAGACCCAACACAGCCAAAAATAAATAAATTAATTAATTAATAATTAAAAAAACGTCCAGACAATGTAAGAAAAGACCATGTCTAATAACAGTTGAACATCTCAATATTTTCTAGAAATGAGAATTCTTGATCAATTGCTGTGGTGCCCACATCCACAATTTTTCTGCTTTTTAAAAAAGTGCTTCTGGAATGTTTTCCTCTTACAAGAAGAAAAGACAAAGAAAAAAGTCTAGGTTTACTAGTTCATAACCTAGAAATCTAGTTCAAAATGTTGAACTGGATCTCACATGAGTAGAGTATAAGCTTTTAGTCAAAGAATGCCATCCATATTTTAATTACTTCTTATTGTCCTATCGTATTCAGCATTTGCCTTGTCTGTGTATATAATTTGCATGTATATGTATATATATTTTATGTATATATGTATTTGTACATATACATGTGTGTATATATATGTAAGGTCATATATAGAGAAATAGATGGATAGATAACAGTCAGAAAGAGTGTGTACACTGAATTAAATTAGAACTGGGTTCTATTTGTTTTCTTTATCTCTGGAAATTGCATTTGATTTGATCATTTCAAAACTTGTTCTTTAACTTCTCCAAATATAATTTAAAAGAACTTAGCTTTCGTTTCTATCAACAACTGTCTTGCAATACTGTACCGATTAATTTTAAAACTTGCAGTTTGGCTTCAGTTTCTCAATTTACCGTTCTAAGCCTTACTTTTGCAATCGTCAGTTTGGGGATAGAGTATATCCTTTTTCCACCTCCAGGGATATTTTGAGAATAAGAGACGTATACAGTAATTTAATTTTTTTCTCTTTCCTCTTTCTTCCTCTCCCTTCCTCCTTCCTTCTTCCCTTGGTCAGAGCCAATTGTGGGAGCGTGGACGGATGGGGGTGGAATCCTTGGCTGAGCAACTACAAAGCCATGTAAGACATTGGAAAGGTGTAGCCTCTTTCTGATGGAAGGGAAATAAAGAGACTATTGCCACGTGATAACTAAATGCAGCATGAGATTCTGAATTGGATCCTGGACAAATGAAGGACAGTAAGCAAAATGTGAATAGGATCTATAGGTCAGATGACAATATTTTATCAGCGTTAATGTCCAGATTTTAATGGCTATACTCTGGTTATGTAGGAGCTTATTTACATTAAAAATAGATTATTATTTAGAACAGTTTTAGGCTCACAGCTAAACTGAGTGGAAGGTACAGAGTTCCACACACCCCATCTCTACGAATCCCTCATTATCAACATCCTGCACCAGAGGGGAGCATTTGTTAATATCAATGAACCTACACTGACACACCATTATCACCCACATCCATAGTTTACGCTAGGGTACTCTCTTGGAGTTGTACGGTCTATGGGTTTGGACAAATACATAATGACATGTATCCCCCATTATAGGGTCATATAGAATTGTTCTGCTGTCCTAGAATTATCTGTGCTCCACCTATTTATCCCACCCTCCTCCCTACTCCCCAGCAACCATTGATCCTTTTACTGTCTCCATAGTTTTGGCTTTTTCAGAATTTTAGAATCATATAGTATATAGCCTTTTCTGATTGGCTTCTTTTGCTCAGTTGTGTCTGTTTCCTCCATAACTTTTCATGACTTGATCGCTCATTTCTTTTTAATGCTGAATAATTCTCCATTGTCTGGATGTAGTACAACTGATTTATCCATTCACCTACTAAGGACATCTTAGGAAAATGGGTGTTGGCGGAAATGTCATAGGAGCAGAGAGACATGATTCTAACACACTTACATGCCAGGACGCTGAACTTAAAAATGTAGTGTTCCCTTATCACTCAACATTCATACAACTACAGTATAAGCTAACAGTTACTCAATTCAATTTCCATAATACTAAGTAAAAAAGAATTTAGAGTTGTTAAGACAAAGAATCTGTGATATAAAAAACCAATATATTATCTGTACCAAAGGAGTGATTGGTTTTAAATAATTGCATCACTAGGAATGCTTTACACATATAAAATATTTAATTGGGGATATATGACATGTATGTGTATATGTATGTGTATATGTGTATATGCATATCTCTCTCTATATCTAAAACTACATTTATATAGGCTCCAACAACATGTTAATTTTATTTTGAGTGCAAACACAGTGTAACCATTGGAAGGAAGGCAGGAACTTGTACTTCTGCTTGGTAAAACAGTGGACATTACAGATGTATTTTTCTAACCATCCTCACAGGTGATTGGACTACTTTAGCTGTTAAAAATTCACATTCACACATAGCATAGGTCTGTTTGTCTGTTTGCAAGGTGCTCAGTTCTATACAAGGAAGAAGTATATCAGGAAGGATTATGGCAAGAAAAGAATGAAAGAAGTGTGGTGGGAGAGACAAGGAGAACCAGACCAGGTAGGACTGAAATCTATGTTCAAGTTTTTCCCCTTATCTAAGGAGAAGTGAAAAGCTATTCATTTAACTGAGACAAAGATTTACATGATTAAATTTGTGTTTAAAACACCACTTTGGGGACTGCCCTGGTGGTCCAGTGGCTAAGAATCTGTCTTGCAATGCAGGGGATGCCGGTTCAATCCCTGGTCAGGGAACCAAGATCCCACATGCCGTGGGGCAACTAAGCCCATGAGCCACAACTACTGAGCCCGTGCCACAACTAGAGAGCCCACGTGCCGCAACTAAGACCCGACACAATCAAAAAATAAAAATAAATAAATAATAAAATTTTAAAATAATAATAATAAATAAATAAAACACCACTTTGGCTCAGCATGGAGAACGGTCAAAGGTGGATGGGGGTGGATTAGTTGACAGTTACAAAGCTGTTGAAGATAATTGTACTTGGATGAAAAAAGGAGAGAACTGGACAGATTCAAGAGAAATAGTTTAACCTCAGTATTCCAGGTTCCGTTATTTGCTAAAATTTACTTGTAAATCCACAGTCAGTACTGGCAGCGCTTTTACAGTCATTCAAGCACATGCACAGAACAGCAAGGGATTTGAGTCTCCTGACGGGCAGATTCCCAGTTGAGGCTGAACAGGAGGATGTTGTGCCTTCTTGTTTCAATTTTCATACTATTAACAGGTTTCCTTTTCAAAGTCTATTTAGTGCCATGTTCTTCTTATGTGTGTGCCTTTTGTTGGTGATTTCACTGTTTAAAATAGCCCCTCAGCATAATGCTGAAGTGCTGTCTAGTGTTCCTAAGCTCAGGAGGGCTGTGATGAGCCTTGGAGAGAAAATACAGGCAAACTTTGCTAGGGCATCAGTGACAGTGCTGTTGGTTGTGAGCTCTGTTAATGAGTCAACAGTACATATTAAATAAGGTGTCTTTAAACAAAAACAAACATAAAACAGAGTTATGTGTTGTTTGGCTGATGAAAATATTATGACCAGAGGCTCACAGGAACATAATCCTGTATTTCTCTTAGGCACAGTGGTTCGGTATTCCCTAATTCAGTGTTAATGGTGACTTAATAAAACATAACTACTGCAAAGTATGAGAATCAAGCATGTTTTGGGACTAAACACAATTAGATTTCACAGCGAATTGGCTTTCAGAGACGCCAAAGAAAAACTGTAAAGAATATTTTATTTTCCTGGAGTTGGCAATAGATGCATATTTGTGGCCTTGAAATGAAAACACATATAATATCAGCTTAATTTATCTGCTCTAAATTTTTAAGAGCCAATCCATATCAGGCCGCAATCAACTGATCCAAAATTGTTCAAGCTAGTCTGCAAATACCACACTCCCAGAATAGAGTATATATAATTTGTTTTACTTGCTTATTATTTTATTCTGTGATGCTCTCTTCAGGTACTGCAAAGGATTTTTGAACAACTGCTTACCAATAAGAAAGTAAAATCTGCGTATTGAATAGGCAATAGCTGTATGGAAAATGTTTAATTTTGCTGATAGTATTTCATAAAAAGCTTAAAGCCTATTAAAATTTAACTTAAAAACTGGGATCAATGAGATAATGTGCACAAAATGTTTGGTACCTGAGTGATGAAAGACTGAGAATGAATAAAATATATTCTTCCTATTATTATCGCCACTCATTATTTTTGCAATTCATTTAAATGCATTAGTCCTTCACTTTTAATCTGAGAAAGATGAAATGGTATAAAATGTTTGATTTTTCTATTTTCTTAAAAATATTGTAATGGTAGTTAATTCCAGAAAAATTATATTCTTCATGCTTTATTAATTGCTTCGTTAAAAAGACTTCTCTATTACAGTTGATTTTTATTTATTCCCTGTATATTTCTTAATTTCATAGTTTTTAAAGTGATAGTTACATATTACTTTTTTAATATAAAAAAGGAATTTCAAGAAATGTTTATTCATTTTGTTAAGATAGATACTTGTACTTATACTAGAATATAAGGTATAGTAGAGTATAACTTTTAATTTAAGGAAATGTTTTAGGAGAAGAGATTTTAAGAGATTTCATACTTTTTGTTTTGTATTTTTATGACAACAAAGTTGACTTCCATTAATTATTGCTTTGTCATTATTTGTTCTTACATTGTTATGTTATATTATATATAATGTAACCCCTATTGAATATTAATATATTGAATATTAATATATTCTTCTACTTCAAGGTTATTATCTTTGGGTTGCAATAAGAAGAATCCTTCTTAATAGGATGGCTTGTATTTATAAGCAACATATAAAATATTATTATAACCTGTCATCACATATAGGACCTTATAAGTGTCAGTAGATGATTTAAGTTTTATTTTACTTGTATCTGGAAGCCACTCGAGGATTATAAACAAAGGAGGAATACATCTGACTTATGCTATGAGAATCTCTCTGGCTTCTGGATAAACAGTCAAATGCATTGTGAAGGAGGAACAGAAAATTTAGGAAGATTTTGCAATAGTCTAGGTGAGAGGTAATGATAACTTCAACCAAAGTTTTCATGAGAGAGATAGAGAGCAATGCTAAGAATAAGGATACATTTTTGAAAGTAGAACTAACTAGAATTGCCATGTATGAGATGCAGGTTATGAATACTGAATGACTATTATTTTTTCTTCTAAAATTAAAATGCTTATTTGGCATACAAGCAGATACATTGACAAGGTAGTTGTATACGAGAACAATAATTACAATTTTAGGGACTTTGAGAGTTCTGGCCTTCTCCCTGTAGTGGACCATCTGAAATGTGTGTGTGTGTGTGTGTGTGTGTGTGTGTGTGCACACGCATGTGTAGTCTGCATCTGTCCAGATATATTGGACACCCATCTGAATGAATTAGGTCCAGTTGCCTTGGGCAACCATAAAAATAACTGATTAATTTTATCCTTTGGCCAGGAATGTTGAGGGCAGTTGTGAGTGGAAAATTGTCTATTTTTTAAGACTCAGCAGTCATATGCATATTGTCAATTCATACAATTTATTGTCTTATGCCATGAGTGTTTTCTACATCTTCTCCCAATTTTCCAATTACTTTTTATTGGAGGGAATATGTCAAGACGTCTCCCTTCCTTCTACCTAGAGGTCACCACTGGCAATGAATGAACATGCATTAAGATTCCCAGAGTTTGTTGTGCTATAATAGCAGATACTAGTTATAGGACAGGCCTAGGTATATTTCCTCATATGAATGTGTTCCCTGTCACTAAGTTCTTAATAGAACAAAGACATTTCTTGAACCATTACTTCTAAATATAGTGAAGTTCTGATCACATTTTTTCTTTTTTTCCACAAAAGGTCTTATATTGCATTGACGTCAAGTATATCATATATTCACTTTATTCTGTCATGCCTAGATATACTGCTCAGAATTGCATTGCTTTCTCAATTCTTTTAGAGATTACCTTTTAAGTTTGAAAAAGAGTTTACAATTTAATTGCAACTTCATATAAATGTCATTTCTTTCAAAATCTTAACAATGGTTACTTAGAATCACAAATTAGTTCTCAATTATTTAATTGGTTAATGTTAATTTTTGTCAAGAATTAATCAGATGTTAATTGAATGCTTCCTTTATAATGTTCTGAACATTCATTCTCATCTCTAAGTATGCCAAGTTTTTAGTATACGCTCTTTTTTTTAGTCTTTCATTAAAGGACAGAGTTTAAGGCACTAGGATTTACAACCAAATGAATAAATACATATTTCTGTGTTTAAAAACCTACTTAGCATGTGTAATATATATATAAATACATATATGTATATAAACTATATAACGTATAATGCACAGCATAAGGCCAATATCTTACATCTTCTGTCACTCCTTATGAAGACGGACAAGGCACACTTGCTCTCTCGCAGGGCTAAAGACCTCTCATAATTCAGATCTCAACTGAAATATCTCATTATCACGTATTTCTTCCTGGAGACTAATTTTCCGAGGGGGGTAGAGCTGGCACATGCTAGTTTAGTCTTCCCTTCCTCCCTGCTTTCCTCCCTCTTTCTTTAATTTCTAAATCATGACCTAT
This sequence comes from Balaenoptera physalus, assembly GCF_965194825.1. Taxonomy (NCBI): domain Eukaryota; kingdom Metazoa; phylum Chordata; class Mammalia; order Artiodactyla; family Balaenopteridae; genus Balaenoptera; species Balaenoptera physalus. Next base: position 6,930,929 of record NC_138899.1, read on the forward strand.
CACTGCAAAGTGTATGGCACATATTACGCCCTCAATAAATATTTGTTGAATAAGTGAATGTTATTTTATTAATTTTAATTGTGTGTAGAATTGGCTGTGACAGTCTGTTACTCAAAGGTGAGATTAATATGTAATTTTCTTACACATTTGAGTGTACCTGTGTGTATGTGTCTTCAAAGCAGCTTTGAACCATTTGAACAATTATATAATAATTGAAAAAAAAAGTATTTGTGGTCTGCAATCTTTTTCTGTAAAGTACCAGATAGTAAATATTTGTGGCTTTGGAGACCACACAGAGTTTTCTGCATGAAATCACTTCTGCCTTGGTAGCACAAAAGCAGTCATGGAAAATACAGAAACAATTAACATGGCTGTGTTTCAGTAAAACTTTATTTACAAAAACAGGCAGTGGACCAGTAAGTAGTTTGTCTGATCCCTGTCTTAAATACTTAAAATGCTGAATTTAAAAAAAATTAAAGTTAAATAAATTTTATTGTTTATTTACACCACAGACGACCTTCAGATTTTATTAAATTCATAAAGATCATCTAGATTAAGACTGTTAAACTAGTCAAAAATGTATTTGCCATGACTATCTCGTACTTATGATTATTAGTAAATTCTATATCTTCTGAAATGAAAACTACTTAAATAACACATATATGAATTTATTCAATTCATGTAACTGCAGTCTAACCCTAAAGAAGGGAGACTGCTGATCTATCACTGTGAAGTTCACTAATCTAGCAATCTGCTTGCATCTTGTACAGATTTGTGTACTTCAGAATTCCAATTAAATATATATTACTTTATTATTGTTTTCTGATGAAAGTATTGTTCTTAGTGGCCATTTTAAATACAACTAAGTAAAACACAAAGGAAAAAAGAAACGAATAGAAAACCTAAAATAAATTTTGTTGTTTAAAGTCACACAATATACATATGTATGTATGTGTATGTTATATACCTGTATATATATATATACACACACACACACACGTACATGCGTGTTCCCTTTTATTTTAAAACATTTAAAGTTAGGTACAATCTCAAAATATTTTTAAAAAATTTAACAACATAGCAATCTATTTCTCCAATTACATTAAAATGGACCTTCACAATACATATGAATAATGAAGCCCCTAAAGATTAGCTTTTTGTCTTTTGAGGAATAAATCAAGTTTTTGCGAGCCCCTTTTATTTGCCCCGAAATTGTATAAGTCAGATATTGTTGTTAGAGAAAATACAAAAAAAAATGTTAGGCTCTGATCCTGTTCAACCCAACGATTCCTAGCAGCTAATGTAAAAGTTGGACTCAGTGTTGGGCAATCTTATTGTACACGTGGAAACTATCGTATTACTACTTTTACTAATTGCTACGGAATTTTTTCCTCTGGGAAATACTAATTCTCAAGAGAAATATAGCATTCCTTCTCACACTGAGAGAGACTTAGGTCCGTGCTGAACGACTTGAATTCTGGAGCCAGACTTCCTGGATTCAACTGATGGTTTGACCTTGAGGAACATTCTTAAGCTTTCTGTGACACAATGTTTAAGTTCAAAGTCAGGAAAAACAGCTCCATAGCTACCTTATCATTTTGTGAAGATTTAATGTAAATCACAAGAAACTATATAAAGATTTGCTTCGTTGTTTTCCTTAGAATGTATTGGTGAGTGTGTATTAGAGAATTAAGTTGACTGAATTGGAAAGACGAAAAAACAGAAACAAAATTTAATGATTGTCCTCAGCTTAGCTGGGCAAAGCCCCTGCTCTCCAAGCATCCACTTTACACCCTGCTCTTCAAAGCCCGGTGCTCAGCCCAGGAGCACTGACACCACCTGAAGCCTGGTCAGAAAGTCAGGGTCTCTTCCAGTCTCCCCTAAATTCCGCACAAGTATTTGCTAGATCCCGAATGATTTTTGTACCATTCACATTTGAGGAACAGGGCTGAAGGAGAGCCCTGCGTACTACCAATGCCTGGGTACAGATATTGCACCAGTGCCTGGGTACAGCTATAGCACCAAGGTACAGCACTCAGGTGCTACATACACACCTGTTCAGGCCCCAGGAAAGGGTCTGAAACCTCTTCCTATGTCCTTGGAGAAAGGCAACCACACAGGTATTACATGAAGGTTGTGAGTGCTGCAACTAATGTGAGAGATGGCCAATGTTTTGGACTTTGTGGAATATTTGATCAGTGAAAGTGCTTATATAAGAAGATAAATTAATTAACTTGTTAAACCTTTTCTTTCAGATAACAATTATAATAGACAGTTAATCTACTCCTAGTACTACCAAGTGCCCATTTTCTTGCTTCTCTTTTGTTCCAAGTTGGGGACCTCTAGGAATTCATGGGTTAGCTCATTATTCACAACAGTTGCACACAAAACCTGAACAATTGGTGCTGCTATAAAATTCATATGACTTAATAGCATGATTAACTTTCTCCCAATTCCTTACTTCACAACTTTGGCAACCAAATTACCATTGATTACTAGAACAATATACTTTTACTTTTTAAAATATTTCTTAAAATAGAATTATGTTTCCAGAAAATAAATATTTAAATGTAGCTTTAATTCATGGTAATGAAATTTTTATGTTTATGCACTACAAATTATTTATCTTACAGATGATTTTGAATATTTTGGAATTAATTTTGAAATTTATCTTTAGTTTACTTTTTTATGTTACATTTACTCTAATTTTGATTTTTATGAAAATATTATTATTATGAGCACTTTGAATATAGTTACATTTTACTTTTTAATTCTTTAGTTTATTTCCAGCAAATTAAATAAAAATCTTGATAACAATACAATTATTGATATTGCTGAAATACAGGCATAAAATAAATCATAAATAAATTATTAAATGAACAAACATTTAATAATTTATTATATGCATATCTCTATTTCCTTTCTCATTCAAACACTGCTATCCCATAAACAAAACACCTAGATATGAGTAAAAATACATAAAACCATTCCGACATCTTAGCTTTATGTGTTTTTCAGTTTTACTCTTATAAAAGGGAATTTGTAAAAGAAGGAGAATAAAACATACTTTTCTTACAATGTTTTGGCCTCATTTATCACTTATACGCATCTAGATACAGTGGTATACGTGGGCCTCTCTTTGTACCCCAGCCTGAGTAAATGTTAATGGCGGGTCTGCGTGATTTGTCTTCCTCTCCCAATTCCTTCATGTTCTCCCTGCCTCACTTCAGCTACTCCCATCCTGAATCTGTCATGCTGTTTTCTGTCAAAGTCCATCTCTTTTCGTTGTCACATTGTCTTTTCTCTGTCTCTCCCTTGTAACCACTTTATTCCTCACCTCTTCTTGTCAGTAATCTTCAACAACTTAAGGGATATTAAAATGTGAACTTTAAAGAAACACTGGTTGACTATGTCTTATCATATTACTGTATTTGTTTTTTCTGCAATCCCTGAAATAAAATTAAACCCTCTAAGGAGGCAACTACCAGGTGCGTTGTTGTTTCAACCTGTGACGAAGCATCCATCATTTGACCAGACACCAAGTCAGCCATCAATTGAGACATGCGTTTTTAATGATATTTATGCGCTTGTCAGAGGATCCTTAATGATGAGATTAATTGACCTGATGGCTCCTGAAATGAGATCCATTCGACCTAACAGACAGATAATCCCAGAAAGAAGGCAAACGCCTCCCTTGAGATCAGCATCTCGAAGGCTTGAAAGATCGGTTTCTAAAGAAAGGATTAAAAAATTGCTTCCTGTCATCCATTTGATCCATAATAGAGATGCTGAGAGGGTGCCTGAGTGAGTTGAAGGGAGCAAACTGTACTTAACATTTGGGTCATAGAGACATTGGTACAGGTCATACAGTTTTGTAAATTCTTTGGGATTAATCAGCCTACTCGTGTCCTGGTCACAAGTTTGCCCATCCCTGTGAGGCCAAAATCTAGGACTGAGTCCTGAGTGATTAAGCTGCACCCTTTTCTACCATCAGTGTATTCTTTCCCTGAAGCATCTCAATACGCACACAAAATTTAACTGAGCGTGGAGGACTCAGTGGTTTCTTCTTTCTACAGATACAAAAAACAGTACATTTTTGGATGTACCTGCAAACTATAAAGTGCAGTAGAGATTATTAAATTGAATCTATCAATGCTAGGACAATGTGACATAATTGAAACATATGGTTTTCAGGCCTGAGCTTACCATTTATTAGCTGTGTGGGTTTGTGCAAAATGTTTTAACTCTCTGAATCTTGATTTTGCTCTATTAAACAGGAATCATAACAATATTTGCTTGGGTTCACTTACAATAATATGGTAAATATCCAAAGAAATTAAAATACAAAATCATTATAGAAATGTGACTAATATACTCTGGCATGCAAAATGTTCAGAAGGGATTGTCCTAGAATAATTTTTATCAGTCACACACACTAAGAGACAACAACCACGATCCTTACCTCTTAGGTGTCTAACTCAGGTCCTAGGACATATGACTTGCTACAAAAGTCTTAGAGAGTCAAATACCACAAAGTCTGAAATACTGTGTCATTGAAATTTCTTGAGAGTCATATGTTACTCATTAAAAATCAGGTGACTGACTAGTATATGCCCCAAATTTAACTAGTTGTTTAAGGAACAAAAAAATGAAATAATAAAATAAATTTTGTGATTGGTTGCTTTCAGTGAAGTACCCTGGGAGCACAAAAGTTGGATTCCCCTCAGATTACTGAGGAGTTTGAGGGTGAGGGACAGATAATGTGAAGAAGAGTATGACTCTTTTTAGTGTTGATGTTGAAATGCATGGCTTGTCTCTCATGAGTGAGATACTCTAAGGGAGATGAATAGCAGGTCAGTGTGTACAAGGGACGAGAGGGAAGAAGAGGAGAGGCAAATCTGAGGATCTTTGGTGAGTTTCCTCTGAATTTCTACATCAAGGGAAAATGGCATCGATATTTACATTCCTATCAGCTGACACAGAGCTTTCTTCAAGTTGGGTAGAATGGACAAATACAAGGTTATGTGAGGGAAGACCAAAGAGTGTGAATGTCTGGATGCTAAAGATTTGGGGTTTATCTTGGATGCAATAGGCGGCATTGGCAAAAATTTTTTATCAAAATTATGTTTTAGAAAGAAAGTATATTTAGAAAGTCAGAGTTATGGAGAATGATATGGAAGAAGGGAGACCAGTTAATAGGTTTTGTAGTAATCCAAGTGAGAGAGGGATAAGAGCTCCAAGTAAGGTGCGAGGGGGAGAGACAGAAATAGTTCAATTAGTCATTGGTATATCATTTACTGATTTGATGTGGGAGGTGATAGAGAGAAAGGCTCTGAATTTTCAGTGCGAGTACATGGTGATATTCACTTAAATAAAAATGAGGACTGGGTTTGAGAGTAGAAACTAGTTTTGCATGTTACAATTTTGCGGTGTTTTAATGACAAATGACAATCTCCAAGAAGGATGTGAAGATGCTTGGTTTCTGTATAGGAGAGACATCTGGGCTGGGGATAAAGGTTCAGAAGTGGATACAACACGGGAGATAGCTGAATCAGTGGGGTGAATGAGATGGCCTGGGAATCCCTGGATACAAAGAAGAAGGAGCTGGCCCTAGGAAACCCCTGAGACTCCAAGTTGTATGGAGGAGTAGAAGGAAAAGTCTTGGGCAGTGAAGCAAAGGTAAGTAGGAGGACAAAGCTGCTTTTGCAGCTCTGGTCTGACCTGAAAATCTTTCTGTCTTTCTGACTGGTTATGTTCTATCTTTACATTATTTATTTTCTATGAAAAATTCTAGATATTCATCCTAAACCAGTTGGACAATTTGTGTCCATACCCTAGGTGAAAACTAGGTCCCTGTTGGAAAGCTCAATATTAATTGTCTTGGAATTTTTTTTTTTAATACAAACAATCAAATATAAGCTGCATGAATAAAAAGAAATACTTTTTTAAAGGATACAATATTCTTTTGATGATTTCTTCACATGCACACATATGCTATTCAGGAAAGAATGTGTTAAAATTGCATATGAAATTACAATATGATTCCTTTACAGAGTGTGCTTTCAGGTTGAGAAGGAAGCTAAAAGATAACATCTGTGCTCAATAAGCATTTCCACAAACCATCCAGTAATTGCTAAAATGCTTACATAGCAATGCGAGAAATCAAGGTTATTTACTTTCTTGCTAATTCTTTGTTATGCATGTCTATTCCTTTCAACCCCACACATTTTTTTCTTGCCTGTTTTGCCAGCTCTTTCAGTCCCAGACTGAAGGTTGTCAGTTCCTAAATACCCTTATAATTTAAGCTCTATTAATTCTGTAACCATGTGGACACTTTCGGCTTTGAATAACAGAAAACCTGAGTAAAATGGTCTTACTGTTACTATAAGATTTATTATCTGACATAACAAGAAATCTGGACAGGGGCGATTCCAGGGTTGGTTAATCTAGTCTCAACAATGTCACCAAGTGTACGAGCTCCTTCCTCTGCTTCACTCTTACATGTTGGCAAGGCCTTGAGCAAATTAGAAAGAGTATTTAAGACAGCTTACTTTACCATGTCAGGGTGAATTCACAGTTAAGCCATCATCAAAAGAGAGGTCCAACCTCCTATGTGTTCCCTGTATTAAGTGTGCAAGGTCCTTTTTCAGGAGAACCCGAGTAGAATTCTCTCATAGCCCACTGACCAGAATTGGGTCATATGCCCTTTCCTACACTAATTACTGGCAAGGGAGAGACATGATGGCTGAGATTTACTGATATTTGATCCTTGGAGCTGGAGAGAAGTTCAATGCTATCTGTGGTCTGAAGGTTTGTGTCCCCCCAAAATTCATACGTTGACATGCTAACCCCAAAGGTGATGATATTAGCAGTTGGGGCCTTTGGGAGGTGATTAGGTCATGAGAGTGGAGCCCTCTTGAGTGGGATTACTGCTCTTATATTAATATAAATGATCTTACAGGGCTCCATAGGTAGCTCCTCCCACCATGTAAGGACTCCGGAGAATTCAAATACCTGGTAGAAAGCCCTCACCTGTCAGTATTGGATCCCTGATCTTGGACTTCCAGTCTCTGGAACTGTGAGAAATAAATTTCTGTTGTTTATAAGCTAACTAGCCTGTGGTATTTGCTAGAGCAGCCCGAATGGACTAAGAAACCCAGGAAATACACAACTGCCTAACACTTCGATTAGAGGGGCAAAAAGATGAGGAGACAGTTTTTTAATTAGAAATTACATTAGCTAACATCTCTCTCTCTTTTTCTTCTGTGGGTATAATATGCAGCAGTTCAAATTTCTCCTTCCCCTCTTAAACTTGAATCCTGAGGATAGATTGAATTCAAATCAAATTATGCTCTATTGGTCACAAAGTCTATTCATATTATTTATTTCACCGGCAAGTTTTTAAACATCTGGTTTAGCCAACTTAGACTTTCGTGGATTTCACATTCTCATTTTCAGAAGCTGTTCACACTGGTGGGCAATTATACTTTAAAAAGATACTGTTTACTTCTCAATCAGTTCCTTCCTGTAAATATTTTCAGCAAAAAAAAAAAAAAAAAAATGAGATCTAGGGTTCCTAAGATATGTCCTCTTTATACTCAGTATTTGTATTTTGAATACAATTTGACAAATAAAAAAAGTGAAGTCATCATGAAATTAACTACTTGCTGCTTTTCTAGAAAAGCTTATTTTATCATTTCTTTAATAATGAGTCAATGAATGATAATATAGTGTATACATTTTTACAAACAATTTGCTTCTTAATACAGAAGTTCTTACATAAGCATTATTTAAATCTACATTACCATGACAGAGTGGAAATATTATTCTCTTCACACAATAAATAGGGTCACTTATCCCCTCTCACTTAAGCATGTCATGGAATCTGTTAGCACTGCTACTGAGTCTGAAAACATTCACTAATACATTGTGCAGTAAGTACTAAGTCACAAATGGTTAACTGTTACAGGATGCAAAGCTGTATGAAATATGCCCTGCAGTTGCTAAGTATTTCATTTAGGAGACACAATAATAATATGAGGCCATCTTTCTTAGTTTGACATGTAAAGGACATGCAGTTTGGCATATTCTATATTTCCAGTCCCATCAACCACCATTTCCCTGAATGACAACCCCATGGAACCTCTCCTTGCTCTTGAAATGTAGAGGCCTGGCCATGGCTTAGTGGCTTTGTATATGGTTTTCCCTATACATAGAAGACACACGTTTCTTCCCTCCCCAAGAGCTCCGTTCACGTGTCACTCCAACACACAGATGCACACCCTATACCCCAACCCACAGCTAAAACTCCCTCCTACTACCTCTGTCTCTGTTTCTCTCTGTCTCTGTCTCTCTCTCTCTCTCTCACACACACACACACACACACAACTTTTCCCCAAACTCCTTTATCTATACAAGTTTCCATGACTCAACTTCTCACAGTGGAATTATAATATTTCATTTCTTGGTGGGTTCACATTGATTTTTTCAGACTGGAAATGCTCCATATTAAATTAAATTTTTCCAGTGTCTGGCCCAAAACTCTTTTCCTTCCAAGTCTCTCAGTCACAACCATGCTGGCCCTCCAACATCTTCAAAACTTAATTCTCAATGGCTCTACATGTACCTCAAATACATAGCCCCTTCTTGTCTTCATTTCTTCCCATATATGTCAAATATTTCATGATCCTTCACTTCACCAGCCTTTGGCTTGTGTCCATAACTCAATAAAATCCTTAATTTTTCCAATATATTGAGAAAAATCCCTGACTCAACCTGATCATTCACTTCCTTCTTGGTTAGACCTTAGATACTAATATTGTACCTGGGAAAAATCATATTTTAATGTATTATTAATTTCTAGTTTTTAATGCTCATTGAGGCTCCAAGAAGCCAACAAAACTGCCCCCTGCCTTCCTGGCCAGGATAGTTAATTAAAAACAGGATTACATTCTGTGAGAATGGTGAAAATTTATGCCCTCATTAAAAATCTAAAGGAGGCATGGGTCGTGATGTCCATCACATCTTCATTTACTTTGCCAGTCTGGTTCCTGCAAGAGTAGATTGATCCTGGAGAAGGACTTTGAACTCAAACTCATCCAAATGTGTTCTTTTCCATTGCAAGAGGATCTGAAGAAAGAGGATCTGAAATAGTTCTCATGCACACGGAATTGAAAATAATGCACATTAACTGTAAAGTCTCAGTGCTATGTTAACTCTGTCCTCTGTCACAATATAGTCTGAAAATATCTGGACCATCTGGACATCCGTACAGAACATCAGGCACAGATGATATCATCCTGTTCAGGCGGGATGAACATGAGAGGCTTGCATGATGGAGGCTTTGTTAAGAAACGTGTCCTGTAGTGGGTGGAAAATAAAGTTTTTAGAGATCCCATGGGCAGGAGCATGTTAGGATATTGCTTCTGAAGGTAAAGATAAGTTACTGCATTTTTCATATCACTCTACGAAGATGTATGAACAATACCTGGTATTGCTCCTAGATCCTAGGGACAATCCAATCAACACCTAGGAATACTGTTCAGGATAATATACCAAGTGAAACGGAAGGTCGCCTACTCTGAACAGGGCCCAGACAAAAAAATAAATTCTATGGCCTGCTCCTTGGGTCATACAAGCTGAAAACTCCATGGTGATGGATGTGTCAGTGGTTAAAAAAGAAGCAGTGTGGAATTTGTGGCAAGTTTGAGGGGGAAAACCACAACATGGACAGTGGTTTTCTGGAGTAAAGCCATCTGACCTACAGCAGAAAACTACATGTCTTTTGAAAAAAATCATGTTACTGTAACTTGGTAAGGAACTGAACACTCAACCATGGATTCCAGGAGATCATGCATCCAGTTGCTTACCTAAGCTGTGTCCTCTTGGACCTTTGGGTAACAGTGGTAGGTGGGAACAACAGAGATTCATCACCAGATAGAAATGGCACATCCAGGATTAAGCAGGACCAGAGAGCACAGACAAGATGCATGAGATGATAGCCTAGAACTCGCTTCACCCACCATGTTGCACTAGAACCTCGTCTTCAGCTCACACCTGGCGTGATATGGGATGTCCCTTATGACCAATTGAAGGAGTAGGGGAAATCCCATCCTCACAGCATGGATGAGTTGATTTGGTAAGTGGTGCCATCCAAAAATGGATGGGAAATTTATTTCCGTTTCATTCATGGGTAGACTTGAAAGACAGTAGCAAGGGAAAAAAAAAATTCCAATGAACAGAATTTCAGGCAATGTACCTGGTCAACCATTTTGTATAGAATGAAAAGAAATCCAAGGTTAGGTATACATTGATTTCATGACAATTGAACAATAGTCTGTCCGGCAGATCAGGAAGGAAAAGGATTGGAAGATAAAGAGTCAAAATTACATGAGGTGGAGGCATGTGAATTAAGGTATGAGATTGAGCAGGAAGATATGTGATACTGAAGAACTTTATACCACACATTAGTACCCATCAGAAAGCATCCTCTATGGAAGCAAAACAAATAACCAAGTAGGAAAAAAATGACTCTTTAGTTGATGTTAACCATACCTTGTTCACAGTCACTCCAGTGCCGGCATAATGAACACATAGACAAAGGGGCCACGAAGAAAGAGATAAAAGTTATGCATGGGCTCCATAACATGGACTTCCATTTACCAAGGCTGATCTAGCTACTGTTGCTTCTAAAAGTCCGTCATGCCAGCAAAAGAGAACAATGCACTACTCCTTGAGGAGATCGAGTGGCAACTGGGTGGCAAATCAGCTACTTGGCGAACCTTCCTTCCAGAAATGTTTTCTCCTAGAAATAGACATCTGTTATGGTTATGGATTTTCCTTTCTTGTCCACATGACCTCAGCTAGGACTACCATCCTGAAGACTGTGAAATGCATGATCCACGGTCATGAAATCACACACACATAACTTCTGACTAAGGAAACCACTTTATGGTGAAAGAGGTGCAAGAGAGAGCCCATGACCATGGAATTCACTGGTTGTATTGACTATACATCATCTAGAAGCTGTCAGTGTGATAGAGCATTGGGAATATCCTGCTAAAGTACAGTTGAAGAACTCACTCTAAGGCTATATCTTATGAGCTGGGGGCACTATCCCCCAAGATGTATTAAACCAAAGTATTCCTTATGTCTACATAGTCGCACTAAGCAGAATACGTGAGTCTGAGTACTAAGGGTTGAAGCAAGAAGTGGCCCTACTTAAAATCACTCTCATCGATCTACTGGAGGACTTTGACTTACTGTGGCTCTGAACTCTGCAGGGTTAGAGATCCTGGTTCCCAAATTAAAGGAGATGAAACTTTCTCTGAGTAACAAAGCAAAATTCTCATTGACATATGCCTACAGTTGTTACCTTGGATCTTTGCACACCTGGTGCTCAAGGAACCAGTTGGCAAGAAGAGGAATCATAGCCTTGTCAGTGGTAATTGACTATGGTAACAGAAGAAGGTTTGGCTTCTATTATACAACGGCCGTAGGTGGGAATATGTGTGGAAATCAGGAGACTCTTTTGAGTGATGAGGCTCAGACCTTTCATGAATAAGGGATTTAGTCATACCACCAGGTACCATCTAGACTAACAGGAGTGATAGCTGGGGGCAAGGGGGGTCAGAATGGAGAGTGGAGGAGAGAAACAATGAGTAGCATTTGTGCCCCTACTAGCAAATGGAGTAATCGGGGCTGTAGTTTTTCCCTTCACCTTCCTCTTCCATACGCCATTCCCCTGGTGGGAAGAAAGGCCCATTATGACCTTGAAGGAGTTGGTCCCCAAACTGTAAAGAAGTGGATCAGAGTGGCCTAAAGAAATGAGTGGCATAAACTCATATCTCCCTTCCAGAATAGACTTTTGGCCCAACTGTGAGGAGTGTGGGGAACTGAAAAACTGCAGCTGTTTGCTTCTTTAAGCTTTCCTCAGCTTCCCAGCCAGGTCAGACTCATCTCAGAGAAGACTTCAGCCAATCACTGTGCAAGGTGACAGTATAAGAGTCTAGCTATTTCCACCTAATGTGGGCTCTTCTCTCTGCATCAGAGCTCCTTCTTGGTCTACCATACTTTGTCAGGTCCGCAGCAACCCCTGTTATCACAGGCCCACTCAGTTTCAAGGGAAAGGAACAGAGACCTCATGTCTCAGTGGAGAAATGTTAACATCTCTTCCAAAGAAGAGCATGTGCCATGGGATATATTGGTATGGCATCTTTGGAAAATGCCATCTGCTTCTTTTCAAAGAAAATAGAGGTCCTCATTTCTTTTATTTAAAAAATAGCTATACCTGCATCCATATGGTACTTTTCTCTTTCCTTCCTATGATAGGAAGGATGAAAAAATGAGTACCTCTTCCTTTCTAAAGCCAGCTCCCCATCTGCGTTCCAGAGCTTATTCCTTGTTGCTTTCTTGGTGGTCTTTTCTCTATAATGTATCTCTTTATGTATACATCCCATATCCTTGAAATTGTTGTTTCCCACATTATCATCCAGTCCACACAAAAAAATCATATTTCTCCTCTTAAAAAAAACAAAAACAAATCCCTTATATGACTCTAGATGTTCCTCCTCCTGGCTAACCTATTTCCTGTTCTATTCAGCCAAATATCTTCAAGTGCTGTCTGCACTAACAAAGTATGTTTCCACACCTTCCAGGTATTGTTCGACCTACTAATTTTTTAGGTTTCTAGTTGTGCCGGTCCCATTACACCCACTTTTTGGAGATTTACACAATTTCCTTGCATCTACTTTCAATACAGCTTTTGCTAATAATCATACTGACTCCTCTTTGGCTTCTGATACTTTTGGCTTCTTCTTCCTTCTAAATATTTTTCATCATCCTCTCCTGACATTTTTCATTCCTCTGTGGCTGCTTGTTTATGTGTCCTTCCTTTTCCCATATCTTAAATGATGAGATTCTTTACGTTTCTTCATTAGCCCCGTTCTTCTTCTCGATTTAGCATCTTCCTTGACAATTTCAAACGCTTATGTGTTTTTATTTGTTGTCTATAACCTGAGTGACTGCTAGATCTTTAGCCTGTATCCCAGAGCTCCACAGAGTGTTTTCCAATATGCCTTCTTTTTGTTCCATTGCATTTTAATCTATGCCTAAGATTATATTTATCATACATTGAGTGATTTATAATGGATATATTTCTCCTTGTCTAACTGTCCAAACATGTTCTAAGACTTGGGATAATTCCCAATTTTAGTCCCAAATGACCTAAGCGTCCACGTTTTGGATGAGTGCCCCCAATATCCACCGTAAGATAAATTTTTGGACCAAAGACAGGTATCTATATTAAGTCCTACATCATAGGGCTTGCTTGACTCAAAAGATAAACTGTACCAATCAAATTGTGTTCAGGATTTTTCACTCGGCTCTCAATAGGAACATTTTATTTGTCAAATAACAGAATGAGTGGTCCACGTGCAATGTCATGCTAAAATTACCTGTATAATTCAGCCTCCTGCTGATTTCTCAGATTAGTTTTTGAAGCCCCAAGAAAGTTGATGCACTAATATTTCTGGCTAGTTATTCTTGAATGTCTTTCTCTCCTCTGCATCCTTCCCTATTTCCTAGGTAGCATCACCTCCACTGAGTACTCCCAAAGGAAATAATGGTGCGTACTAGGCATTGTTATGTTTTATGCTCAGCATTTCCAATTACCTTTGCAGTCTTTGAGATGTATTTGGGGGAACATTAGACAGCACAGCCTGAAGTATAAGAAGAGAAATATTTTCAGATAAGACTAACATCTCATATCACTTTTTTTATTAACAAGAAACTCACTCAAGTAACCCTAGTTCATAGAATGCTTTCTTTAGGAATGGGGAAATGGATTTCATAGGATTACAGGTCTCTACAAACAAATTATTCAGCTAAACTCCAGAAACACAGGAAGACAATGCAAATCAGTTTTGGGGAGCTTGGAATATTCGGTTTCCTTCTTGAGTCTGCTTCTTATTGAGTCACTCCTTGATTTATCTTTTTCCTTTCTCTTTACTATATATCTTATATGTATATTTTCCTTACTCATAGTTGCTGCTTCTTCCTCATTTCTCTCTTTGGAGTCTATATATGTATCTTTTGAATATAGTTTGCTGCAAACTTGTTTCCTTGATTAATATTTCCTAATCATATTCCTAAGAGAATCTAACTACATTAGTAAACTATAAGCTCAGCTTCATTTGTAGAGGGTCTCCTGCAGAGGAGAGGGACAGCTGTGCCTCACCTCAGGGACAAGGATACTGGCAGCAGAAGTTCTGGGAAATACTTCTTGGTGTGAGCCCTCCCAGAGTCCGTCATTAGCTCCACCAAAGGGCGTGTAGGCTCGGACCAAACAACCAACAGGGAGGGAACTCAGCCCCACCCATCAGCAGACAAGTGGATTAAAGTTTTACTGAGCTCTGCCCACCAGAGCAACAACCACCTCTACTCACCACAAGTCCCTCCTATAGGGAAGCTTGCACAAGTCTCTTAGATAGACTCATCCTCCAGAGGGCAGACAGCAGAAGCTCGAAGAACTACAATCCTACAGCCTGTGGAAGGAAAACCACATTCACAGAAATATAGACAAAAGGAAAAGGCAGAGGACTATGTACCAGATGAAGGAACAAGATAAACCCCCAGAAAAACAACTAAATGAAGTGGAGATAGGCAACCTTCCAGAAAAAGAATTCAGAATAATGATAGTGAAGATGATCCAGGACCTCAGAAAAAGAATGGAGGCAAAGATCGAGAAGATGCAAGAAATGTTTAACAAAGACCTAGAAGAATTAAAGAACAAACAAACAGAGATGAAAAATACACTAACTGAAATGGAAAATACACTAGAAGGAATCAATAGCAGAATAACTGAAGCAGAAGAATGGATGAGAGACCCAGAAGGCAGAATGGTGGAATTCACTACTGTGGAACAGAATAAAGAAGAAAGAATGAAAAGAAATGAAGACAGCCTAAGAGACCTCTGGGACAGCATTAAACACAACATTCGCATTATAGGGGTCCCAGAAGGAGAAGAGAGAGAGAAAGAACCTGAGAAAATATTTAAAGAGATTATAGTTGAAAAATTCCCTAAATGGGAAAGGAAATAGCCACCCAAGTCCAGGAAGCGCAGAGAGTCCCAGGCAGGATAAACCCAAGTAGAAACACACCAAAACACATAGTAATCAAATTGACAAGAATTAAAGACAAAGAAAAAGTATTAAAAGCAACAGGGAAAAACCACAAATAGCATACAAGGGAACATCCATAAGGTTAACAGCTGATTTCTCAGCAGAAACTCTACAAGCCAGAAGGGCGTGGCACAATATACTTAAAGTAATGAAAGGGAAGAACCTACAACTAAGATTACTCTACCCGGCAAGGATCTCATTCAGATTTGATGGAGAAATCAAAAGCTTTATAGACAAGCAAAAGCTAAGAGAATTCAGCACCACCAAGCCAGCTCTACAACAAATGCTAAAGGAACTTCTGTAAGTGGGGAACACAAGAGAAGAAAAGGACCTGCAAAAACAAACCCAAAACAATTAAGAAAATGGTAATAAGAACTTACATATCAATAATTACCTTAAATGTAAATGGATTAAATGCTCCAACCAAAAGACTCAGGCTAGCTGAATGGATACAAAAACAAGACCTATATATATATGTTGTCTACAAGAGACTCACTTCAGACCTAAGGACACATACAGACTGAAAGTGAGGGGATGGAAAAAGATATTCCATGCAAATGGAAATCAAAAGAAAGCTGGAGTAGCAATACTCATATCAGATAAAATAGACTTTAAAATTAAGAATGTTACAAGAGACATGGAAGGACACTACATAATGATCAAGGGATCAATGCAAGAAGAAGATATAACAATTATAAATATATATGCACCCAACATAGGAGCACCTCAATACATAAGGCAACTGCTAACAGCTATAAAAGATGAAATCGACAGTAACACAATAATAGTGGGGGACTTTACACCTCACTTACACCAATGGACAGATCATACAGACAGAAAATTAATAAGGAAACACAAGCTTTAAATGACACAATAGACCAGATAGATTTAATTGATATTTATAGGACGTTCCATCCAAAAACAGCAGAGTACAATTTCTTCTCAAGTGCACAATGAACATTCTCCAGGATAGATCACATCTTGGGTTGCAAATCAAGCCTTGGTAAATTTAAGAAAATTGAAATCATATCAAGCATCTTTTCTGACCACAACACTATGATATTAGAAATCAATTACAAGAAAAAAAAAATGTAAAAACACAAACACATGGAGGTTAAACAATACATTACTAAATAAACAAGAGATCACCGAGGAAATCAAAAAAATACCTAGAGACAAATAACAATGAAAACATGATGATCCAAAACCCAAAACCTAGGGATACAGCAAAAGCAATTCTAAGAGGGAAGTTTATAGCAATACAGTCCTACCTGAAGAAACAAGAAAAATCTCAAATAAACAATCTAACTTTACACCTAAAGGAACTAGAGAAAGAAAAACAAACAAAATGCAAAGTCAGGAGAAGGAGAGAAATCATAAAGATCAGAGCAGAAATAAATGAAATAGAAACAAAGAAAACAATAACAGAAATCAATAAAAATAAAAGCTCCTGCTTTGAGAAGATAAACAAAATTGATAAACTTTTAGCAAGACTCATCAAGAAAAAGAGGGAGAGGACTCAAATCAATAAGATTACAATGGACACCACAGATATACAAAGTATCATAAGAGACTACTACGTGAAACTCTATGCCAATAAAATGGACAACCTGGAAGAAATGGACAAATTCTTAGAAAGGTATAAACTTCTAAGACTGAACCAGGAAGAAATAGAAAATATGAACGAACACTCCCAAATTCATTCTATGAGGCCACCATCACCCTGATACCAAAACCAGACAAAGATACTACAAAAAAAGAAAATTACAGACCAATATCACTGATGAATATAGATGCAAAAATTCTCAGCAATATACTAGCAAACAGAATCCAGCAACACATTAAAAAGATCATACACCATGATCAAGTGGCATTTATCCCAGGAATGCAAGGATTCTTCAATATACGTAAGTCAATCAATGTGATACACCATATTAACAAATTGAAGAAGAAAAACCATATGATCATCTCAATAGATGCAGAAAAAGCTTTTGACAAAATTCAACACCCATTTATGATAAAAACTCTCCAGAAAGTGGACATAGAGGGAACCTACCTCAACATAATAAAGGCCATGTATGACAAACCCACAGCAAACATCATTCTCAATGGTGAAAATGTGAAAGCATTTCCTCTAAGATGAGGAACAAGACAAGGATGTCCACTCTTGCCACTCTTATTCAACATAGTTTTGGAAGTCCTAGCCATGGAAATCAGAGAAGAAAAATAAATAAAAGGAATACAAATTGGAAAAGAAGAAGTAAAACTGTCACTGTTTGCAGATGACATGATATTATACATAGAGAATCCTAAAGATGCCACCAGAAAACTACTAGAGCTAATCAATGAATTTGTTAAAATAACAGGATACAAAATGAATGCACAGAAATCTCTTGCAGTCCTATACACTAACAATGAAAGATCAGAAAGAGAAATTAAGGAAACAACACCATTCACCATTGCAACAAAAAGAATAAAGTACCTACGAATAAACCAACCCAAGGAGGTAAAAGACCTGTACTCAGAAAACCATAAGACACTGATGAAAGAAATCAAAGATGACACAGGGACTTCCCTGGTGATGCAGTGGTTAAGAATCCATCTGCCAATGCAGGGGACACGGGTTCAAGCCCTGGTCCAGGAAGATCCCACATGCCGCAGAGCAACTAAGCCCCTGCACCACAACTACCAAGTCTGCGCTCCAGAGCCCACAAGCCACAACTACGAGCCCACATGCTGCAACTACTGAAGCTCGCACGCCTAGAGCCTGTGCTCCCCAACAAGAGAAACCACTGCAATGAGAAGCCCACACACCACAACGAACAGTAGCCCCCGCTAGCCGGAACTAGAGAAAGCCTGCACACAGCAACGAAGATCCAACGCAGCCAAAAATTAATTAATTAATTAATTAATTTTAAAGAAAAGAAATCAAAAATGACACAAACAGATGGAGAGATATACCATGTTCTTGGATTGGAAGAATCAGTATTGTGAAAATATCTATTCTACCCAAAGCAATCTACAGATTCAGTGCAATCCTTATCAAATTACCAATGGCATTTTTTACAGAACTAGGACAAAAAAACCTTAAAATTTGTATGGAAACACAAAAGATCCTGAATAGCAAAAGCAATCTTGAGGGAAAAAAATGGAGCTGGAGGAATCAGACTCCCTGACTTCAGACTGTACTGTAAAGGTACAGTAATCAAGACAATATGGTACTGTCACAAAAACAGAAATATAGATCAATGGAACAGGATAAAAAGCCCAGAGATAAACCCCTGCATGTACAGTCAACTAATCTATAACAAATGATGCAAGGATATACAATGGAGAAAAGACAGTCTCTTCAATAAGTGGTACTGGGAAAACTGTACAGCTACATGTAAAAGAATGAAATTAGAACACTCCCTAACACCATACAAAAAAATAAACTCAAAATGGATAAAGACCTAAATGTAAGGTCAGACACTATAAAACTCTTAGAGGAAAACATAGGAAGAACACTCTTTGACATAAATCACAGCAAGATCTTTTTTGACCCACCTCCTAGAGGAATGGAAATAAAAACAAATATAAACAAATGGGACCTAATGAAACGTAAAAGCTTTTGCACAGTGAAGGAAACTATAAACAAGACAAAAAGACAGCCCTCAGAATGGGAGAAAATATTTGCAAATGAATCAATGGACAAAGGATTTATCTCCAAAATATATAAACAGCTCATGCAGCTCAATATTAAAAAAGCAACCCCATCAGAAAATGAGTAGAAGAACTAAATAGACATTTCTCCAAAGAAGACATACAGATGGCCAAGAGGCACATGAAAAGCTGCTCAACATCCGTAATTATTAGAGAAATGCAAATCAAAACTACAATGAGGTATCACCTCTCACCAGTCAGAATGGGCATCACCAAAAAATCTACAAACAAAAAATGCTGGAGAGGGTGTGGAGGAAAGGGAACTCTCTTGCACAGTTGGTGGGAATGTAAATTGATACAGTCACTATGGAGGTTCCTTACAAACTAAAAATAGAATTACCATATGACCCAGCAATCCCACTACTGGGCATATACCCAGAGAAATCCATAATTCAAAAAGACACATGCACCCTAATGTTCACTGCAGCACTGTTTACTCTAGCCAGGTCATGGAAGTAGCCTAAATGCCCATTGACAGACAAATGGATAAAGAAGATGTATATTCCATATATACAATGGAATATTACTCAGCCATAAAAAGGAACGAAATTGGGTCATTTGTAGAGACGTGGATGGACCTAGAGTCTGTCATACAGAGTGAAGTAAGTGAGAAAGAGAAAAATAAATATCGTATATTAACACATATATGTGAAATCTAAAAAAAATGGTCCAGATGAACTGGTTTCCAAGGCAGAAATAGAGACACAGATGTAGAGAACAAACTTATGGACACCAAGGGGGGAAAGTAGGAGGGGGGTGGTGGTGGTGGTGGTGGGATGAATTGGGAGATTGGGATTGACATGTATGCACTAATATGTATAAAATACATAACTAATAAGAACCTGCTGTATCAAAAAGTAAATAAAATATAATTCAAAAAAAATAATAAAATTCTGTTTAAAAAACAAAAAATCAGCGACTTTCCCTACTTTCTACTCACATACAGGAGTGCAGCCAACAGAGGAGAAACTGGGAATAAGGACAGTCACCCAGGGAGGAGAGCTTAAATGACTGAACATGGTTCTCTGGCTAGAGAAGGAGGACAATGGAATCACATAGACATGAAAAGGCTGGAAGATAAAGGAAAGACTGAGTCACGGGTTCTCTTTTGCATCTGTTATACCCTCCACTTTCTGTGAAAAGAAGGAAGCTCCTTGGTATGAATCTTTTCACCTCCCATACTTTTACCTTCTTCTAGGAATTCGTATCACCATCTTTCTAGAGGAAACTTGTTTTCCTGCCATTTATGGTTAATCCTGACCTCCTTTTCTGTCTTGTATCCTCTGCAACATTGCATATCATTGCATTTTGATCCTTTATCAGTCATTTTTATGTCTCCTATGGCACCCCTTTAAAACACACACACATGCAAAATCCTAAGTGCAAAGAATTAATTGAGATCTAGATCATTGGATTTTAAATTATTAAGAGTAGGTGAAGCTTAGATAGAAAGAAAAAAATTCACCAACGTTGTTCTTGAAATTGGAGCCTTTTGGAAAGAAACAGGAAGAACTGGCAAACTCAGTCACTAGTGAGTCACTGATGTCATTGAGGGAAGTGGGTAAATGTCAAGAATATTCAGATCAGATTTTGAAGAAGAGGGCATATGATTAGGATGAAACAATGGTAGGAATTCCAAGACAGGATAAATTAAAAAAGAAGACAGTGTTCTAATTGTCTGGAAGCAGAAGAAGTCACAAGAAGCACTGTCCCAGGCAAAACTAATTGCTATCATCTCTCTAGTGCTAAGATCCTAAGATGCTTGATTCTTACTTCTATTATAGTCTACCAAACCATATAATTATCTTTCTTGCTCCATTGATTGAGCAGCAGAGGACTGTCTTTCGTCACTGTATTTCTAAGATCAATCACTCTGCTGGGAACATAGTGGTAATAAGTAACTGCTTGTGAATAAATGATTGAACAAATCACAAGAATGCACACACTAATGAGAATGTTGACACTACCGTTCTCTTGAATGATGGGAAATAGAAAAAAAAAAAAAAAAAGAATGATCTGAATTGGAAAGATCTGCAAGGGATATAGTGTCCTCCGATAATTTCGTGAGGTGGTGAAATGAATGAAGAAAAGTTCAGAAGATAGGGATGATTGTTTATTATATGCTCCTGAGAAATAAAAGGAGTAAAATGGCCCTCATTTCTCATCTCTAAACTATGAGTCTCAGTTTTTTTAAATCTCTGCAGTCCTAAGAATCCCTGGTCGCCACTGTGCACACCTTGCAGCACAGCAGTGACTAGGAGAGATGCTACGTGGTGCTGCCTCCTTGGGAGAGAGGTAATAGGGGTAACAGGTGTCCTGGAGAACCCTGGTACTCTCAGTCCCCACTGGCCTATGGCCCTTTCTGTTGGTCCCCAGCCAGGGTGTTGTAAGGGATGCTGTATCCAGACCCCCACTGTGAGAGAAAGGAGAACACATTGCCCACCTGGACTATATTTCTTATAATTATGATTTTTTCTGTTTTCAGAAAGAGGCAATGTTTTTAAAATAGATACTTATTAATATGGGAAGTCTTAGATAAGAATATCAAATGAGAACCAAACTAACATGTCTCAATAAGCATTTTAACTGTTTTTCAAAATTATAATTAAACACAGCCCACTGGATAAAAAGCTTTTGGAGGTATGGAACTTATTGTAGTTCTAAACTTTTGGATAATGAGAACTGAGTTAATTCTACAGGCGCAACTATGGAAAAATCTAGCTGTAAAGAAACAATTCAGAGAATGAGCTGCTTCTGTCTGAGCTAACGAAGAATGATACTTAAAGAAAATACTGTCCAAATAAAAATAAATGCTCATTTCAAACGTTGCCTTAGATTTGAGTCTTGCTGTTACTGTGTACTGAGAAGCTTCTGTTTGTTAGAAACAGTGAAACTTGTTTTCCATTTCCAACAGCTAGTCATTTCTTATAGTCTAAGGTGGACTTTTTTCAACTTATAATTGTTATTTATGAAGTTGTCAGACGTGTTTATAAGCACACATTAATAAAACTCCTGTCTGAAATTGAATACTTAGTAGATTAATGGTTGAGTAGCAGCAAACACATTCAGCCATTCTAGGTTAAGAAAAAATATGTGTAAGTTACTTCCCTCAATTAGGGATACAAACACCTAGGGCTTAAGGTAGGATTACAAAATTTATACTTCTACGCCAAGACCAGCTCTAATGCAGGACCCAGATTTTTGCTAAAGAATGTCATTTTGTGGAGAAGGAACATGCACGAATGTCACTAAAATGTTTTCAAAGATTGTTTCTTTTTGTTGTTGTTACATTGATAGCATAAATTTGCTTGATCTCCCCTGCATATGCCTTCATTCCAACCAGAAATTGTGTGAACGTGGGTTTATAGGTTATAAAGGAGTAGCAGTGTTTATGTTTGTGAGTTTCATGAATTACAGTAATCTTAAATAAATTGTCTATATGGGTACCCACCCTGCTTTTCAAAAGTCCGCTTTATGCCCCTTGGCTTTTGCAAAACACCTACATTTGTACCTGTTTTTGCTAACTGAAAGAAATTTGATGAGAATTTTCACTTTTGTGGAAAAAAGAAAAAAGAAAATAACGTTCAGTGTGTGTTTCGCAGCAATCCTTGCAGAGGCAGTATGCACCCGGAGCAGGGAGAGGGGCACCACCAAACTCCTTCCCTTGAACTAACACTCAGCAACTCAGCATCAAGCTGCCAGAGCTTTGAGCTGTCTGTTAACATCTGTGCTTTATCTGGATCTATTTTGTGCATCCGTTAGCAAGATTCATTCCAAGAGAATTGCTTCTTCACTTTACACCATTTCGGTATGGAAGGTTTCATAGGAATGCTCTACTTTTGGATAGTGAGGGAAACCTGTACCTTGGAAAATGACTATTTGGGAAGGCATCTAGCTGTGAGCAGTTTCTATACAATCATGCTTTCACAACCGTGGGATACGTGGTTGATGGAAGGGACCAGATGGGAGTGTAGCAGCGCCTGTAGTCCACCGTATTAGCAAGCTGCCCACCAGCAGAGGATTTGTCCCACCCCTGCTGTACATCTGAGGGGGTGGTAGGAACAGCAGTTGGAACCCTAACTCAGTTCTCCGGTTTCTGTATCTTTTTGTATGTGATACATTCTCACTCACAATTTGCCTGTGTTCACTTCTCTTTCTATAATTTTGACTTCTAAGGAATCAGGCTATTCCTTACCAAGTACCCTGCCAAGGCTTAAAAAATAGATAAGGAAATACTTTTTTGATATTTTTTATAGCTTCTCATTCATTTGGATTCTATGGATCTGACCTGGCTGTTGAGCCCTCTGGAAAGGATGTTAAAATCCATAGATGAAGAATTTTAGGAGATTTTTAGATAAGGATAATGCATTCTTGGCTCGTCCAAGGGTGCCACATCAACTGAGGGATGAATGAACAGGAAAGAGGGAGGGTGACAGGGAAATGAGACATAAATAGAAGGAATGGGAAAGAGACCAGAACAGGTGTTAGAAAAAAGGCTATTTGGCCAAATTATGTTAAGAATTTGGCAGGAGGAGAAGAGGAATGAAACCCTGGCTATTAGTCATGTGGTTTTTGTAGGAATATAAACAGGACTAATGTTCAAGTAAGAGTCAGTGTCTTAAACCAAGAAAGAGAAATGATGTAAGACATGTATGTGAAATTAATGTGCATTATTTGTACCCCAAGGAAAGAAAACAAGATAAACAATTCCCCGAACAATTCTAAAACACATCTCAAGTTCTCTGAATATTTGTCATTCCGCATACAGAGATATTGTTTGATTGCAAATGACATCAAACGTTATGCACATATGCAATTAGTGCAAGTAGATGACCTAGATTCAGTTCAACACTCATGATTTTCTTAATTAGAAGGCTTTTATACCCAGCAATACTTTAAATGATTTCTGGTACAATTTGGAAACTTTAAAACCAGATGGTACTTTTGTGAACACTTTAGCAGGCAAATTTGATGTTGTCATTGGATTTAAAAGGAACGTGTGGGTTGAAGCCCCTATAAGACAAACAAAATTTTAAAGTGTCTGGACCTGTCTGCTCTTAAATCAGAACTACCTGCCATAATCATCATCTGATAATGAGTGAAGGTCATTATCTTCATGTGGCTGAAAGTGATATGAAATTCTTTCACACTTACACCAAGTATTCTTTTTTTCCAGTTGGGTAAAACACATTTTCTAAATTTACTCTTAAGCACAAAAAAGGAAAAAAAAAAGTAAACAAAATGCAGTAGAATCAATCAAGTATCCCTTTTACCATAAAAAAAAATTGATTTACAGTTTTACCCATGCCAAAATACTGCAGAAATTATTAATATCCTATTTTCACATACAAAGTGTCTTTTCTCAATAACCTGACATGGCATCATTATCACTTAACCACAAGAACAGATGTAATGGATCGGATGGAGCCTGACAAAATGATCAATAGTCCACCATATCTGACCTACATAACTGGCATTTTCACGTGACTTAACATAATGCATGAATCCTGTTTACTGTGGCCTTGCTTAAGAAACAGAATATCACCAAATATTACAAATATTACAAATATTACAAATCATCCTCCTCCTGACCCTCTGACTGCCTCAGAGTTTTGTGGTATTTACTTCACGGCTTTAGTGAGATTTACCATATACTATACGATAGCACATCACACTGTATTTTGGAATGCTATCTTTTCGGATGTAGTATAAACAGACGCATACTACGTGAGTAATCGTAGAGCTGCTTTTTCAAGCTCACTGTTAAATACACCTATTTGGGGAGCAGAATTGGAGGTCATCCATTTCCATTTCTTATCTTCTGTGAGGGTCTGTGTATTTTTAATTCCCAAAAGTATTTTTGTAAGCATTGTATTGATCAAATTTTTACCTTAATTGGCATAGCCTATAGAATACCAGTTCTTTGAGAGTTATAGGGCTTATCTTTGTGATCTACTAATAGACAAATTTCAAGAATTTCTCCTGTGGGGAAAAAAAATGATATATTCTTCTGTTATTGAATGCAATAATAGATATCTATATGTGTATATAATGTGTGTCTGTCTCACACATACACTTTTATGTATGTATCTGTGTGTGCGTGTGTGTAATCTTACGGTAATTAATTATGCTATTCGAGTCCTCTATATATATATTTTTTCTTTTACAGGAAAGTGAGGTGTTAGTCTCCTCATATACAGTAAATTTGTCAGTTTTTACATAGTTCTGTCCATTTTACCCTTTACATTTTGAAGTTGTATTATTAAGTATAACCATTTTTAGATTTTGCCAAGACTTCCTGATATGTTGTATATTTTTAAAATTCTGTGTGGTATTACACCCCATTTATGTCTAGCAATGCATTTTAAACCTAAAGAATATTTTTACTGACATTTATATATCACTTTTCTTTTTGGTAGTATTTTCCAGGTAAATCCTGTTTTGTTTTGTTTTTTTTTGTAATCCTTCTGAGTCATTTCGTGTTAGATGTGCTTCATGTAAATCTCATATAGTTAATTTCTTTATTTTTTAAACTCAAGTATATAATCAGCATTTTTTAAATGTAGAAATGAGTGCCTCTGTGTTAACTAAGATTGCTGATATATTTGAATTTATTTATGACACTTTATTTCCTACATTATAACATTTTGAAACCTCTCTTAAATTCATGAGTGGTCAATAATTTTAATCCCAACAAACTGTGCCCCAAACCTTGCTTTTTATTTCAAATGAATTTACTGATATGAGTCAAAAGTGAGGTTTATCACATTTTCCTATAAATTATAGGCAACTACGAAGGCAAAGTGGAGTTTAAATGTGCTTGGCAACAAAAATGTACCTTAAATTTTCCTCTTGCTCCTTCTAAATATATCTATTCTTCGTGGATCTGTGATCAATAATTGGGTACAAAGGTGGGTGAAGTTTTTAAAACTTCTAAAATGAGTTAAGGAGACAATTATTTTATCTAATCCAGGCTTATACTAGTTAATGAAATGATCATTCAGAAAACCATAATAATGTAATACTAGTTATAACATGGTAGTTTAAATGATTTGTTTAGGCAGATTAAAATGGCAGGCTAAAAATGATAATAATGAGTGTAAAGAATCTCTATCTTTCACAGCTTTAAAATGTTGGCTTTGTTGTGTGGTATAATTAAGTCAACAGTGTGCTGGGTGGGTTCTGGGCTTGCAGACAACTGTTCTTTCACTGCCACCTGTAAATTCACAGATCTGTACTTTTCCCCAAAGCTGTGGTGCACAGCCTTTTCCAAGGTAAGGTTGACACCCGTAAAAGTGAAAATGGAAGTGAAAACCCCATAGATAATAGCAAGCCAGACAATTAAGGCAGTGCATAAGAGCAATAGGTAGGTATGCAAAATATTCTTTACAAGCTTAGCTGTCAAAAATCCCTAATTTTTGGAACTTAATTTGCCCCTACATAACTTACATAGTTTTATACAAATCAAAACATGTCCGTCTCATTTTGGCAACTCTTAGGAAAATTTTCCTAAGAATTTTATGTTATCAGTTTCTGGTTTGCTTTTAAGTTGAAGATTTTAACACTGCCATTTCTCTTTGAATTTTTGTAAAAAAGATAACGATATTTTTCACCTTAATTCATTCTTTAGAAAGTTTTAGATTATTAGTAATTCCATTTGGTGTGGGCATATGCATAATGATAATCATGTATACAAGGTTTATATAGACAGACATAAGTGGAAATTGCAAATCTGAAATTTGACCTGTGCAAAGAAGGTATTTGAAGGAGTAAAAGCTAACATTTACCTATTTGAGTCAGGCACTGTTCTAAACACTTTATATCAACCCTTTGAATCCTACCAATTGACCCTACAACATAGGTATTGTTTTCACTTGTATAGACAAACAGAGGACAAGTTACACAAGGTGATAGATGGTAGGTGGCAGACCTGGGATTTGAACCACTTGGGATTCAGAGCATATGTACTCACACACTCCATGATAAACTGTTTTGCGAAGGGGAGGGGTTCACATATGTTGGTTGTGTGATGATGGTGACTTTGGTTGTGGCTATGGTTGTGATGAGAGTGGTACTAAAAACAAACAAGCAAACAAACAAAAACCCCTCCATTCTACACCAGGAACTAGGCTAATTATGTTGCACGTAGAATGCCAAATAATTATCTGAAATATTCTATGAGCTAGGGAATATTACTATCCTTATTTTTCAAGGGAGAAAACTAACACAGAGAAATTATGTAACTTGTCCATAGTCACAAAGCTAATGTTTCACAGAGCCAGGAAATGTTCAGGCCCTCTGGAGGCCTGAAACTAAGACCTATTCTCTGGTCTTTACTTTTCTGCAGGTTTATGACATAAATATAACACTCACTGGTCTAGGCAATGAGGTAGTTAATTCTTTTCCTGAGGATTACCATATTGTTAAAGCTTCATGCTCGTTAAAGACTATAACCTTTTCTAACTTGCATTGAAACATCCACGCAGATTAGAATAGGTTACTTGGTAAATTAATCTTTTATTTTAAATACAGAATAGTCACTACGTTCATAAATAACCAGACTAGGTTTTTTTTTTTTTTTTTTTGGCTGCATTGTGTCATCTTTGCTGTGCGCTGGCTTTCTCTAGTTGCAGTGAGTGGGAGATATTCTTTGTTACTGTGCACGGACTTCTCATCGAGGTGGCTTCTCTTGTTGCAGAGCGCAGGCTCTAGGCACGTGGGCTTCAGTAGTTGTGGCACATGGGCTCAGTAGTTGTGGCTCACAGGCTCTAGAGTGCAGTTCCAGTAGTTGTGGCGCATGGGCTTAGTTGCTCCGTGCCATGTGGGATCTTCCCAGACCAGGGATCAAACCTGTGCCCCCTGCATTGGCAGGCAGATTCTTAACTACTGTGTCACCAGAGAAGTCCCAGACTAGGTTTTTAAATGTAGATCTTTATTGACCAGCCACACTTGTTTTTCATTTCTGCTCTACACTGCTAAGCTATGTTAGCACAGGGAAGGGCAGGTCTGCATTAACTATGACAAAAGTTATCATAAAGAGTACAAAAATTATGGTTCAGAAAGATGACTTAGACTTGATCGTGTAATGAAGGTAAGAAGTCCAAGGATAATTTCAGTTTAGCAGGGTACATGTAGGAATGAAATTAGCAAGGAGTGGTGAAAACAGAGGAAGTGAGTTTGGCAGGTAATAGGAATAATCTATGGTAATGGAAATTGAAGTCATGAAAATATGGCGGTCTGCCCTTCTGTCTTCCTAATGCATCCATGTTCACCAGATGACCTGGTCAGGGAATTTTGTGTTAAAAAGCAAAATTAATAAACATTTACAATATTGAAAAAGGGACATAACGTTGTTAAATTTATGTCTTAATTTTGCTTGCTATCCTAATACATATATATTTTACTTACCATTTGGCAGTTTTCTTTTCACTTAATAGTACATATTTTTCTATATAACATTGCATGTTCATTTTCTTGTATTTGCTGCGTAACTTTTCACATTCCTGTGCCATAATTTGCATAGTCATTCTTGTATTTTTGGCATTTGTGCTGTTTCTGGAGTATACTGAGGAGTGTCATAGTTGGGTATAAGCACCTTGACATCCAAATTCTTGGAAAACAAAGATCATATCTTTCTCCCATTTAAAGCCTTCAATTGTTTCCTACTGCTTTTTTTTAATTAAAAAAATCTTGTTTGCAAATACGTTTTCTAAATTTTATATTGGAGTATAGTTGATTAACAGTGTTAGTTTAAGGTGTACATCAAATTGATTCTGTTATACATATACATGTATCTATTCTTTTTCAAATTCTTTTCCCATTTATGTTATTACAGAATACCGAGAAAATTTCCTTTCTGCTATACAGTAGGTCCTTGCTGGTTATCTATTTTAAATATAGCAGTGCGTACAATCTAAGTTCATTACATGGCTGCCAGCCAGGTTTTTTATAGATTTAGCTCCCTGTGATTGTAGATCTGAGGTCCCCATTTCCTTGCCAGTTGAGGCCATGGGGAGTCATTCTCAGCTTCTAGAGACTCGCTGGCCCCTACCTCCATCTTCAAATCCATCAATGAGTGGCTGAGCCCCTCTCATACTTCATTTTTTTCCTGACCTGCCCTCTACCTTACCTCTCCTAATTCCTCTTTCATTCCTCTCTCTGACTGACTCTTCTGCTTTTAAGGGTTCCTGTGATAACATTGGGTCCACCCGGATAACCCAACATAACCTCTCTGTCTTAAGATCATCTGATTAGAAATCTTAATTCTTTCTGTAAAAGCCCTTCACAGAGGTACATAGATTAGTGTTTGATTGCATAATCAGGAATGGGAATTTTGGTGATGGGGCATCTTTAGAATTCTGACTGTCACATGTCTATTAATAAAGAGAATGGAATTTTATTTTATGGGATAACATTTTGCTTAATTAAGTTTCACAGTTACTGTTCTTCATGATCCAATCAATTGCAAATGTTCATTTCTAAGAATCATTCTTAGCCTACAGGAACAGGAGACTTACTAAAACAGGAGAGAGGCTGGTTTGGCTCGTGGACTATAGTTTATGAACCCATGATCTAGAATATCGTGTGGCCCTTGGAAGTACTGTTGATGAGTATTTAATGATCAATGCGTAAAGTATATAGGTAAACTAAAATAGACAATAAAATAGCATGTACTATTTTTTCAATTGTATAAAACAGATATTTGTAATAATAAATTGATAAATAAGTATCTTTACATTTGCATAATCTGAAAGATACGCAATGCACTGAAAATAGTTGGAAAGGAAATGAAACACAATTCCTTACGTGTTTCTGTATTTGTTAAGCAATTGTAATGTATTTTTATCAGAAATTAGGAAACATTTTAAACGGTATGAAATATTTCATATTTAACTATGTGGTATTAATTTTTTAATCTAATTTTTACCATTAATTGCTTCACTAATGTAAGTAAGATAGAAGACATTGAAACAGAGCATCATGTTACACAGGAACTGTTATAACCAGCTAAATCTGTAAAGAAAGATGAATTTTAAGTGACATTGTAAGCCAGACTCTACCAAACCTAACTGGCAGCTCTGTCCTGATTAAAGAACAATGGGATTTATTTTAACAATCCTGTATGGATGGTTCTGGGCTGTCCATAGTGCTAGTTTTCACACCTCAGTTACCAAACCGGTATGAATCTACCCCACGACTACCCAAATCCCTATGTTCTAGACTTTTTTTTGCTTACCATTTACTATGAAACTTTTTTAATGCATGAAGATGGGGGTGAGAGTGGGAAAAATACATGAAGGTATAAATGGAAGTTTGTCCCTTTGCACTGACAGCAAAATATGTACCCCACTGTTAATGCCAGGGATCCCTAGCTCAGCCAGCCGTTTGCCTTGGTTCTCTGACAGTTAAATGATTATCTTTCCACCCTTTGTCTACTCACAATTAAGAAAGCAAAGAAAATAAAAGCGATATTTTACAAGAAAGACAGAAAGAAGAAAAATAATACCATGAAAGAGAACTTCTTTACCATATATGTATGAGTGGCTGGTAGGATTAAAATGGACTAAAGTCATGGGAGTGAAAGTTGTGTGAAAGGTCCATCTTAGAGATTAAGAATTAAAAGAGAGTCTGTTTTCATTTTGTTTGTTTGTTTGTTTTGTTTTCTAGATTCCACATATGAGATCATGCAGTATTTGTCTTTCTCTGTCTGTCTTATTTCACTTAGTATAATACCCTCCAAGTCCATTCACATTGTCGCAAATGGCAAGATTTCATTTTTAATTGCTGAGTAATATTCCATAGTTTATATATACCCCATCTTCTTTATCTATTCATCTTTGATGGACATCTAGGTTGCTTCCATATCTTGGTTATTGTAAATAATGCTGCAGTGAACATTGGAGTGCACATATCTTTTCTCGTTAGTGTTTTTGTTTTCTTCAGGTAAATACTCAAAAGTGGAATTGCTGAATCATATGGCAGTTTTATTTTTAATTTTTTGAGGAATTTCTATACTGTTTCCCATAATGGCTGCAGCAATTTACATTCCAGCCAACAGTGCAT
This sequence comes from Balaenoptera physalus, assembly GCF_965194825.1. Lineage (NCBI taxonomy): Eukaryota > Metazoa > Chordata > Mammalia > Artiodactyla > Balaenopteridae > Balaenoptera > Balaenoptera physalus. The sequence continues at coordinate 6,961,873 of NC_138899.1, forward strand.
GAGTGTTGCATTTTCTCCACATTCTCGCCAACAATTGCTTTTTGTTGTCTTTTTGATTGTAGCCAATCCGACAAGTGTGAGGTGGTAATGCATTGTATTTTTTTAAACTGAACATCTTTAATTTGTAGTTATTCTAAAAATCTTCAATTGGCTTGCAAAAAGTGGTGATGTTTTGTTCTAAAATGGCAATGGTAGGTTGGTGTCACCACTGTTATTTATGTATATGTCTTGTCATATTTATTAGATAACAGTATCTATCATCTTATTTCTTTTTTGCAATATGTAAACATTTACCACAATGCAATGTACCTAGCAGGATCTCAATAAATGTTAACTGAATTAAAAAAAAAAAAAGAATTAGAAGAGATAATTGGTTAAACTATAGATATGGGTGAGGTAGTTCTCCAAGACAGAATAAACTATAAGACAAACAAAAGCTCTTTCACATAAACAATTATTTTAATGTCAAGTTGAATTCGTGTATATTATATATGCACTAAATGATGTTTATATATGCACTAAATGATATATGCAATAGACTGTTGTGGGATAAAGTAGACCAGAAAGAAACTGAAAAATATCACAAAACAAAACATATCAAGATCTCAAGAGAAGTTGTGAATAATACAACATAGCTGTTGAGTACCTGAAATCAACTGCAGGAGAGTGGAGAACTTCAGTGTAAATTCTCTCAGAGAACATCTCAGAATGTAAGGAGATTGAATTGTGTAGAAAAACTTCTGTGTAGCATACAGGTCCACCCTATAGTTCCTCCAAGGGGGAAACTGAGCTGTGAATGAGTCTAACATGCTAGGCTAAAAGACCACGGTATTTGAAGAAGTATCTTATAAAATGCATAACATTTTGATTGTTGACCAAGAGTTAATTCATTTTTAGATATGTCATGTCTAGCCTTCATTTATTCAGACTCAAACAAGAGAGTTCAGTATTCAGGTCAGGATTTGCAATGGGCAGTCAGGTGACCCTTTAACTTTTAGGTGCTATTAGGAGAGGAAAACTTGACCTTTGGGCACCTTGCTGCTAATGAAATGTTCAGGTTAAACCTTTACTAGTTAAGGAACTTATAAAGTTTTACAGAGGCTTGCCTAGAATCCAGAATAAGGGCTTGGGGTTGAGGTCAGACAGTGGCTTGAAAGGAGAAAAGTAGCACTAATAGGTTTGTTTTGAGGGGACAAATATATCTACCTCTTTTCAATATTTTGCCTAAGGCCACCTTAGCCCTGCCATTCAAAATCATCTTTTCTGTTATTTTGGCACTTGCGGTACAACACAAAACCCCAATTTAGGCTGGCAGGTAAATTTAGACTATTCTTCCTGACACTTCCTTTTAACTTAGTAAAATATTAAATAAAATATGGCTTCTTGTCACTTATCCCAAACATCAAATATAAATAGATAACATTATTTATTTTAAAATGAAATTTGCTCTAGCAAATATACTTCATCTTTTGTTGCAGTCCTTTCATTTGATTTCCAGTTTCTCTCTTTCATTTTGGAAGAAAAAAATTCTATGCTTTATGTCTGTATAGACTCTCCCATTGGGCCGTTCAAAAATAAATGTGCCTACTTAACATTACATTTCTTTGTTTTTAGCTTGCACCAGAACTTTCCCCCCATTTCAATGTAGCTTTTGTATGGACATGGGCAATAGAAAAAAGCTAATAAACCTAATAAATGGTTCAATTGCATGGCCGCACCTGTGTGTGACCTACATCCTTACCATCCATTTCCTCAGACATTGTCCTTTACCTCGTCTTGGTCACAGAACCCTATTGTAAGTCTAATAAATAGTGCAATAAAAGTAAGTAATCTGAGAAAATATTACAGTGCAAACTGAAAATAGTTTTGTTGTAAATTTATGCACGTTTTTATTCACTCTGCCAAGTACAAGTATGCTGGCATTCTACTGTTCGCTTTAGATCTCCCACAGGAATATGACCAAAATCCTTATTTCTTATGAGCTTCGTTCAAATATATATTAGAGTGGCTCAGTGCCAGAACGTTTTTTTTCTCAATAGGATTGACGCAAACTGATTCAGACAATAGCACATGCTATAAATATATATATTTCTGAAAGGACCCTCTGAAACTGTCTTCATGCTCAAAGTACAGTAGAAAATTAAGTTTTTTCCAGTAATTCAGGCATCAAATGCATTTTCCTCCTGATGTTCTACAAAGAGGAACAAACTGTTTACTTTTACTTGAAACTTTTGGATAATAGATATATTTCCAAACAGATGTGAGCGTGTGGGCTCTGAATGTTTTGAAAGCAAGACTTTCCAATGATGCTAGGTACTAAAATTGTCTATCAGATATCAGCATGATACAAAGCAGAACAGGCTTACCTCCTTATGTCTTACTAGTTTAAGAATACTTTAGATCTTTTTAGCTAAAGACCATTTTTAAACAAAATGTGCCATCTAGTTAGTCAACACGAGACTGTGTTTTCAATCACTCTTTTACATAGGGTCTGTCGGCAGCTGAATGATCGTACTCTCATTAATACCTTTGACAGTTCATAGCTGTCAGTCAGAAAAGATTTTCACAAGCTGCTTTCAAGGCATGAGAAATGCACAAAAATGAGGAGGTGATCCTAGACTGACAGATCGTTTGGGGTAGCTTGAGTAGGCTCTAACTGACTCTTGGTTTGCTCTTTCCTGCTTTCTCAAGAACGCACTGAATTGATAAAGCTATTTAATGAAAATCTTAGCTAGATTTTATCTCGTTCTGCCACTAACCAATAGGGCATGTTTACACTGTACATATTTTACATATATGCACACAGGGTTTAGTGTTTCAATTGGCTTGTGTAGAGCACAGGATATTTGCCTTTACAACACATTTGTTTTTTCTTAACTAGAAACAGGACCAGGAACAGCCAGATAACCTCTGTAGGCAACGTCCAATATTTTATGCATAGTAGTTTACATATAGTAAAATGTCAAGCAAAATATATATAGAAGTTTTCCACCGTGCAAATTTTATGTTATCTCTAACCTAGTTAAGAGGTGAAAACCTAACTTAACCATTTAAAAACTGCTTCTCTCCAAAATTTCTTTCAGGATACTTTAAAATGTGTTATTTATAATAAAAGCAACTATCGATTTAGCGCTTGCTAAGTGCTAGAACTTGTGCTGAGCACTGGATCTCCACGAGTCCATGCTTATCTTTACAATCCTGCAAAGTACATGTGATTATCCTCATGGTTCAGATGAGGTCATTTATGCTTGGACAAATTAAATGACTTGACCGAGCCCATAAATGTAGTGGTTGGTAGACACAAAACAAAGCTGTTTGGATGCCAATCCCTTGATCTTTCTTGTAATGTCACTGTGCATTCTGAGGTCATCTTCAGTCATGGTGGAATCTATTTCTTTTATTTCTTAACTGTTCTTGTTTGAGTGGTTTAGAGGCCACTGCCTTTTGCTCTGAGTGGTTTCTTTGTCCAACCCAGCTGTGTATTCCTATGTTTCAGTTACCTTCCGATTTACCAAGTCATAACACAGCTCTAAGTACAGCGACTGCTTGCTTTACTACATCAATTTTGAGATAGAAATAGCATCCTTATAAATGTGCATAACTACTTCTGACTTTCCAATGATGCAAAACAATGGCAAATAGTTAATGGTTTATTAGCTAAATACTGTGCACAATTTGTTATTAGAATGTTGCCTGACCTGAGAATATTTTTCAGAGCAAATTACCTACCAGAATTTTATCTGATGATCCTAAAATGAATCTTTTAGAGTAAGCTATGGTTTCTCCAGAATATTTAAAAATTTAGTGCCCTAAGTTTTTAAATATTTGAGTTAATTGAGAGAGATAATAGTCCCCATATACAGATTAGTTATTTTCATTTATATGTTGTATACATATTTTGCATATTTGATTAATACATGTAATTATATTTAGTAAACAATAAATAGTTCCATTAGATTATTTTATTACACAAATCATAAAAATAGAATAACATGCATCTAATGTTAATACTATGTATAAAATTGTTTTATCTATATATACTAATTCTTCATGCATTGAAGGTGATCATTGGGAACAATAATTTTCAGTGTACTATATAAGGGATATGGAATATATAAGATATTTAATTGCACATAATGTCTGTTTGATAAATGTTACACAAAGGAATAAGTGAATCCCTTAGTGAATGAAGTCCTAAAGATACCTTAACTTATTTTTATTTGAAAGTATAATACTTCCACTGTATCTTCAAGCTAAACCTTCGAACACTAAGCTCAATATTTTAAATATAAGAGATCCTTAATAAATGCTTGTTGAAATGAATTGAGTCTGAAAATATTCTATGATGTATCTGGAGCAATGTTTCCAAAAGAGCATTCGGAAGAATTATTTCTCTGAAGGGTGACCCCCAAGTATGAGTTCCATAATCACATACATTGGTGGCATATTCTATACTGCAGTGTTAGTTTACTTGGCTTCTGACAAGTTTTACAATAGAGAAATCCCTTTAACTTTATCCATTCATTTCCCAAGTTTAATTGACCACAGAAACTCTTTTTCCTCCACTTAAAGTCTACTGGCTAGCTTTCCCAGTAAGTCAGTATAAGAATCAGTGTTCAAGATGTCAATTCCTTGAAACAAAAATTCTTGATATTACTTTATTTAAATGCATTTGTCCCCTTATAGATTATTACTTTTATCTCTAGCTTATATTTGGGTTTCTGTTATTTGTACTAGCTAACAGAACTTTATAGTGCTAATAAATAGGAATATAAATGTGCTTTGAAAATGTCCCAGTTTTCTTAATATTATCACGACTAAGTTTCATTACGGCATTTTTTTTTTTTTTTTCAAATTTTTCTCTCTGCCTGGGTTTCTTTACTCATTTTTTTTTTTTAATTAATTTATTTTTGGCTGTGTTGGGTCTTCGTTTCTGTGTGAGGGCTTTCTCTAGTTGCGGCAAGCGGGGGCCACTCTTCATCGCGGTGCGCGGGCCTCTCACTATCGCGGCCTCTCTTGTTGCGGAGCACAGGCTCCAGACGTGCAGGCTCAGCAGTTGTGGCTCACGGGCCTAGTTGCCCCATGGCATGTGGGATCTTCCCAGACCAGGGCTCGAACCCGTGTCCCCTGCATTAGCAGGCAGACTCTCAACCACTGCGCCACCAGGGAAGCCCTCATTATGGCATCTTGAATAATAAATGTCAGTGCTTAAGATGAAGATGAAAATAATACGAAAATTTCTTCTTTGTAATTTTTGAAATCTGTCTTAAGGCATACACTCAAAATGTTATCCTTTTAGCAATGGATAAGATTTCAGGACATGCATCTCCTCACAGAATGCTTCTTTTCCTACTTTTCTTGGTGAACTCCATGTTCTTTTTATATGAAATCAAAACTAACAATTGATATAAATTACTCATGATAAAATTGCTTTTTATTGTACTTTGTCCATGGCTCAAAAAGTTTAGTTAAGAAATTTGAGGTTATATTAGTCTTAATAATGTTTTTAAACGTTACTTTAATACACTAGAAATGCATACATCCAGGTGTATCTCTTTGTGAGTATGACTGAGAGGCAGAATGATGCACTGAAAGGGTAAGGTTTTTGCAATCCCCTGGGTTTCAGTCGTAGATTCACCACAGGAACGCTGTGAGTCTTAGGTTAATTATCTAACATCATTGAATCTAATTTTTGTAAATCTTTAGATTGGTTATGAAACCTAGGTATGAGCTGAGGCTACCTTTTCTTTTGAGTTTAAAATCATTGACTCAGTATTCCTATCTTACCTTCTGTAGAAAATATAATAAAAAATCTCAAGATTGCTATAAATCCCTGTTATAGGCAAATTTGTGAACCCGCAAATTCATATATTGGTCCTACCCCCCTAGTACCTAAAATTGTGACCATAGATGAGAATAGGATCATTAAAGGGGTAGTTAAGTTAAAATGAATTCATTCGTTGGACCCTAATCCAATCTAACTGGTGTCCTTATAGAAAAGGGAATTTAGACCCAGACACACAGAGGGTAGACGGTGCGAAGCCACAGGAGAAGACAGCCACCTGCAGTCCAAGGAGAGAGGCCTGGAATGACCCTTCCCTCACCATTGTCAGAAGGAGCCAGCCTTGCCAACACCTTGATCATGGACCTCCAGGCTCCAGAACTGTGAGAGAGTCAATCTTTGATGTTTAAGTCATCCAACTGTTGTGCTTTGTTTGGGTAGCCTAGGAAACTCATACAATCCCAGGAGTTCCACAGGCCTGGATCTGATGTCTAGATTCTGAAGTTGAATCCAGCCTCTGTATCCCGAAACTGAATTAAATGTCAGAGACAGAGTTTTGGGTGATACAGAAAAGAATAGCTTTATTGCTTTGCCAGGCAAAGGGCGCCACAGCAGGCTAGTGCCCTCAAAACTGTGTGTCCCCACTTGGAGGGGGTAGCGATGAGTTTTATAGTAATGTTTCAAAGTGGGTGTGATCAGCTCGTGGACATTCTTCTGATGGGTTGGTGGGGAGGTAAGTGGGAGTCGGCATCATCAACCTTCTGGTTCCAACCAGTCTGGGGTCTACTGCTTGTGGGCAGGCAGCATACTGTTAACTTCTCCCACCTGGTGAGGGTTTCAGTACCCGCAAAACAGCTCAGAGATATTGTTATGTGTATCCCTTGAGGGGGAACAAGGACCCTGCCCCCCAGGTTACACTATTGATTTTTGACTGTTCCTCCCTTACCTCTGCATTTCTTCCCTTCCCTGATTAGCAACTGTTTCAACCTGCCCTTTGGAACTTGGGAAGGGGACACAGAAAGGCTTTTGTGCCCAGGAGCCCCACAGGGTCCTGCTCGGTTTCAATTCCACTAAACTCTATCACCTATATCTCCTTGAAAATTGTGGAACCTAGGAGACAGACAGACATGTTCTCAATTTTCTGCTTTGTGGTAATCTACAAAAAATGGTCCATATTCCTTGGTTTCTCTAAGACCACTCATGAAGTATTGGAGGTGATTTCAGGTTAACATGACAACCACGCAAACAACCCAAGCTTGTATATCATACACTTCTTTTTGCAAGTCCTTGATTTAATGCCTCGGGGAATTTTTCAGCTGCAACATTTCTTTGCAGATTCCAGACTCCTACTCACTGTGTTATTTGAATCTCACCCCTCCTCTCCCAAGTCCACCTCCCCACCACCCCCCGCCACAAAAAATCTCTCAGCTTTTTATTCTCCTAGGTTATTTCCCTTTAAATCCTTCCAAGAAACCGCATTCCCTGCATTTTATTATGCAGAAAAATTTGACATTCCATTTGGGCCTGGCTTTGCATTAATAAAGATCCATGGGTTTCACACTGAGCAGTCAGAAGTCCTGGCTAAAACTTAGAAATGTGAGCCTTACTTTTCTTCTTCCTTCACTTGTCTTTACAAGTAGAAAAAAGGGGGAATAAAAATTTATTTAATTTATTATTATGAACCATACCTTTATTTTTTATGTTTGAATAGCTATGTGTTTTTCCTCACTTCTAAAAATCCCTTGATGGGCTGTTATGAGAACTTTCATGTCACTGGCTGACATGAAAAGTGTGGATAATACATGTCCAATGAATAAATGAATCAATAATTAGTTTATTAGCTAGTACATACCTTCTCCATTAATAATGTCTTCGTAGTAAAGACGATACTTGAATAGCCATTGAAGGATGCTCAGGGGATTTCCAAAAAGAGAAAACACTGTATATACTGATAACAATTACAATGCGGGAAATGAAAGAGCATGGGTTTCAAGCAATTATGAAAAGTTAAGGGTATAAGGCATATAAAAGTGTTGATAGTCCTATTAAATGGCTCAGGCTGCCATAGAAAAATATCCCAGACTAGGTGGCTTAAACACCAGAAATTTATTTCTCACAGTTCTGGAGGATGGAGACCCAAGAACCAGGTGCTGGTTAATTTGGTTCCTGGTGAGAACTCACTTCCTGGCTTGCAGATGGCCACCTACTCCCTGTGTCCTCACACGACACAGAAGAGAGAGCCATCTGGTGTCTCTTCCTCTTTTAGGAAGGGCACCAGCCCTATCAGATTAGGGCCCCACCCTTATGACCTCATTTAACCCTTATAACCTCACAGGTCTTATCTTTAGATAAAGTCAACTTGGGGGTTATGGCTTCAACATGAGTTTCGGGGGAACACAATTCAGTCCAAAGTATTCCACATCTGGCTCTTTAAATTTCATGCCCATCTTATATGCAAAAAAAACACATTGATTTCATCTCAACATCCTCAAAGTCTTAAATTGTTCCGACATCAACGCTAAAGCTCAAAATCTCATCTAAATATCATCTACATCAGATATACATGAGACGCAAGGTACAATTAATCTTGAGGTAAAAGTCCTCTCCAGCTAGGAGCTTGTGAAACCAGACAAATTATGTGTTTCCAAAATACAGTGGTGGGACAAGCATAGGATAGCTATTTCCATTCCAAAAGGTAGAAAAAAAAAGAAGGGAGAGGTGACGGGTCCCAAGCAAGTCCAAACCTGGCAAAGAAAATGCTGTTAGGTTAATTTTATGGGAAACTCCATTATCTAGGTGTGATATAGGACAGCATCTTTTAACTTACATTTAGATGTGTTGCAAAATAAATTGACTTATGAAAAAAAGTCAAATGTATAAGCACTGAACAACAGCTGAAGCTGAATGTAACGATGGCACAAATTTACAGTATGAAAGGCAACATTAAGCCCTCTGTAAATGCATCTAAATAGAAGCCTTGTCCAATTAAGAGCCAGCAAGGCCTCAGTAGGTTGGCCCTGTTATATTACAGGCATATCTTGGATCCAGCTCAGGAACAGGCAGCTATGTCTACAGCCAATCCCTTCTGTAACTCCTCTAATTTTTTTTCAGTTTCTTGTCACCAGTGATCCTGAGACACAGCAAGTCTGAAGCTTCTGAGGCAGAGAATCGGACTGAGCATGGGTGGTAACAAAAGTGGTTGCTTAAACCAGTCTGTAATGCAAGAGACAAAAGTACGCGATGGGGCAAAGGGAAATACCACACTTCAAGTGGGAGCTGAGCAGAAATAAGCCAAGAAAGGGAAAACAAATATATGTAAGCAGGAAGAGATTAGGGGGAGGAGGAAGAAAGGACAAGGAGGGCTACAGGAGAAAATGCTTGGTAATTCGTCTTGATTCCGCAAGATACCACGCCCCTGGATTGGTGATTTCTCCTACTGTGGTTCGTATACCTACTCATAAGCATGTTAGCTGAAGAGTGTTACCTGACACGTAAAAACCTGACCCCATCACAGTAAGCTTTTCTGTTTCCTTGGCTTGTCAACTGTCTGAATAAAGATGTGGCTTCTTCGTCTTCTTCTTTTCTGCAAGGCAGCTGTGTCCCGGCCTGCTTTCTCTGGCCAGCCAGCCTGTACTCTGAGACCTGGACCCTTGTGTTCACTCGTGGCGGCCTTTACCACAGATAAGCAGCCGAGACCCACCACCGACCAGGGCCTCCTTCATGTTGGACTTGGCAGCTCTTTTTACGAGCAGACACATTTTCTTGTATTATTAAAGAAACGTACACAACGTCTTCTTATGCGCTAATGTAAGATACATTCCTACAATCTTGCTGCAGATTACACACGGGGCGATATTAAGCAAGCATAGACTCTAAGCTTCAGTCACCAACGCCCAGGAGTATTTTGCTGCAAAACCTGCAGCTCTCTCATCCTAGATTCCTTGACCTCTAGCATGCAAGTCAGATCAAAGAAAAACAGGGGAAGAAAGGAAAAAGGCAATGTGGAACTAACATGGAAGAAAGCGCTCATTCCTCAGGGAGTGGGATACTCCAGTCTGCATTGCCTAAGTCATACCTGCCTTGGCTTCGTGCCGCAGCTTGTACCCTTTCCGCCAGAGGAACCTACAGATAGCAAGTCCTTGGCCTTAAATCCTTGAGCCCTTCCCATCCCCCGTCACGGTTCTAACCCATGTCCCTTAGGGAGCGTCTCTGACCCAAGACTCAGCTCAAACGCCTGTTTCTAGTCAAGGATTTTCATACACCTCCTCCTACCGCAACCTGTCTCTAGGTTCTCCTTCTTTTGTTTCCTCACATAGTTTTTGTGGACCCCTCTATCAAGATCCTTAAAATGACTGATAATTATTATGTATTTACCTGGCGGTTTTCCCAATTTATGGTTAAACTCTAAGCATCTGACAAAGGGGAAGCCCTCTGTAAAAGCCTGCCAATGAAAGAAATGAATAAAATAAACTTGCATCTCAAAAATACAGCATCACACTGGATGCATTCTGGTTCCTAATAACAAACAAGTGAGAGTTGCATAACTTAGCAGGTTGATGTGTCATAATATACGTATGGGAACACTAACGTCTAAATCCCCGTAGGTTCAAAACTATAAAAGCTATATAGGGTATTTGAAATGGAAATTACATTAAACAAGCACAATTTGGCAAAAATCAAATAATTGTGCTTCAGTGTAAAGCACTGGTACTTTTCATCTCTGAAAGAAGAATTCAGGTTTAAGTCAGTTTTTACATTGTTTAAGTGGTGACATCTATCCAAAAATGTTTGTTTTTTTTGTCTTTGTTTCAGTAGAAGTTTGCACAGAGCCCCAGTATACAATAAAAGGGTCATGAGCCTGTTTGGCAAACTTCATGAATGTTCTTTTGTGCTCTGCTCCATGAAGGCCCTTGATATTTGCAGTGAAAGTCAAAGGCTTCATCCAACACAATTTGAAAATAACCACTTATGAATTCTAAGGTTCTTTCTCATTCTTCACACCTTTGAATCAATAAAACTGAGTTCTATAGTAGACAGCATTCAATTGTTGGTATATTGTATTACCTGATGTATATTTCCAATGTTTTATTTCACTGTTCTAAATAGTTAAGGGCATCTTGTTATTCAAATACTACTGGTAAATATGTAAATGGTAAATCCATTTTTTTTTTAGTTTATCTAAATCCACACAAGTCTATCCGTTGGCCCAAAGCTGTAATATTGTATAACAAATCACCTAGGAGCAGCTTCCAGCAATAGACCAAACATTTCTGAAGAAAGCAAAATGATATCCTAGAATATGCTGTCAAAACCTCATCCCGTACCTGTGAAAAATACTTAGCCATATTGGAGCTCAAAAAAATAACTAAAATATTTTCAATATTACAATATGTTTCCCATTGTATATCCAATCTAATTTCAGCCCTCATATGCAAAGCTCATCTATAACAGCACTTATAGCAAACTGGCTGGGTGCTTTCATTCATTTTTATAGCTATTTGCATTGTACATTCATCATCTGAAACACAAAACAACATGTCTATGAAATAGAGTCAAATTTTGCATGCACAGCCTACTGCAATATGCAAAATTATCAAACTTTGAAGCTCATGGGGTTGGTGTTGGAAACTTACTAGGAGAAATGTATTTGGAGCTTTACCAAATCAATAACTTCCAAAATGCAGTTTAAAACATTTGTTAAAGTCATAATGCGTGCAGGTATTCACATCCTTAAACACAGGAATGTTTTGTATTTACTGGATGTACACGGAGATCAAAGTCTTTGTCATAAACGCTCTCAGTGTTTGAAGCAGTTCTTAGAGATAGAAGTCTGGCTTTTTTTTTTTAAGAGCATAAAATCACTTGCAAAAAACAGTGACCTATATTAATAGCATATTTAGAACCTTAACCAGTGCTTCCTAACACTAAACTTTACATCTAAGGCTTTGATATAAACCATGTTTAAAATATTGAAACTATTGTCTTACTTAATGAATGTAGCCTGCCAACACTTATTGCACACCTATCCAGTGCAGAATATTGCAGTAGGCATAAAGCCTGCTGGAATATTAAATTTGCAACTCATTTTCCAGAATGCTTTGGCAAAACCTTCATTTTTCTTCCCAAATTGTACTCTGTAATTAGTATATGCCTTTATGTTCATTAAGCACCACAAAATAATATCAAACTTGCCTGAGCTGAGAGTTTAAGCTCAATATCCACGCATTCTTGTTTGACTACTGTGTGTTGTGATGAATAGAGTTCCAGGTCATGAGAAGTTCCACCATCAACTGTTTAATGCGTAGAACGTGAGTCCCTTGTACAAGATAGATACATTAATGTCCTTGATAATTTAGTACTCATTTTAGCTAATATAGCGAACATTTTCCCGTTAAACTTTTAAACCAGAAATGTTTCAAATTTGCAGAACCAAGGAGAATGCACTTGCAGAAAGCCCACATATTTGGAAGTATTGATAAATTACAAAAATCATATGCTGGTTAGAGATCTACCCTCCAAACAATAGTTGATCAACCATAAAACCACTGCAGATGTGAAGACCTTGCATTGCAGGTCTATGTGACTATAACATGTATATTACCACAAGACTTTCTCTGGAAATGGGGTTAAAGGTATTTCTCGTATTTTGCATCCATTCATTCTGATTCAGCTCTTCTCTGTGAAAACAAGGAAAGAAAGGAATGGATGATCTTATGAAAGATAAGTCTCATCCATCCCACTCCATGCTCTCCCACCAGGGAGGGACTTGGGTGCACAGTGAAAAGGGAGGGTCCATGCTCATTAAAAGGGACATGATTGGAAACCAGAAGGTATCCTGTAAACAAGAGTTCTCCTTTTTTTTTTTTGCTGAAACAGAATGATTTTGTTTTGCTTAGTTTAGTTCCCACTTAAGCTAAATCTTCCTGGCAGTGCAGAGAGAAGACAGGGGAGGTTGGGTGATTGAAATGAGATTTCTGTTAGTAGAGGTTTCATTCCCAAACATGGAACCTCAGACCATGTGCTACAACTAATGGCTTTTTGTCCAAGAAGGAAACCTTCAGTTTGACTAGTTAGGATGTGTTCGTTGAATTGACATCAATATTTATGTAAAACGTAGCACAGCCTTCCTGCATTTAATTGCATTTTAGGAGAAAAAGGAGAACCTACCAGAAGTCATAAGAGGTCGCTGAAATGTCCCACAGTTGAGTGTGTGCCTTTGCTGAGAAATGAAAGTTATATTATGTGCTACCTTTTCATCTGTTACACGTCTTTGCCAGCTGCGGAGACATGTCAGGTGCCATTATCCCGCAAATGTTACTCTCTTTTTCAATCGCTAACCTCTTGTTGACAGTAATCAGGACTTGATGGAGGAGCCTTTGCAGGTGTTACATGATAGTTGGTGCTAGTGTGATATAGTATGTGACAGTTTTAGTATTACATCCTGTAGGATGATACATCATCAAATAATGTTTCAGATAATCCTTAGTCTTTCTGCAGAAAGGTAATTGTTACCCATCTAATAATATTTCCAGATGGCACAGTGGGTGAGGTGTGGGCTAAAAATAAAAGAAGACTAGGCTTAAAAAGTGAGGCCAGAGCAAAACGTGAAATAAAGAAAATTACCAGGGATTGTGCAGAAGTGCAAAACTCTTTTCAGAACTAGGATTGCGTAAGATGTTATGGCATAATATTTGGATAAAATAGAAGGACAACTTGAAATGTTCCCCACATAAGATTTCTTTTTAAGGGGCAAACATTGCAGTAAAAGTAAATAATGCTTTTCTTTATAAGTTTCAAGATGGAGTGCTCAATTTGCAGAAATCCCGGTTCCTGCAGATAACATCTTATGATTACTATCTGAATGTTGCAATATACTGTTCTATGGTTTTCTACAAATTTTGATTTGCTTAAGAGCAAAGTTCAAAGGATTTGTTATTAAAACTCATGCTTGTCTTAGTTAATTAACATTTGCTTTTACTAACTGGCATTGTTTCTCCACCAGAGTGTATCAAGATTTCTTTATTTATTGACCAACTAGCCAGCTCTTTCTGAGGATTCAATACATTCACTGCAACAGAGGTCATGGACTTTTAAAGTATTAAAAGCACTCTCAGCAATTATAGTGCTTCTTTAATAAACAAGCATATGACACCTACAAGATACATTTTCCAAACTTGCAAGAAAATATTTAGTAAACAAATATTCTATGACACTTACATTTTGAATTTTTAATCAGTGAAGGAATTTTTTTTCATGTTTTGGAGAATGAAAAAGTAAAGAAAAATGCCCTAAACTTTTTACAATCTCCATAAGCAATGTTTATATTTAAGTTCTCATAATATACCTCTAAATTTTATACTATATGCCTAACGAGTCCTTGTTTCTTACAAAATGGCAGAATGTTTATTGCAATACGTGGTAGACAGATTCTATTTCCTGTTGTTTTGTTTTCCACTGAATGAAACAGGACAACCAGAGTTATGAGACATCAACTTTTGACAACTTTTCGTAAAAAACAAAGCTGTAACTCAAATCTTTATCTTTGATTTGGGAAATTAAGAATTATAAATATTGCATTTGACAGTTTCTTCATTCAGATATTTTTGTCTTTAAAGCAAATCTACAGCATGACCTACTGGATGCATATAAATGTGCTGCTTTTTTCTTCTATTTAGAAATGATAATGGAGTTAGGTAAGTTTTCTAAAGTAAAGAGCAGTACACTTTATAAATTTGCACATATATTCAAAGTGTCTCTCTGAGATAAGAATGAAGAATATTCCCATTTTAACAAGCATGTAAAAAAATTCTTGGATGAGCTACAAAGTGATTAAATGAATTTATCCAAGTCTCAAAGCAAGTAAATAAAATAGTCAGGAAAATAAATTAGAGTATCACTTATCTCACAGGTATTTCTATTCCATTAGGCTTTAATTTGTATGAATAAGTTAGTGTTTTCTGTCTAAGTTTGTGGCTATAAATTTAAAAAAATGGCTTCAGGCTTTTTTTGACTTGATTATAAATCAATACAATTTATGGGTAATAAATGCCTGTCCAAATACTGTCTTTCAGTCATTTCAAATATTCCAAGCTATGTATCTATCTATCAATCTCTTGATCAATCATCTATCTGTCGCTATCTGTTTCTTTTAAGGCACAGGATTTAGGAAGTAATGGGTCTTGGAGGGGATGATAAGAAATGACCTAACATGTTCTTCCTGGAGTGATGAGGAGCCTTCAGTAGCCTCATTACCAGATGAATTACCAAGGTGAGAAGGATGTACCTCTCACATTTAGCCTAATTTAAGATCTCCAAGTATGGAAAGTATAAGCTGTAAGTTTATACCTTAATTTTTATTACAAAAACTTTCAGGGCTTTTACTTAGGTCTGCACTGCTTGTTAATTTAGCCATAATTTCTTTGGATGCTAGGGGTAATTCTTAAATCATAAGATAAAATGAGCTAGTATTGAATAAGCCTAATTTTGCCAAAGGGTTCTACATTCTTTTCTTTTTTTTTTTTGTATACACATATTTTAAAACTTTATTCTTTAAGCACAAGCTATGTTGTTACTCTTATTTTGTACTCTGCACTCATTGTCTTATAAAATCTTTACAAAATACTTTCAAAACTTATCTACTACCTTCACAAATTGAGAGATTAGAAAACTGAAGCCCAGAGAGATCGCTTAATTTGCCTGAGGTCACACAGCTATTAAGTTGGTGAACCTGAATAGGGAAACCAGGTCCACTTGTTGCTCAGGTTAATGTTGCCCTAGGCAGATGGCTTTGGTAAACTGCTTAAGACAAACCAAATAGGTATGCTTTTTAGTAGGATCCTTTCATAAGACTATACTGTTTTGCTGTACTTTTTTTTTTTTTTAACCTAACCCATGCGTCAGTCAAGAAAAATATACTTCCTGGTCACCACGGAAACTTCTATAACAGCAAGTGATGGTGATAATGATGATATTAACCCTTAAAAGGACATCAGAGTGATTGTTTCATACATATCGTGTTAGCACATTAAGTGATACTTCTTATTTATTTATATTTTTAATTTATTTCTGGTTTTGGTATTTTTTTCCCTTCAAAGTCTTCATTCTCTATGTACTTAACTTAAAAAACTTAAAATTTTCCAATATTTACCAATCCTTCATTATACAAGCTAATATTTCTACTTGACACCAATTTCTGAGCAATCCTAGACTATGGTTGCACTCAAAAAATCATTGTTTTGTTTTTTTTTTTTAATTTTGGCCTGAAAAAAAAATGTAATAAAGATCGCTGTCTTAGCTATTTCTTTCAAATTGCTTCCAATAACTTGATATCTACATTTTCCAAAGTGTCTGTATTCATCTTCCATCCCTCCATACTGAGAAAGAGGTCAATTGAATGCAACATCTTGGCTTCAGCTTATGCACGATTCTATTGATAATTAGTGTCAAGAGAAATGTTCTTGAATTTCAATTTTAGCAGATATGTTTTCCTCTTGAAGTTTCCATGCCAATTAATATTACTAGAGGGTGATTTTCCCTTGAAATTGTCTTTTGAAAGAACTTCTCTGTTTAACTTGTCCAAGAGTAAATATATACATAGAGAAATGAGATCTTAGCTCAGTTAAGAATTAATCGATCTATAAATTTCACTCCAGAATGTATAAATATCCAGGAAAACGTACTTAATCAAAATGAAATCCTTAGTTTTTCAAAAATAAGAAAGAAGAAAATAAGGAAAGAAGAAAGGAAAGAAAGACAGAAAGAAAGAAAGAAAGAAAGAAAGAAAGAAAGAAAGAAAGAAAGAAAAAGAAAGAAAGAAAGAAAGAAAAGAAAAAGAGAAAGAAAAGAAAAAGAGAAAGAAAAGAGAAGAATTTTTGAACATTAATAGAAGTAGAATATTGTAGTCCAGGAGTTTTATGGCTGGTAAAATTAGTGCCCCTCTTTGGATATTTCAGAATTTCATTCCAGGTGTGAATAACCTCAGAACAGGGAGACTTTCTGCAAAGTGAATTAGCTCTAAATTACTAATAAAAAACAGATTGTATTTAGGGGCAGAGTTAGTATGGGAATTGAAATTCCAAGACCGCACATTATTGTTCACTCCGGGATATTGTGTTAGGTAACAGCAAAGAAAAAAAGGAACAGTGGAAAGGCCAGTAGTCTTAACATCTAACACCAGAACATGTTTTAAGTGTGAGCGCTAATACCCAAAGGGACTGGAGTCTGGATGTCCGCCTGCTTGATCTAATCCCATAATGTAAGAAATGAAAGGCAGTTGACAGAAGCAAGCGATTTTTATTTTTTTAATTTCCTGTCATTATTCAGGTGGTCCATGTGAGGTACAAAAAGTCAGTTTTTATTAGTTGAGTCCACGTATTTGTATTTCCACCCTAAAACAAAGCAAAACAAAACAAGTATGATGGCTTGTCATCTCTTCCTTTTTATGTTATGATGCTTTTCCTACTAACCCCACTGTGTTGTGAACATATTGAAGCACAGGAAAAGCAATGCAGTAGTTTGACTGGGTGTAGATTGAGAAAATGTTTATGAAAATAGAAAAAGGTTCTTCTTAGAACAACCAGCACCTACTTGAGTATTTCCTTTCTTCTAGCTTCACTACCCAAAGGCCTGTATCTATAACCATTTCTAACGCTATGTTTTTGACCTTTTCACTAGAAAAAATTATTTGAACTATGTAAAATACCAACTTGTTCATCCAACATATCCTTTTCCTACTGTGTTTCAAGCTTTTTTAAAGTAAAGAAACTTTTGTTGGTTTAGAATTACACAGAACTGGTGAAACAGAAGAAATACTGAGATCTGTAGATCTCCGAAATGTAGCCAACCAGGCTGTGAATGAACCAATTAAAAAATCTTGGTGCATAGAGGTGGGATAGAGAAGATGAGTTCCAGAACAGACAGATTACAAGACTGGGTTTGTTCAGCAGATTGTAACTAAAAACTGAAAATAAAAGTTTAATTGCTCTGAGCAAAGGAGGCTTTAAGAGTCAATGTATTGACCAAGAAGGAAGAGAGATGAAATTAGCTGGAAGGAATGGAACTCTGAGGGAAGAGATCATTTCTAATAGAAAGTTAGATCACATTTCTGCTCTGGGATATAAAAACAAACAAATGAAATAATAAAAAAAAATCACTATTCCCCAATCTTCAAGAAAGCATTATGAATAATAGCAATTTGGTGGATGCAACACAGTTTTGAGTATGGCTTCAAGAAAAGTACAACACAAAGACAATGCCACCTGCAGGAAGCTCTCCACTCCTGGATTTTGTATCCAGTCAGGTTGGGTACAAGCAGCAAGTTTGGTAACAGTGCACACAATGGGGATGGTGTTCAACTTCCTCTAAGTTCTGTCCTCATGATTCTTTAGAATGACAATCCTCAAAGCTTGGGAAAAGAAATCTGTGTGTTGTTTTAAGATTTTTATTTTATTTTAATTTTTATTGGAGTAGAGTTGATTTACAATGTTGTATTAGTGTCAGGTGTACAGCAAAGTGAATCAGTTATACATATACATATATCCACTCTTTTTTAGATTCTTTTCCCATATAGGCCATTACAGAGTACTGAGCTCCCTGTGCTGTAAGTAGGTCCTTATTAGTTATCTATTTTGTATATAGTAGTGTGTATATGTCAATCCCAATATTCCAGTTTATCCGCCCCCCTTATCCCCTGGCAACCATAAGTTTTCTACATCTGTAATTCTATTTCTGTTTTGTAGATAAGTCCATTTGTACCCTTTTTTTTTAGATTCCACTTGTAAGCGAGTCAGACAGAGAAAGACAAATATCATATGATATCGTTCTATGTGGAATTTCAAGATTTTTAAATCTTTTAAAAACATCTTGAAATAAAAATTATCCAAATCTCTATTGCAGGTATTTAAACACTATTCTTTTGCTAGTCTCAAATATTGTGAATAGTTGTGAGTTATGTAACAAATAGTTGAATAAGTAAATTCAAGTGTGTTGCAGGTTGTTTTCAATATAATATAGTTCACAGTTTACCCTTGTAAGCATCAGGGTGGCAGGACGCTGGGTACAATCATAAGAATATATTGTCATTGCAAAAATCATCCATCAGATTGAGTCTCCAGTATTTTAGAAACATCGGTATTGCAGTAGTGCTGTATTAAAAACTATAGATTGTTAGACACTGAAAAATAAATCACCCTAGGTCAGAAAAGAGAGATACAAGTCTCCAGGAGAGGACAGAATATTAAAATAAAATAAAACAAAACAAAAGCCAAACTGGAATTAAACAATTACTAGATTCTGATATTCTACATTTGCATATGACGAATGAACAAGAGTCATTTGAGAACCCTAAATCATCATTGCTTTGGAGGTCAATTCTCTCAGATGAAGATTTTATAAAGAGAAGTAGGTTTTTCTTCTGTCCTTCAGAAGGAAGAAAAAAGAAGAAAGATAAATTCCTAAACCAAATATAGGGCACAACCTGGGATCCAAGGCCATGTGACAGTAAATAGCAAAAAAAGGCCAACCAACAAAGACAGAACTATTGCTAAAGGGCTCAAACGTTAGAGTTTAGAATCAGCCATAATACACAACTCAGGATTATGCTTTTATCCACTCAAAATAGCAGAGAGAGATAATCTCAGGGAAGGTGGATAAAGATAAGAATTTTAAAAATCAAGCGAACTAGGAAGCACCAGCAAAAAAATCTTT
This sequence comes from Balaenoptera physalus, assembly GCF_965194825.1. Taxonomy (NCBI): domain Eukaryota; kingdom Metazoa; phylum Chordata; class Mammalia; order Artiodactyla; family Balaenopteridae; genus Balaenoptera; species Balaenoptera physalus. The sequence goes on from NC_138899.1 coordinate 6,981,359, forward strand.
AAATTCATGTGGATTGGAATAATATCCTCTTTTTTTCCTCTTGCATAAATAAGCAAACAAACAAACCAAAAATTAAAATACCATGGGCCTGAGAATTGGTGCAAAATGTAATAGAGATTAGCATGAGTCACGAGCAGACCTTCCCGCTCACTCTCAGAAGATGAGATGGGCTGATAGTTTGTAGGAAAGGCTGCAGATCCCATCAGGTTTAGTGTGTCTACCAGAATATCTATTTAGGTTTCCTCAATAGAGTGAGAAATGGAACCCAGGCTCATGTACTTAATAAACTCTCAAATAAGAAGACTATGATTTAAAAAATTATGAAAGGTATTCTGAGCTTTGTGTATCATTAGATTTAAACACATAATCCTTCAGTCACAAGAGCACTTTAACATCACCTTACCTATGTTTATGAGTTAACATGGTGTTTCCAAGAACCTGATTGAAGAATAAAATATAAGGCAATGCATCAAACAGTGTTTAATACCTTATCATTGTTGCTCCCAACAATTAGTTCTCCAGTCACCTTAGGGTCTTTATTAGACACTCTGTATTCTCATATCTGTAATCCCACATTAGTCATTGCTTAAATGAGTTAATTTTTGTAAAGTTCTGAGAACACTACCTGGTACTTGGTGAGCTTTATGTAAATGTTTTTAAACAAATAAAACCCCCTTCTTCCTGTTCATTTTAGAGGTCATGGTCCATAGATTTGACAATGCCTTGATCAATTTCCTAAACTCATTTTCTCAAGCTTTATTTATTCATGCGCTTGTTTATACACTAGAAAAAAAATCCAGAGATTGGAAAGGAAAAAACAAAAAATCATTGCCATTTCCCTACCTAAACTAGGCTTATGAGCATCCCTGGGAAAACAAAGGACCAGGTAGCGAGTGGTCCATGTAGCATTGTGATCAGCAAGCATAGGTGAAACCTCCAACCTCCCGGGACATTCAACCCAACAGAACAAATGCTTTGGTCAGCACTACATTCTCTTTCAGCATTGAACACTAACTTTCTCTCCCTTTCAGTGACAAACTTTTAGAAAGAATTTTCTACTCTTAATGTCCTTATTTCCTCAGCTCTCCTTACCTGACTCTAGTTTTTCTTACCCTGAACTTGACTTTGTTAACCTTTAGTTTTGACTCTGATTTCCCTTGACTTCTGTGCTTTCCTTTGCACTTTCCTCTTTGTCTTCAGACACCCCTTCACAATTTCTGTTTTCTGGATTTTTGTTATGGACTGAAGTGTTTGCCCCCTAAATTTATGTATTAAATCCCTAACCCACAATGTGACTGTACTTGGAGGTAGGAGGTTAAATGAGGTCAGGAGGGAAGGGCCCTAATCCAACAGGACTACTGTTCTTTTAAGGAAAGAGAGAGAGAGGGAACCTTGATCTTGGACTTCCAACCTCCAGCACTGTAAGAAGGTATATTTCGGGTAAGTTTCCCAGTCTGTGGTGTTTTGTTATGACAACCCTGGCAAGTAAGTATAATCACCTTGCTCTTTCTATTTCTTAAGTATTATATTTCACAATGTTCTTTTTAAGGTCATCTTTCTCAGTTTCCACATTTTCTCCATAGGTAGTGGCGTCCACTCTCAAAACTTACACCAGCGTTTCGATGTAGACCGCTTGCAAATTGGTGTCTTCATCCCACCACTATTCTTCGTCCTTACCTTCCAGCAACATACCTGTCATCTTCACCCACAGGTCTTGCAAATCCTTCAAATTAAACATGTCTAAAACTTAGTTCGTCATCTCAACTCCTTTACCCCACTCCCCAAATTACTATTCCCCCCATTTCTGACTGTGATAACTTGTAACTGTACAAGCAAGACCCCTGCAGAGCAATCCTCTTCTCACATCCTCACCATGCCCCTGCCCTGTGGCTGATAGGTAATCAAGCATCAAGTCCTTCAAATTCTGCTGAACATCTTTTTCAAATCTGCTTAACTCTCACAGTTCCGTACCACTAATACCCAGCCCTCGCGGCCACTGTTTTTTCTCACCTTGGCAATTGCAACAAATTCCCACCCTGTCTCACTTTCTCCATTGCTCTCCTCCTTTCCATTCCCCCCACTGGTAAGTAAAATTTGATAACGTTTAATTCCAGCTTCAAGTATCAATACTTCGAATTCTTTCCAATATCTGCAAGTTTAACTGCCTTATATGATCCCGTATGATGTACCTCTCTTCTTGCCAACCTTTCTCTTGTAATTCATATCCCATCAACTCTGAATTTCCTTCCATTCATAATATTTAAAGAAGGGACTCTCTTGAAATTTGAAAAGAGTAATTTTAAACAATCAAAAAGTTAATCTAGGTAATAAGTTTTATCAGCTTAGATGATATATGTTTGAAATATAAAGAAGTTTATGAAATATGGATATCCATATCAACCTAGGCTAGAGATAGAATGGCACAAAATAATGATAAGAGCACATACTAGTTTATGTATTAGTAATGTTTTCTTGATTGCAAGCAACAGAAATTGACTTACTATTTGTTTTTGGGAGGGAGGGGTGGTACTGTAGTAGCTCACAGAATTAAAATAAGAACTTAGCAGTGAAGCCAGAGAGCTAGGGGAGAAACCTGGATAACACTAGAAAATCAGATATGGGAGTTTGTAGATTTTTGCCTTGAGAACTCTGCTTTTGGTGATGTTCAACATAAGTGACTTCCGGCTTTGAGGCTCTCCATCCCAAATTTCAGATAACTGGGCATGAGAATCTGATTGTCATCTCTGCAAAGAGGTATCTGCCCCAGGATCAAATTGCTAAGTCCACTCAGCATGCCACAGAGCAGAGGACACGGTCACTGGCGCCATTCATATCTATTTGTAACCAAGTCATTTCCAGAGGATGAGGACTCACTTTATCAATTAAATACTAACTGGGCCTTTTACACTAGTCAGTATTTGGTGTAAGTTTTTGTTTAAAGGAAGTGCTGTAAAGATCTCGTGAACTTTGGGTTTGAATGAATAACTGACCTTTTCAGAGTATGCTTTAGCAAGTGATGTTGGGAGAGGTATGATATGAGAAGAGTTTCATTAATTATTCTAGTTACCAGCCAAGAAGGGAGAAAAGTGTAAAAGCTTTCTTTTGCAGCACAGCAGGATTCCTTCTATGTTGATTCAAGATGATTTATAATATAGCCCGAACAGACAAGAGGAGCCAGATTTTTCTATATCTAGAATTGCATTACAGTGAGCACCTAAATATTTTATGTTCTTAAGGGGTATTTGAACAAAGTCTGTAGATTGTTTTGTCTTTCTAGGCACAGTCTTTGGCCTAAGGCATGCCCACCTGCTGGGGCAGAAGCCACCAGCATGCCTTAGAAAATGCAAGGCAGCTAAGCCGTGCTATCGTAGCTCCTCCTCGCCTGCACATTCAACCTCATACTCCCCTCTGCCTCTCCAAACCCCTTACCTGGAAGCTGCGTGGGAGCCTTTTATTACTGAAAGGGCGCTGAGAATATGAAACAGCTGGTCATGTCTAATGTCTTAAAGACGCACACATGCTCACTTTTTATTTAATGCCCTGCTGGTAATTTGAACAGATGCTTACTGCGATGCAACATGAGTCATCTGAAAAGTATGTATCTCAGTACGGCTCAAAAATTTCAGAGGAAATTTACATAACTTTTTTTTTAAACGAAACTAAAAATACATATACAAGTGATTATAGGAAGCAAAGAGATTTCACCTAAAATCAAACAATTAGTGAAGACTTAATTGCATGTGCCTGATGTCTTTCATACCAGGATTTGTTGCTTTTTTACTGAAATAGGGGGATAGTTATTTTAACCGTGCAAATGTAGTATGCTCAAATCTAATCAGTTTGCAGCGTGACAAAATAATCTGTTGCATTGCCGATTCACCAAGGTATTTCAGCCATTTGGGAATAATGCAAATTTTTAAATTTACTATCATTTAAAATACGTTGGAAGGAATTGTGATTAAAGGGCTTAAAATACTTGAAAAGCATACATACTGAAACAGTATGTTAAAATAAGAGGAAATTATTTTTTAATTTATCTGCTTTATTTTTTAAAGAGCTCAGTACCAATAACACTACATTTTATTGTTTTTACAAAGGTGCCTGCAATCATCACTGTCTGACTTGCAACTTTTACATGCTCATCTGTCATGTTTTCTAATATGAGCAAAACAACTAGATTTGGGCATTGCCTCACTAATTTTGGCGTTACCTTTTGTCTTATTTAAAATACTGACATTACTAAAGATTTCTTACTGCTTCTGACTTTGGGGATCAAGAGTATAAAAACTGATTGTTTGTTTTAAGAGAAGAATGAGGAACAAAATGATTTTTATAAACTTTGATGTTTTTTCCTAATTGCTCTATATCTCTGTCCTCATAAACGTAATATCTGAATAATGCAAGATTTAAAAGAAATCCTCATATGTCATCCAAATGAAAGGATGTATAATTTAGGATTAGATGTGGCTATAAGCAAAATGAAATTAGTACCAGTTTAAACAAGACAGATGTTTACTTCTCTATCATATTAACCAAGTTTAGATACAGGCATCCCGAGGTGCGGAAGCACTGCACAGCAGCAGAGATGGTTTCTCCAGCCTTGCTGCTCCGTTATGCATAACTTCCATTACCAAGGTCATCTCATGGTTGGAGATGCAGATGGAGTTTGAGCCATCTGACCTACATTGTAGCCACCAGAAAGGTACTGAGAAATATTCGCTCTCCCACGAGGGCACAAAATTTGCTTTTATCCCCAGTAGCTAGACCAGTCATGACACTCATAGCTATGAGAACATCTGGGAAATATACCCAAATAAATGTATGTGGGTATATTTTTATACAGAAAGGTGTCAAGAGATACAGAGTAGAATCTGCCCAATTCTCCAAATTTCAGTTTTACTCAACATTTTATACACTGACTTTTGGTGGGAATGCAAAATGTTGCAGCTGCTATAGAAAACAGTATGGAGGTTCCTCAAAGTAGTAACGTAGAACTACCACATGATTTACCAATCCAACATCTAGGTGTTTATCCAGAAAAATTGACATCAGGATCTCTAAGAGATATTAACGTCCCCATGTTCATTGCAGCACTAGTCATAATAGCCAAGATGTAGAAACAACCTTAGTGTTGAATGATCAGATGAATAGGTAAAGAAAAGGTGGTACAGACATACAGTGGAATACTATTCAGCCTTTAAAGACAAGGAAATCCTGAAATATGAGACATTATGGACACACCTTGAGGACATGATGCTAAGTAAAATAAGCCAGCCACAAAAAAATAAAACAAATTTAAAATATAAAAATCATGTGCAGAAAAAAAAATGAGAGGATGGAAAATTATACCTATTGTCTGTTGAGCCTAGTACCTGGTCTCTGTTTACCAAAACGTGGATGGGGAAAGAACACCGTTGTGTTTTAGTGCATCAACTTCAAAATGCTGAGGGAAGATTTTTGCCCCTTGATCTGTGATGGAGCGATGAACAGAAGCTTGGATTCCTTGAGTGGCAGATGCAGCTAGCTTTTCTTAAGGAGTTTTCAAAATGAAGATGTGGGGAAATGGACCTCAAGGGAAAGGTTCCATCTTACCAAAGAGACAGAAGTAGTTCAGGTCAGACAAAATGTCTTGAAATAAATATTAGGAAACATAAGCACCTAAAAATCTGTAAATTTTCCCAAAATTGTTGGTTCTCTCCTAAACTGCAAATGTGCAAACCAAGATTCCAAGAAACCCAGCAGAAACCAATAGCTAGGATGCTAAATGTCAGAAAGTGGTTTCAGAAGTTAGCCACCTTTGGAGTTCAATGCCAGCACAGGGGAAGGTGTCTTGATTAATATTACAGGTCCTCAGTTGGACCCCAGAGGGTCAGGGCAGAGGAGGGGGGACTATACATAGGAATAAACTATGACCCGAGAGTAAGAGCAAATCTAAATAGATCCGTCCTAATAAATCTGAAAATACCACACATAAAATTTCAATGAACATAAGCACACTTGGAAAAACAAGATATTGTGAGAAAAATGTAAAATATCAATTAAAAATAACTGTCTATTGAGACTGAAAACATATGCAGGTTTTGGAATCACTAGATACCGAACAAAACATAAATTGGTATCACTCATGATAGTCTAGATTAAATTATGGCAATTGACAATCTTAGAACTAAACCTTGAGAGGATCAAAGTGACTCACTAGTATTCTAGCTGCCAGAGAGAGATTTAAAAAATAAAATGAATATATTTACTTAAATCTACATGTAGATATTTAGTATCATATTCTTGTTACACTAAAGCCACTTTGTTCCCTTTATTACAAATGGAAAGCATACCTGTTTTTCTGTTCTTTACACACAGAAGTGGTGTAAGACTGTTGACTATTGACTAAATTGTTCACTAAAGGTTATAGAAAGCAACACCAAGTAGACCTGAATTATAAGAGAAACAGGTTGGTGAAGGGGTAAGATATTTGAAAGGGCTGTTTACACTGTTTCTTCAAAATAAAATAACAGAGAGTTCAGTTAAATAAATAATTTTCATCGACTATAAAGACTCCATTTTCGTTAGGAGTAAGTGTGAAAAAATGTGCAAAATTTGGACACAGAGGATAAATTTTAATAGGTTATTTTGTTTGCATGGCAAGACTCCCAGCCACATTATACTATCACCTGGAAAACTAAACACTTCTGCTTCCAGTGATTATGTACCCAAATATACTTCCAAAAAAATAGTCAGCGTTCTTTAAGTATATCACTATTTCGTAAGTTGCTCATTTAAAGAAAAATCATGGTCCTCAGATTAATACCAATCTATTGCAGTTTGTGAATTGATCATTTTGATTCAAAATTCAATCTGAAGATAGCTGTGAGATAACCACACATTGTCTCCCTGAAATATTTCAGATAGATTTTTCCTTTATTTATGCACCTATTTTCTACAATTTTATATTTCATTCTGATTGTAAAACACACCCACCTTTTTATGCAGTGTAAAGCATAATTTGGCAAACATCCGAATAGTTTGATCAATAAAGACCTCAAACTAATTATTTGGATTATAAAATAAAACTAGTCTTGAATTACAGAATTTACTAACTTCATTGTCAATTTAGGTAAAAAAGCTACCTTCTCCTTCATATCTCCTGTTCAACTACATGAAAAGGGGAACCTGTTATTTTGTGGTTACAACAAGGCCAAATAGGCAAAATTGTTTATAATACTCTGTCAATCCACAAATAAATATATCATATAAAATCAGATGTAAATGAATCAGTAATAATATTTTATAAAATGTGTTATATGTCACAAACAAAGGTTAACTATTGGATATACGAAAATGAGTAATACATGCTTCTAAGGTTGTCCCAGGCTAATAAATTCAAGATGCTTTTAAATATGGAATGCTGATGGTGCTGATACTGTGAGGACCATATTTTGAACCCTATTTATACAGGGGCTGGAGAAAATGACAGGAAGTGATGTTGTAAAGAAAAAAAAATAGCAACAAATAGATTTATGAATAGGCGAAGTTGAAATAACACAAGTAAAATTAATAGTACCTTGAAGGGAATCAAAAAATAGAGGGCAAATTGTTTTAAAGATAGGAAAATTTCCTAATAAAAAAGAAGTGTACTAGAAATTTTTTAAAGTACAAGTTTTAAATTGATTTTTGAACTATTATTAGACTACAAGTGAAAAGTACACTACAGATATAATTCTTTAGCCAGTTAGATGTACTTTAAAGTGTAAACATTTGCTTTTCATTTTTTCATAACTCTTTAGGCACCTAGTTAGTAATGATAAAACATCTAAAGGGCAGACAAACCAAGCTGTCTCAGACAGAGTGGCCAACAATGGGGTGATATTTCCCCCCAAGATCTGCAAAGTAGCTGTGAAACAAGAACTTTATAGTCTGCCAAGTTTGTCATTCATAGAGGCACAGGCTAACATCATCCAATGTGAACAAACTTGGCAACAAGAAAAAGAAATAGTTCTTGTCAGTGAAATATGGTCAAAGAAAAGTTAAATAAAAACAACTCAAGAATTGAGAAACCATGATAAAATACGTGGTGTTCCGTAGGAATCAATTTAAGTATAAAAGTAATACTAAATAACCATGGAAACCATTGTTACTAAATTGAATAACAGTGTTATAGACCTGGAGAACTGGGACCTAATATAATGGACAGTTTTGAAATGTAGGGGCAAAGTGGGAATATATCAATGCCGATGGTTTCCACAATGGAAAGCCTGTTACTGAGATGCGAGGATACATAACACCACGACAATCCCAAACTTTTAATGTCTTTAAAAAATTATCTTCTTAACATCAGAAACAATAATTCATGTGAGAAATCCTATTATATGTTCAGTAATTTTTATATTTTGTTTTTAGCTTTATATCAATTTCAAGTAAAATTAAGGTAACAACGCAATTCATTATTTTAAAATATCATATATGATATGATAACATTTACAATATAATCTTAAGTATCCTCTGTCAACTTTGTCAATCTTTATATATTGCTATATATTTATACAAATATTTTTAGAATCATGTGTAGCTAATGTTAACCTCTAATTCTGATGGAGAGATTGGAAAGTTTTCTTTTTCTTTCTTTATCTTCTACCGTGTTTCACATTACTTAAATTCTTTATATTAAGTAAGTAAGTTTTGCTCAAAACATTACTTTTCTAGGAAATTTTCTAAATAAAATTTTAACAAAAATTTCATGTGGGAAAAATTGAACTCTTTTGATAAACGAATTAAATATATCTGCTTCTGGGCAAAAAAAAATCCAGTGTAAATTATTTGGTTACACAGACCATTAGAAATATTTCCAGAGCATGTCATATGTGCAATTGAGCCATGTGGAACTCGACAGTATAATTATGCAAAGTTAAAAGCTTAAGACTGTGTGTATGTGAGTTCACATTGGTTATGACTGTGAGCTTCTTTGTGAAGAAAGCTAAAAATTTTTTAAAAGCAATTTTTTTTGTATCTAAATAATATTGTTTGGAGAAATCATATGAAGTCCAAAGTTTTTAATAACTTTTCTTAATTAGCAGGGAGATATCACTGCTAACAATAATCTTATAGGATACAAATATGTATATATATGTAATGTAAATATATATATATATATATATATATATATATATATATATATATATATATATATAAAACATAAAAATAGAACTACTCTATCCAGGATATAGGAAAAAACCTCCTGCACTTAATTTATCTCCTGTCCCTGGGGTGGGACCTGAAGTACTTCTGTGCACCACCAAGTTTTGTGGCATACAACTGGAACTTCTCTAGGTCATGGAATGATCAACAAGCCACGAGAAAAGAAAGCTTCGAGAAATAATCTCTGCTCTATTTACAGGTCGTCAAGCTGAATATACTCACTTGCCCATTTCAGGCCCATCTCACTTAAATTTTAACTTAGAGAGTTATGTATTTCAAAAAATTACATTCAGGCATAACGAGCAACAAAATAACTGATAAGGATAAAAAAAGGTATAGATATTGAATAATTTGAAATATTTCCTTTTTCGTCCCATTTATGTTTTCATTTTTATTTTTTGAATTTCATTTTACTTATTTTTTTATACAGCAGGTTCTTATTAATTATCTATTTTATACATATTAGTGTATATATGTCAATCACAATATTTATGTCAAAACATTTCAACATAAATCATTGTATATGTATGTTATTTATACATACATATATACATTTTTTTAATTAGTGGAGGTTTCAATCAATAATTCTTTGTTGTACCTTTCCTAATTAATAAATTGATCGATTCTGTGACTTTAATTCATTTTAATAACTTCCTTATATCATTTAGACACAGGTAAACATAGGCATTATTCATGAAGATGATCCAATAGACAGATCATGGTTCTATATTGACTGACTACATTTCTTTTTTTTTTCTTTTTCTTTTTGGCCACTTTGTGCAGCTTGTGGTATCTTAGTTCCCCGACTAAGATTGAACCGAGGCCCATGATAGTGAAAGCTCTGAGTCCTAACCACTGGAGCACCAGGGAACTCCCGACTAACTACTTTTTTGACTACAGAAAAATTATGTAACCTCACGTTACAAAATATTTTGCAAAGCGGATAATGTTGTCAGCCAGTAAAAAATGCTGGGTAATTTAATGAGTATACATATTATCAGAATTAACCTGAAATTTATATTTTTTCCTAGAATGAAATGTATACCATGTCAGGAACATAAAAATATAAATCCATTATGAGTAAAGAAGCATGAAAAAATCTAACTGTTAAACATGTGAGTGTTTGTATTATTTCAGCAATAAAAAAAATTTGTATGTTTCACAAATCTCCTCCAAGAAGACTTAATATCTGTACCATTCTTGTATTTTTGTAAAAGCAGGTAAACATTTATCAGTGAAGTCCAAATATTGTCCCTTCGATTTTACTTTGAAACATGCATTTTTCTACTGTAGGCAAATATTAAAGAAGAGTAGTAGGTAATGAAAGGATACAATTCTTGGATAAAATGATAACTTAATAAAAGGAGGAATATAAATAATACAAATTAAAGTTGGGTCCAGACTATTACATCTCTTTATGAGAATGTGGTCAGCCATAGACAAGCATGCTGTCTGAAAATCACGCAGCTGAAATTATGTCACATGGAGACTGTATTACTTTTCTGGTGCTGTCTCAATTTGGGGCCACAAACTGAATAGTTTAAAACAAAAATGTACTGTCTCAGTTTTGTAGACTAGAAGTCCAAGATCAAAACATTGGAAGGGTTGTCTCCTCCTGAGGGCTGAGAGGGGGAATTTGTTCTATACCTCCCTCCTTGCTTCTGGTGGTTTTCTGGCATCTTTGTTTTCCTTGGATTTTGGCTGTATCATACCAATTTCTGACTCCGTCTTCATTTGGCAATACTTCCATGTGCATATCTGTGTCTAAATGTCCCTTTTTTTTAAGGACATCAGTCATATGGGATTAGGGGCCCACCCTACTTCTGTATGACCTCATTTTAGCTAATTGCATTGCAATGACCCTGTTTCCAAATAAGGTCACATTGTGAGGTGCTGGAGGTTAGAACTTCAACATATGAATTCTGAGGGGGACATAATTCAACCCATGACAGAAATCTTCTGTGTTAAATGGCAAAGCTTTAAATTCTGAGGCACAGCTAGAAAACTGATTCCTGGGATCCAGACGGTAATCCTGGCTCATATATCAATCACGGGATAGTTAAACAATTTTTAAGACAGAGATTGGGACAACAATGCCAATGGCACATATGTAGGCATTGGTAGGAGACAAAAGCCTGAAACAAAGGGCAAGAATGGTGGTAGCAGCAGATTCCAAATATCAGGCAGTAATAAATCATGGTGATGCATAACGTAACTAGGGAAATGAGAATTTCAGTGGAAGTGCAGGAAGCATTTAGCAAAGCTCCATTTGCCACCAAGCCCATAGATAAAAGTACTGGGATGATTGGTAAATACATCTGCAGGCCACTGTAGTTGGAAGAATGAGAAGAGCTCAGACCCTCCAAGTAAGGAGAGAGAATGGGGTTCAGCCCCCGGGACACCGATTGAGTATGTGAAAGCCTGGAGATAAATTCACATCAGGACACATTGCAGGTCTAGCTGACCATATGCTGCCCTGAATTACCCAAATGCTGATGAGACAAGATGAGATTGGGCTGGCTCAGGAAAGCTTCCTTCTCCTTCAGACCTTTCTTCCCCACTAATTGAACTCTTTGTGCCAATCAAGAACAATAACACAGACACTATTTTCTTCCACCTCTCCAGAGCCAAGCCTAAGAAAACGACTAGGGAGAATGGAAGACCAACATCCCCTCATCCGAGGACACTGGTAGTATTGACCAGGAGATTTAATGGCTCATTAAAGGGTTGACATTAGTTGTAGCTTACTCTTGGAGGTGTTCACAGTCCAGTCAGAAGAGATGGTAAAAATCATCTTCCTTTGGGACACTAAAGGTCCTGAGTCCTGCATAGTTATTGCCTAGCCTTTCAGAAACACAAACTAGGGCAGTAGACATCTGAGGCTAACCTTACCTGGTAACTTAGATATAAAAACTTAGGGAAGGTTTCCCCTGTTTTCTCTTCTTCATAAACCTATGAATACTATGACTCCGGTACTAGTATTTTATCAAAGGAGGGCAGAAGAATGTAGCTGCTCATGTGATGACCAAAATTATATATTGCTTGGCTGTAATAAAATTTGGTAAACTATTTTAGCCAATCAGCTTGCATCCTAGAATAGGAACGGTGGTAATTTGGGAAGCCAGACCTACTTTGGAAGCAATAATTATAACCAAAGCTCTAGTGGGTGGGGAGTGGCATTTTGATGCACCAATAAACAGAGTTTATTTACACAAATAAAAACATTGGCATTGCTTATAGGACACTGTGTCTAATCAGTATTGATGTTGCTTGTGTGAAATAAGACTATCATCCAGTATTAAGGCATACTTCTCATTCCACAGCCCTATTCTAAACTGCACAAATGAAACACCACACCCTGGATGAACAGGTAGGGGAGTAACACCTTAGCTTACATTTATCAGAGGCAAGGCATTCATGAGTGGAAGACTTTTATATTAAAGGAGACAGCTCATGTGATGGTAAGATTGTAGAAAGAAAACAAAAATATTGAGGGCGTTTTAATAGCTCACCCATTTTAGCGGAAATTGTCATAAAATATATGATATATTCCCAAGCTCAGAGCCCCTTCATTGTCTCCTCTTCCTTGAAGATCACTCCTCTGTATTGCTTATGTATGCTTTGACAAGTCTGGAACCAAGTGGATGGGCACCAGTACACCTAACAAGTAGGTCATACCTAGTAGACAAAAAGTAGTTGCCTCTCATGGCAGGTGTCACATATTGGGCTCTAGGTATGGATGGAAAATTGAGTTCCACTCTCAACTATAACTACTGGTTATATGAATCATGTAGATGCAATTTTTGAGGCATGGGTCGGGACCTATTCCTAGGACAAATCTAACAAGTACCTAAAATTTATTTTAGGATCAAGGGAGAAATAAAAAAGAAACAGGAGTATTTTAATATACAATTTACATTTAAGAGTTGAAAATCATGCGATATAGTTGCCATGTCAGGAAAGCTGGGCTAACCCTATGGCACACAGGGTCCCAAGAAAGGGGATCAGGAGAAATTAGTGCTCCAAAATCACAGAACCTTAGGTTCCGTTGTAGCTGAGAGGAACAATTATGTGCTGTTGCAGGGGAAAAACGTTTCACCTAACCTCTTGGACAAGTCTCACGACACACAGGATTCATCAAAACACATGCATGAGGAAGTGGCTCCAGTTAACCATCAGTGTCTGGAACTGTAGCCTTGTTTTTCCTCTATTTGGGGAACGTGAGCGCTCACACATTCAAAAAGTTTCTTGGTTTTTGTTTTGTTTTGTTTTGTTAGAACAGACTGTTATTTATTACTTAATAGATGTTGCCATAATTCTGAAGCCATCTCTATGTATTTTGGGTCATCAAGGATTTTAGGGCTTTGGAAAGACATGTCTTCCCTCGGCTCCAATCAAAGGGTTGTATAGATCATGAGTAAAGCCAATATCTTTCACGGCCTCTTGTCTTCATGGAAAACTTTTTTATCAAATTAAAAGGGGTTTGGGCTTTGTAATTCAGCTAGAAATCCAATACCCAAAACTTTAAAATTGGTTTTGTATGATTGTTGGTACATGATGGTCCAAGGGTGTCATTTCTGTTAACTCACTAAAGAGTGAACATGGGCTCTCTATATTGATATTTTGGATACTAAAAGCCTCAAGAGGATGCAACCATGATATCCAGAAAAATAAATCTATCTTTCAGTTTTTCTAGAGTATTGGTTTTCCAACTACGTTTCTAGGATTTTTCTGAGGTGCCTCTGGAACCCTGGCCAAGGGCCCTCACGCAATGAACACCTGACACCCATTCTTTAATATAGTACTTCAACAAGGAATGAATAAGCACACTTAGACACACGTTCAACCACAATCTTGAAGACCATTACTGTAACATCTCTAAATTTTACCACTTTATTAAACCAGACAATTTGACAGCTACATAGCTAGATCACAGTATGTTAGCCTTTACAGAGATGTTTCTAGTGAATGGCATTTTGAACATTATGCTATTTGTTTAAACCTAAGGATGTTATAAGAAATAGCATTGTAAAACTCATATTGTTTCTCTTATTGTGGTAACATATACATGACGTAAGATTTACCCTTTGAATCATTTTTAGGTGTACAGCTCATTGGCATTTTTTTAAAATTTAATTTAATTTATTTATTTTTTATACAGCAGTTTCTTATTAGTTATCTATTTTATACATGTTAATGTATACATGTCAATCCCAATCTCCCAATCCATCCCACCCCCCCCCCTCCCACCACTTTCCCCACTTTGTGTTCATACGTTTGTTCTCTACATCTGTGTCTCTATTTCTGCCTTGCGGTGGCATTAAGTACATTCACATTGTTGTGAAGACATTACCACTATCCATCTCCAGGACTCTTTCATCTTCCCCAACTGAAATTCTGTTCCCATTAAACATTAACTTTCCATTCTCCTCTGCTCCCGGTCCTGGCAACCACCATTCTGTTTTCTCTCTCTGTGAATTTGACACTTTTAGGTACCTCATATAAGTGTAAACATACAGTACTTGAACTTTTGTGTCTGGCTTATTTCACTTAGCATAATGTCTTCAAGGTTCATCAATTTTATAGCATTGTCAAAGTTGTCTTCCTTTCTAAGTCTGAATTATATTCCATTGTATGTATATAACACAACTTTTTATCCATTTATATGTTGATGGACCCTTGGGTAGCTTCCACCTTTTGGCTCTTGTGAATAATGCTGTGATGACTCCGTGCTTAAACTTCCTCTGGGTATATATCCAGAAGTGGAATTGCTGGCTCATATGGTAATTCAATGTTTAATTTTTTGAGGAATTGCCATACTACTTTCCACACCTGCTGCACCATTTTACATTCCCACTCATATTGTTTTCATGACAAATATTTTTGTGTACACATTTACTACATTGTATGTATACACATAACCACATCTACACTCATATCCATATCCTTGTTTTCTTTTTATGAAGAAAAGCCATGGGGAAAATTGCTTGCATTAAAAAAAAAAAGTACAGCAATAGCTTTTCTTCTCCAGAGCAACCTGTTGTTTTGCCCCCATTGGATGCTATGAATTATGTATGTATGTTTTTCTGTAGCTTCGATCTGTAGGAAGCAGAGAGCCAAGGTTGTAGACCACACCTAGCAAACCCACACCCAGCACATAATGTCTAATTTTTTCCCAGTTTCAACTAGCTTTCATAACTTCATTTTTTCTGGTCTGAATTTGCTCAATTTCCTTTTAATGATGAACCACGTGAATTTGTGTAAGCAGTTGGAACATGGTAGGTTACACATAAATAAACATACAATATTTAAATTGCTTCTGATTTAATTTCCATTCACTTGTAACAGTTTGGAGTTTGAAAAAAAATCTGCATCTTGCCTTTGTCCAAGTAGAGTTAGAATTGTAATGGAAATGGCCTTTGAAATAATTATACTTGTTTACACTGATGAAGGGCAATATATGAAAGGTCAAAATCTGGTAGAAAAAAATCAAAGAGAAAAACAATATAAGACCAAGTCTTTACCTTTCTTCCATTTGCTAAGGAGTGTATGTATATTATTTTAATTCTACATTGTTGAATTAGTTATTTTCATGGATAAAAAGAGATCGTGTTTCTTCATCAATGCATAATTTCATGTTTTATGTCTTCAATGAAATTTATGTGAACGGGGAGGGACAAAAAGTGTTTATGTTTCACTTTTTGAAGTGCTAGATTAGGCTTTAGGGTGGATTTTTATGAGTATTTTTGGGAAGCCGTCTCCTGGGAGCTCCTGGGGACTAGTGAATATAATTATAGTCCAGCTTCCACTGACCTCAGTGTGGCTACATGTGTGCACATGTCCTCCTATCCCTCCTGAGCAAAGACAATGCGTGATCTTGATTCACACAAGATTCTGGAAGGAGCTATGGTGATCTATAGAAGTTTCTATGAACTCATGGATTTAAGGCTCAGTAGGGCACGGACAAGGAATTCATGACATTGATTATTGCAGAACCCAAGCAGTTTTGAATTGTTCTCCTCACCCAAATTAAATTATTATGACCTTTACATATCTTTGGGGAAACCAGTTCATACTGCACTTAAAGGTGCAAACCCCAACTACTTCTATGTATGATCTTTGATTAGCAATTACTTTGAGAAATTTAATTTTAAATGCTAAGGAAAATGATGCATATATATACACACACACATATATATGCATACACATTAGGTATACTAATTTATAGTCAAGACATATATAGATTTAATATATTGACTGTTACATATCTATATTTATATCTATAGATATAAATACTGAGTATGTACTATATGGAAGACACGCTTCTCATGGGTTTTGGCCTGGGTTAACAATCACTTGACACAGCTTGGATTATCAAGAAATTTGCAAAACTAGAAATGGACCTGTGATGACAAATATATTTCCTACGTTGTCAAGTCCGTAGGGCATATCATCCCTAAGGCTTGCATTAGAGACAGCAAAAACCAATAGCCCCATCCATGTAGGGAGCTGGACAACCACTGACTGAAGGGAGAGAGGTTAGGAATCAGAATAGTACCCCAAAGTGCCAGAAGACACAAGGATTGACTTTGACTGTAAAATAATAGTGAGTTAGGTGTAACGGAAAACAAAGATTCACCAAGAAAAACACAAATGCGGTGGTATCTCTTTTTACCCACTGATTAATTACTCAAGCTGTTCATGCCTTTTTGAGTAGTGGGTTCTTGTCTATTTCTTAATTAAAAAAGTATTACCCAACCAGCTTAAGGACCCATGAGATTAAGTCAGTCCGAGTTCATTCCAGGTAGAAGAGGGAATGGAAAGGGCCAAATGGTTAGCACAAGGTGTTGGTTCAGTATCTGCAACATGGAGCTGCTGGTAAACACGACTTCTCCAGAAGCTGTGAGACCTCAGGCCAAAACTAACTTGTTAGCTCCCATCCAAACAATGGCTCAGTGTTGGTAATTAGTGATTGCAGCATTATTAATCATATCTGGAGCCCTATTTCCCAGACCGTGCTATTGAGCTAGACTAGTTGACAGGAGGCTTCATAGTGTCAACCTATGACTTATTTATTCCCCGTTAATTTCCTCTCACAGAGAATAGTTATCCATCCAGAGTCAACCCCTGCATTGCCTTCATACCAAAACTGAAGGCTGAGCTCTCAGTCATACCCACTCCCACACCATCTTTCTGGAATCATGGAGATTTCATAGGGAAATGGAGGTAAAATTTTAACAGCACGCCACATAGAATAGAATCACCTCTTTGGTCATTAGTTCCTCATTCTTTCTCTTTTCTATAAAAGCACATTAAAAAAAGGTATAGTTGGATGAATTGTCAGCAAACACCTGTGTCACCATTTTCCAGGTCAAGAAACAGAATACTGTCAACACCTTAGAATACCCAAAACTACACCTTTCCAAGTCACCACACCCTCCATGTTCCTGGAGATAACCATTATCCCGCCCTTGATCACTATCACATCCTTACTTGTCTTTTTGATTTCACCATTGAAGTATGCATCTTCAAGCACCACAGTTTTGTTTTTCTGTTTTATACTTTATGTAAATGGAATAATATAAGATAAACTAATCTAGCATCTATTCCTCTATCAGACAAATTTTGTTCAGCATAATGTTTGTGAGAATGATTTATGTTTTTATTGGTGGCTATAGTTACCATACAGCATTCCATGGACAGTTTCCCACTTTATGACTATACCGATATTTAATTATCTATTCTATTCTAGTGAAGACTTTCACTAGACTTTACGTTACCCTAATTTCTTTCTTGCCATTTCAAATATTTTTTTTCATGTGGGTCTTTTATTCACACATGCATGTATTTATCTAGGTATTACATTTAGATGTATAATTATTAGATCATAGGATAAGTTTATTTTCCACTTAGAGGATAATGTCAAGCTGTGCTCAAACATGACTGTACTAATTACAGTTTTCACCAGTAGCATATGAGAATGAAAATTCCAATTTCACTACAACCTCACCAAATGTTGTCACACTTTATAATCTTGTAGACATTCTGATAGGTGTGTAGCAGTATTTCATTGTGGTTTTATTTGAATTTCCTTAATGACTATTGTGGTTGAACACCTTTTTGAATACATACTGACCAGTTGGGTTTCCTCTTTTTTGAAGTGCCTGTTGGAATTGCTTGTATACTTTTTTTTATTGAGTTATCTCTCTTCTTATTGATAGTTAGGTGTTCTTTCTATATTCTGAATATGAGGGGCTTGCCAGTTTTATGTTCTAAAATATCTCCTTTCACTCTGTGATTTGAGTTTTCACTTTTTATTTTATTTATTTTTTTAAATTAATTAATTAATTGATTTTTATTTTTGGCTGTGTTGGGTCTTCGTTGCTGTGCGCGAGCTTTCTCTAGTTGCGGCGACTGAAGGCTACTCTTCATTGCAGTGCGCGGGCTTCTCATTGCAGTGGCTTCGCTTGTTGCAGAGCATGGGCTCTAGGTGCGCAGGCTTCAGTAGTTGTGGCACGTGGGCTCAGTAGTTGTGGCTCACAGGCTCTAGAGCGCAGGCTCAGTAGTTGTGGTGCACGGGCTTAGTTGCTCCACGGCACGTGGGATCCTCCAGGACCAGGGCTCGAACCCGTGTTCCCTGCATTGGCAGGCAGATTCCCAACCACTGCGCCACCAGGGAAGTCCCTGAGTTTTCACTTTTTAAAGGGTGTCTCTCAATGACCAAAAGTTCTTAATTATAAAGTAGTGAAGTCAACCTATCTTTTCCTTTAGATTAACATTTTGTTGTTTCTGTCCTGTTTAACAAATCTCATTTTCCCTGAAATCAGGAACATATTATCCCATATTTAGAACTACAACACACTAGACTAGATTTTTTAATATAGTTTTAAGGGAAAAAACGATTTTTATTTTATTTTTCCATATGGATAACCAATTCTCCCATAGCAACATACACTGAAAACATTGTTGTTTCACTCCACTACTTTGCAGTGTATATTTGCCATCAATCAAAATGCAGAGGCATATCTGGATCTTTATTTTGTCTATCTTCACACTAATATCATATTCTCTTAATTATCATAGTATTATAATAAATATTCATATTCAGTATAGAAAGTTCTTCCACTTTAATCTCCTTTAGCATTTTCTTTGAACTCCGTATGCATTTTAAAAGTAGCTTGTCATGGCTCATCAAAATACCAGTTGGAGTTTTATTTAATTTACATACTACATTAGGCAGAATTGATGTATTTACAAAATCATCTTCCTTCCATGAACATGGCATATTCTGTCTCTTATTTAGGTTATCAGTAATTGCTGTCAATGAGTAACACTTCTTTCTGAATAGAAATATCACACAACTTTAATTAGGCCTATTCCTAGCCACTTGTATTCTTGTTGATAGTATAAATTTTATCTCTTGAAAATGTTGCATTTCCTAACTCTTAGTGTTGCCATATAGAAATAGAAGTGTTTTTCAGATATTAATGAGTTTCTAAAGATACTTGCTAAAACCACTTACTAATTCTAATAATTTCCTGTAGTTGCTTTGGGATTTTTTAGGTAGAAAATTATATTGTCCAAGAATAAGTACGGTTTTTATTATTTCTTTTTTAATCAACATACTTTCTATTTCTTTTACTTGCCTTACTGCACTGACCAGGACAAAACTGGTATCACTGTGATAGTAGATACACTCGTTATGTCAATTATCTCAAAAGGAGTACTTTTACCACCTCATTAATAATTATTATGTTAGTATTATTGCTTTTAGATATATTTATGAGACTAGGAAGCTTCAATGCTCCACTGGTTTGTTAAAATATTCCATCAGGTGTATATGATTAATTTTTTTTCATGTATTGTGATGACCATATGACTCTTCTCTTTTACTCTAATGGTGAGAAAAACTCAATTGATAGAATTTTTGAAAGTTAAACTACCCTTGAATTGTTGAGAAAAAAACAACGTTGCCATGATGTATTATTCTAATTATATATTTCTGGAATTCATTTGTTGTATTTTTCTCTTCATTTTTAAAAATTGTGTTCATGAATGAGTTTGGCATTTACTTTTTTGTAAACTTGACATTCTTATAAAGTTAGGAATAATGGTTATTCTGACCTTTTAAAAGTTAGAATTGATGCCTCATTTTTTGGTTTCTGAAAGAAATTGGATATTTGGTTATTTCCATGTTATATATTTAGTAGAGTTTCTCAGTGAAGCTATCTGGATATGAGAAAGTTAATATTAATTAATGTTTCATTTCCTTAAATAATTACATGACCATTTACATTTTCTGTTTCCTATTTTTTTTATTTTATGAGTTACATATTTTTCAAATAATTTTCCAGTTTATCTAATTTATTTATATTTTTTGCTATAAAGTTGTGCTTATATATTCTTACTATCCTTTTAATGTTGGCCATGTCTGTGATGATGTCTCACTTTTTTTTTTTTTGTCACCTAAGTTATTTTGTGTTTTTCTCATTTTCATTGTCTTCCTCAGGAATTTACCAATGCTATTCATCCCTTCAAAGATGTATTTTTGTCTCTTGACATTTTCAACTGTGTAATTGCTTTTTATTTCATAGATTTATATTTACATCATCATTTTTTTCTATTTTGAGGTTTTCTTCTTTTTCCTTTTTTTTTTTTTTTCTTTAGTATTAGTTGTTTTTGTAGAGGTTTTCTTTGATAACTTCTTTAAGTGGATGTTTAGTCCATTAGTTTTCGGTCTTCATTTTTTTAATTTATGCAGTAACACCATAGTTATACCTCTAGGCTTGACGCAGTTTCATCCTACCTGTTTGACCAAGGTATTTATATAACTATTCAGTTCAAAATGTTTTCTGATCTTGTGTTTTGACTTTTGTCTTCATGTGTAATCTCTAAATATAAATACGCACATTACATTCAAAGAGGATGAAATTATATCTTCTGTTGTTGTTATTTATTTCTGGCTTTTTACTGTTGTTGTTAAGAGAATATATTCTTAATTATTTAAATGCTGTGAATTTGTTCTGATGTGCTTTTTGGGCATCTATTACCAATTTTTGAAAATGCAGATTATATTTTTTGGAAATAATGCATATTTTTAGGTTGTTGGGTATCATGTCCATCATATAATCACTATGTCAAACTTTTTGAAGCTCTCATTTCAAATAATTTCTCACCACTGTTCAATACTATTTCTGTGATGATGTAAAACTTCTGTGTTTTAAACTGTCTAGTATGGTAATTCTTAGTACACGTACTAAGGAGAGTTTGAAATGTGGCTACCATACCTTAGAAACTATATTTTTAGGTTTAATTCATTTAAATTTAATTTTAAATAGCCACATGTGGCTGCATGGTTACCATATTAGACTGGGGCTGTTCTGTACCTTTACTAAATTTTTCAGTGTTTTTCCTAGTATGATCAATTAGGGGTGGGTTAAAATCACCCAATACCATTGCCTACTTTAGAGCTGCCCATTTTATTTTGTATATTGTGATGTTCCTTTTTAGGTGCATATGAATTAAGAACTATTATAGTTTCCTGGTAAGTTAATATTTTAAAGTATCAAATGTCCCTCTTTATATCTGGTAAATTTTTATGTATTATTTTTTCTAATGTTAGCATAACCTCCTCAGCTTTCCTTTATTAGTGTTTTTATGATACCACTTTCTCTAATATTTTATTCTCAACATTTCTACATCTTTATGTTTTGGATGCCTCTTGTAAATAATACATACTTTAGTTTAATTTAATTCAGTCTGAATGTAGTCACTCAAAAATTACAGCATTTCGTCCATAAATATTCAGGATAAAACTTACGGATTTACATAGAATTATTTCTGACAGTTTTCTACTTGATGACTATTGCTCCTCCTCACTTTCTTTTTTTCTCTCTGTCCAACCACCACACACAGCAAACCACACCACACACACACATACACACACACACACTGATTCACTATTTTATTACTAGAAATAAAAATATGCTTCCTAAACTTACCAGAAGCTACAGTAAATTTTTACTTCTGCCCTCTTCACAGAGAGCATAAAGAACTTACAACACTAATCATATTTGTTTTGGGCTCTACATGTTTTTATTGTTGTTCTGTATTTTGTCCTTTGTAATATTTCAAAACTCATACACCATTATTATTATATTTTGCAGTTCATATTCAGTTAGATTTATAAACATATTTTTCATTTTCAGCTTGCTCTACCTTTATCTGCATCTCTAAAATTTAATCTGAGGTTATGTTCCTTCTACTTCAGGAAAACACCTCATTTTCCCCTAGTATGGATCTACTGGAGGTAAATTCTCTCATTTCTCCTTGGTCTAAACTAAGTTTTCCTTCATTCATAGAAGACACTTTGCTAGGTATAGAATTACAAGTCGGGAGTTAATTAATCTCTTTCAGCCTTGTATCTCCGACTTGGGTTCTTTGAAGGTCATCTCTTTTTGCTTTGGCTGCTTTTCATATTCTCTCTCTCTGCCTTTCTTTTTCCCTCCCCTGCTCCCTCTCTCTACAGTTTTACTATATGTTTCTCAATACAAATTTTGTATTATGTTTTTAAAGAATTTAATCAGTGTCAGGGTTCATAGAGTTTCTTGAATCTGTGAATTGATATTCTTCATTTGTTTCTGAAAACTCTCATCCATTACTCTCTCCAAATATTACATCTACTCCACATTCTATTTTCCCTTCTTCTGGGGCTGCAGAAAAGTCCCTGTTAGCTTTTCTCATTGCATCTGTGTCTCCTACCCTCTCCTTTATACACACATCAATTTTAACTGCTACGTTATGGTTATTTTCTTTGTAGTTATTTTCCAGGTCACAGAACATAATGTTCTATTTATCATATCCTTTTGGTTCTAAATTATGGTTACCTTGATTGTTTTTATAAGTTCGCTATAATTTTGCTTGAAGATTTTTTAAGTATTTGGCACTTATAAAAATTCTACTATTTCATTATTATTTTAATATATTAGACTTAGAAAAGAGATGCAAAATTGGTCTCCATATACCCTTCACCTAAATTCTCCTTATTTTAATAACTCGTGTCATTGCAGAACATTTATCAAAAGTAAGAAATTAATCTTGATACACTATTAACTAAAGCAAAACACTAATTCATATTTCACTATTTTTTTCCACTAATGTTCCTTTTCTCTTCCAGGATCCAATCCGATAACCTGCACTATATTACGTTTTTATGTATCCCGAGTCTCCTCACATCTGTGACAGCTATTCAGTCTTGCCTTGTCTTCCATGTACTTGACACTTTTGGTGAATATGGATTTGTTATTTTGTAGAATGTCCCTCAATGTGGATTTTCTGTTTTCTCATGGTGACATTGGGGCTGAGTATTGGGAAGGATGCCCCAGGACACTCTAGCACCCTTTTCACTCTGAGCCTTGTCCAAATACTGTCAATTGCTTTTGGATCCTCTTTCCCCTGTGAGGACACAGGCCAAGGAGCTGACCAGGTGCCCCGGAGCAGTAAGTGCCAGGAGATGACACTGTTCCCAGTCTTGGAGGACGGAGAGCACAGGTTGAGTGGGGAAACTCAGGTGGCCTGACGGGGCCAGCAGGGGTGGATGACAGGCACTTTTTCCTCCTTTGCCCTTGACTCCAGGGTTTGGTTTGACTGGTCACTCCCTTGTGTACTGCTTGGTATTCAGTGAATATCCAGACTCAGAGGTCCCTTTCTTTATGACTTCATGATGCCTCCATGGTTCTGCCCTGAAGTCTTTGGTGCTCCAGCTCACCCTTGTTCCCACTACCCATCAGACCAGACATGGGAGAATCTAGCAGAGACTTAAATTATGGGTCCTACACTTTCCCTAATTTTTCTAAGAGACTCAGAAGGGTGTCTAAGACCTTTGATCTCCCTTGGGGAAAAAGGGCCCTCAATACCAAGGATGATTATCTTCTTTCCTTAAATCAGCTGAAGTTGAGTAGAAGGGCAGTGAGGCACTGGGGCCATGAATGAAAGAGTGGTTCCAGGCCAGTAAGATTTTACATTTATATTTGTTTTAGTGTAGTCACCTGCTGCACTGAACAAAATTCTGCTGTTTTTGGTTAACTCAAGAATACCTATCCAAAGATGAAGTCCACACTGTTGAAACTGGTCATTTCATGTTTGTGGATTCTTTGACTCAGGAGCCCCAGTCATACTGCCTTTCAGAGGAGGAGTCTTATGGCTTGCTGTTCCATTGTTATAAAAGTCTTCATTGTACTTGGAGGGAGTGAGCAACAACCAAGTCACCGTTTTGATGGCTTGTTCTGATGTTCCCTTTTCCAACTCAACATCATTTATAGGCAGACTAGTGAACAACTCCTACTCCTGATCCCTTCACCCAGTACTCAGGCAAAGTATTAGCTCCCCGATTCCAGGGTGTCTTCTCTTATCCCCAAGCCAAGCCCACTGGATCCTCTTCCTTCTCCCCCAGAGACCCATGTCTATTTCAGCATTCTATACACATTATAAAAATTATCAGAATCTCTGACTTGAATTTGTCTTAGTTACAAATGGATGCATTCCTCTGTTACTCTTTAGAGAATGCTGGGAGAAGGTGTGAGACTCCCGGGTCACAGGCAGGACTTTATTACTCGTGGCACAGGAAGTGTGAGTATGACGTGTTTGATCCCCTTACCCTGTACCACAAGCTACATGGAGAGCCCAGGTGGTGGTCAGAACATACGGATGGTTGCTTTACTGGGGAGGATCAATGAGTTTGGGAAGGTGTTGTTTTATAACAAGCGGTAAGCAAGCTTACTTTTTGTCCCAGAGGGGGACATCACATTTTCCTTCAAGTTTGCTCTCTGCAAACACAATCTTGAGCAATGTGCCAGGTAAAGAGTGGCCAGAGACTTACGTCACTCGCAACAGTTTGATGCATTAACGGTCAGAGACCAGGAAGCATGGATTTGAAGGGGCAGTAATAAAACTGAGTAAACTGCTTTTCTTTTTATTGATCTTACTTAATTTTAAGCTAAGCATATTTATAAATTATATGCATACACAACTTTACTATTCTCTTAAGTATATTGTAAAATATCAATTAAATTGAACTAAAATTAGAGAAGAATAAGAGAAAATAAATGTAAGAACAATATCTAACTTTGCTTTCCATACAGTATTGGACTATCATCCTGTTTGTTTTTTTTTTTTTTCCCATCATCCTCTTTGTGGTATGGCTTGCCACTTCAATTCTTAATACACCATTAGAGGATTTTTAAATTTTCTTGTGTGTTTGTGTGTGTGTGTGTGGTATATTATATCTCCTCAATATATATTTGTTGAAGAATCACTGTGGTAGAAACATCCCAAAATGCCTGGCTACTCCTGATTTAATGCTGTCTGTATCTAAGCATGATCAAACTCAAGGAGAACCCCTCAGCCTCAGCTGCTTACTATGAACCCACATAGAACTAGTTCATATGTCCCAAAGAAGGACTTGAATTCCAAATCTGCTTTTACACCAAAGGTGGTTCAAGTTCTATTACATTGTTTCTTGTCTGTGAATGTGTACAATTTGGTCCAGTCTTTCAGCTGAATCCATTCTTGTCATAAAAACAAAGTTGTATGGAACATCAGGCAAAAATAGACAAAGAAGGAGTTGGATTTCAATCAAACCCCTCATGTTATTGTGGAAAAATAGCTATACATCACTTCCTCTTCTCCTCTCCTCACCTTCTATTGTTTCCTCAATTACAAGAAAATTCAACCACAGAAACACAAAATCACCTCTCAAATATTCAATCCTGAACCATGGCATAAAAATTCCCTGGCAGATAAGATATAATAACAGCCGATATAATAAATCACAAGGTTCTTTTTAAAAATCTCAACTTAAAAGTTGGCCTACCTTCTGGATTCATCAGTTTGCACTTGGTTGTGCCTGATGTATAATTTCTCAAGTGCATTTAACATTTCTTATTCTATCACTTTACAGAAAATGAGTAGGTTAATTTATCAATTATACTACAGCCAGTATAAAATTTCAGAAAGTTAATAGAACTTTTATTCATCCAATATAGATCATTATTTTTATTTAATTATCCCTCTTAACCTTTCTCAAAAAAAAAAAAGAAAAAGAAAAAACCCTGAAGACTTGAATAATTTAGGTGCTTTAATGACATACAGAGACTCAAAGTTTGTGGAAGAGGAAAGATCATTAAACTGAGAAGATGTAACAATGAGAAAAAAATTTCAGTGATTACATGGATTAAGCTGAAATATTAGTTGAGGAAAGAGGTAAAGTTAGTAAGAAAGGACTTTAGAACTAAAACATCTCAGGAAATTTTTGTAACTGAGAGTTTAGGAGGCTTTAGAAAACAGTTCATGAAAATATGTATAATGCCATCACTGGAATCATTTTAAAATTAGACTGGTCAAATATTCAAAAGGATAATCTAAGGGGGGAAAAAATAGCCCTTCATTTTTGAAGAGATTAAGTGATCTGACAGGTGTTTTCTATCTCTACTCTAGAGGATTCCATCATCTTGCCTCTATATGATAAGCCCATTAAAAACAACAACAAAAACACCTGCATTGCATTAAATTACCTACAGAACTTCAGTTGAAAATAAAAGATGTGCACAATGTATAAACAGCAGTCTGTGCAGATGTTAACCAGGAAAGATGTACAAAAAATTAAAAAAGCAGAAATATGTTATTCTAAGAACTGTAAGATTATACAAGAAAGGCAAAGTTCTAGGAGTTTATTTTGAAATGACATTTGGTCAAATAATGAATCAAGTGATTGTTCTAGCTCTGTTCTTAACTAGCTATGTGAATTGGATTACTTACCACTAAGATCCTTTCAGGTCTAATAGTAAATAAGTCTGTGCCTCAAATTATAATGTATAGTGTTGTGATAAAAGAAAAAAAAGCATTTCTATTTTTGAACAAATATTGATGCCATCATGTTTTTTTTTTTTTAATCTGTGAAGCTTGTGATTGGGAAATTAAAATTGTAATGCTGCAGTGGAACACCTAAAGAGAAGAACTCCATTTTTTTTGCTCCAAAGCAAAATTTCCAGGA
Source organism: Balaenoptera physalus (assembly GCF_965194825.1). Classification (NCBI taxonomy): domain Eukaryota; kingdom Metazoa; phylum Chordata; class Mammalia; order Artiodactyla; family Balaenopteridae; genus Balaenoptera; species Balaenoptera physalus. The sequence goes on from NC_138899.1 coordinate 7,008,597, forward strand.
TTTTATTTCCTCAATAAATGGAATTCATTGGGACAGAAGACATCTTTCCAACTGTAGTGCTGAAAATTCTTCAATAACTGCACCAAATATGTCCTAATGTGTTGCTTTGTGTTTGTTCATTTTTCTCCATATTAGAGGAATAATGTTCCCTCTCTATGCTTTTTATCTCCTGACCATTGGTCCAAAATGCATTCCCAATCTCTCTCTAGTAAAACCATCTTCTCCTTTTCCATTTGTAGCTTTCCCTCACTAAGACTTTGTTTAGGTCTTTTATATCTTAAAATTGAAATAAAGTTTTTATTTAATAAAACTTTTCTTTCACTTGTGTCTCTCTTAAATTATAATTTAATCTTATGTCATTTTTTTCTGTTTTGTTGTTGTTGTTTTGAAACTAGTCTATATCTCCTCTGCTTCCAATTCTAACTTCTACAATCTGACTTACATATCAGTCATTACAGTAAAATGTTCTTATTCAATCTACAAAATAGCCCACCTAATAGAAAATTCCCATAATCTTTTTCACAGTCATGAATTTTCTTCAACATGCATTTATAGGTATCTAGGTACTTGTTGTGTTCAATTTTAGGGCTGTAATTTAAAAGTGTTTGCCCGAATGAAGTGTATGGTCTAGAGGAGACCACTACATTATTTAAACAATTGCACAAGTAAATATAAGCTTTCAACTGTGATCAGTGTTTTAAGAAAATGCCATAATTGTCTGAAAGGATATAATAAAGAGATCTAAATTTTTCTTTTGAGTTAGAAGTAGCTTACCTGAAGGGACAGATGAGCTGAAGGACAATGTCTAGAGATGGCATTTTTAGCAGAGAGTGAATTGTTCAGATTGATATTGTTTAGAAATGACTTTGAAGGCACCAGGAGAATCAGAAACAAACAAACAAAAACAACAAAATGAGCAGACAAACATGAGCGAATCTTAGAAAAAAGCTATTATGCTCTCCAGTTGAGAGATAATAGTAGCTTGGCATAAAGTATCTGTTTGCTGAAGATAGAAATAAATAGATGAAGTTGAAAGATATTCACCAAATAAAACTGAAATTGTGATGGCCTAGGTATGCAAGATGGGAGACAAAAAAACTCTATATTTCTATAATTCCATATTTCTAACATCTATAACTGAATTCAGTGACATATGGGTTCTGGAAAGAAGAATGGATGAGGAAAGAAAACTACAGATCAATATTTCTCATGAACGTAGTTGCAAAAATCCCTAACAAATATAAGCTAATTAAATATCCAACAGTCTAAAAGGAATTATACAACACAACCAAGTGGGGTATATCCCAGGTGTGCAAGCTGGATCAACCTCCAATAATCCACGAAAGTATTCCACCACATCAAGAGGATGAAGAAGTAAAATCACATGGTCATATAAATAGATGCAAAAAAAGCAGTCAGCAAAATTCAACACCCACTCATGACTAAAAATTCTCAGAAAACTAAGAATAAAAGGAAACTTCTTCACGTTGATAAGGAACATCTAAAAAAAAAACTGCAGCTAACATAATTCTTAATGGTAAGAAATTTGACACTTCCCCACTAAGGCCAAGAACAAGGCAAGGATGCCCCCTTCCATCACTGCTTTTCAACATCCTACTGTAAATACTAGCTTATGCAAAGAGACAAGAAAAGAAAATAATATGCATCCAGATTTGGAAGAAAGAAATAAAACGGGCTTTGTTTGCAGATGATGTGATTGTCTATGGGGAAAATCCTAATGCATGGACAAAAAAAATCTGATTTGCTAAACAGCAATTATATCACATTTGAAGGATACAAGATTAATGTACAAAAGTCAATTTCTTTCCTATATACCAGCAATAAGCAAGTGAAATTTGAAATTAAAAGCACAATACCATTTAATTTAGCTTGAAAAAAATTAAATACTTAAGAATAAATCTAGCAAGATATATACAAGTTCTATACAGGAAAAACTACAAAACTCTGATAAATAAAATCAAAGAACTAAATAAAATAGAGATACCCCAAGTTCATGGATAGGAAGACTCAATATTGTCAAGATGTCAGTTCTTCCTAACTTGGTCTATAGACTCAAAGCAATCTTCGTTTAAAAAAAAAAGCAAGTTATTTTATGGATATCACAAACTGATTCTAAAGTTTATATGAAAAGGCAAAAGATTCAAAATAGCAAACACAATGTCAAAGAAGAACAAAGTTGGAGGACTGACATTACCCGACTTCAAGACTAGAGTAGTCAAGATAGTGTGGTATTGATGAAAGAGCAGACAAATAGGTCAAAGGAATAGAATAGAGAGTCCAGAAATAGACCCCCATAAATATCTTTGATAAAGGAGCAACACATCGGAGAAATAATAAACTTTTCAACAAATGACAATAAAATAATTGGGCACTCACACGCAAAAAATGAATCTAGACACAACCAATATGCTTCACAACAATTAGCTCAAAATGGATAATAGTCCTAAGTATAAATCACACACCTATAAAAACCCTAGAAGATAACACAGGAGAAAACCTAGATGACCTAGGTTTGATGATGACTTTTCAAATACAATACCAAAGTCACAATCTACAAAAGAAATAGTTGATAAGCTGAACTTCAATAAAATTAAACATTTCTGTTCAGGGAAAGACACTGTCAAGAGAATAAAATAAAGAAGTTTCAGACTAGAAGAAAATATTTGCCAAAGACAATCTGATAAAGGAATATACTTCAAAATAAACAAATAATTCTTAAAACTTAATAATAAGAAAATAAGCAACCAGATTTTTAAAAAATGGTCAATCATCTTAACCTTAATACACCTCTCAAAAAAGAAGATACACAGATGGCTAACAAGCCTATGGAAAGATACTCCGCCTCATCTGTCAACAGTGGAATGCAAATTAAAACAACAATAAGATACCACTATACACCTATTACAGTGGCCGAAATCCAGAACATTGACAACACAGACATGCTGATGAGGATGTGGAGCAACGGGAGTTCTTACACATTGTGGACAGAAGTGCAAAGTGGTACAGCCACTTTGGAAGACAATTTGCCAGTTTCTTGCAAAACTAAACATACTCTTACCCTGCTGTCCAACAATCACGTTTTTGATATTTACCCAAAAGAGTTAAAAACATGACCACACAAAAACCTGCCTATGGATATCTATAGCAGCTTTGTTCATAATTGCAAAAACCTGGAAGCAACCAAGATGTCCTTCAGTAGGTAAATGGATAAAACTGTGGTAGATCCAGACAAGAGTATTATTTAGTGCTAAAAAGAAATGAACAATCAAGCTATGAAAAAAAAACATGGAGAAATCTTAAATGCATATTTCTAAGTGAAAGAAGCCAATCTGAAAAAGCTACATAGTGTATAAATTCCAACTCTATGGCATTCTGGAAAAGGAAAAACAATGGAGACAGATCAGTAAAAAGATCAGTGGTTTCTAGGGGTTGAGGTGGGAGGAGAAAGTAGGCAGAACACAGAGGATTTTTAAGGCAGTGAAAATACTCTGTATGATACTATGATGATAGATGCATGTCATTATACATTTGTCCACACACATAGAAACTATACCACCAAGAGTGAACCCTAATGTACACTATGGACTTTGGGTGATTGTGGTTCATTGAATGTAGCAATGTAACATAGGTTCATTGAATGTAACACATGTTACATTCCGGTGGAGGATGTTAATAATGGGGAAAGCAATGTTTGCATGGGGGCGGAGCTTTTATGGAAGATCTCTGTACCTTCGGCTCAATTTGCTTGAACGTAAGATTGCTCTAAAACCAAGTCCATTAAAAAAAAAAGTTAAATATATAAACATTGATGGGGATCTGAGTAAAGAATCAAATACAGTCAAGTGGAACTAGTTAAGGAAAACTAATTAGCTGGCTTAAAATTCATGGTGGCTTTGAAGAGGGTGATGAACAAGAGTGGAAAAGGAATGGAGGGAAGTCCAGGTAAAGGGAATGACACAGGGAATATTCTTGCTTTTCTTTACCCAGTCCTCTTAAAGGATGTCCTTGGGGAGAAAATAGAAAATTGAAGTGAGAGAACTATTTTTTTTAATTACAACAGTCACAAGAATTCATTATAAATAGTATGTCAAGTAAGATGAAATACTATTAAATATTGACCAAAATAAATTTGCATGCATGTTAATATTACCAAAACCATTCCCCCTATATTTTTGGGGTAAGTGATTACAAATTCACCATACAAACCTTTAATTTTTTAAGTTACACAATGTAAATTTACTTTAAATAATTATCTTTTTATATATGATGTCACTACTTATAAAAATATCTGTGGGATACAGACTTTGTATCAAGAGGCTATGTTAAAGGAAGTAAAATAGTTAACATCGTGATTTCATTGAGGATTTAAATATTTTTCAGAGCCCCTTTGTTCATCATAAAGCTGCAATGTTTCCAGTGTGTTTTTGCCAAAGTAGAAATTATCATGAATGCTTCCATTAAAATTGTATTTACATTCAAAATACCTTCAGCTCCTTACCAGGAAGTTACTATTAATTATGTTACTGTATTTCCCATTTAAGACAGAAATAAATCCACTATATGTTCATATTTGTGCTGACTTTTTTCATACATTTATGCAAACAAAATAACACCTGTTAAGGCTCTTTCTTATTAGCTCTTTCTTATTAGTATAAAGGTCTTATTTGATTTTTAAATTTCTAAAATTAAAGCAATTTATTATATCACAAGCCTGGAAAGAATTTGCCATCATTGGAAGCTTTTTAAAGGGAGTATAAAAATGTGTAAGCTTCAGAAACTCAGCAGTTTTAATTCTCACTTCAGTTACCTATAGTGTTTTCTCAAAGCTGAGCCTAGCACTTCAGCAATGACATAGCTAGCAAACTTTTCTATCCTTAGAAGAGGTTTGTTTTTGTTTTTTAATAAATGCTCAGAAGATCTATCACGGATGAATATGAAGCAAGGGTCATTTTCTTCTGTTTAACAATAGAAGTCTGAAGCCATAAGACAGTAATACAATTTTGATACAATTTTACACTTTATTTAGTACCATATGACTTCTTTTGAAACTATTTAAATGTCCACATTCTATATTTCTTTGGAAAACTGCAACAACCCATTATAAATAATATGGTTCTAATCAAGCTCTGATTCTTTTTTTTTTAATTAATTAATTAATTTATTTATTTTTGGCTGTGTTGGGTCTTCGTTTCTGTGCGAGGGCTTTCTCTAGTTGCGGCAAGCTGGGGCCACTCTTCATCGCGGTGCGCGGACCTCTCACTGCTGCGGCCTCTCTTGTTGCGGAGCACAGGCTCCAGACGCGCAGGCTCAGTAGTTGTGGCTCACGGGCCCAGTTGCTCCGCGGCATGTGGGATCTTCCCAGACCAGGGCTCGAATCCGTGTCTCCTGTATTGGCAGGCAGACTCTCAACCACTGCACCACCAGGGAAGCCCCTGATTCTTTTGAAAAATAATATGTAAGGTACTTTTCAATGGAATTAATGCTTAATTTATTAGCTATTTATTTAGTTATTTTTTGATAGATTTTGAGAAGAAAGACTATGCACTATGTAAAACTCCCTTTGATCTTGGAGATGCAAACTGGTATTTTTAATTCGGTGGTAATTAATGAGAAAAAGTTTAGAGTTTAACTTTTATTTCTAATAAACATGATGTATTATTTACATAATGTTTTCGAACAAGTGCCCTATACTACAGGGACAATATTAAAAAAAAAAAAAATGACACTCAGCAGTTCTCCGTTTACACCGACGGACATAAGAACCTCTATAGCCCTTAAAACAACTATGGTAGTTGGTCCTTTGTAACAAAGACAGCATCTAGAGATGGGTCAGGGTACCATGACCCTGAAAGATTATCAACAACTCTCTTCGTGTGCTTCGACCCACTTGGTTTCTGACTCCAGATGTCTTAAACTAAGATAACTCATTTCTTTTCTTGTGAATAAGAAGACTAAAATAAAATCACCTGTACCCATTAAGTTGGACACCGGTAATTGTGATTCTGTGAGAGTATGAAAGTTTACACCTTGTCAGTATTTTGCAAACAAGTTAACAATGTGAGCAAAATTGTTGCAATGAGATTAAACTACTCAGTGGAATGAAATGGTTTTGAATGTGTTCCAGGGAATTCAGAATTCCTAATCTCTGAAGACAGAATTTATTGCTAGTCCACATAGCTCACAACTTCATTGCACATTTAAACAAACTAAACCAAGAGAAACCAAAACTTTGACTTCTAATGACTGTTACAGAGAAAAATAAAACTAAAGTCCTATGCTTTCCACTAAAGTCATTTCTTTAAAATGAGATGTGAATTGTCAATATTTCTAATATCATCATTAATTTGCTAAACACTTTTGTAGCCCTATATCTGAATATATTAAAATACATTTTAAAATTACATTTAATTGTGTATATTCATTATTTTCTACAAGCAGGCTCCAATTTGTGGATTTATGCCTTAATAGAAAGAAAAAGAAATAGAATTTTATCAACAGTAATGATAATATTTTAAGTACCAGTTTTCCTGTGAACTACATTATGATCATACAATCAAACATTTTATATTAAATAAAAAATAAATCAATTTGAGAAATTAACTTGCATCTTTACCTGGAGCAGAACTAGAAAAATTTGTTTTAAATAGGTTAATTATAAAATATGTGTATATCCTCCACTGTTTTCACTGTACATAATCATTTATTTCATCATTAAAATTTTTCCTGTATTTTGAGAATTATATAATTTGCACAATTTCTAACATTATTGTGAAAGTAGCAAAATAAAAAGAAATTGATTTTGTTTTGGAATTTGCATCTAGAACACACTGCTTTCAGCTGGAGAAATAGCAGTCAATTCTACAAGCACAATTTTTCAAACGGAAGTTCTGATAAAAAGTTCCTAATCCTTTATTATGTGCATGAACTTTACTCTGTACATGAATTATGTTTTATATTTGTGTATTTAAAAACTGTACTTTCATAAGTGTAATTTTTTCAGAATTATCTGACCTTTCTGACCACCTGCTATAAATTTTTACATTACCTTACCTATCATATGTGTTCCCTTATAAAGATTCTGACCATGAATCAGATTACTCCTGAGAGCTTACTTCCCACAAACATTAGCCATATAGGCATTTTTTGCTAACTCTATAATTTCTTCCTAATATTTGTTGCCAAATTCCCTGATTGGAATACACTTATAAAGGAAGAAATGCATATTCTTATCACTATATTGTTACTTAACATTCATTTTTGTCACTTGTTTTGTTATAAAAGAGTATGAAATAATTTGTCAATGTAACTAATTTTTATTGCATTATATTGACATATTTTACATAACAACCCTTTGGGATGCTTGTAGTACATATCATTTTTAGAGTTTTTCTTTTTTTTAGAAAATGTCAAGGAGAAAAACAGACAAAAATAAATAAATACATAGAAATTAAATAAACATAAAATCCCACGTACTTAGAGAAGCACATATATTCTTTATTTTCCACATTTCTTATAGAGCCCTTTTAAAGCTGCTTAAATGAATACTACACTTTTAACTTTATGGAGATCATTGCTTTTCCCAGTCAATCTCTGACTGGTTAAAAACAGCTTATTTTTAAAGCAAAATATTGTTTGTGATACTCTATGGAATTCATATTTTAGATTTTACTATTTTTTGCAAAATTCTTCCCTTAGTTTTAATTATACATATATATATGTATATATCTATACATCTTATGAGCAAATGGGAAATAGGGTTTTTCCCCCTATATTTGTAGGGAAAATGGCATTAATTGAAGGCTTTGATTGTGAAAAATTTACATTAGATAGGCTTTGCACAGGATTTTAGCTTAAATGACCGATTTACACACAACCTCAATTTTAAACCATAATTCTTCTCAGGCTCCCTTAAAACTCAGTCCAGATGGGAAGAAGAAAAAAAAAATGATATTTTGGCAAACTTGTCTCCTGACTCAGTTTGTAATAAACATCTTGCTGAGCTCTGGTCTGAATAACAAAAACACATATAATCTAGCAGAAGTTTGACCGTGAAACCTTCAATATCCTGTCTATACTAAGAAGACTGAGAAAAGAGAAAGAGTCCTTACCTTTAAAAACAATTTCTGGCTTTACGTGTCTCCTTGTCACAATACGAGCACATTTCAAAGGTTTCAATGGTCAAAGCTTCAATTTTGAAAGGTCTTTGCAAGCAGAAACTTACATACCAGGTATGACTTGGGAAGACAGGCTTCCAAGAGAAATGTGGCAGAAAGATGCAAATATCAATGTCGTGCAGGTAATGGAGCTAAATGACAGTTTAAAAAAAATCATCCCAGAACATTACCTCTACAGCAGATACTGACTCAGTATGTCAGTTAATTGGATAAATTACAGAAGGTCAGTGAGTGACCGCTCAGCAGAGAGCGCGATATAATGATGACAATTAATTGGAGAAAAGGAGAAAAAAGGGAAGGATCTATTTTATTAAATAAGATCTTTAAATACAAGGTAAAACCTCCAAATCTGAGTCTTTTCCAAACATATTCTAGTCTGTTTCATTAGGTTAAAGTATCACCTGTTGGAAAGTTATCAAATGACTTTTAAGAAAGAGGATAATGAAAAACAAAGGAAAGACAGCAACATAACTGGCATTCAGCACTTGTATTTAATCTGAAAGGACTAAAACTTTCCCTGATAACATAAAAAGGAAGAACTAAGATCCCATATATCTTGAAGAAAAAAGGAAAAAATGTTGCATAAACAAAACTTGAATAGATACAAAATCAAATAGCTAAGTGTTCAAATTATGTAGTTGATGGGCTTCAGTTACTGTGACATATTTCATTTAACAATCCTTTAAGATGCTTGTAGTATATATATATATAAATTTTTAAAACTTTTTTTTAAGAAACTGTCAGAGCCACTTTAAAATCAATATCTAATTAAAATATCTAGTGCATTAGTTTTATAAGACCTACACATTTTAAATATCATACTATGTAATATAATACTAATGTATTATTTGATAGATTTTTTCCTCATATCTTTTGTGCTTTATAAGCACCTAAAACTGAGGTTATCTCAAGGCAAAGCCCTGGATCCCCACCAATCTCCATGATTTGTAACAGAATAATCATGAATATCATATAATGAAAGACTCAAGAAAATAAAAGCCATGTCATTGATTCAGTTATATATGGCAATGAGACTCAAGTGACAAGAGGCGTAACAGACATAACTGAGCATAAACACAGAGCAAACACACAACTTTGCAGAAAAGTCACAAGATTTCAACTTATTATTTAATTCCCATGTTTGTTCAAATTTGAAAGCAGGTCAAACTATAGTTGACTTATGAACCACATGGTTTTGAACAGGGTGGGTCCACATTTACGTGGATGTTTTTCAATAGTAAATACTACAGAACTACACAAACCGCAGTTGGTTGAATCCACCCACGTATGCTGAACTGTGGGTATGGAGGAGCCAGGAATATTCAGGGACAGCTATTTGTTTTACCTGGATTTTCAGCTGCTGGGAGGGGAGGTGCCCTCGACAAGCCCGTGTTGTTCAAGGGTCAACATAGTACTAATGCCTTTGTTTTGTTAGTTTTGATCATTTATAAAATTTTTGCTGCTGAGGGAGCAAAATTCATCTAGATTTTTCTGTATAGTATAATGACTAGATGAAAACAAATATAATTAAACTAATTCTTTTTATGTAAGATAAGCATATTTATTTTTTATAGCTTTGATGGCTAAGCTTTCCCCCCCTTTATTCATTTATTTATTTCTTGGCTGTGTCAGGTCTTTGTTGCGGCACACAGGATCTTCATTTGAGGCATGCGGGATATATTTGTTGTTGTTGCAGCATGCGGGCTCCTCTCTAGTTGTGGCATGTGAGCTCAGTATTTGTGGCATGCAGGCTTAGTAGCCCCGCAGCATGTGGGATTTTAGTTCCCCAAACAGGGATGGAACCCACGTCCCCTGCATTGAATTGGAAGGCAGATTCTTTACCACTGGACCACCAGGGAAGTCCCAATAATCATATTTATATTCTGCTATTACCATGATTTTTTTTTCTAATTGGAGAATTTAAATTTGATGTATAACATTTTCATCAAAGCCTTTTTTTTTTTTTCTTTAATCAAACTGCTTGGTATCAGGGATTTCTAGGAAAAGATCCAGACAAGAGAGTTAAATGAAATGATTATTACCATTCGTAGCGTCAGGTAGACTTTAAAATAACTTAAGCCTTAAACATGTCTACTTTGCAAAATGCCGAGCAAAACCAATTTAGTAGACAGAAGAGTCCTGTATTGTGAACAAGCATAAACTCTGGCATTAGGCTGACATGAAGGTAATCGCTGCCTGACTTCGTGCTTGTGTGATCTTCATTTGAATAGACCTTCCCTGTACTAGCATCAAACTTTGGGACTCAGGGAGATTGTGAGGGTTGGCCTTACATTTCCAGAAAGGTCTGATTAATCTGAGGTTGACAGGGTACGGGTAATACTGACAAAGAGTTTGAGAAAATTGAGTCTCTATTTCTTCCTACAAGGTATTTTTTCTCAGATGGTGATGTTCACATTAAAACGCCTAGTGTGTGAAAGAACTTTAAACAACCACATGGAAACTAAGGAGCTTGGTTATAAATCCACAGGCACATATATTCTGCTGTTTTCAAACCCATGCAGATTTATCTGATTGTTGATAATTTAAAATACAAATACAGATTTATGTGCCTAGAAAGCATTATTTTACTTTCTCTACCTTTGTTAGAAACTGATGAGACAAATAACAAAAAAATCTCTTTTGAATTGAATAAAATATTAACATTTTATGTTAATATAAAAAATACAGTAATAACTGCCACAGTGTAAAGACTATAAATATGACAGAAAATGATAAAGAATGTGATCTGAACTTATATTTTCACAAATAACTAGAATGTGTTCCTGATTCTGGAACTGAGCATACTGAGTAGTATATAAACACAGGTATAATATTTTCCCATTAGCCTCCAGCCCTGAACCTCAAGGTTGAACTAGTGGGTTTGTTTGATGTTTTCATTCCTTTAAAAACATTATAAAACTATTTAATGTGGATGTTTTCTTTGAACAAAGTGTATTATTTTTATAAACATATCAATAATCATCTGTGCTAGTGTGGGAATTTATTTTCATGTTATAAAAAAGGGAGAGATTCTTTGAGAAGCTGTTGATCTGGAAAAATCTCCAGAATTGACCTGTTAAAGCAAAAAAGGAAAGAGGAAGAAGAAGCCAACTCAGAGAGGTAACAGAATACTACAAGTCTATTCTCCACAATTTTATCAGCTGCTGGTTGTTCCCAGTTTCTTATTCTCTGCACACTGTCACTACCATTGCCAACACAGCCTAACCCCAAAATTAACACTAGTTTATCTAGTCAGTTATTTGTTCATTTCCCCCGTTCTCTGTATCTTATAGTCACAGTTGTGACATCATTTATTAAGCTTCTAATTGAAAGCTATGAAAAAATTTACCAATTTTGTTCAAAATTCATTTTTCTTAATTTTATTTAACGTGAAAACAAATTTTAGAAGAAACAGTTGAAGCACTTTTCACCATATGAAATCAACCTATACTTCCCATTTCAAGTGGGCCTCAGTCTTTTTTTCTAACATCCATTCCAACAACTTCCTGAAGTGTATTTTTGCAAAAAAAAAAAAAAAAGAACTTCTTTTTAAAACAATTTTCCTGGCTACACTAACTCTGCTGAGATTGTAGCATCATTTCTTGTACCTTCATCAGTGCTACATTTTCCTGGGCTCAATATCATCAATAATATTTTTCACAAAGTTCTATCTCCTTGAGTTATCAAGTTTCTATAAAATGGAATTTGTTTCTGTCCTAAGTACTATTCAAAGCACCTGAGAGAGTAGTAGGGTAATACTGGATGAACAATAATTCGTGTTGGAAAAGGATTGAGTAATATTCAAAGGTTGGTTTGCAACCAATTAGTTGGAAACAGCTAAATGTTATATATTTAAAAACTTGTGTATGAGATTTGGAAAGTATGTACATAAGAACTGTTAATGCTATAAGGTGTATTATGCTATATTAGCGTATATATTCATTATGTATTCTCAATGAGTATTACATATAATTCCTTTGACTATTATCAGTATATTTGAAGAACCCATTAGTTAAAGGAAAAGAGATCTATCAATATTATGAGTCTTAGCAAAAACGTGTTCTAGGATTTTGAACGTACTTTCTCTTCCCTTTGAATCATTAACCTTCCCTTGTACTGTTTTGTGTGACATTTCTTTTCTAGGGACTGTACAAAAGAAACACAGTCCCAGCAAGCACATCATTTGTTTGAAGGACATTCAGGGAGGGACAGCCAATTGTGCTGTAGCCGGACTTGTGCTCCACTCCCAGGGGAAATGGAGGAGAGAGATGGACATTTGTGCAAGTGCCAAAGTGCCAAGCATGCATCTGATTATTTAACTAGGAGCCTCTGCACGCTGCCATGGTGAAGGTGTTGTGAACCAGTGTTCTAGAGATCAATGTTTTCTTGTTGTGTTTTTCCCTCTTCAAAAAGAGCAAATATCATCCTATTTTCAAGCAGCTGAAATTTACCTGTATGGCTCTATTTTCAAGTTAGGTGTATAACTACTATGCCCAAACTTCCATCAAAGCTCAATTCTAATATTAAGATAAATGTTTCCAAACATGTATGATGATTAATATAGCCAAGCATCTCTGTAGATGTGCAGCTATTCGAGGATACAATGTGACTGACCCGTTCACTAGCCTACGAAAGTGGACATTCCTGTTGTCTGATAATGTTTATCAAAATCAACCTTCAGCTGGTGAAAAAGTCACGAGAGAAAATACATGAATAGGAGTAAACAAGGTAAGAAAAGGGAGCCGGCAGAAGCTTCAGAGCAAGATTAAAAGTCTGCAAATATTTAACATCATTGAACACTAACTTTTTTACACATGGATAGTTTCTGTTGGAATTGAAGTGTCACAAGACATGAAGAGCATAAATTGAACAGCACGGCTCTATTGTATTAATTATAGAGGCAAACAGACTTGCTCTCCTCAGAAATCAAATCATAGAGTTCAAGCCCATCTAGAAGCTAGTTTTCATGAAGACACTGATATATAGGATTTAGTGCATTTGTATAAAAGAAGGGGCAATGAGCAATACATTCTGGATATATATAATATATATATAACAAATATATATGTATATAATGAAATTAGTATCATTAAAGAACAGATGGCTCAAAACTTCGAGTATATGGAGATTTGATATATCTAGAACGCTATTTCTTGGAAGTTCTGGATAAATAATGTCTTCATCATTTAATGATGTTTTCCACCTGCAAGTCTCTCCTCTTTTTTTTTTTTTCTGCTGTATTATTTGTTTCTCAAAGTATATTTTCTCAAAAAATTTTAGCTGTTATTAGAAATAAGAAACTAGATACCACTTGCCAATACAATGCCAGCCTAAAAGAAGGAAGGATTTCTTTCAAATGTAGTCATAAGTTTAAAAAAAAAAAACAAAACGCTAGATTATTATATCTACTCCAAACTGTATAAACTTGATTTTTAATGGCAATCCATATTTCATTTTGTTTGCTAGATAGCCCAATAGCACCCTAGTTTTTAGATGACTTCATCCTAGCCATCCTGACATGGTAAATAAATTTGACATTAACTAGTTAAAATATATGATTAATACAGCCTTACAACTCCAGTCTTAATGTCTGAAGGGAAATATGTCAGTGTGTGTGTGTGTGTGTGTGTGTGTGTGTGAGTGTGTGTGTTTCTCTTTGTAACATAATTATATAGTACTGTATTAGAAGGAGTTGTGACACAGAACTTGGAACATTTCTTCCCTTTCGCTAAGCTTCTTGATGAAAAGGTGCAGACACAGAAAGCGATAGTGCGTAGCCATGGCGTGCCACAGCAAAGAATAAATCAAAAGTGATCACTAGTTGAGCTCAATTTCTGAGAAGTTCATTTTCTTCAAACTGTTATAAACTGACAGGCAGAACCATTTGCCTTTGAGCTTTCTGACAGATCCCATTGAGACCAGTGAAATGGCAGCTAAAAAGCTAAATGGATGCCTTAGGCCAGCTCATTGGCTTTCTTCTGCTATTAAAGATTCTGTTACCAGGAACTTCTGTTTGCAGATGGCTCTGACATTCCCACATACAGAGGCCTGGGTTATCTCCTACAAGAATGATATTTACAATACTAATAAAGGATGCTGTAGTTTGAAATGTCCAGAAGTGAGTCACAGAGAATAGAAAAGCTTTGGACGATATCTTCTTCCCAGCAAAGAATGACTACAGCCTTGCTGCAGAGTGGATCCATCTGCTATGTGGGAAGGGGGTAAGCTTTCTAAATTACAAGGTCAGAGTAATACAGTTATTTGGTAAGAAAGTTGGAGCTGGCCTTGAGTTAAGAGAAAATGGTTTCATAAAAACACAACACCAAAAGGCACGTCCTTTCATCGAGTACCTTCATATTGTAGTAATCATCGTAATTATTACATGAAATACCCTCTCTTACTTTTTTCATATTTAGCACTAATGTTTGTGGCTTTCTACCATGCATCTAATGGAAAGCCAACTTTAAACTTGGAGTAATAGGATGGGTTTGTTGAAATAGAACACTCTAAAATATGTTTTTAATGGATAGTAGAGAATGGATTGCAGACAAGAAGCAATGATATGAAATCAAAGGAAATGAGCAGGAGTAAACCTCGTGAATTGGATGTCATCTCAATTGTGATTGGGTTTTGTTCCGTGGGAGGTGCTGAGCATTGACTAAGTTACAAGGCGCTGTCCAGGTGTTGAGTTTCTTGGTGGAACAATTTAAAGGCGCTCCAGTAAGCTCAATCCCCTAACGAATTTCCAAGGTTGTGTTTGGGTTTTAGACATTACATGTGAATTGGTACCACGATCTTACTTGGAAAGTGGTTTCAGAAAACGAATTAGGCAACAAAAGAAGGATTTGAGGTTCACGTATTTATATTAAAATAGATATCCCCTCTTCCCCCCCTTGATATGGCAGGAGATAAGACTGAGAGAGGGAAACATTAGGGGAGGTGGTCAGAAGCACCACATTACTGTGAGTTCAGCATAAACTACTAGTTTTGATCTGAGACTCCAGTTTCTGAAGAGATGAATTTGACCAAACAAGCTTTATGTGTTCGGGATCACGGGACTAATTTATTAACTGAAAACGATGATTGGTTATTATGGAGATCTTAGTGAGACATAATCCCACAACAAATCTTAAAATTTGGTATACAAAAAATTATATTAATTGAAGCAAGTATCTTACATGCTCACCTTTAACCTCCATTTGACCAAATATACCTCAATTAAATGCAAAATTATATATACACACACACACACACATATATATATATATAAACCACCACACTTGGGCATAAAGTTTTCCACCTGTCTTCTGATTTCTTTTTCCATATTATATAATTATAACAAAACATGGGTAAAATTTTGAAGTTTTAGTATTAAATGCATGTTATCTGCAAGTATTTTCAACATTCACATGTATTGGATGATTCTTTGTTTTCTTATATTGCTATTTAAATTTTGCATACATAATTCTCATCTCTGCATTAGGTTATATGCATCTTTTGTTTTTCTTTGCTTTCAATTTTTTATTAGGGTTGACTGCTATTTTTATTAAGGAACCTAGCATTTACTTTGTATAACTGCTTGAATTACTGAGTACCACTGCTAGCAACACTTGACCAATACAGGCTAGGTGTTTAAGAAACATCATTTCACATAACCCAAAAGCGTTATTTCCCCGATTGCAAGTGATATATTCACCTTGGTGTCTTTTTTTTTTTTTTTTTTTAACTTTTACTTATCTATGTCTTTTTTTTTTTCACACACACACACTGTATTTTATTTTTACAAGAGATAAATAGACTGACACCAAGCATTGTAAATGGATGACCACAACAAAAGCAACAATGATTGCAATTACCAAACATGAAACACACTCATACTATGTCATAATATTCCTGATCAGCATACATATGGGTGTGTTTTTGTATCCATTCAGCGAGCCTGTGTCTTTTGGTTGGAGCATTTAATCCATTTACATTTAAGGAAATTATCGATATCTATGTTCCTATTACCATTTTCTTAATTGTTTTGGGTTTGTTTTTGTAGGTCTTTACCTTCTTTTGTGTTTCCATCCTAGAGAAGTTCCTTTAGCATTTATTGTAAAGCTGGTTTGGTGGTGCTAAATTCTTTTAACTTTTGCTTGCCTGTAAAGGTTTTAATTTCTCCATTGAATCTGAATGAGATCCTTGCTGGGTAGAGTAATCTTGGTTGTAGGTTTTTCCCTTTCGTCATTTTAAATATGTCTTGCGACTCCCTTCTGGCTTGCAGAGTTTCTGCTGAAAGATCAGCTGTTAACCTTATGGGGATTCCCTTTTATGTTATTTGTTGCTTTTCTTCTGCTGCTTTCAAGATTTTTTCTTTGTATTTAATTTTTGATAGTTTGATTTATATGTGTCCTGGCATGTTTCTCCTTGGATTTATCCTGTATGGGCCTCTCTGCGCTTCCTGGACTTGATTGACCATTTCCTTTCCCATGTTAGGGAAGTTTTCAACTATAATTTCTTCAAATATTTTCTCAGTCCCTTTCTTTTTCTCTTCTTCTTCTGGGACCCCTGTAATTCAAATGTTGGTGCATTTATTGTCCCAGAGATCTTGAGACTGTCCTCAATTATTTTCATTCTTTTTTCTTTATTCTGCTCTACAGTAGTTATTTCCACTATTTTACCTTCCAGGTAACTTATCTGTTCTTCTGTCTCAGTTATTCCTCTATTTATTCCTTCTAGAAAATTTTTAATTTCATTTATTGTGTTGTTCATCTTTATTTGTTTGCTTTTTAGTTCTTCTAGGTCCTTGTTCAACATTTCTTGTATTTTCTCCATTCTGTTTCCAAGATTTTGGATCATGTTTACTATCATTACTCTGAATTCTTTTCCAGGAAGACTGCCTATTTTCTCTTCATTTGTTTGGTCTGCAGTGTTTTTCCCTTGTTCTTCATCTGCTGCATATTTCTCTGTCTTCTCATTTTGCTTAACTTACTGTATTTGGGGTCTCCTTTTTGCGGGCTGCAGGTTCGTAGTTCAAGTTGTTTTTGGTGTCTGCCCCCAGTGGGTAAGGTTGGTTCAGTGGGTTGTTTAGGCTTCCTGGTGGAGGGGACTGGTGCCTGTGTTCTGGTGGATAAGGCTGGATCTTGTCTTTCTGGTGGGCAGGGCCACATCTGGTAGTGTGTTTTGGGGTGTCTGTGAACTTATTCTGATTTTAGGCAGCCTCTCTGCTAATGGGTGGGGTTGTGTTCCTGTCTTGCTAGTTGTTTGGCATGGGGTGTCCAGCACTGGAGCTTGCCGGTCATTGAGTGGAGCTGAGTCTTAGCATTGAGATGGAGATCTCTGGGAGAGCTCTTGCTGATTGATATTACGTGGGGCAGGGATGTCTCTGGTGGTCTAATGTCCTTAACTCGGCTCCCCCACCTCAGAGGCTCAGGCCTGATACCCAGCTGGAGCACCACGACCCTTTTGGGAAGTCTGGGGTCTTCTGCCAGCATTCAGTAGGTGTTCTGTAGGAGTTGTTCCACCTGTAGATGTATTTTTGATGTATTTGTGGGGAGGAAGGTGATCTCCACGTCTTACTCCTCTGCCTTCTTGAAGGTCTCCCCTTTGGCTATTTTAAAGTAGACAGTTTATGGTTAGAACTGTGGCCGTTGAGGACCATATATATTTTAAAAGTAGGAGACATGGATGAATATCTCTGCACATATAATTCTTTTTGGTGAATACAAATAAAACAATTTAGAAAAACACTAGTTTGACAAATCATTTTAATATACTTTATCTACTTGCAATCATATTATATTAAATAATTTCTTAGCTTTATCTTCTCCACTGTAAATAATCACCATCCTTCAACCCTTTTATCATCATCTATTGCCATGATCTTAACTAGTACAAATTCTTCCTCCTTATCCATTGCTGATTCAGTCACTAGAAGTTTGTTCCTATGTAACATTGAATCATGGGGACCAAACTTAAGGAATATGATTTTTACAGTGTGGTGTACACCGTGCATTTTGTCCTTGGATTATATCATTTAAACAACAATTATTCCTCCTTAAATCCACATATTAAATTGCACAATGACATTTTGTAACAGACAAATGCTGATCGTTTAACTTCCCTGCTTCAGTTCACCCATGACAAGCACATTAATCAGTTCTGCTATTTGTCTCTTGTCCTGTAGTTTAGTGATGGTAAGCCCAAAGAGCTATAGCACATTTATTATTTAAATACAATATTATTTATATTTATTCTTAGGCAATCAAAAATAACCATGTCATAGATTTTTAAAACAATATTTACTTCAAAATATTATTTTATTTGATGTTGGTATTTATTTGGAATTTAGTGTGAGAAGGTATCTATAAGTCACAACAAAAAATTAAATGAATGTACATTTTTGTATTGCACTATTTCATGAGTTGATAATCTTAATATGTTATTTAAATTACATTAATTTTCATTTTATTATTTAATAGTTTGAAAACCACTTTCTTTTCAAGAATTTGAAAACTATTTCATCTTAGACCACTTTAAGAAAAATATACAAAATCTGATTCCACAATACATATATATTAATGGCTGAAGACTGATTCTTTGTTTTTATAAAATAAGGTTTTTTGATGCTAATTCTTCTGAAAATTTAAAAATTCTACTTAAAAAGCATTGGCAAAACATTTAAGATGATAGCATGAATAGAAATTTAAAAAAGAACTCTTAAGACTTGGAGTCAGAGATGCCCTTGTTTTAAGTATGAAACTTTAGGGATTTATATTATGTTCAAATTTAAACCTGCGAGAACCTCGGTCTTTATTTTAATTTTGTTGACATCAAGAAGAGAAAATTATACACAGGAGTTTGAGTCTATGCCACCAACAGAAAATGCTACAATATATAAAAGTGAAGTCTGATATACAGCTTGAATTGACTTATGCTATGACCCATAACTAACTTACTATAATTAAATAAACTGAAGATAAATTAAATAAAAAATACATTGAGTTTTTATGCTTCACTTTTAAATGCTATAATACAGAGACACATTAAACAGCAAATTTTCTTTTAACATTGGAAAATGATAGTAATAATAATTCTAATAATAATCATTTAAACCACAGGAAATTGCTGTTTTTATATGTGGACATCATTGAATATTGGCAGCTTTCTGTGGCTTAATCTATAAAAGAGACAGCTTAGTGATTAAATCAATAAGCTCAGACGTCATCCTGCCTAGATTGAAATTTTGACCTCATTTACTGGCTACGAGACCTCAGGTGAAGCTCTCTGTTCCTCAGTTTCCTTGACTTTAAATTGTGGGTAATATTACCTACTTCACAGGATCATTGTGAGGATTAAAGGGCTTATGAAATGTGTAAAAATGTAAAAGAATGTCTATGATTTTTTTACCCTAAATTAACAATATTGCATGACTATCTTAAACCGAACTATCTTAAATCAAGAACCGTGATGGTGTCAGGAAGGTTTTCAATAAAATCTCCAAAAATGCCTTTATTAATTAATTTTTAATAGGATCTTTTCCACATCTAATTAGCCTCTTTTATTCTGGGTCTAAGTACATTCCTTGCTTTTGACTTAACAAATATAATCTTGAACAGTAATGTCTGTAAGTCTATAACTAAGATCAAACTAATTATTTAAATTTGTATTTATCATTCCACACCTTATATATGATGGATTAGTGACTTCACTACATCGAGTTTTAATTTCCCAATCTGTAAAATAACTATAGTAATAAATCTGTAAATAACTAAAGCAATATGCAAATATGATATAAAATTACAAATGAACTCTGGAAATTTAAGCTCAAAAAGCAACAAAGAGAAGAAGCTATACAATAATCATATGTCAATGGGAAAAAGGTGTTAATGTATAAACAAAATTACACATTTCTTAGGAATATATATCTGTTGGTTAAAGAATGTACTCTTGCACAATGATACCTGCTTTTTTGATGTTTTCTAGACACAGAACACATACAGGCATTGGGCTGTAATCCTTGCCTGAAGCCCTTATTTAAACAATTTATTCATTATCTCTATACAAGTGCTAAGGTATCTAAAAATAATCTTGTAAAGGCTCTAGATTTGTTTCAAAAAGCCTTGGGATGAGGAGGTTTATTTCTGAAGCATCTCAGCTGGAAAAACTCTTTCCCTCCAGAGATTAAACAGCTCAGGATGTCAAACTTTGATCTCAACTGCTCACAACATTCAGAAGTAACACCAAGATGTCAATTTCCTTCTGTTTTCAGCTGCAATTGTGAGCCTCAATAGCAAAACACAGAAAACCCCAAACATAAAACTGTTACAGAAAGTATTCTCCAGGGTGTATTTTAGTAATTATCTCATTTTACTCATGATATATATTGGAGGGATAGAGAAGGGTAAGTCAGGAATGCAGAATTCAGCGTCATATTTTATGTATATTGGAAAAAGTAGATGGCAATTAAAAGATGTGATTTTTGTGTATTTTAATAGCTGTGTATAAATTATTTCTAATTACAAAGTAAGGAACAGGACCACACTTTCTGAAATCCATTTCAAGCTCAACCAGCCCCAACAAAATAGTTCAGTGCTCCCTAGACACAGATTTCTTCTGTATAATTTTATCTCTGTGATGCAGTTGTTGCTCTGAGGTTTCTGATACAGGAACACTATCCTTAGAAAACCTTCCCTCCTCAATGGAAATAAAAATAATTTGGTCCTGGAACCTGAAACTTTCATGTTCATGTTTAATATTTTCCATTGTTTGGTTCTTCCTGTCTTTGCTTCTCACTCATGGTCCTCCTGCCTTTTCTACCTCCTGCTGCTGTAACTTACCAAGGACAATTTTTGCCTCATGGATTTGGTGGCATCAAGACACGCAAGTGAGCTTCCCTGGTGGCACAATGGTTAAGAATCTGCCTGCCAATGCAGGGGACACGGGTTCGAGCCCTGGTCTGGGAAGATCCCACATGCCGCGGAGCAACTAAGCCCATGAGCCACAACTACTGAGCCTGTACTCTAGAGCCCGCGAGCCACAACTACTGAGCCCGGGTGCCACAACTACTGAAGCCCGCGTGCCTAGAGCCCATGCTCTGCAACAAGAGAAGCCACTGCAATAAGGAGCCCGTGCACCACAGCGAAGAGTAGCCCCCCGCTCACCGCAACTAGAGAAAGCCCAGCAATGAAGACCCAATGAAACCAAAAATAAATAAACAAAATAAATTTATTAAAAATAAAAGACACGCACATGTCCAGTGTTCTTCCTGTCTTCATGCTCATAGCCAGAGTCTCTTCAGTTTATGAGTATGAATACAAAGGCAAGGACAAATTGAGGATTTAAGTAGGTCTTCAATGTATATTCTAATCCAAATATTGGTACCAATCTATGAAAATCCAACCTTCCTTTGATTTGTCCAAACGGATTTCCACCCTGAGAGATGCTTACTTTGTAAAAAGTGTTTGAGCATCTAAAGCGTTCCAGCATGCCTGCCATTTTTCTAGACTCTATATACAGTTTTTAAAGGAAGGAAAGAAGGATGGGAGGGAGGGAGAGGTGGAATAAAGGAGGGAGGGAAAAAAGAGAAAATTGTTCTATTAGTTTTCTATCGTTGGTTAACAAACTATCACAAACTTAGCAGCTCAAAATTAAACAAATTTACCATCACACTTTCTGTGAGTTAAGAACGTGGGGGGCATGGGTTACCTGGGGTTTCTGCTCTGTGTTTCTCCAGGCTGAAAACCTGAAATCAAGATGTCAGCTGGCACTGGGATCTCATCTAGGGCTCAAGGTCCTCTCTCAAGCTTTGCTGGCAGAATTTAGCTCCTGGTGACTGCAGATCAGAGGTCCCATTTGGCTTGTGAGTTCTCAGCAGGGCATCACTCTCAGCTCTTGGAGACCACCCTCAGGTCCTAGCAGTGTGATCCACTCATAAGAGGGCAGCACACTTCTTCAAAGCCAGCGGGGCAATCTCACCACATAGGCTCCAATAGGGACTTCTGTAATATAGCATCAGTACGGGAGTGACTCTCCTTCACTTTTGTTAAAAATAATTTAATCCAGAGGAAGATTATCCATTATTTTCACAGGTCCTACCCACGGTGAAGGGGAGATTATATAGGAGAGGCAGTGCAAAGGCTGGATCCTAGGGACCATCTTAGAATTCTGTCTAGCGCACTTGCCCTTATTCTGAGCACTTTCATTTAGAGGGACACGTTCAACAGGAGGATTACAATAGAGTAATAGATGTCTAAGTAGTCAAGTATAGAAGCATAGTGATCAGGAACTAAGCCTGAAGAAGAGAGAATAGAGAGTAACTTCGGGAGCTAAACAAAAAAACAGTTCCAAGCCCAACTTGGTTAGATTGAACAACTTATTTTAAAGGCTGTAAATTTGATATTCTTATTTTTTTTTTAATTAATTAATTAATTTATTTATTTCTGGCTGTGTTGGGTCTTCGTTTCTGTGCCAGGGCTTTCTCTAGTTGCGGCGAGCGGGGGCCACTTTTCATCGCGGTGCGCGGGCCTCTCACTGTCGCCGCCTCTCTTGTTGCGGAGCACAGGCTCCAGATGCGCAGGCTCAGTAGTTGTGGCTCACGGGCCCAGTTGCTCCGCGGCATGTGGGATCTTCCCAGATCAGGGCTCGAACTCGTGTCCCCTGTATTGGCAGGCGGATTCTCAACCACTGCGCCACCAGGGAAGCCCCTGACATTCTTATTGATAAGCTGCAACATCTACCTTGCAGTTCTATATAGGGAATTACGTGAATAATGTATGTCATATTCCTTGCAGAGAAACTCAGTAGATATAATATATAGTATTAGCCAAATTTTCCGGTATATGAAAGCTCTGTCATTATAAGACTAAAATGAATATCAGTATCTCTGCTAAATACTTTCATGTATCCATCATAATTTTTATTTTTCTCCTGCTTATTGAATCATATGTCACATGATCAGATGGAGTTATTTTGTTTGTTTCTGAAGGTCACGGGAAAGTCAAATTTGGAAATACACTTTACAAAGTTCCAAAAGATAAAGTCCTTCATCTTGAAGTTGTTCCAGGTAACTTTGACAATCAGGGTGCTTCCAGGGAGTAATGACCCTCCTAGGAAGAGGAGTCCGGGCATTCCTGTAGGGATGAGTGACTGGGATGATGAGGTTTACAACTTTGGAGCAAAATGTAGATGTCGGCAATTTTACATATATCCAAAGGTGCGGGCAGTCAGAATTGAATATATGTTGTACATCTCAATGGAGAAAAGTAGACATAATTGTTGCCATTTGTCATAAATAGTGTTTCTACCTGTTTCTTTGCCTGCTATAAATAAAAAGCAACTCCAGAGATTGCTGAAGGAAATCTTAGTTTACTCTCAATGCTGCTTCAGAGGAAAGGGAAATGAAATGTCTTCATGTCCTGTTGAGGAAGAACTATGGCAAGAAAGAATGATCCAGCCAAAGACTGGGGGGCATCAGTTTGCTGGAGTCAAGTGTAGTCTATCTCACGTAGAATCTACTTCAAAGTTACCAGTGGAATATATTCTCTTTGCTCTCACAGAAAAGCAAGGCATTAAAGATGCTATATCTGCTGCTGTCCAGGAGATTATACTTAACACATGTATTAATATTGAGAAAAGTTAGTGAATAAAAAATATAATAGAGTGTAATGGTCTAAAATCCCAGAAGGAGAGTAATTTTTTTAAATTACACGGAGTCTAGAAAAACTCCTATTGTATTTTTAAGGAGACAAAGTTAACATTTTCTCTCCAGTTCTCTTCACTCCGTGATAAAAGCCCCCAACTCACCTGCCACCTCCCACTTGGCTTCTTGGGAACTCTGTCATTTACATTCATCAGAATATGATTTGATAAATCCTGCAATTTGCATAATTTTGTCTACTTTCTCCCTAATTCTCTTGCTAGAAGAGGATGCAACTGCTTTTCCCCAGAGAGTCAGCCAGTCACATGTGCTCACACTCTGGGTAATACAGGTGCCCTGTGTCTCCTCTAGAACTTGGAATGAAGGGCCTGACGAATGACTTGGGAAAGCAGGTTTAGGCAGGTGAGAATGATGGGGCTAGAGTTCCCCAAACTCAGCTGGACTCCTGACCACTTCCATGGCAACAGCAGTAACTCAACTCCTCTGAAAAGTTTCTTTCATCATCTAAGGAGGCCTTAAAACTACAACCGTTGTATTTACCCATGGCATATGTGACTTAAATCTAAGAGGGTTATATTTGCTCATCACTTTGAGAGATCAACAATTTGGGCTGGGCTCATATGAGGGATTCTGCTGGCCTTGCCGGTGTCAGTCACGTGACTGCGGTCATCTGAGGTGTTACGGGAACGTGACTGCTTTTAGAGCTTCAACTGGGATCACACCACATGGTTACAGCCTCTCAGTCCTGCCATGGCAGCACTGTGTTCCAGCTAAACGGGAGCTGAAAGGCCACTTGAGGCTTAAGCTTGGGGTGCCATTTCCTCTGCATTATATTGGACAAACCAAATTGTGAGGCTGGCCCAGAACCAACTCGTATGCCTTGATAGGAGAAGCAACAAGGTCACCTGGCAAAAGCACCATGGCAACACCACTGGGAGGAATGGCTCTGGCATCTGTGCAGATCTACCAAAGTCCACCATCTTCCACACTATAATTCCTATGCTTCCTAAATGTAAAATATACTCCACACCTACTTCCAAAATATCATTCTATTTTCTAAATCAGGTCTAGATGTGGATGAAGATGCCCGTCCTCAAATGCACTTTC
Source organism: Balaenoptera physalus (assembly GCF_965194825.1). Taxonomy (NCBI): domain Eukaryota; kingdom Metazoa; phylum Chordata; class Mammalia; order Artiodactyla; family Balaenopteridae; genus Balaenoptera; species Balaenoptera physalus. The sequence continues at coordinate 7,033,539 of NC_138899.1, forward strand.
TTGGTGTGACTCCTGTTTATGTAGAGACATGTGAGCTAAAAACTACACATCCAGAATAAAATGGTGGCACATGAAAAGAATAACCACAATAGGCACTCTTGTTCAAAAAGAGTAAACATAGGAGGCACAGAGCAGTCAGTGGTCCATAGCAATTCCTAAATCCAGCAAGGCACATGCTGCTGGGTTCCTCTTACTCAGCATATTTATTGATTGATCTCAGTATATTTATATTTATTGATTGATCTCAGCTCTGGTCACTATGAGTGGAGTCAAGTTCACAGTTACCTTCAACTCTTAGCTCTACCCTCTGGGTCTTTGTTTACTTTCTGAGATGGAATAGCTCTACCCTCTGGGTCTTTGTTTACTTTCTGAGATGGAATAGCTCTACCCTCTGGGTCTTTGTTTGCTTTCTGAGATGGAATAACATCTTTAATAAACAATGGTTTGTGTTTGCATCTGCGTAGCTTACTCAGCCTACTTTCTACCTGAGGGAAATAATTTTGGGTCAAAGGGGTCTCTTTCCTCTTTTATCTCAATTTCTCTTGGTGCATGCTGTTACAAGGTTCAGCAATTTGAGCTGAGCATGGATGGGCAGTTATTGTTCTGGTCTTTCCTGAGGTCACTCGCATGGCTGCAGTCGTCCTGTGGCTTCCTGAGGGGCTGGCTGCCCTAGGGGGCCTCAGCTGGGATGGCTTGCCTCTGTTGCATGTGGTCTGTTCCTCCACAGGCTAGATAGTTCTTCCCTACGTGGCAGCACTGTGCTCAAAGAGCGCAGAAGCTGAAGCTAAAGAGCATTTTGATGCCTAGGCTCAGAATTCACACATCCTCACCTTCATCCATCTTATTGGTCAAAGCAAGTCCAACCCAGATAAAGAGTTGGGGAAATGGACTCCACCTCTTGAGGGAAAAGAGCAGAATCATACAGTGAATATGAAAGAGCATAGTGATGAGAATAATTTTTGTGGACATCTTTCAAACAATCTGTCTCTTTTCCTAACTCTTATTATTTTAACTCTTTCTATAAAACACAAACAAGCGCACACTATGCAGATGAAAACAACCTACTTCTCTCCTTGCTGTTACCTCCTCTGTAATGGATGCAATATTAATCAGTTTCCATTCCTCCTTCATCCTGTCTTCCATGGCAATATATCTTAAACTATGTAAAACATGATGGAACTTTTTTACTTAACATGGAAAGGATGCAAAATACGGTTTTGTGTGCACTCTTTTAGTGATATTCTTAGTAATTCTTGCCTTAAGGTAGAACATATACTACAAGTACTGTAGTATTCAGTTTGTTTTAGATCATATTCCATTTGAACAATATGCCATTTGTCTTAAGACACACATTTTCATGTGATGTGTGTGCTATTGTTTGCTAAATTTGATATTTTTTTACTCCTACTTTGCATTATATACTTGACTCATAAGAATTAGATGAGTGGCTCAAACATGAATCAGTGACACGTAAAAGTAATGATGAAAATTGTAACATAAGTACAACTTTGTAAAACATCATGAACATAAAAATGATAAAATTTAAGGCAAAATGAAATATGAATCTGTATTTGCATTAAGTGATATATAAATATAATAGTTTCTCATAAACAGCAAAACAAGAAAATTGTGCACAAAAGTACCATGAACATGAGAAAAATTGATTTTTTAAAATTCCTGATCCATTCGCACCTAGTTCCTAGTGGGGGGTCAGTTATTAAACTTTATAAGATTGCATACTGATGTCATTCATATATTGACCTCATTTTTAAAATGTACTGTCCTTTGCGCTAAACCAATTGTTTTCATATTTTTTCATCACAAGTTCAGCACACAATTTATAGAACCAAGCTGGTTATTTTTTTTCCTAAGTATAGGAGGAAAAGAATAGAATCATCCAAGCATCACGCAAATGAACACTTTTCCTCTCAAGAACAAGTACAAGGCACTGTAATACCTGTAAGATTGTAAAACCAATCACTAAGTTAACAAATATTATGCTCAGGGAGAAATCAGAAAAAACTGTTGACAAAAATTGCTCTATTAAATTACACGGTTGGAAGTGACAAAATATCAGTGCCACACAACCAAGGGCAGTTACTCTCCAGATGAGTGGAAACAGTATTTTATCCCAAAGGTGAACAAAATCAATTTGTACCATAATGTGTAGATTATAAATCAGCACTTAGTTTATGTGCATGACATATCTGAGGGAGAATATTTTAACAATTTTTCTATGTATCACTGAAAATACACTTAGTAGGAAAATATATTTTGGTTAAATATAATTGATTATTTATGAGCTGTGATACAGCTATAAAGGAGGCTAAGTTATATGCTGATGGAGCACCAGCTACATGCAAGGACAATATTTAAAGTATTTAATAAAATATTTAACAACTGGTATGATATAGGCAGCACCCTAACACAACAGAAGGAAACCATGAGCCACCTACATGGAGGTACCAGTGCATAGTAGCTAAAGTTCAGCCTCACCAACGTATGCAGTAAGGAAAGACACTACTATAAAATAGATAAAGTGAGGTATTTTGGGGGGGTTGGGGTTCAACACTCTGCCTCCTGATCCTTAAACCAAACCTGATTAAGAAGGGTTTCAGTTGTCTGTTCTATAAACTTGTGTTTCCATAGCAGTCAGTGCACTTAAAGCATGTCAACTGTCCAGAGGCTGATATTCACCTGCTGCCCCCACCCCAAACTAAAGAGAGTTATGCATTAGCAGATAAATAAGAGAGAATTGTGCATTGTCAGATAAATAAGCTAGACTTCGAATGGAGTAAAGAATAGGCAGATGGAACTTTTTACTAAGAAATTAGTGAAAAGTAGTAAATCAAGTCTTCATGGGAAAGAAGTATAAGACAAAATCAAGATGCGATGTTTACAGGACTGAATAAGATATTTCACAACCATAATGACACTTTTGCACACTGAAATCATCTTAAGATGGACATCTAGAAACACATTCCAGATGTTAATGTATTCTGACGACTGCCCTGGCGAGCAGGGTGTCTTTGTATTCCATTCCACTAATGAAGGAACACAGGAAGGTTGGAGGTGACTCAGTCAGTGGTCACAGAGTGAATTTATAACTGCCGAAGTCTGATTTCAAGGATCAAATTTTCTATTGTGATCCAATAATATTACCTCTCACATATTTTGAAGTGCAATTTATCATAATTAAATTAATCTCTGAACATAAAAATTTGCTCTTCTATAAATATAAATGTGCATCAAGGTGGTAGGAGATTTGGGGTATTCACATATGCTCATCATCTGTGAATTTGATTTCTTGTGTTAAAAAAAACAGAGCTTATCACAATTCACAGACTCCAATTAAAGAAAATTTCTAAATTAATGGTCTTTGGGGGATGTAAGGTTAATTAAACCTTAATTCACTCAAAATACTGTATATAGTTCTATATGTATAATTGCAGAACTAGAATACCTCCTATTTGATTTGGATATGCAATAATAATAACCAATCCCTTCACAAAAGTGTGCACAAAAGTCTCAGTGGAAATATATAATCAAAGAATTATAGAAAACCAATCTCTGTAGACTCAGAGGAAACAGACTCTACCATAAAATGTAGTTATGTACTGTAAATTAATTTTTCTCTAGGGAGATATTCATGGAAATGTTTTTTTAGCTCTTGGAAATACTTAAGGCAATTTACTAAAACAAATAATTATTGAAGAGCTATTAAATGTCAAAGGCTGTGAAAGATGGACCTCATATATGAACTAAGTCTGTGACTTGCTCTATCTTTTAAGGAGTTTACGTTCTTATTGACCCCTTCACAAACTTATTCAGATACTTTCCCATGGATTGATAACACAACTATAAAGGTAAGTATAAGTATGTTCCCAGGGATGGTCAGCCCTCTGTGGAATTAATAGAAAGAATGTAAAGAGGAGAAAAGAAGTAGGTAGAAGAAAGAATAAACAATAAGCAAAATGATTGCATATTGTTATTTCAACTCCTTTCTTTTTACATTCTACCTATTTCTTATTTAGGGCACATACTCTATTCTATCTTGTTATGATTATTTATAAAAGTAATGTTTACTATTTTTTAGTACCTAAGAATTGGCAGACCTCCTGTTAATATTTTATTTTATGAACTTTCATGACATTATTACCATTTGGATATTTTAGAAGTTGGATAGAAAAAGTAAAACTTAGCGAAGTTTTGACTTAATTAGGAACACAAAAATAATATGTATAAAGCCAGGATTTTAATATAATTTCTTATGGAACATCTCAGGCCCTCTGCAGTGCAAACTACACGTCTTATCTTTCCTACAATATATATCCTGATTAAAGGCAGGTCAGCGTACCTATCTCATCTGTAGCAAATGTAACAGGGAACACGCTCAGAAAAAAGTGTGTGGTCAGGAGCTACTCAGTGTAATGACACTTTCCTAATTTACCCATAATTTGACATATATCTTCATATATCCCCAATGTGAATTAACTATGTTAACTTATGGCTTCCTGAGGTAATAATATATTTATTAATAACATTCAACAATTTTGAGACCCTGATATATATCAGGTACTTTGCTGCATGCTAGGAATGGAAAAACATTTTTTAAAAATAACTTATCTCTGAGCATTTATAGATTAGACATAATAAACAATATGTGTTATAAAAATAAAAGTGCTATGATAGACATGTGTTGCTATGACATTGGCTATAACAGAGGAAAGAGAAAAAAAATCTCAGATAAACAGAAAAAGTTTCTTAGCAAAGAGGTTTGCATTCATAGCTTAGTCTTGAATGATAGACATGCACAGGGAAGGGAGGACATTCCAGGCAGAGGGACCAGTATGACCAAGGACCCAGACATGTTAGCAGCCAAATATGTTCATGAGAAGGAAGGGGATTCACACGGTCCAGTATGACATGACCCCAGGTGTGGGGAGAGAGTGGTAAAAATGAAGATGGAAGATATACAGAAGCCACTCCAAAGGTAGTTTATATGAATTTTAAGTGGAAAAAAAAAAAAGTTGATGTTTTACTCAGGAAAATAACATGATGTGTGTTGCATTTTAGCATTGTGAATGTCAACGCCATGGAGAACAGCTAAAAGTGAAGAAGGACAATTAGGATAAACTCTTTATAGTTTGAACAAGATTTGATGAAGAACTCGATTCTGGTGATGGCAGGAACCAGAGAGCAGATATTGGACATGATAAATGTGCAACTGGAAAGGAGAATACAATGATTAATTGAGGATAACAGAGACCACACTATAAATTAAATTATATACGTTCTATGACATAATCAAACTGAAAACTAGGACTATGCACAAGAAATAAGAAAGGATTTACTGTGTGTTTCTGATACCAGCTTTTGATCCTTCTCCTTAGGGAGCATGTGATAACAAGAACAGTCACAGACACACTCGGTTTCCTTTTCTGCATCCCCCGGATCTGCTCAGCCCCTTCTGAATTGCTGACTCAAGTCTGTGCTGGGATGTGGTCCTTCTGTATGAGCCACGGATCCCAGCCTTTGCTGATCAGGTGACTAAGTATGTTGCTAAGAAGATTATCTTCCTCAGTGAGGCTTGGCAAAATACCTTCTGAAAATCACTTTTTAATCCCCAAACTCTGATCAAGAGTACATTGAATCAAATGTACATCTGGTGGAAAGAGAAGACCGATTGTGAAAAGAAACCAACATGGCCCAGAGTATAGACATTTATATATCAAACTGGAGAACCTGGAATGATGTTTAACAGCATCAGAGCTTGATGTGCCCTTAACAATTATTTTATCCAAACCCTCATTTTATAGAGAAAGAAACTGAAGTCCTAAGAGGTTTTAATAAACTTGTGGACATTCAGCTAATTAATGGTAGACCTAGAAAGAGGATTGAAGTTTTCGGACCTAAAGTATGGCACAATCACCTTCTATTAAGCAAGGGAATTCAAGAATCACTCAGGTAGAATTTTTGGATTCTAGAATGTCTTAGAATACTAAGAAAGATTTAGGTTGGAATGAGAAAGAACTCTCAAAACTCCTATGATGTACCAAAAAGTAAATAAGATTTATGTTTCACATTGAATAAAATCAGATTCCTCATTTACAGACCCCTAATCCCCTACTGGTATATGGTTTTTATATGGCTTCTATATACCTGTGGCAAAGTAGCTTTGATTTTGTTTCATGTAACTGACCTGATAGGACACACATAGGTGTTCATATATAATTTCTTACAGCTGTGGCCATAGGCCCAATTAACAGAGGTCAGTATTTCACTGCACTCATTAAAAATATTATCAGGTTGACCCTTGAAAACATACAGAGCATTCTAATAGAAAGCAATTTTGGGGTGAGTATAGAGTAAATTAAAGTTATTTTGGAACAAAAACATTTTTCTATACTACTGTACAATCATATGAACTGAAGATCAATGTCTCTGTGTGTATGTGTGTGTGTGTTCAGTAAAAGGGAAGTTATATGTTAAGCATCTGTATTTGCGACTGTATTCTAAATTCAAACAATGTGCTATGGCTAAAATATAAATGTATACTTTATTAATGATACAGTTTTACATTTGTGAATTTCAACCTGCGTCTGGACTTCCCAGTGTCAGCGACTTCATGAAGATAGAAAGTAAAGAGAGAAAAGATCAACTACCACACAAGAATCCTACTCTGAGAGTCACAGAGCCAATTGTCAGGGGTTCAGTTATGTTTTCCAAGTTATGTTTACACACCTTGGCTTCCTGATTCTCTGAATTCTTGCATTACTCTACACTGTTTATACTCCTTGAAATTCAATGAAAACTGTGTGAAAGCTTAGTTTACATATTTGTCCCAAAACTCATACAGCTACACATTTATGTTTTTCAAATGGGCAATTGTAATGTAAATGAATGTGGTCTTTTCAAGCATAATGTGTAGCTTGTAGCTACTCTCTTGTATGCTGAAAACAACTTTTAGAAGTGTTGCTTTCTTATGGTGAGGTTTATTTTTTCCCCTGTTTTGTTAAATATATCATTCAGTCTAGGCTAAGTTGTGCGAAGTTTAACAATTCATTCAGGCAGTGAGTCAGCCGAGGGAGGTTGGTTAAGATGGTGAAACAACACTGAAATTTCATTTTTTTAAAAAGGAAGTTTTAGTTCTCGTGAAAGCCCAATATCTCTTGTAAGTCAACAGGAGGCCCCATACATTGTAGTCACCCAGGATTTCAGGCAAATGAGGCAGTTGGTAAGTAGACCACAGAAAAAAAGGTATTTCATGGGCAACTAAATACTACAGACCAATGCTTGGCATGCAGCTCATTGACCAGAATTAGTCATGAGGTCCCCACCAAGGGGGCCAGAACGTAGAGTCCCAAAATGTACCCAGAAGCCTTCAAATCAGAAATATTTGCCCAGTAAGACTGATGATTATCTCAGGCAATAATTAAATGTACATTGTGTTATTGGTAACAGAATCAGGAAGGCAAGTTCTAAGCGTTTCTCCATACACTTTTAACTCATTTAATTCTATAGCAGCCCTATTTAGTTGGTACTATTCTTCATACTGCTCTTTCGGATAAAGACGCTAAGCCCAGAACAGTTAAGTAACATGCCATTGTCACAAATGAGTGGCAGAACCGGGGTGCAAACCCAGCCATTCTATCTCCAGAAACTCATGTTCTTAATCATGACTCTACATTGCTTCAAACTGTAAGTATTTATTGAGCACGTATTATGCTCTAGCCTCATGGTAATTCAGAGCACAAACTCTGTGCCTAGGGTGGAATCTCTCTTTGTCTTCACCCACTGTGCCCCACCCCCAAGGTTGTTCTGTAACTAAGGCAAGTCATTTAAATACTCTGAACTTCAATATAATTATCTGTTAAATGCAGGTATCAATGACAGTAGATGGCTCAGAGAATGATTATGAGAATGAAATGACTAAGTATATGTAAAGTACTGACCACATTGGCATGTAGTAAACACTCGTAATGCTGTCAAGATTACACAAGAAAACAAGAGCTCTTATATTGTCTTATTTAATGTTAGGAAGGACCCTTTGAGCTTGATCTCACTACTTCAGGCTTGAGATAACTACACCAAGTCTCTTAGGGATGATGCAATTTCTCTAGTGTCACAGAGCTCCTGAGTGGCATGCCTAGGGTTCCAATCCAGATCCCTCTAGTTGCTAAATACATTCTTCTGTCTGTCTTCAATATCTCAGAAACAATCAGCTATCACAGACTGAGAATAGAACTTAAAAAAACAACTTAAAATTCTGGAGCATTTTAGCTTTCCCATTTTGATCACTTGAAAAAGTAGTGTCTGCTGGGTTTCTCCACTGTAAATTTACTGTTTTCTCTTTTCTCCCTTTTGTGGTTTGTGCATATTTGGGGGAAGATATTTTGGAGATTATGCAAATATGCTGTTTCTCAATGAGAAATTGGAAAATGAAGTTTCAAACTCTCATTCTTTTATTTTAGCGTTCGTTCCATCCAATTTCCACACGACTCCTCCACCCCACACCCCCAGTATGTAACCAATCATTTTACTTTCTGGTTTATCCTTTCTATGTTTATTTTTCATATATATATATTTAAACCCCTGTCTTTCTTAAATAAAAGGCAACATATTATACTCTCTGTTTTATTTTACTCCATTTAACAGTTTACTCTAGAAATCACTCCATAGTCATTCATTAATATCTTCCTCTTCCTTGTTTTATAGGGGCATAGCTGGGCCTTGTTTTTGTTTTTATCTATTTTGACCATTTCTGTCTTTTAATTATTGTGGTTAGAGTACTGACATTTAAAGTGATTATGGATACAGTTGAGTTCAATTGTACTTGTTTGTAACTGTTTTATATATATATATATTTTTTCTTACTCTCTGTCTTCTCAGGTTTAATTGAGCAGTTTGTATTATTTCAATTGTATCCTTTCTTAACATATGAATTATATGCCCTTAATTTTTTGTTGTTGTTGCCCTTAAGTTTTCGATATACATTTATAAGTAATCGAGATCTACTTTCATCTAATACTATACTGCCTCATGGGTAGTGCATGTAACTTATAATATAGTGTTCCAAATTTCTCCCTTCTGTTTCTTTTAATACTCCTGTTATTCATTTCATTTATCCATATGGTATAACCACCTTACACATTTTTACTATTACTTTCAACAGTGTTGTCTATGAGATCAATTAAGAACAAGAAATATAGAAAATATTTTATTTTGCCTTTATTTAGTATCTAGGAACAAAAGCACCTGAGTAGAAAGGAGCACACCTAGTGTTTAGGTCTTGTGTTCAAGCATCATTCTCCAATACAAGGTACCTGGGCTGCTTGATGAAATGGCTGATTCTAGAACTGGGACAGGAAATACATAAGATAAACCTGAAGGGTCTTAGAGTGACAAAAAGTAAGAAAGCATTGAAAAGAAGAAGTATGAGGTATGTCAAAGGAACACAGAAGCCAAACGAAAGAAGTCTTAATGAGATAAAGAACATTTTGAGTAACAGCAGAGTAATATTTTATTATAACCCAAAGTATACAATAAATACCCAAGAGAACATACAGTTATAAATAAATGATTGCATATATAAATAAATGGGGAGGGAAGACAGATCTCCTGTGCAGAGGAATTCCAAATAATGTGTGTAGATACTCCAGGCTCAAGGAGGTGAACCATAAAGCCTCCCTCCTTAAGTATGGGCTGCACATAGCACCTTCTCTCCTAAGAGTATAGTATGGAAACAGGAAAAATAGTGACTTCATAATGGAGAAGCCTATCAGCCAGGTGACCATGGTTAGCGTCTCCAGTAATAATTCAGGTTAATAGTACACACTCTGGATGTGATATGATGAGAATGACATTTCACCTCTGTGGTCTTCCTACCCAAAACACATAACCGCATTTTAATCATAAGGAATACATTTGACAAATCCCATTTGAGGGACGTTCTACCTGACTAGTAGCCCCTCAAAACTGTTCAAGATCACCAAAACACTAAGAAAGTCTGAGAATCTCTTAGACACCAAAGACACACAAGGAACCATGACTAATAAATATGATGTGGTATCCTGGAACAGAAAGAACAACATTAGGCAATAACTAAGAAAGTCTAAGTTGTAGATGTGAGTCAATAAAAAATGTATCAATATTGGTTCAGTACTTGTTAACAAATGAACCATACTGTTGTCAGACGTTAACTGGATAGAGGACATAGGGATACTTGGTACTATCTTCAGAAGTTTTCTGTAAAGTTAAAACTGTTTAAACATTTTAAAAACAATCACAAAACATTTGGCCGGAAAGCTAGTGATCCTTGATTAGGTCTATAATGCAAACTTCCAAGCCACACAGATCAAAAACCTCCCTGGACCAAGCCAGAGATACCTCCTGACTGGAATAATGCACTCTATGAACTGATCTATCTACTTCAGGCTTTATTCTCACAGATTAAATTGTCCCAACAACATCAGCTTTCCTAATGGCCAGATATGGAGCTAAAACTCTGCCCCAGTACAAGGCCTCCTGGTACCAAGAACATTGGTGAACGTGACTTGAATCTGGGGCCAGGGAAGCATGTTCTGCTTGCACCCTGAATTTAGAATTTAGAAACCTATCCGTGGAGAGATCAGAGCGTCAAGAGAGCATCATCGATGGCTAAAAGTTTAGAGGGAGTCCACGCACAGGGGGAGACCCTGCCTTGGAGAGAGTGTAGGATTTGTAGAATGGAGCAAAAATTAGATGAAAGTTAGGGATGGAGGACACTGCGTCTGCCAGAATACGGGAAGATGGACGTGGGAAGCTTGGTGCTGATATAACCATTGCTGGCCAAGGAGATCCACTGGACAAAGGTTGTCCATTCAGCTAAGCTGCTTTCTGTCTTTTGAGACAAGATCTAGTTCATACATGGCGAGATGGACTTAGTATGTTCTTGCATTTTGCTATCAGACAGGTGATCAGCAGCCTTCTATCTCCCATGTAACCTTGGGAACGGGAGACACGTTCTGCCAGCATCACCACATTTTATACGTGCAGAAACCAAGTCCTAGAGATGTAGAGAAATTTGCCCCAAAACACAAAGCAAGTTAGAAAATAAGAGTCCCCTGGTTACTTTTCACTTTTTCATAAAACAAGATTTATGGTATTTTTCCATAAAGTAAATGGACCCCAGATGATTTAAATTCTTAAGTTCCATTTTGAATGAAAATATAAGTGTTTATGATATATCCTTTTGAAGAGTATTGGGATAAGGCAAGACAAAGGAAAATATAAGGTAAAGAAGATGATTCAGGCCACCTGCAATGAATTTCAAGAAACTGCAATTGACCTGGATTTGTAACACAATTAGAGCTATTGCAGACTTTTAAGGAGGACAAAGTTTTGGAAGAAAATGGCTAAAGAAACCTAAATTCATATTTACTTCTCAATCCATCAGCAGAAATTGCTGCCAAATTGGCATTCTCTGATTTATTATTACCCAAAAAAATAATTAAGAAAGTGAGGACCAGTCTTTTTTGCAGAAAACGGAGTTTGTGCAGAGGGGAAGGGCATGCTGGCTACAATGAAAACAAGTATAATATATAGGGGAGAAAGGAGCCCAGAAGGAAGTAAATACCACAAGAAGGACATTACTGGGAGAGATATATACCTCTTTAGTATAAACCAAAGAGAGTGAAATTGCAGGAAATAGAAAGGCTAAGGGGTAGAAGTTTTGCCAAGGAGAAAGAAAAGTGAGTGGAAAATAAAGTTCAGGCAAAAAGAAAATCATGGTATAAGAACTGTTCGTCTGGACAGAAAAGTCCTTATACAATAGTAATAGAGATGTAGGACCTATAGGGGTCCGAGAACCTCCTGTCACAGAATTGAAAATATGAGAGAAAAAAGAGAGCAAATAGTTCTGCATTCTTCTCTAGGAGCCTCCAACATGAACTCATGCCATCAGACTGTTCACTATTTCTTATCTTGTTATAATTATCTATGGTCCTCCGGTCTACTTTCCCTCATACCTTCAAAATTTGTTACCCAGATGACTATCTCATTCCACATTATCATTCCTGCCATAATTCAGGATGATTCAAAAATTCAGAGAATATCATGGGCATTTAGGTTACTTCCATGTCCTGGTCATTGTAAATAGTGCTGCAATGAACATTGGGGTTCATGTGTCTTCTTGAATTATGGTTTTCTCTGGATATATGCTCAGGAGTGGAATTGCTGGGTCGTATGGTAGTTCTATTTTTAGTTTTTTAAGGAACCTGCATACTGTTCTCCGTCCGTAGTGGCTGCATCAATTTACATTCCCACCAACAGTGCAAGAGGGTTCCCTTTTCTCCACACCCTCTCCAGCATTTATTGTTTGTGGATGTTTTGATGATAGCCATTCTGATCGGTGTGAGATGGTACCTCGTTGTAGTTTTGATTTGCATTTCTCTAATAATTAGTGATGTTGAGCATCTTTTCATGTGCCTTTGGCCATCTGTATATCTTCTTTGGAGAAATGTCTATTTAGGTCTTCCACCCACTTTTTGATTGGGTTGTTTGTTTTTTTGATATTGAGCTGCATGAGCTGTTTGTATATTTTGGAGATTAATCCCTTGTCAGTTGCTTCATTTGCAAAAATATGAAGTACCTAGAATAGTCAAATTCATAGAGTCAGAAAGTACATTGGTAGATGCCAGGGGCGGGGGGAGGTTGGGGGGTGGGGAAGGGGAATGGGGAGTTAGTGTTTAATGGGGACAGAGTTTCAGTTTAGGAAGGTGAAAAATTTGGGAGATCCATGACGGTGAGAGTTGCACAGCAATGTGAATGCACTTAGTGTCAATGAACTGTACAGTTAAATATGTTTAAAATAATATGTTTTATTATGTGAATTTTACCACAATAAAATTTTTTTTTTTTTAAATCACAGAGACAACACTTCCAATATCTTCCCCTTAGTATCTTAATGATCTTCCCTGTTTCATTGGCCCTTCAATTTTGCTTTGGTCCAGGAAACCACCATATCTTGCCTGTGTTATTAGCATTCCACTTTTTTCCCCTAGTTTCACCCTAAGTTAACAATAGTCAATTTTCAGCAGAAAGAAAGAGTTATTCTTTCAAAATGGAAAGGCTACCACTCTTCTGCTCATAGGCTTCTAATGGCCTCACTGCTCACTCAGCATAAAAGCAAAAGTTGGGCCATTGTTCCTTCTGAACCCATGTCCTGCCACTCTCTCCCTTGAGCATAATTTTCCATCCACTGTCTCTTCACACTGTTCCCCAAACACCACAAGCCTCTCGGGGCATGTGTAGTGGCCACTGCTCTACAGGAAACAGTCTTTCCAAAGATGGCTCCTCCCTCACTGCTTTGTGTTCACTCATTTTCCATCTTTTCACCTTAATAACACATCACAGGCACCAGCATTTAGTACCAGTCTCCCCTCTTTTATTTTTTTATAGCACTTATATAATCTGGCTTACTATCATTTGACTCATTTGTTTATTATTTGTCACCACCAGGAGAGTTTAAATCATAGGAAGACAGAGATACATTTATTTTATGACCATATAGCTAACATCAAACAAACATATCTGGCACATAGGACTTAGGTATTTTCTAAAAAAGTATATCATTGTTACTACTGAATTAATTTATCAATAATGCATGATTAACACTTTTTAAAAAAACAAAGCAAAACAAAACAAAAGCACGTATATGTTTTAGCCAAACCAAATATAAATACTAATTGTTCCACAGAAGGACTCTGAAAATTTATATTCTCTGTTTCCTTACCTGGAAAATGGTCTAATTATATCTTTTTTATGGGATTATTACAATAAATTAAATAATGCATGAAAACTATCACAATCACACATCTAAAACTTGTGATTTAGAAATTATTTGTGATTTGTCACTTAATAGGTGGATAGTACTCAGGAAAGAGGAATTATGATCGATGTTCAAATATGGAAAGGCTAGTATTACACTACATAAATATTTAAATTAACTCCATGCTCTTAGAAAAAGAGAGGGAGTTAGAATGGGAGTAAGGTTGAAGGCAAATGAAAGAACAAGGGAGAAAGAAAAAGAAATAACAATTTAAACACTTTGGCTGATTGATTGAAACATTTCCCTCCATGTGGTTATGCCCATGGGTCACCTTGAGATGGGAGGCATGACTTGGCATGTCCTCCATCACCCCAAGCTACCTCTGCCTCTCCTCAGTGACCAGCTGACAGAGCCACTGGGCTTCTGTTTTTAAAGACAGGGATTTTGTTCTCTAAGTCTGTGGGACTGTTTCTGTTTTGTAAGTAATTTCATTTGTATCATTTTTTTAAGATTCTGCATATAAGCAATATCATACAATATTTCTCTTCCTCTGTCTGACTTACCTCACTCAGTATGACAATCTTTAGGTCCATCCATGTTGCTGCAAATGGCATTATTTCATTCTTTTTTATGGCTGAGTAATATTCCATTGTGTGTATGTACCACATCTTCTTTATCCACTTTTCTGTCAATGGGCATTTAGGTTGCTTCCATTTCTTGGCTATTATAAACAGTGCTGCAATGAACACTGGGGTGCATGTATCCATTCAGACCTTGTTTTTCTCTGGGTATATGCCCAGGAGTGGGATTGAATAACTGAATCACTTTGTTGTACACCTGAAACTAACATAACATTGTTAATCAAATATACTCCAATATAAAATAAAAAGTTAAAAAAAATAAAGATAGGTATTTGGGGGCCATGTGGACCATAAAGGCAAGTCACTACTAAATCAGATGTTTATTCAAAGTAACACTGATCTGCCCATCCTTGGAGGAAAAAATCAATGACAAAAATTGTTTTAAGAGGTTGTACGTAGAGTTTGAACATTTTGCCTTCTTTGAGGGATTATCAAGACTAATACTAAATATGTTTATTGTGTAAATTATAAACACAATATGTGTTTATATGGCTCTACTGTAGGAAAATTACCTCAACGGATCATAGCAAAAAGAGGATTTCATGTGTTGAATGAAGAGAAATTAAGAAGTGATATCGATACCACTTCCCCAAGAGCTTTATGTTTATTGTTCCCATGTTTCAGTGTCTCTATGAATCAAATTTGTAGTTAGGGAGCCTGCATATGATATTATGTAAAACCAATATGAATCCAATATCTAGTGGGTAATTTTATTCTGTTCTTGGTGAAAATAAATAAGAAGGAGTAACACTTCTCAATTTTGAATGTCCTGAGATCTCCTGGAAGGCAGTGAATTATTTAGACATGAAACATAAGAACAGACTTGGTCTCTTGCCTCTTCTGACAGTGAGGTCAGGTGTATGGCGGGAAAGGAGAAGGAGAGATGCCTTGGGCGCCCCCCGCCCCTTGACCAGTGCCCTCTGCTCCTGTCTGTCTCAGACCTCTAGTGTTTCTAGAACAGGTAGAGCCAAGGGCAACAGAAGAATCTATCTTCACCTTTGAGTAGCGTCTGAGCCGGCTTGGTCATAAGCCAGGCCACTGTAAGGTTAATGTAAAAGAGTAGGTGCCACAAGGGAAGATGTGGTTATCTAGGCACCACTTCTGAGAAGGCGTCTTTCCTAACTTAAAACAGAGATTGTCATGTTGCAAGCAGTTCCGTGTGTCTGATTCCTCACACCTGCCTATTGCTTGACCTACTGCATGTATTTGAAATCAAATACAATCGACACAAGACAAGAAATGCCACAAAAAAGGCCAAACTACTAGGGAAAGTGGTTTTAGATATTACAAAGGTATTATACTTAAAAAATCAGGTATTGGGGCAAGCACTGTTTTCATAAAATAATTTTTCCTACATAATGTTCACGATTGTGTGATAGGACAACAGCTTTAAAATGTCATGTTTTCTTTGGGTTGGGTCTAGCTGTAGAATTACCTGGATCTTCTTCAGAGAACTGGGAGATATGCTAAGATCATACCCATGCTACAGATGGAAATCCCTCACTAAGAAGGCCTGACATAACCTCATGGCTATTACCAAAATAGCTTAATAATACCAGCCTCTCTGTCTCTCATAAAAAAAAAGTTGTTCTTCCAGCAGTGTTACAATCAAAGAGAAAGAAAAATATTTTTTAAATACTAAAACATGTTTTATTGAACTACAGTCACATTATCTTTTAGATTAGACATACAAAAATGATATGGGATTTACAGTTTTTCATTTATCCCTTGATTCAATAAAGTATTCATATTAGAAATCTCCATTATGATAAAAAAGGTCATTTTTATTAATTGAGGTAAGATACTATAATAACAAAATAACTTTTTCTCTGCCTACAGAATAATGAACTTGTTCTTGAAAAGGTGAATTTTACATCTGATTTCCTATTTTCAATGGAGTCTCACTATGAAATTGTCTTCAGGGTTCAGACCATAGGACAATGCTATAATTATGTCTTTCTGGAGATTTCAATAATAGGATTCTTTGAATTGACTTTGATGTGGATCAGCCTTATACTAAATGCAGACCCAGAAGAACTTTGTTCTGTTGAAACATGCACACACTTTTATTTCATCCATGTTGGAAGTCTTGTTTTTTCCTTCTTCTTCTTAAGTATGTGTGTTAAATAAGTAAGAGAGAATGAAGGGAAGAAAGGGTACAATTGGGAGCTTTGAGGAGAAACTCTCAAATCGTGACCATCTTTTCTGGCTATTCTAAAGACTTTCAAGTATGGAGAAGACAGATTTCATCACTGCTCAAGCTGTTGACAAGCTCCAAATTAAAACTACCCATTTTTTTAAAAATGTGAACATCAAAATGACTTGAATTTCTTCCTTTGTTACTTATGCTTCATAACTCCACAGATCATGCTATTTAACAACACATGTAAGAGCAGATTTAGAAACGACCAGATTGCAAATCACCATCAGTCAATTGATGAGTGTTGTCTCTTGTCTGCTTACCATTGATTTGTAATATGAATGAAAAGGATAACAGAATTTTGATAAAAATATTTTATGGCATGAAAGTCCTGCCATCAAAAAGTTTTCAACAGTGCACAAATTCTAGACTATTTTCCCATGGAAACTAGCAAAACACATAAAATGAAACAACGATAATAAAATTACCATTTAACTAATTATTTATTTTCTCTTTATTTTGCTCTCTGTAACCTAAACACTAGACATGTTTTAGAAGATTAAGGTAAATTTGTATCATGATGTTAATGTGCTTTATTACACAATATCCGATTATTAAATTAGAACAATTTTTTTTTTACCAAGAGTCATTCAACCCAATGCACATTTAATTCTCCAATTAGTAGCAACTTCTTTAAGCTTGGCGAGCTATATAGCCGTTAATAATGCATTTCCGCTTGTTAACATAAGTTTCAGAGCCCCCTAGGTATTTATAAGAAAATTCATTTATCTTGGCCCCAGCAGTGCCTTTCAAAAGCAAGCAGTACATTTTGCATCCCTGAAATTCCCAAAGATCACATCGTAACCCATGTGAGATCACAACTAAAAACAAACCAATGTGTAGCTTACATTTCAAAGACATTTTCCCTTGTATTCTTAGCATGGATAATGAATCCAGTCTTCTGTGAACAGTATGAGATGATTTATTCCCACTGTGCCATGTTTTTATAGTGTTCAATTCAGCAATATAATATTTTCTCCAAGAAGATTAATACGATTAGGTAGTCCTAAGTATCAGCTTAATTTTTAAACCAGTAAAATACATTTGATCCACTAATATTTATTAGCTACATAATTCAATTAATTGGTTCATCATTAAATGAACCACAAGATCTGGAGTTTAAAAACAGCTATACGAAAATACTTTTTTTTCCACACGTGGTGAATTGTGTACACCTTCCAAATTCACGTAGCTTCCAGCATCACTGCTCCACTCTCAACATAATCATCATCAATTAATCATAAACTGGATTTTGCTCAAATTCATCCTCCAATGGTTTCAAAATCTGTGTCTTATTTTATTATGCTTCCTTTTCCTGAAAGAAATATAAGTTTTATATTTAGGATTTGAATATGAAGCATCAGTTCTCTAAAGCATTTCACAGAAATATTTTCCTTAGTTAGATTGAATCTTTATGTTGGTTCTCCTCCTCTCCCTTTTCAAAATAAGTATTAAATTTAAAACAGTAATTCCATTCTAGAATAGAATAGAATAGAATCCTAGAATAGAATAGAATTCTAGAATAGAATAGAATAGAATAGACTTCTTTTTCTACCAAACTAAATATGGCAGTTTCCTGTCAATGTACAATAGTGACAATTACCAATATGTTGCTATATAATTATCCACATTGTATTAGCATGTTTTAATATCCTTATCATTTCACTTTTTAGTCCTCTTTTTAGTTGAAGTGTTTAATTTTTTAAATAGTAATTTTTGATAGTTTTCATTGTTTATTTCTTTCAAATGGAAAATGGTTATGTTGCCATTCATTTAGAAAGTATGTTCCACCTTAAGAACAATGTCCATATTTCAAACCCAGATTCTGAAAATAATACGTACTGTTTTTCTTTTCTGCTTAAAAGTAGCTAAATCTAAAACAGGTTTCTCCATCCAGGTGTCTAGGTACACACAGTAAACCAGGAACAATAGATGCCTGGATAGATAGATCAATAGATAGATTTCCACGGTTTACTTTAAGCATGGTCTCTATTCCCAGAACTCTATGTACTTAACCTGCTGTGAAAATATGTTCGCCCCACCTTAATCTCCATTTAGCACCTCACACAATGTGACAGCTTCAGAGGATGATGTTGGGATGGTGAGGTCCAAGGGGAATATCACATTCAGGCAGATCTCACAGCTCACTTGCCTTTGTCATTTTAAATTACAGTGTCAAACACTTCCTGCTGTATAACACTCAAATTTGTGTCAGAAACAGTAAAAGGTGAAACCTTTCCTTGCACTAAAGTTCATTTTGTTTTAAGTCAGGAAGAATTTTAGAGAGAACGATTACCACCTTTCTTTCTGCCAGTGCAAGGGGCACTAAGCAAAAATGACAAGCCCAGCAAGGTGTCCACATATCTCATTATGCTTCTCGACATCAGGCAGCTTTAGTTTCTGAAGCTTAGCCACAGTTCGGCCCAGTCATCTCGTGATGCTCTTTGCTAACCTGAAGATCCACGGTGGGAAAACCATCAGTGGGTAAGAAGATCACACTTATGAGAAACGAGGCTTACTGGCCTTGTTAACCCAAATCTTTTGCTGAAAGCTCACTCTTTTTTTATTTGTTGATGGATCTTTAAGCTTTCTTTCGTCCTAACTGAGCGACTTGCCTGTACATTGTCCCTTCCAGCTGCTTCAGCCTTGGAATCTCAGGCAGTCCCCCTTGGCCACAGTCATGTTCAGCTTTGCCAGACGCCCTCTGATCTACAACCTTCCAAATCCTACCTGAAGCCCCACCCGTCCCTCTTTTGTTCTTCACAGCGTATGCCAACCCCTATCCTTACTTCCAGATAATTCACACCTGGATCTCTGTAGAAACTTCCCACTAACTATATCTTCAAATATGATCTGATAACTGAGAATTGCTTCCTAATAATTAGGGGTGGAAAGTGGGTAGAGCTGAAACAATATTGGCTGTAATTCCATAATTATTGAAGTTGGCTGGAAGCAATATGGGATTTGTTATACTGTTTTTTGTTTCTTTCGAATCTACGTGTTTAAAAATAGTTTAAAAATATTGTCAGGCTTGATATTAAGTTTAGTTACAATGTATATGTAAACATTCATAAAGAACATTAAAGTCTAATTACTGCATCGGCTAAAGGCCTTTAGAATCAGCAAAATAAGGCAAAATAAAGAATTTTATGAGCCAGGCTGGTTGAGTTAAAAATCCCAGCTTTACAACTTACCAAATGTTGGCCTTTGTACAAGTTATTTGGTTTCTCATTATCTCATTTTTTTCTTATGGAAAAATTGAAGTGAATAATGGCATTTACCTTAAAGAGGATTAGAAGACTTAACATGTGAAACAAATGTAGACATGTCCTGTTACACAGCAAATTCTCTATTCAGGCTCTCCATCACTACAGAAGGTGACTCCCCAGTATGGATCTTATGGCGTCTTATTGAAAGACAATACCCGGGGTCTTTTCCTTGTGTCTTATTTATGGAGATCCAAATATATTACAACAAACTGAAGTGTATAACCAGTTTGTTTCCCATTTATTCTTTGTTATTTAGGAATGAGACAACTGATAATCTCTTTATTTGTAGAAAAAATAAAAGTGTTTGAATTACTTTAGAACTGAATTGAATAGCATTTTAGGATATTTTGGTAGCATTCCCAAGACTGAGTCCACTAAGAGCTGTTTTGACTCCATTTGAGCTTTTACTCTGGCTTCAGGTTTCACTCTCCAGCCAGGAATGAGAGCTTTGTCACCTGCCGTCCCAAACATGTCTTTAAGCCACAGACACCCCCTCCACCCTCCTGCTCTCTTTATTTCAGAGAAAAACCTGATGGGGCACATGGCTGCTGGGTTCAGGGTCTCCTAGAAACGTGACAAGGTCCAAACTGAGGTACTGGTTCCCTGGAAACATTTTTCAGTGTCAGAGTGGCTTACTGGTGCTGTGCTTTGTGTAGAAATGAGAAGAATGATTCTTTCCAAAATTTTACGAATCCCAATGTCACCTGACTTTTTGGTTTATTTTTTTATTTTTTTTTTTTTAATTTATTTATTTTATTTATTTTTGGCTGTGTTGGGTCTTCGTTTCTGTGCGAGGGCTTTCTCCAGCTGTGGCAAGCGGGGGCCACTCTTCATCACGGCGCGCGGGCCTCTCACTATCGCGGCCTCTCTTGTTGCGGAGCACAGGCTCCAGATGCGCAGGCTCAGTAGTTGTGGCTCACGGGCCCAGTTGCTCCGTGGCATGTGGGATCTTCCCAGACCAGGCCTCGAACCCGTGTCCCCTGCATTAGCAGGCAGATTCTCAACCACTGCACCACCAGGGAAGCCCCTGGTTTATTTTTATTTATTTATTTTGAGGAAGAAGAGGAGGGAGAAAATATTCTTTGTTACCCCAATTTAATACACACATGACCCTGATCCTTTAAGTAGCTCTGTTTGGCTCAAAGTTCCACTAATAATCTCAAGTGAACAGTATCTTTAGACAGTGGGGCTGAGCATGTCTCTATGAGGGCTCAGAGTAAATCTGAGTTGGGTTTAGTTGATGTGTCATCCAGTTCTGTTTTTGCATAGTTTCATTTTCTCTCATCTTGAGAGCTCATCACAAAACTTCTGGTGGATACTCAAACTGTCTAATGCCTATTTGTGCTTCATGTACATGGCTGCCTCATGAAGCCATTATGTGTGAATATATATATATATATATATATATATATATATATATATATATATATACACACACACACACACACATATAATCTGCAGAAAGATTTCCAGTAAAACTCCTAAGGGTAGGCACAGCTTAAGATCTTGGAAAATTTAATGACAATGGCAGTGAGCTAGGGAGAGCATGTACCTGTTGGAATTTACAGTTCCAAGTTTCCATTTTTCAACTGTGGGCATTCTCAACACTTTCAGTTCATTCGGAAATATAGAATTTCCTTTCTCTCCTTCTTGGAAACTCAAGGGTTTCTTTTAGTCTAGATATCTTCAAAAGCAACAAAGTTTTCAACACTTTACTCCCTTCTTTTTTTCTATTAATTTTAAGAATACCTATTATCTCTCTTTACTAATAAGGCTAATACAATAATCTTTTAAATTCAGTAGATGTCATTTTTCAATAAATGTGATTTTAATGAATAATCCATAGAACAGAAGAGTGTCAAGAACGATGAGTAGAAGAAAGTTATGGGTAAAAGAGTGGGAAGAGGAGAAAGAACTATCCCCCCTTTATGTTGTTTCTTTAATACAAATATTATCAAATTTTATAGGTGTCTTCCTCTTTTCAAAATGTTGGTGGGAGTGAGGACTGAAAAGTGATTGTTGGAGAAAGCAGATAAGACCTTCTGATACATCTGTAATGCATTATACCCAAAGGAAGGACACACAATTGCATATTGTCAAAATGTTTCAGCAGCTGTGTTAAAATGTTTCACAGCCAGTAGAATAAAATAGGACAACCATTAAATTAGTTTGCTTGCTTTTAAAAAATTTCATTTCGAAGTCCAGCTATTGCTTCATGATGGAGAAGTGAGGAATTAATGCCAATGATGTTTTTTTCAACCATTTTCCATAAAAGATGATGTGAAACAGATCTGTGCTTTGTACTTCCCTGCGTAGTTCTGCCAAAATGGGGCAGCTGTGCCATAGCTAAACTGCCAAACCAGTTTTTTAATAGATATTAGTACTACATGCTACATGTGACAGAGCACAGTGGGAAAACCATTTGTTTGGAATCAGAACAACCAGCTGTGTGATCTTGAGCAGGTCACGAAACTTATCTCAGCTTCCATAGTTGTGATCATTGAATAAGAGAATATTAATGGAAAATCTGTGATATGATCAAGAGACAGGATGGTGTGGAGGAAATAGTATCACATTCAGAGTCAGATCAACTCAGATCGGTCCCCATTCTCTACCTCTCATCCATCTCCATCACTGACTGTCTCACCTAATTTTATGAGAATGATAAAGTACCGAAGCATTCTGAGCAATACTTTTCTTATCTTTAAGGTGAGAATAATAATCTCCACTGCACTGTGTTGCAAAAATGAAATAAAGGGACACGGAAAAGCCCCTGGAAATGTGATAGGCATATAGCATACTTTCTGTATGAATATTTTTCTCACCTTAAAGGGAGAGATGTTAAACTTCCTGTGTAACAGTCTACTACTACTGCCATAAGAAATCACCACACATGTAGTGACTAACAACAGCAACAACAAATCGAACGTATCGTCTTATGGTTTTGGAAGTCACAATTCTGAAATTGATCTTACTGGGCTAAAATCACAGTGTTAGCAAGACTGTATTCTTTCTGGAGGCTCTGGGAGGAGACTCCATTTCTTTGCATTTTCCATCTTCAAGGGTTTCTCATATTCCTTTTCTTATGGCCCCGTTTCCCCATCTTAAAAGTCAACAATATTAGGCCCAGACCTTCTCGCACTGCCATCTCTTTGACTTTCCTTCTTCTGCCTCTGTGTTCCAATTAAAAGGGCCTCCATGATTACACTGGCCCCACTGGGATAATAATCTCCCCATCTCAAGGACAAGTGATTGGCGACATTAATTCCATCTGTAACCTTAATTCTCCTTCACGATGGACCCCAATGAATTCACATATTTGGTGATTAGCATGTACTTGGACATCTTTGGGGGCCATTATTCTGACTGCTACTTATTGGAAAGGAACAGAAGACTTCACAGGAAAAATGACTTTTGAGTTTCCCTATGTAGGATCATTTTTACAAGGTAGAGGAGGAAGGAAAGGACAGGTCAGCTAGTAGAAACAGAATGACAAGATCATGAGGACATAAAGGGTACCGTAACACACTCTGGGGATGATTGAGGTCTGATACGACAGACCAGAGCACATAATACCTGGATCCATTGAAAAGAATATTGTTGACAGATGCACATTTAGGACATGATAAAAGATTTTCATGTAGGACAATAGATAATAAGGTATGAGTTAGAGAAAAAAATATGAGTCTTGGCAACAATGTTAGAAATGAATTAGAGTTGGAAGCACTTGGAAGAGTTTTACACATCTGGAGTCTATTATAATAGCCCAAGAAAAAAACAGAAGTGGAGTTGAGGAATTGGAAATGTATATGTATTGCAGAGATGGAATCGATATAATCCATACATTTTATTGGAAGCAAGAAATTGAGAAGATGGAATCCAAGACAAAAATGGTACTTTTCAGTTATATAACCCCACAAAATGTATGACATAATTAGAAATAGAGGAGGTGGAGCACATTGGGAAAGTGTGAGTAAAGAAAGTTTCAAAAAAAACCAGAATGTGAATGGAATTTGAAAAACTTCAGATCCAGGTGGATATGATAATACCATAACTATAGTAAACAGGTGTAATTTTGAAAGTTTCTTTTTAATCGTTTCATTCGGTATACCCTGCTATATTCTTTCACTCAACGCCATCCTTGATGATTCTACCAGAAGGATCTGACCTCCATATCTGATCAGTTATTCCCCTGCTTAAATGCTTTTAATGGCTTTTCATAATTCATATGATTAAGTCCAAGCTTTTTAACCTGACATAAAAGCCCCTTCTTCATGTTCTTTCAGAATCATGGAATTCCCTCCAATGAAACCAGTTGAGTCTTGTATAAAGAAGTAAGTGGTGTTAGAAGCATGGCCTTGCAGGCTAGATGTCCAAATTTCTGGCTTTCTTTGTGATTCTGGGATTTATAGATAAAATGAAAAACTCTTTGTCAGCTAAACAATGATATCACTGGGCTTCTTACAGCAACACTTCTATGTGACTGATTTTCAAGTCCTCTCATCCTTCTAAATGAACATGACTGAATGAATCTAAAACAAATCACCAGATTTACTTCCATAATGTGATGGTGGGAGATAAGTGGATAACAATATGTTTCCATGCAGTCCATGATCAGATTTAATATATTTATGCTGTAAAGTTGTCCTTTAAGTTGAATAGCAGCAACCCTGAAAAACCAAGTGATTCTTGTCTTCTCAATGCCTTTGTGCATATATTGGTCAGCTTACTTTGGTCTGGTTTTAAAGAAAGGATGTGGCATTTGAACGGCCTAAAAAAGAAAATTCCTAGAAACAGTTTTTCTCCTTTTTATTTTTTTATGAAACATTGCTTATGGCCTGAAGACCTTGTAATGCATTTCCCACTTACAATAAAAAAGATAGAGAGAGAGAGAGAGAGAGAGAGAGAAAGAAATTGAAGAGCTTCACCCTGATAAGATCTCATCACCAGACAGGGCAGAAGAATGACAGTATCTGATATGTAATCTTATCCTTCTTGACAGTTATATGCAGTTTTGAAATGGAGGTACATAGAGATATTGAGCCAGTCTGATCAAAGATTTCAAAAATATTACCTGGTAGGCTATTTAACCCCCTTTCTTTCCTGATGTTACTTTAGAAACCTAGTTTAGTTTTAGAGTTAAATGTATTTGGAAGACTAAAACAGTACAGGTCAAAAGCACTGGAAATTGTTTGTTAACCATCTAACTTATGTTAATGCAAGCATTTAGGGAAAAGCTAATTAGCTAATTCCTATGCATTTTAAAATGCATAAGTGCATTATTAATTGATACAATAATTCTTCAGCATATTTTTCCTGGCTTGTACCTCGATTTGTATTTAGCATAGTCATTGAATTGATCATTTAATAACAATACACAGTAATGCATGGTTATAATGAAATCACAATTCCTGGTTATCAGGAGAATATATTTGCATCTTGTATTTAATTGTTTTAAATTATTATATGTACATAAACTTGTAAAACATACAAAACTCATTATCCCAAAAATAACTGAGAGAATATAGAAACGAAATATCTTTTCTTTATTATCCTCCCAAAGTTCAACCCCTCAGATACTGAAATAGTACTAACTTTGAAACTCCAGCATCTGATAGATTGTAAGAGTATAAATAGCTTGCTTGTTATTTTCTTTGCACCACATTAATTTATTTTGAGCTGATATTCACTTAAAAATCAGTGGAATCTTTGAAAAACATGAGTATAGATTTGCAATATCCATTAATTAAAGAAAGGAATGCAGATATATTGTACAGAACAACTGTATTGAGAAGTGTCAGTGTTTGATCAAAGATTTACTTAGTAGGAGGCAGCAGCAGAATGAAGTAACTTTCAATGTTGAAATTTAAAGAATAAATGCAGAACTCTCGTATTAGTTTCTGGGGGCTGCTGTAACAAAGTGCCACAGACTGCATGGCTTAAACAACAGAAATTTATTGTCTCAGATCTCTAAGCCACAAATTCAAGTTCAAGGTGTTGGCAGAGTTGGGTCCTTCTGAGGCTGTGAGAGAGAATCTGGTCCAGGCCCTATCTCTGAGTTCTTGGTGGGTGCTGGCCATCTCTGGAGTTTCTTGGCTTGTAGATGCATCACTCAAATCTTTGCCTCTGTCTCCACATAGCATTCTCTCTGTGTGTCTGTCTGTCTTTGTGTCCAAATTTCCTTTTATTTGGATTAAGAAATGCAAACCTCCAGTTATGATATGAATAAGCCACATGGATATAATATACAGCATAAGGAATATAGCCAATAATATTGTGCTAACTTTGCATGGGGACAGATGGTTACTAGACTTATCGTGGTGATTATTTCATATTGTATTCAAATGTCAAATAACTCTGTAGTACACCTGACACTAACATAATATTGTAGGTCAACTATATTTTAATAAAACATTTCCCCTTTTTATAAAGACAGTAGGCCCACCTTAAAAACCCCATTTTAACTGATGATCAGCAAAGACCCCGTTTCCAAATAAGCTCACATTCTGAGGTACTGTGCTTAGGACTGCAGCATCTTTTAAGGGGACACAATACAACTCACAACAACTATCCTAAAGTTTTTAGATAATTATATGAAGACAAATTCATATCTACAAAAACATAAGTATTCTTGTGGTATAAAGTAAGGATTTCTCTTCATGACCTTAAATAAATCTCACGTTGTTCCTGTCTTAGAAACTCTGTATATACACTCACGCCAAACTTTAATTCTACTGTGGATATTAAAGTAACTAATTTAGCTTCTAGAAGATCATAATCTCTGGGGGAATTTCTTTTTTTTTTTAATAATAGTATTGCAGAGTTATTTTATTTTATTTTTTTATTTTTTAAAATTTTATTTTATATTGGAGAATATTTGTTTAACAATGTAGTGTTAGTTTCAGGTGTACAGCCAAGTGATTCAGTTATACATATTCAAGTATCTATTCTTTTTCAAATTCTTTTCCCACTTCGGTTCTTACAGAATATTGAGAAGCATTCCCAACATGGATAGACCTGGAGATTATCATACTAAGTGAAGTAAGTCAGACAAAGACAAATATCATATGATATCACTTATATGTAGAATCTAAAGAAGATAATACAAATGAACTTATTTACAAAACAGAAATAGACTCACAGACATAGAAAACCGACATATGGTTACCAAAGGGGAAATGAGGGGAGGGATAAATTAGGAGTTTGGTATTAACATATACACACTAGTATATATATACATAAAAAACAAGGACCTACTCTGTAGCACAGGGAACTATACTCAAAGTTTTATAATAACCTATATGGGAAAAGAATCTGAAAAAATATATATATATGTATGTATAACTGAATCACTTTACTGTACAACTGAAACTAACACAACATTGTGAATCAAGTATACTTCAATTTAAAAAAAGAATATATACATTACAAAATATCAAAACTAAGAATGAGAAGTTATTTATTGTTGTTTGGGGATATTGTTATGAATGGGTTGGGGTGATGTTAAATATTATACTAGTAGAACCAGGAAAACTCAATAGGTTGTCTACAAACAACCTTGGCTCCTTGAGAGATCCCTGAGGGAAATACAATTGGTTTGAGAAGGTGAATCAAGGTAAGGCAACATTACTATCAGATAAGATTCTACCCAAACCCCAAGAACACTATAGAATAAAAGAATACTATAGAACACTATAGAAGGCAATGTCCATAGGCTGAAAGAGGTGAGGAATTCTTGTTTTTTATAACCAAAACAAAGCAAGACCAAAAGAAACCAAACAATAAGCAAACAAATAAACACAAGAACCTCTCGTTGCTTCCTCCAGGCATTTATTAAGGGCCCTGGTTTAAAAATTGGAGCTCTTAAGAGGGTTGATATATAAAAGTGTCTCTTCATATCACTTAACAGAGAGGATATTTACAGAACTGAGTCCTGGCAGAACGTTGCTTTCTGAGATCTGAATGAAAGGTCCAAATTGGCATAACTTGGAAAGGGGGGACATAATGAAAAAATCAAAACATTACTCTGCATGGTAATCTGACATGTTCATTCCATAGAGAGAAGCAGGAATTTAAGAAAAAGTTTTCCTCCTTTAAACAGGTGTAAATTATATTTCCTTGAAGACTTCAGATTTGTCCCGGCAAAGAGCTGTGTGTATGTGTGCGCACTCGCGCGTTTCAATAACCATATTGAACAAGAAAGGGTGTCAGTGGTTCACCCTGGAGAATAAGAAAGGAAGCTTCCTTTGGACAAAGCTGTAAGATTTGGAGCAGCAACTCCACAACCTGATGCAAACTCCTCCCCAACCTTATGAAAAAATAAATAAAAACAAAACACTTGCTGTTTATCCATCAGTGAATCAGTGACTGTCCTACTGAAGGCTGAAGTTCCTCCAGCGACTCACCAGGCACTGTGCAAGGAGGACACAGACTTGAGAAATGGAGAAGCCCAAGATGGAGCTGGGGGCAGATGAAGTCCTTTGAACAGAGGGTGTGTCTTCCCATTTTGATGGGTGGAGATCTCTTACGAGATTGTTAGAGGATAGTATGGCCTTTGCACTGAGTAGTGACCTAAGTAAGGAGAGTTGGTCTTGGCAGACTTGTGTAATATACTCCACCCTATTTTAATGGAACTTTTAAGATGCTTTCTCCCTTGGATTCTAGAGACATCACATTTAAAATATAGTTTGTGTAGAATGATTCTCCTCCCAGAGGTTAATATGCTTCGTCAATTTTTCTTCAAAAGTTACGAGACATAAAATCACCATGGAAACACTGAACATAGCTCAGTAGCTCCAGCCACCTCACCATCCATACTTTTGGGCACCTAGTAAGTTGAAGGAAAGTCATTGTTGAGTTACTCCCTCTGAAATGTAGGCTCCATTTATAAGGGCAGCCTCCTCCAGGGTGGTGAGCAAGCCAGAGCGATTTTTAGTGAAAGAGCTTAATAGACACTTAGGGTTTTGAGAATTCAAAAATGGAATTTCCTAAACTTCTGATGTGACCCACTGAGGAGGGAAAAGGGGTTGTACTTCTAGGTCTCTAAGAAACAAAGCCCTTGAACTATCAGGCACTCAATCAACATCATTGGCTTGGTCCCCTTGGAGATGTGGGGTGACCACTGGACCAGGGAACCAATGGACCAGATATTCAATTTTCAAATCCCCAGAAAGTCTCTTTTAAGGAAGGCTTAAATCTGGAGGAATTAGGATGGAACCCATCGAGGAATCATGGCCGAAAGGGCAGAGGTAAGAGAACCACAATGGCGGTAAGACTGATTCCAATCCAGCTGCATGTCCCCTTGGGAGTAGAAGCTTGAGTAACCATTCCTCCATGCTCACATTTTTGAATCCATAGCACATAGGGTTCTTAGAAGGTTAAGTGAAGGAGAGGGAACACTTCAGGATGAACATCCTTGATTTCTTTGCTAATAAGGCAAACATCATCTCAGTGGACTAATAGGATAAATAAATAGTAAATACTTAAACAAATAGTAAACAGATTTATATGAATTAATATTTTATGTGAACTCAGAAGATATACCTGCATAAACCTACCTAGAACCTCATACTCATTAAGATTTAATTAGGAATGATCCACAAAACAAATTCAGATCAGTAACATAAAAACAAATTTTGGAAGAAGTGAACGGGAAGAGTGAAATATTTTCAGTATAGCAGGGCACCATTCCCCCTCCCACCTCCCGCTGCCCATCCTCTTTTTAAGGTACATCCTTAAAGTACAGGGTTTCCACTTATGCCATTGCCAGAACATTCTCAAGGCACATCTAGTTATAAAGAAGTTAAGAAATACAAATGCAATTCCAGGTTGCTGTGTTTTCAAGTTATTATATAGAGATCTATCACAATACAGAAAGAGGGGCCTGAAAGGGAGGAAGCCAGCGATCTGTCCCTGGTCCATAAACTAAGACATGCATGTAAATGCATCACCCAAAGAGAGCCTTGAATGTGGTTGCCAAATGTTCTAACGACGTTATAACTCTCACTAATGGTGATGGTTTCCAGGAATAACTGGCCTGCACTGTGGTCTCTATCTTCAGAAGCTGCAATTTGTGTTATTTTGTTAGCTATCATCAATGTTAAACATAAACTGTGTTCAGTTTAACACAAAATAGTTTAAAAAAATTTGTTCTGTGAGGGGAATTGAGTATATTGTGAAAGGCAGAGGACTGAACATACGGTGAAGGGAAAGATATTCCCTTTAGCAGGAGGTTTTGATACTGGGAGCTTCAACACACATCTTTAAGAGGACTGTAATGGACAGCTTTCCAAGTGAAAATAGATACTGTTAAGAACGAGATTGCAAAGTGCAAAGCGTACATTGCAAAGACAGAGGGGAGAGATGGACAAGCCTACTTCATTTTCCATATTAAAGCATTAGAGACAAGAGTTATCACTGGTATATCTCTAGGGAGTAATTTGATCAACGCTCAGCTGTGACCTTTTCCATCTGAAATAGATGGTATGTTTGCTTTATGATTTCTTATAGTCTGTTAGTGATGAAGTCTCACACACAGTATATTCATAATATGATGAGACCTATTTGAAGTTGTTTCCTCAACATCAAATATAATGCACATTTCATTATAAATGCATTCTTATCCACTAAAATGCCATTTTAAATGATGTATCAGCAAATGTTTTCAGGATAATTTTATTACAGTAGGAGGTGATTTATAGCACTAAATGGTATAGGCTTAAATAGGTAGCACTGAAAAAATGGGACTCATGTCATCAAAATTTCTATACATTATTATTACTCAAATAGGAAAACACATTATTCAATTAGTAGCTTTCATCTAATTTCAACAACATTAGTCAAATTTGCTTTTTAATAAGTCTAGGAATATAAAACAAGATTTACTGTACAAAAATCTCTGGGTAAAATATTCTTTCTATTTTTAGGAGTTTTGTTTCTCCCAGATATTTAAATAATTTTCATGTTACAATGCTATTTTGAGCAACCAAAAAAAAGAAAAATAACTTTTTAGAACTTTTCATTTTTTTCCACATATTCTGGGACTTTAATTTATGATACAATTGAAAATGCTTCAGTCAAACCAATGAAAGCTAGCTAAGCCATTTGTTTGTGAAACCAAAGAGCAGATAAACCATTTTGTTTGTTTGTTTTGTATACACAATTTGTTATTTAAGGAATATATGGACATAATCAAAATCTACACCAGAATGTCAAACATTGTACAAGCTTGTTTTCTAAGTAAATTTTCTTTCTTTAAAAATTGAAATATTGTTGACTTTTTATATTAGTTTCAGGTATACAAAATAGTGATTCAATATTTTTATAGATTATGTACTATACAAAGTTATAAAATGTTGAGTAGATTCTCTGTGCTGTACGTCACATTCCTATGACTTATTTATTTTATATCTGGTAGTTTATACCTCTTAATCCCCTTCACCTATTTTGCTCCTTCCCACCCGCCCCTGCCTCTGGTAACCACTAGTTTTCTGTATCTGTGAGTCTGTTTCTGTTTTGTTATATTTGTTCATTTGTTTTGTTTTTAGATTCCACATATAAGTGAAAACATACAAGATTTGTATTTCTGACTTATTTCACCAAGTGTAATACCCTCCAGGTTTATCCATGTTGTCACAAATGATAAGATTTCATTCTTTTTTATGGATGAGTAATATTCCACTGTACATGTATACCACATCTTATTTACCCATTCATCTGTAGATGGGCACTTTGGTTGCTTCCATTGCTTGGCAATTGTAAATAATGCTGCTATGAACGTTGGAGTGCATAGATCTTTTCAAATTAGTGCTTTTGTTTTCTTTGGATAAATACCCAGGAGTGGCATTGCTGGATTGTATGGTCATTCTATTCTTCTTTTTTCTGAGGAACTTCCATACTGTTTTCCACAGTGGCTGCACCAATTTACATTCCCACCCACAGTGTAGGAGGGATCCCTTTCCTGCACACCCTCTCTGACACTTGTTATTTCTTGTCATTTGACTACAGTCATTCTGACAGGTGTGAGGTACTGTCTTACTGAGGTTTTGGTTTGCATTTCGGTGATCAGTAGTGATGTTGATCATCTTTTCATGTGCCTATTGGCCATCTGTATGTCTTCTTTGGAACAATGTCTATTTAGGTCCTCTGCCCATTTTTTAACTGGTTTGTTTACTTTTTTTGACATTGAGTTGTATGAGCTCTTTATATATATTTGGTATCAGCCCCTTATCAGACAGATCATTTGCAAATATCTTCACCCATTCAGTAGGTTCTCTTTTCACTTTGTTGATGGTTTCCTTCTCTAAGCAAAAGCTTTTTGGTTTGATTAGGTCCAATTCATTGATTTCTGCTTCTGTTTCCCTTGCCTGAAGAGACAGATCCAAAAAAATATTGCTAAGACTCATATCACATAGTATACTGCCTAGGCTTTCTTCTCAGAGTTTTATGGTTTCAGGAAATTATCTTGAATATTCTCTCTGGTAAATCTAATTTCTCCAATCAGTGTATTTGTTTAAATTAAACTTTTATTTACTTTACACCTAAATGTGTATCCCAAGCTTTGTGATATTACTCCATAGAAATTTGATTATGCTGGAAATGAACATACAGAAAATGAAAATCAATAAGCAAATTAATAATAAAAGCTGCTAGATATTAGTAGAAATTAATCTACATTGTGAGAAATCCTAAAGAATAAAATGTGAAATAATGTAAGTTATGAATTGTGTTGTAATTATTAATAATCAACAAAAAGGAAAGGAAATGCAGTTGATATAGTGGAAAATCTTTTTTTTTAGTCTGTGCTAGAAAAATAGCATTGATACTGGATGCTTGTACCCTTCATATTAATTTAAGAAAAGGCTCAGAGTTCATTGAAATCTCATATACCACTGATGGTAAAAGTGCCACTAAGTAGTGTTTTTTGTTTGTTTGTTTGTTTTGTTTTGTTTTTCCTTTTCCGACAAGAATAATAGATAGTTTTACTTTATTCAAGGACCATTCAGATTTTAGAAAGACAGTGTTGGGTTTCCCTGGTTGTGCAGTAGTTAAGAATCCACCTGCCAATTAAGGGGACACAGGTTTGAGCCCTGGTCCGGGAACATCCCACATGCCGCAGAGCAACTAAGCCCATGCGCCACAACTACTGAGCCTGCACTCTACAGCCCACGAGCCACAACTACTGAGCCCACGTGCCACAACTACTGAAGCCTGCGCACCTAGAGCCCGTGCTCTGCAACAAGAGAAGCCACCGCACTGCAACGAAGAGTAGCCTCCGCTCACCACAACTAGGGAAAGCCCACGTGCAGCAGTGAAGACCCAGTGTAGCCAAAAATAAATAAATAAAATAAAAATAAAATAAATTTATAAAAACAAGGACAGGGTTGATGCTGACATATCTGCTAAATTGTAAATATTATTTGGAAAAGTGACAGAGTTTGTGCCAGCAAATGGTTTTCAATGTAGATCAAACTGATCAAAATTCTACACTGATTAAAGATGCCTAATGGAAGTAGAAAAATAATATTCTTGGTTTCAATGTTCTGAAGGACTGACAGTCAAGCCTATTGTGAAGACAAACATATGGGGGCTCATGCCTAAGCTATTTTTAGTTATATGTGATTTAGGAATCAGTGAAAGAGACAAACTATCTTTTGGACCCTAACCTGTTTCTAAATGAAACGGGTGTGGGAGTATTGACCAGCTTTTCATTATGTACTATATACATTCCAGATTTCATTGTGATTACCTTTGGGAAGTAATAAGCACATTTCCTATGGACAAATTGTATCATTCAAGCGAGAAGCCATTATGCCCTAGTTCCCATTTCAAATATAGTCACTGATCCTGAACCGAAATAACAGGTCTCAAGATCAATAATGGTCAAAGAAACCACATTTTTAAATTAGAACCAGCAATTTCTAACAGTAAACATTTCATGGCCTATATTGATTGGGAAGTACAACTTTTAATGGCTATTTAAATAGATATATCTGTATATATATGTAGTTTTACTGATAAACAATCATTTCTCCCCCTACCCACACCTGCTTCTGGCTGCCCTTTGAGCTAAACTGTTTCTAATTTTTTCTTTTTTTTTGGAAGCGCCGCATGGCATGCGGGATAGTTCCCCAGCCAGGGAGGGAACCCTTGCTCCCTTCAGGGGAAGCACAGAGTCTTAACCACTGGACGCCAGGGAAGTCCCTGAGTTAAACTGTTGGAGCATACGTGAACTGAAAGAAGTACTGTTCCATCTGGAAAAATAATATGTTAAAGAGCTTTTAATGGGAGAGTATGCCAGGGTAACCTAGTTACATTTAACAATATTCTGCGTAATTTTTCACTTAATATATTAGTATTTCAGCAAACTTAACGAATAATTGTACTTAAAATAATTCAAGATGTGGGAAGAGATTGTTGGGGGTGGGAAGGGGCTGAGAGAGGGTGCGGGTGGGTTTGGGGGTCCATAGGGACCCCTGAGGGGCATAGAGGCTGAGATGAGGCGGTCAGAACAGCCTTAGAGCTCAGGGTCCAGCAGGGCGAAGACTACTCGGATGTATCTGGTGGAGAGGGGAGTCAGCTAGAGTTTAAGGAGGGGAAAATAGGCTGCTGAGTTGAAAGATGAAGGTGAGAGGGAGGACCCAGAGTAATTCCTTCAGGAAAAAAGCAGACTCGGATGTAGGGAGGGGATTAGGAATCCCAGATTAGGGGGGGCAATAGACACATTCAGTTGGGAGGGTGAGGGAGTCTCCAGGAGCCCTCTCTATGCTCTAAGACTCTGGAGAAAGGACGGTGGTGACAGGGATGGAAGCTGAGGTGAAGGAAGAAGGAAGCTGAGGTGAAGGAAGAAAGAAGCTGAGAAGAAAGTTGCTGGAAGGGTTTGGATGAGACATCAGAAAGCTGGCTTTTCTGCCAAGGGGTCTAGGATGTCTGGATTTCCAGGGGGTCCCAGGGAAGCATCCTGCCTTCTATGTGGTCACCTTTACCTGGGTCATGCCTAGGGCTAATTCTTCTGCAGGTAAAGACCCAGGATTCATGGTGTGGTGCTGTCTGGACCGCCTTTCCCAAGGCCTTGCTGAGTCAGTTAGAGGTCTCTGGAGATTGAGCTCACAGCCCCTGCACTACGTACCTGCTTTCTTAACCTCTGACCAGCAACAGCAGAGACTACAGAAACTTAAGGAAGAGGGTTAAAGCAGTGCCCAGAATCTTAAGATCGTGAGTAGAGCCTAATAGCTCTCAGTCTGTCCCAGTAGAGTCCCTCTACCTCGTGGTTCTATCAGGAACCAGGTTGGGACAAGCAAATGATCTTTGGATATTTCCTACTTCTTTCAGGAAGCAGGAAAAGAGGAGTTATGAGTCAGGTGGAACTGGCTCTTATTTAAGGATTATGACTTGGTTATTGTAGGGGCTTTCTCTTTGCAAGGTGGCCTGAAAAATGAATTGGAGTATCCTTTCCTCTCCTATTGTCTAGGGGAAGGTAGATGGCTGGACACAGAATCTAGAGATTTCAAATAACGTGGAGATGTTTCAACCTTCAGATCAGTGGGACCTGGCAAGGGGACTGGTGACTTCCTCTCCTTGGGAAACTGACCATCTTTGTCCTTGTGATTCCTCAAGTTTCACTGGGCTGATTCCTTCATCCCACTTAAAAGCTCAGCCCTTTCCAATTCTGCCAAGAATGGGTCCCACCTTGGGTCTCAGACATTCCCCTGGTCCAATCCCTCACCCATCAAAATGTCTCAGAGGTGGCCAGACAACCAGGGGCTTCAAGTGATCTCATGGGAACAGAATGTTTCTGACAATGGGCAGGAGCAAGGTTGGGAAGGCAGGAGGGGATCCATTGTCATTTTTTTCTGGGGCTTTCTTGCCAGTGACCCTTCTTCACTGAAATAGATTCCTCACCCTATTTCAGAACTTAGTTTCTTAGATTGTTCATTTTTTTTATAAGCAATTATTGGTGCCTACAATGCATAAATAATAAGCAGTGGGCTAGACACTAGGGATGGGGAATAACAAAAATGAGTAAGAGAGATTCTTATACTAAGGAATTGAAAAGCCTAAGGGAAGAGATAGATTGACCAACAGCTGACTGTAATAAGCATAGTGTAAGGCAAGATAAAGACGTGCAAACTAGGATTATGGACTGCATACTATGGGAGTGGGAGCTCATTCTGACAGAATACAGGCCTTTGGAGCTGGCCATGCTATTTGTTGATGTGTTGCCTGTAAATATTCTTTAAAAAAACTCAAATGAAAACCTCTATATCTCTTTCTGAAACACAAACATTAGTTTTATTATTTATTTATTAATATTTTATATGTAATAACATGAAAAATCTCTTTAGGATAATAAATTGTGGGAATAAAAACGCTGTAATTGAAAATCTAAAAACATTACTTTTTAGAAACTGTATATTGATAAAGGTAGAATAGGTATATCTTCGTTTTCAATATCAATATCAAGAAGAACTGCAAAGTTATGAGAGAGCTAGCTTTCTCCATCTGTCCAAGTTGTCATGCAATTATTTGGATAAACATATACATGGAAATTGTAGCACAACACCCATATCATAGCAGACAGTACATACTTCCTCAGTTCTGAGAATATCTGTGTTTATTTTATTTAGCTTTATATATCTACTAGAAGCAGTATGCAAAATGGGTATGAACAAGAGCATTGGAGTAAGGCTTACATGGAGTTGAATACCCAGCTTTTCTACTTTTTTTCATTCAATAAATGTTTACCGAGCACCTACTATGAGATAGGAACTCTCCGAGGTGCTAGAAAATCTGTCATGAAGGAAACAGATGAATTCCTTGTTCTCAGAATATTTACAATTTCATGGGGAAAAGAAAGAATAAAGAATAAAATACATTCGTTTTTAATATAGTTCCAGATAGTAAAACATATTATTAAGGGGAAAAAATAAGAGTAAAGAGATAGAAAATGATGTAGTATGTTCTGCTTTCAGTAGGACACTCAGGACTGATTAAAGGGCTTTAAAAGAACAAAATGAAGCCTTGAATGAAATGATGCATTCATCGGAGAGAACAGTGTTATAGGTAGAGGGCTTGCACATACCAAGGTCCCGAGGTCAATGTGTGCTTGCCGTGTTCATAATACAAGGAAATCAGTGTAGCTCAAGGGGTTGGAAGAGGAGAGAGGGCAGGGATAAGACAGTTAGTAAGGTTCTATACTTTTAAATCCTTATAGGTTAGAATAAGGGTTGGTGCATTATTCTTCGGGTACTATGAAGCCATGGGCGTGTTCAAGTAGGGTAATAACAAGGTCTGGTTTATTTTAAAAGACCCCTGTGGGTGTCTTGTAGGAACAGGATATTTATAAGTAATGGGACGAGTTGGAGGGCTTTTCTGATGCATGCAAGAGATTATGATGGTTGGGACCTAAGTGGTAGCTGTGGGAATGATGAGCAGGAAGTTGATTTGGGATAGAGTTTATAAGGCTTGGATTCAATTTTGTTTATTAAAAAAAAAATAGGAGTCATGGTGGGCTCCACATCTTTTGGCTGAAGCAGCTGAGTGAATGATGTTGCCTTTTACTGGTATTGACGTGTTTACTAACTATATGCATGACTTTTAACCTCAGTAAAACTTGTTTTCCTCACTTATAAGAAATAGAAGCAAAGATATGTACTTCACAGGGTTTGTCAGTATTAACTCAAATAACACATTCAAGACACTAATTATAGAGCCTGGCAGATAGCAAGCATCTAATGCAGGGTAGGTATACGTAATCTAAGTAATCATTATAAAGCACCACACTGTCATCCTTAATTTGGCCATCAGCATTTTTAGATTTTGTTTTGTTTTGATTTTTTTTTTTTTTTTTTGCCTCTTTGATAGATGCTCTGCATCTTTCCTATCACCATAAGAAGAACACTTGTTCTACGCTCACAGATGAATTAAGGAATATTTTCAGAACTGAATTTCTACAAACACAAATACTGTATGTAATAAGGTACTCTGGAAGCAAGTTTGAATGTCAAACTAGCAGAAAACAGACTTAACAATCTCCTTTTTAAAACTCCAGGTTCACTTTGTAGTTACTACTACTGCTAACTAACTTTTGTTTTACATTTTGCATTTTAAAAGGGCTTTAAAATATAATTCTCAAAGTATTACTATCAGAGGCATTTCATTGTAATAACAATAAACAAGCAAATAAAAAAAAACAATAGCAGCAACAACTGAGGCTGAGAGAAGTAAAGTACACACAGGCTTAAAATCGTTGGGAGACTAAAGTACCATTGGTTTTGCAGCTAATATGTGGAAATATTGGCTTAAAATATCTCCTCACTACAAATGCTGTGCTCTCTCCACTGTCTGCTCACTCCTCAAGGAATGACAACTGTTCTTGACCTACAGTAATAAAGAAGATCTCAGAAATTAGGATATTTGGCTTCCCTAGATTTGAAGTTATTCTGGGATACAATTCCTCCCCAAGATAATTTAGTCACCCCAAATGTAAAGAATGAGGAAAGCAAACTCGCCCTTCATCATTGCCATCATTTTTGTTTTAACCTGGCATTTTCTTTTCTGTCCTACACATAGATTCCTTCTTCTTGTGTACTCAGGTACCTCTCACTTTTTGCCTCTTTCTTGCATAAACAAATAGATGGCTATAGGAAATTATTCTTAGCATCAAAATATACATGAAATCATAAGTCATTTGTATCAGAAATCACCTTTATATATGACAGTTTCTATATTTTAAATGATTTAATCATTTAAATGAAACTGTTGGACATTTTTTCATGTGTCAGGTACCACACTGGTTATTCAAAATAAGTTTAATGGGACAAGATAAATGACCGCAATGTACCATTATAACTGTAGATTTTGGTGCTCATGTTATAATATGAAATAAGACCAGTCTTTGCCCTCAAAGAGCCCCTAGTTTATAATAGATGATACTCTCCTCCTCAGCAGAGAAAAGCATCTTTGTCTAAATTCTAGCCAATTTTTGAGCTTCATCAGGAAGCCTTTGCTGTATCAGAAGGCATTTATATTCAAGCATCTCACGTCTTCCCCTTAATCTTGTCTAGATTCATATGGCTCGCCAGATGTCCTAGAAATGCCCAAAGGGCAGAGGCTGGGTTTCCACCATCTGTAAATGGTCCTTTGTAATTTTGCAACAATGCCATCTCCCCTTTCCCTACACCCATATCAAAAGCCAAACACAACAGCTGGATGTTCAATTATTCAGACTTCATAAGTACTCTTTAATTATCACTATACACCATCTTTTAACCCAATAAACACAAAATTATGCTGTGTAGTTATAGTTATAACTGTACTAAGTATGGGAAATATTTGCATTATTTATTTTTTCTTTGGGACTTTTAAATATACATTTACAAATAATTTAAAGATCTATATTTTTTATATTTAACTTGGAACTGCTACTTATTTATTAACTTATACATTTAATTTATTTTTATAATGTAAAATGAAATATCTTTAATTTTACTGTCTTTTGTGTGATTAAGTTCTTAGTTAGATATAGGGAATATCAGAGACTGCTTAAGGAGATCTACAAGAACCTTAGATTGTCTGGCTACACTCATCTAAAATGAGTGTAACTTATGTGCTAACAATTTTTGTGGGCTTTTAATTCTTTTTTAAAGAATAAAAAGTAACCCTGCCATGACAATCACCATGACACTTAATATCCCCAATTTGCAAATAAAAAGCACCTTCATAAAGAAAAACATTTGGCAAAATAAATCATATGCTATTTATTTCAAGTATAACAAAGAAAGTATTACTTGAAAATAATATTTTAGATATTAAAAATGACTTATTTAAGCAAAAATTTTATCTTCCTTAACATTATTTTCAAGGAAAAAAATATTAATGAACTGTATCGGTACTACACCACTTCAAATATCTCTTTCACTAATTACTAAAAAAAAAAATCTCTTCATGATTTAACTTTTTCAGTATAACTTTGCATGTGGGTTTGTCCAGTAGTTCTATTGTCTGAATAAGAACTACTCATGAAGACACTTGAATATGGTTTCACCAAAAAAAAAATAATAATAATAATAATAATAATGATTGGCTAGCAATTAGAGACAATTTTTCTACTGTGGCTCTTTTTTTTTTTTTCTTTTATACCTATGTCTGTACTGTGCAACATTTAAGTTGTATTCTTAGCATTTCTTTACTCTCCTAAATGTTATTTCTTATTGAATGAGGTAATCAAATTTCTGTCTCATGATACTTTTATTCACCTTACATCAACACATGGTAAGAAGAGTATTTATCTCCTGTTGGTGAGTCTTATAAAAGGCAAGAGCAAATTCTAAAAACATTTATTAGTATCTTAATATATTGACTTCAAAATCATTTTTAATAAAATATTAAAATAAGTTTATCTTAAAATTTAAGAAAATGAAATAAGCACTCAGACTAGAGTACGTCTACATTTTGCTCAAATCTCAAATTAAGCCCTGGCAATTATTTCAGAATAGATGGTGTAGTAGGCTGAAAAATGGCCCCCAAAGATATCAGGTCCTAATTCTTGACATCTGTAAATGTTACCTTATAGGGAAAGTGTGTTTGCAGATATGGTTAAGTTAAGGATCTAGAATGGAGAGTATCCTGGATTATCTAGGTGCGCCCTAAATGTAGTCACATGCATCTTTGCAAGAGGGATGCAGAGGATATTTGACAGACGCAGAGGAAGAGGCAGTGTGAAGATAGAGCAGAGACATTCACAGATGCTGAACGTGAAGACTGGAGAGATTCAGCCACAAGCCAGGGAATGCTGGCAGCCCCCAGAAGCTGGAAGAGACAAGGAACAGAGCCTCCACGGGGAGCTTAAGTCTGTCACATTGATTTGGGTCCAGCAATATAGATTTTGGACTCCTGGACTCCAGAATTGTCAGAGAATACATTTCTGTTGGTTTAAGCCACCAGCTTCGTGGTAATTTGTTATGGAAGCCACAGGAACCTAGCACAGCTGAGACTGTTAGACAGTATTGGTGTATTACTGGATTAATTCTAAGACAGCAGCATTCCAAGACATCTATTTACTTCTGTGGGCCTAAAAATATTTTCTCTCCTATGTGGCACATCTTTTTCCCCTGGTGTTGCTTTATCTTTGCCTACCTCTCCATTCCTGCCATTGCAGAGGTCTATTCTGACATAAACAGAGGCCAGCAGTGTAGTTCGGGAAGACCTCACTTCAACTACATCTTTTGTCCTCTGGGGTTTCTTTGTCTGCAGGAGTTTCTCAGTCATTCTGACCCTCATTCAAATCTAGAGTTTCATGCCCTGGCTGGGACATCTCTTGACCAATAAATGCCCTACTCTTTCATGTCTTGGGTGAAAAATTCTAAGTACAATGTTTCTTGGAGGGTCCCCATGGGTCTGAGACCCAGGTACCTATAGCAGGAGTCGGCTCAATAGCAGACCCTTTAATCAGCTGTTCCTCTTTCTCTGTTTTCCTTTTCTGGTCTGCCACTCCTGTTGCTCGAGAATATTTTTTAAAATTAAAGATCCACACACAATCCCTAGACTTAGCTCTGCACCTGGATGGAACCAAACAAGACAGCTGGTGCGATGAGTGGCTCTAGATGAAGACCGGAAGATGCAGTATTTCCACAACTGGAATTGGAATTAGTACTCGCTGAGCCGACAGCCATATGGACCCCCTGTTGGTGGTAACAGGAACAGAGAGCCCAGTTGGTAAGCAGAAACACCGCAATGATAGGGTTCTTGCCCCTGATGGCTGGTGATGGGGCAAGGTGGGAGTTGAGCAATTGGCTTAGGCTTGAAGGAGGCAATGGTAAGTGTAAGGACAGTAGAGTGAACTGACTTTTTTTAATGGCTTTGAAACTTTGAAAATAGAAATGGCATGCTCAATTGAATCATAAATTCGAAACTCTTCATGGATACCCCTATGGCATCATTCAAAAGGACGCTTATCTCAGATGGCGCTGAAAATCAGGCCCCAAATTGAATTGTAAGGATTGCAGAGTTATACATAGACTAATACAACACTTAATAGGTCTCCTTTGCTAAATCAAAGTCCCTGATAAGGTAACACTGGGGCCATGAGACCTGCAATGGGGACACTTCTTGGATGAACACGTCTAAGAATCTTCAGTTTTCTCTAATCGTCACCTCCATCCTCCAGGCGGGGAGAAGTAGCTTCCTTTCTGTCGTGGAAGAGAATACCTGCTCCTCAAGTGGTGACCAAGTAAAGACATGCTCTCAGACAGAGGTCTCACGAGGTGATCTTGTTGTCCAAACTCTGTCCCATCTTCCCTCATTGCCTCTCAACAAAGCGTTGGCAAACTTTTTCTGTAATCAGCAAAAGAGTGACTGGTTTTTGCTTTGAGGGCCAAGAGGCAAAATTGAGATCATGATGTGGGTATTTATGTAGCCTTTTTAAAATGTCAAATCCACTTTTAGGTCACAGGCCATACGAAAACAGGCAGCAGGTGGGATTCAGATCCTGGGCCATAGTTTGCTGACTGCTGACCTCAACTTAATTGTTTTCAAACTTTAGAATCCATCACAGTCACATAGAGGACTTGATAAGATCATTTCTAGGGCTCAAAGGCAGAGTTTTTGACTCAGTGGTTCTTGGGTAGGTAAAGCATTTACATTTCTAATAAGTTCCCAGATTTTGCCGACACTGCTGAGTGGAAAATCACTGCTCTAGACGGTAAGATTAAATGTTAGTCTGTGCAAGGAAACACAGCCCTAGTTCTGAGAGGGAAAATCATACTCAGCCTGCCGGATAAAGCTAGTATGAACCTACAGGCACTGGGGTGACATGTTTCAGAGGGGCTCTTGGGGCTGTGGAACCAGAGAGGGCAGAACATAAAATTGGAAGGATGAGAATGTGTTGATATGTGAACACCTGGAGTCAATTTACTGACTCAGGCTTTAATAACCTGGCCAGGAACCTGGAGCAGATCCTGATAAGCTGTTTATACTGTTTCTTGAAGCTGGAACATGACCGTGACCTATGGAAAATGGGGTAGGGATGTTGGAAACATTTTGGCACATTATTGAGCAAGGACTCTGGAGGCAAGTGGGGAGATATTAGTTTTGATCTATTATGTGAGATTAGAGAACCCCCCATTTAATTATGTCCCCTAAAGTCCCAATGATCACTCATTTTACTCTGACAATGTAGAACTTACTGGTAAGGAAGCCAGCCACAGCATGGAGCCCTGGCCAAAGACCATTTAAAGTGAGTCCAAGGAGACCACAGATGCACGTTGTAGTCAATTCCCCTGACCCCTACGTGCATAATTGTGACGGGTACGCTTAGCAGTAGATTGGGGAGCTGCACTTTGAGAACTAATG
This sequence comes from Balaenoptera physalus, assembly GCF_965194825.1. Classification (NCBI taxonomy): domain Eukaryota; kingdom Metazoa; phylum Chordata; class Mammalia; order Artiodactyla; family Balaenopteridae; genus Balaenoptera; species Balaenoptera physalus. Next base: position 7,076,808 of record NC_138899.1, read on the forward strand.
CACACCCTATTGGCTCTCTGACCTGTGAAGTAACTTAATATGGTAGGTGGACCACATGGAAATTTCTGCAGCTGCCTGCCCCTAGCCAAGAGAGCAAAGCAGAACACTACATCTCAGGAGAAGCTGCAGAGATTTGTACAACATCAAAGACTTAAAGTGCATAGGAGTGTGTTCCCCAAGGCATAGCTGTTCAACAACCTGTTCTGTACCTGCAACATCTCAATGGGTCCTGTAGAGGCTAAAGGACCCAAGTAAACCCAAGTACTGCCCCAATTGCAACTCCTGTGCTGGATGCAGTATCCACACAAATGTTGGCACTTGGTTAGCTCCTAATGAACTGGCAAAAGCATGATTTTTATCCTGATCATTAAAAACTGTCATTCCTTTCAGTCTTGTCCTACATCTAAGCATAGTATCGGTATGTGGAGTCTCTCCTATCTTTTCGTGAGACAGACTAGCCATCCTCTGAGAGACAGGTCCTGTCAATGAGACACCATGTACTTAGAAAAGTATTTGGCGTTGTAGAATCCAGGAAAATGCTGTGGGAAGAGTAACATACAGGAGAAAAATCCCATGCATTGGGACTGGGAATATTCATTCACATGCATGCTGATTTCCCTCCCACCAACACTAACACTCGATTTCAAGGGAACATCATTCATCTCCTGAATTACTGCAGCATCATTCAAACTATTGTCCCTGCATCCAACCTTATGGCCAAGCCATTTCCTTCCAGTTTTCTTCTCAAAGGCAAACTGGATAGCGTCACCCACTTGCTTACATCCCACAATGGCTTAGTTACTGTTACATAAAGATCGCACTTTTTAACACGTCTTAGAATGTTCCTTAAGTCTAAATGCTGACAAGATGTATTTCATCCTCCTCCGTATATTCCAGGCACACTGGCCTTGTTTGTGCTTCTTGTTCTTTCCTTGTCTCTCTTTTAGAGTTTTAAATTGGTTTCTTCTCTCAGGTACACTCCTGTCTCCAAAATTTGTTTGCTTAATTCCAGCCTATCTTTCAGATTTTAACTGTACTGTTACATTCCCCAGAGAAAAATCTCCCTTGCCTTTCGGATGAGGCAAAAAATTCATTTTTGTTGGTGTGATTATTTGGTCCCTTGTATCAGGGTCCATATATTTTCATGCTCACCTTTGTTTCATCTGTTCCTAATAGGGTGTCTAATTATACACATTTATGCAATAAATAAAGCAAAAAGGGGAAAAAGGAAGGAAGAAGAAATTGAGACAATGCTTTACAAGGGAGATAAGAAAGTCTACACAAAGATGTCATCTTCATTATTAGGAGAGAAATGGTATCCTGGAAAAAAAATTCAACAGGATGAAATAATAAGAAGAAAACTAAACAAGAAAGCTATTGGCTATTTCTACTTATTAGTAAGAATGCAAAGTCCTAAACAAAACTCTAGCACATAGAATAATTCTGGATATTACTTTAAAAATTAAAACTGTTATTATACATCTTTTATTCCAACTAATAAACACATAGTTTTATAAAGGATAACTATGAATATAAATTTTTACATTAGTGGGTCAAGGGAGAGTTAAGTAGATACATTAATTTAGGAGATACCAAAAAGATGATTTCCAATTCTGAAGAAAATCTTTCTTAGCTACAAATAGATTTTCTTTCTCATATTAAAGAAAAGGTCTCTATTGCAAATAAATGGTAGGTGACATCTGAGTTAATATGAATTTCTTTTAAGGTCTGAAGTCTACTAGAGTTTGTAGTATGTTCTTGAAGTTCATATTAACAATATAAGAACAAAAACTACAACAACAAATAAAAATGAAATAAACCTTGCAATTAAACATCTAAAAAATTATTTCCAGATAACATGATTGGCAAATAGAAACAAATAAATGAAGAGATACAAGGGAAATGAGTAATCTATTAGGATAAAGGGATTTTGATATGAACTGGGAATCATTCAAATAACAGGATTTTTAAAGACAAACACACGTAAATGTTAATTATGATTATATCTGTATAGTTTTAATCCAGGAAATTAATCTGTATTTATTGCAGCTTTTGGATTTTCATATTGCTTATATAATCAGAAAGAGTAGTGGCTATATAAGTTTTTCAAAGAATGGGAAATTGCATTATTTAGAACTTTAGCGACTTAATATATAGAGTGCCTACTGGGCTTTATTCTTGTCAAACTCTAAATCACTTTCTGGTTGTAAGTTAGACACTAATGTAGATAAATTAACTCTACAAGGTCACTTGGGCATCATTTAGAGCAATGCTCTGTTCTGGAAAGTGTAGGAAACTGCACAATAAACTTGGACTTATACAAATGGAGACTGTACATTTTTAGTGATTTTTTTTTTTTTTTTTTTTTTTTTTTAGTAAGTGTATAAGAACACACAAGGTCAAAAGTTTGTGGTTCTTCCCATATTTTAACTTTGAAAGTCGATGTTTTATTCTGCCCTGCTTCTATTTGTCCAGATAACTCTAGGTCTCTTCCTATTTAATTGTTTTCAGAAGGGTTTTTTGTTGTTGTTGTTTTTCAGATTTTAAAATATTTTCGATGAGAAATTTTACTTTGGGGGGGATGAATTTGATTTTAGAAATTAGGCAAATGCCATTCAAAGCCAAGTATGATGTTTAAGTCTGTGATTAAAGGATCCCAGCGATGCTTTGGTGACATATCATAGGACATATAATATAATGGCAATAATTTTACTTGGAAGCAAGGGACCTGGTTGTAACACCCATGTCAACGGTTGGAAATTTTAGAGAAGTCCCTTAAAATGTTTGAATCTCTGTTTTATCACCTTAAACTGTAGTAATATTATATAACTTCCCTTTCCTCACAGAGTTTGTGGTCAGAAACTGATACATTAATTTAGTAGCCTTGTTTTTATTGTAAACAGGGTCTTTGTAAATACCTTGGGTAGCAGGGAGCATTTTTGACATTCATAGCTTCTGAGCTGAACAAATTAAGGTCACATGAACTATATGTTTTCTAAAAATATTTAATTAAAGTATAAATAAAAGTTTAATTTAGATATCTATGGTTTCTAAAATACAAACATCCAACTGCAATATGTACTTCCAGCATTAATGCATATTTTATACAGAGAATATCCTTTTATTTGCATTTTCTATAAGTGGTGGAACTCCATTTTTCCTTACTTAATATATCTTGGGTCTAAGTAGCCATGATTTATGGATAAACTACTTTCCATAGGTAGAGATATGATATTTATAACCATTCTGTCAGGAAAAATAAACACTTTCTTAATATATATTTATGTGTATAAAACGTTCTTCATGTAGTTATTGGGGGGAGGTATCAGAACTGTGCAGCAATGATGATAAATTAGGGTTTACTAGATTCAGTCTGGATAAAACTTTACTTCTGGGGAGATAACTATGAACAGCATTAATTTCCTTCTTTTTTACTTTTGATTGTGATTTTCCTCAAACGTTATTTAGGTTTGAAAATCTATCTCAATAGAATGATTTCTCCTCTGTTCTATATGTAACATGGACTCTGGTTCTTGGGAGATGTGAAAAGATCTGTTTGACACAGCATTTTGTGCAGAAATTTCTGGTTACGTCCTCTTACATAGACTTCATACTTACTTCAGATAATAAAGCATGGCCAAGTTTAGTTCAGTATGTCATGTAGATTGTCAACATCAGAATGCTACAACCCATTGTTTCAAAACAAATGTGTATCTATATGTATACACACACACACATACGTAAGTATATAATCCGGTCAAAAAGAACCTGTTATCTGGTATTGGTTCATGAGTTTAAAATATTTGCCCTAATATTTTTTATTCTGATCTTACATTAAAAACACAAGCTGTGTATCTTGTAAATATACAAAAATGTCAGATACGTTTCAAATGTCCTGGTTCTCAAGGTAAGTCTCATAAAGTGCTTTTGCAAAAGGTCAAAATTCATTCATAGCTCACTTGAGTGATTTTAAGATTAACACTTTTAAATACCACTTAAATGAGAGGCCATGTTCTCTTGCAGACTTTCTACATGCAAGCTTATGTTTTGTATATTCACTGGCCCTTCTTTCTCAATATCCTTTGCTCTTTCCTCATTTCCTAAATTCTAATTATTTGGGAGCCACAGAGAATAACCTCGGTCTTCCTTTGCTCTTTATACATTCACTCTCTTGGTAATCTCATACCATCCTAAGATTTTATTCTGAGAAGCCCCAACTTTATATAATTTATATTACTAGCCTCTCCTCTCCATGGGAGCAAATCCCAGGGCCTACTGGACATCTCCACATGCATATCTAATAGATAGCTCAAATTTCCTGTGTCAAAACTGAGCTCCTGATTTCCCTCTGTAAGCCTTCATTCAAGGACACCACTCAAATATCAATGCCTGCTTGTGAATTAGAAACATTCTTTGGTTAGATGCAGACTAAAATTTTGGGTTCATGTAGACCAAAGTGCATATTGCATTACCATATGGGAAAAAAAAAAGTAATAAGAAACTCTGGCAAAAATAATCAGGAGCAAAATGCATGGTTTGGAGAGAATGGGATCTATATTTTATTCACCACTCACTGCCATGGCAGGAAAAATACCGTACAAAGCACAGTCTGTAAACCATGCCTTCCTGTCTCCTTAAGCCCTTCTCTCTCAGTAAATGGTGATTTCTTTGTTCTCATACTCAGGCTGCAAACTGACTTTTTTTTTTTTTTTAATAAGGGCTCTATTTATTTATTTGTTTATTTATTTATTGGCCATGCCTCATGGCATGTGGGATCTTAGTTCCACGACCAGGGATTGAACCCTTGCCCCTTCCATTGGAAGTGTGGAGTCTTAACCACTGGACCGCCAGGGAAGTCCCCAGACTGACTTCTTTGTTTCACTTCAGTCATCCAATCCATCAAAATATACTCCTGGCTTTGTCTCTGGGTGATGTCCAGAATCTGACCACTACTCGGACCCTGGTCCTGGTCACCTTCATTTCTTACCTTGATTAGCACAGTAGCCTCTTGCTTCTCTAAGACTTAATTTCAACACAGGAATAAAGGCAGGTATTTTAAAATCATCCATTGGCTTCTCATGTCACTCAGCAAAAATACTTTTGTTGCCTACAAAGCCAACACAATCTGCCCCATGCCCATCCCTCTATCTCTCTTCCTCACAGCGTTGTTCTCACAGTGGCAATCACATTGGCCCCCTTGCTCCTCCCTAAGCTGGCCAGGGTCTTTGGACTTGCCCTTCCCTCACCTGGAGTGCTTAGTCCCTCCATTATCCACATGGCTAGTGAATCAAATACTTCTAATTTTTGCCCCAATATCCCACTACCACCTTATTTAAATTTCATTTTCTCCCCTAAATGAGCCCAGTGCCCTTTCCCTCCTTCATTTACCCACATTGCATTTATAACCATCTGACTTAATCACTTCTAAAGCAGGTTTTTCCCGGCCACATGATCTAAAATAAAATTCCAAACTCCTCTAACAGTACCCCCTCTCCTCCCTCCTATTTTTCTCCTTAATACTTATCATTATTCCATCTTGTTCTACAATTTGCTTTTATTATTATTATTATTTAGAAGTGTATCTTTGATCTTATTAAGTGGAATTACATATTCCTCTGTCTTCTTGGTGTTTCTCTGTATGGACGCATACACCATTATTCTATTATTATTATTCCATTTTCATTATTTTTTAGGACACTATCACGAAAAATTCTCATACAAATAACTTTGCGCCGATAGGAGTATTTTTGTGGGATAGATTTTATTTTAAAGTAGAATTGCCAGATGATAGTCTATATACATGTGAAAAAACAGCAGATATTACTCATGCTTTTTTTCCAAGAATCACTGCTATATCATATTCCTTGCTGTTGCATATGAGAATGCCAAATTCCCTACATTCTCAACAATATCTTACAGTATGGCTACATAAATTTTTGCCAATCTGAATGAGACTGTGCTAACTTGTTTTAATATATTTCCGATCTTTAGCAGCCATTTTCACTACTTCTTTGAGATTTAAATACTTATATAATTTGTCCATATTCTATTTGCTTATTTGCATTTTTTCTCAGTGATTCCGAGTGTCTTTTGATATATGTTATGTATAAACTATTTGTTATTTGTGTCACAAATACTTTTCCTGGACTGGTTTTTCTATTAAGCTAAGTTTATGCTGTGTTTTGCTGCACAGTTTTTTTTTAATTTTAATAATTCTTTCTAGTTTAATATTTTCATTTATGTCTTATGGGCTTTGTATAATGATTACAAATTTTAACCTGAAATTTGAAAAGTAAATCTCAGATGGATAGAAATAAAGTATACATTATTTAGCTGAAATTCAGAGTGTAAGATTAACAAAGTTATATACCCTTACTTTTTCCTTAAGAAGAACCAGTGTTCACAGCTCCATTTTAAGAATTCATTCATCAGTTCCTTCATATATGAAATATTATATTTCTCATTTAATAAAATTCCTTACATACCTGGATTTGCTGTTGAATGTTGTCCTTCTCTTGTAAAGTATTTCACCAATAATAATTCTTTGATGACCATGGTTTTATACTACACTCCTATGAATTCTAGGGCACCTCCTCTTCCTCGATAATGTTGTGCATTATCAAAATTCCTTTACTTCTTTGCACCTTTCTCTTCTGGATACCCTTCCCAAAGGCAATAATCATGGTTATTCTTTGTACAAAGACTGATTTAACTTCACCCATAATGAAATTTACAAAGAAGCAAAGCACATTGAATTTACTGCCTTTTCAATGAGTTCGACCAGCACTCCTCCTTTTAAAGTACTTATATAAAGTATATAATAATTGTTCTCTTACTGTATTTGTGTGTCTTATAGTGTAAAACAATGAACCCTACTTAAAAGCAAATCAATTCCTTTCTTTATAAAAAAAAAAAACCGTTATATATGAAAGAGCTTTTCAGCTTCCCCAAAGTAAAATTTCTCTTAATTCAGAAAAACAACGATTTTCTGCCTCTTCATTTTAGTCAGATCACAAGAGAAAACATGTGCCAACAATGCACAAAATCATTATTTCTTCACAACACACTTTTCCTTTAATTCTTCTCATGTGTTCAGAAGGACGTAAATAAAACCATACGTATTAAATTCAAAGTTTTTTCTGAGTCTCATTTCTCCTTGACGTTGAGAATTCACAATGGCAATGCCCGCTGTTTATACTGCTGTGGCCCCTGTGTTCTATTTGGAAACCGAGTTTGTCTTCCTTCTACCCCCTAAATTGGCAGCCAGTCCTAGGACCTCAAGCTCCCTAAATAAGAACATTCTACAGGGTTTTTTTCCCACAGCCTTCTATCTTTCTGTATTAGCATGGTTTCCACTCCCCTTTTTGCTAGATGATCTGTATCAAGGCCATTCTTGTTTAGAGAGATCTTGAGTTCTTGTTTAGAGATCCATGCTCCGATTTCTCAAAGCAATATTTAATTCCCTGCTAACCACCTACTTCCTTTCAAGGGTTCTCAGTTTCTGCTGATATTGCCATAGTTATCTTGGTCACCTCTGCTTAATATTTATGGTTTCATCTTTATTTCCCTCATACTAACCATAAGCATCCAAACAGCGACCACGATTGAGTCTCCCTTCAAAAGGTCTTTTCCAGCTTTCCCTTCTTTTCCATTGCAGTCATTTTCACCATATTCTAGACTGCTATCACTGTGCCATAATGTTACAATACCCTTATGCTAGCTTCCTGAATTCACAAATACAATTGTTAAATTAACTTCCAAGAATTCTCGTGCCACTTCCCTTCCAAGGGAAAATAGTAGCTCCTCAATAAATATTTATCGACTGCCTGGCTGAACTTTCACTGACTCCCCATTACCAATATCATGCAGATAAATTGCTACAAGATGGCAATTAAGATTTCTGTATTATGTCACAATTTGTATATGTGTCACATTATAATTTTATCCTTCCTGAAATCTCTGTTCCCAGATACGAGCTCTGGTTTTCTGACCACCCTGGGATGCATCCATAACTATGTCTCTGCATCTGTAACTTATCATGTATGCGAAAACAACTTCCAGTGTTTTCATTAAAATGCTGTATATTCATCAAGTAGAAATACAAAACTGATTTCCCAGGAAAATTCCCTAATTTTTCAAGTTCTCCATGACTTGTTCTTTGTTTACAATGTCTGTGTTGTACAACTCATTTATCACTTACCTGCTACTATGTATTTTGGTATCTGTGTCTATATGTTATCTTTCCAATTAAACTAAACATAAAATGTCTGAGATACATCTTTACTTTTTGGTCTTTCTCAGCTTGGTGCACAGCGAGGTTTTTTTAAACGTTAACCGGCATGAAAAGAACATTAGGGAGGAAGTTTGCACTGGATCCCTGAATCTTAAAATAATATATTTTCGTAATTGTCACCATACACATTTCTAGCCACATTATCTAACTCCTTGAGTCCACATATTCTACTCCTCATACTTGCTATAGCTTTTCTTTCTTTTTTAAAAATATTTATTTATTTATTTATTTTTGGCTGTGTTGGGTCTTTGTTGCTGCGCACGGGCTTTCTCTAGTTGCGGTGAGCGGGCTTCTCATTGCGGTGGCTTCTCTTGTTGCGGAGCATGGACCCTAGGCGCGCGGGACCAGTAGTCATGGCTCGCGGGCTTAGTTGCTCACATAAATACAGTAAAGTTTACAAATAGTAAGTGTAAAGTCAACAAAGTTTCTTCCAATAATTATCACCAGATCAAAGAAGAGAAGATAATCATCATCAACCACTGTCTTATCCTTTCCCACCTGCAATTTTGGCTCCCCAAATTATCATAATATTCACATCTAACACTCTACGTTAGGTTAGCTTTGACATATATATATATAGTTGTTGTTGTTTTGTTTCTTTCAATTAAGATTCAACCTCTGAGATTTCTTCATTTCGTTTTTCATTCCTTCATTTCATTGTCCATTCATTTTAATTGCTATTGTTGTATAAATAGATCACATAATTTATTTATCCATAATTTCTTTGTTCATGGACATTTGGGGTTCTCAGATTTAGGAATTATGAATGTTGCTGCCGTGAGCATTATTAAAGATCTCTTCTGATACACATGTCTACACCTATAAACACATAGGTACACCCTTCTGCTGAGCATGACTAGTAGAAGTGCTGGATCAAGTCATGTCTACAGCTTTAGTTGATACTGGCAACCTGTTTTACAGACTACTGGGTCATTTTAATTTGTGTTTTGCTTCACTGTTTAGCTTCGGGACTTCCCCGGTGGTCCAGTGGTTAAGACTCTGCCCTTCCACTGCAGGGGGTTTGGGTTCCATCTCTGGTCAGAGAACTAAGATCCAACATGCCGTGCGGCGTGACCAAAAAAAAAAAAAAAAGCACTTTTTAGTTTCTTGCCCAACAGAGCTTAACAGTTTGATAAATACCTAGCATAGGAACCTTCAGAATCTAAAATTTACTTTTGTACACCTCCTTACTCAACAAGATATCAGCCTGTTAATTTCTAGCTTCCTTGATTTCCCCATACTGAAATTTTTGTCTCTCCATCCATCTTAGATTATCAAAAGCTCTACTGTATTCTCTGAATTTGAGCATCAACATTTTGCCTGCATTCTTAACTTCTCAACTTATGCCAAAAACTTGTACCTGACCTTAAGAGAAATCAGCTTAAAGAAGGTCCAGCTTCTTTGAAACTATGCCCTCCCAAAAAGATCTTAATGACTGTATGCCTGATTTAATCAGTAGTTAGCTAATCTCTTCCATTTTGTTTTGTTTGGTTTTTTGGCATGGCACTTTATCCACTTTTCTCAGTTGCTCTCTATGGGGGCATGGTCTTCTAAGAGCTATCTCCCTAAGGTATTCAGTAAAAATGCTAAAGCATCTCCAGCTGGGGGTCTTTGCGGGATGGATTGATGATTGTTCCAGACTTCTGCAGCTGAGAGAGCTGAAGTATGTCCCACCTTGGGAGGTACAATATTGTACATGATATGAGTGAATATAAAAGGAATCCATGTACTGAAAAGCACTTCTGCCAAAGAAGTTGTGCACAGTGGGCCTCTGATCCCGGTTGGACTAAAATAATGAGTATGATAAATGTGTGTCCTTGTCCCTACATTCAAACATTTTGAATGAAGCACAATTGGCAAGTCATTCCAACTCTCTGTTCAAATTCCAGATGTTGGATTGCTTCCAGTTCCAATAGTTCCATGGCTTACAATTGCCATAGTTTGGTATTAGAACCAAACACATACCTCCTAAACTACCATTTACAAAAATTTCTTGTTGTCTCACGTTATTATAACTTCGATATCATTAGCAAAGTCAGAATATAAACATGAAATTCAAATCAGTTCTTATATTGTCCTTGAATGGTGGAAAAAGTGTGAGATACTATCAAGCAAACTAAACCATAGTTGAAGTGAAAAAGTATAGGATCTTAAATAGATATTTTCCTTTATAAATACAAACATTTTTATGAGAATAAACATGTTTTTACTTGTAAAAAAGGAAGACCTTATTTAATTATTTGGCACGTTGTGTGTAAATCTTCATTTATTTATTCACCAAATATCTAATATACAGTTACTCCATGCTATGAATTCATTTTCACATAAAAAACATTCAAGTACTTTAAGCATATTTGTTGAATAACCAAGTTTGTTACATCCAGATGCTGTCTCAACATACATTGAATTTATAATTTTTAAAAAATTTGTAGGAATCTTAAAAAACACTGATTTAAGAAAAAATATTTTTACACTCAAAAGAAATATTAAAAGACACGGTATAATTACAAAAATATAAAATACCAAGGGTGAGGTAGAGTGGAAATCAATCTCATGCTTCCCACCGAGCTCACCACTTGTCTAGCAATTATCCTAAGTGTTTCCCCACCACTGACAGTGAGAAAGGAAGCTGCTGAGGTTGCCACTTCCATCTTGTATGTTGCCATTTTATCCAATCTATTCCTGTAAATAACTCCTCAAAAACCTTAAATACCCATTTCAAAAGCACTCCTCAAAGCAAAGTACCCACTCGTCCTTCCCTCTCAGAACTTTGTATTCCAACTTAGAAAATTTCACAAAATTTCCCAGCCTGCTGAGAAAATTAAAAAATTAAAAAATTAAAAAAAAAAAAAAAGAACTACCTCCCAGGGTTATATCCAGGTACTGTGATTTACTTTCTCTTTTAATGGTGGCAGTATATTGTTTTAGTTAATTCAAAGACACTTAAATAGAAAGAAAACTGAACTGAGAACTAAATGCCTTTAGTTTGCCATAGGTAAGTAAAAATACCTATGTTTTATTACCATATTTTATCATATAATTGGGCCTGTAGCATTTTTTTTTCAATAAGTGTACATCAACACATTTTGATGGTGTTTGGGAGAATAACATCTTATGTTAGAAGTAAGAATAGTTCTAAGCTATTTCAAAGAGATACATCTCAATTGAAACCATGGGGACATAATACATGTCCGGGAATCTGCATAACTGGGTACAGTCCCGCTCTTACACTAACTATTCTGTAAACAGGTCCCATCATAACCAAAGCAAGGATAACATGGGGAGTTGGAATGGTCCACTGAGTGTCTTTAATGTTTTATCTCCTGCTACCTCTCTGCTGTTGACACAGGCCTCCACTCATAGCTAGATCTTCACAGCAGAATTCTAGCTAGCTTGCTATCCTTCAAATATTTTTATCATTCTCCATCTTTTTTCCCACCCGTCTTGCACAGAGCTGCTCAACTCCTCACACATAGATAATTTGCTTCTCTAACCATAATGCCCATCACATAAAATATAAATTGATGTTTGAATGTCAAGATCTACAACTACATTATCCAATCTCATTCTAGAATTCAAACTTTATACTCCACCAGTACCTTCCATTCTTATCTCACTGTTCCTCTGTTTTGTTTTTTTTTCCCTTGAAACTCATCTTTAACTGACTGATCCATTTACTTCTGTTATTCTTCACAATTGATATATGTTTCTTCTGCCCTCCTTTCCACTATTTCAAAAGAGCATCATGCTTTCAATGGCCACCTACGATCACTTTAAGCTATGTTTTTTATTTTTCTTAAATCCTATTCAAGTATAAAAAAAATGTTTGTAAATTTTGTCTCTCTCAAGTACAAGGAAGCTCCTTGAAAGTTAGGACACTTCTGTAGACTGTGTAGCATATGTGTTGGTTGGCTACAACCATAACATGAGGATAAATGCTTTCTGAATTCCTTGTCACATACTTATATGAATCAGGTATCCTATTTAAGGATAAGAAAGCATAGGTTTTGATCAAGAAGCTTAATGATACGTATCAGATAAAGGAGGAGATAGCTGATCAAACTGAATTTTTCTAAGGGGCCAGGATTCTATGAATGGGCTCTCATAGCAAGGGAAGAAAGGACTGTGGGAATATATAGAAGATGCTTTGAAAAGGTTTGTTTGTTGTACGCTCAAAACCTCTCAAGGGGGGTGGGTGGGTGTGTTTCAGGTCTCTCAATCCAAGCCTAATGAGAGAAGCTTCAGTTGGATCATTGGTAAACCTTACAGCCTGTCTCCTACAGTTGGGGGCGTGGGAAGATGGTGTATCAATCAGGGTTCTATAGTATAGATATAGATATATATATAGAGAGAGAGAGAGAGAGAGAGAAAGGGAGAGAGGGAGAGAGAGAGATGAAGATATTTTAAAGGATTGGCCTAAATAATTGTGGAGGCTAGAAATTCTGAAATCTATAGGAAAGTCTGGCAGCCTAGAAATTCAGGCAGGGGTTGATGTTCCAGTGTTAAGGCAGAATATCTTTTTTTTTGGGAAAACTCAATTCTTCCTTTTAAGGCTTTCATCTGATTGGATGAGGCCCACCCTTATTATTGTGGATAACCTCCTTTACTTAATGTCAGCTGTTGTAGATGTTAACTACATCTACCAAATACCCTCAGGGTAACACCTAGATTAGGGTTTGATTGAATAACTGGATACTATAGACTAGTCAAGTTGACACACAAAACCAACAGTCAAAGGTGGCATTTAAACTCAAAGGCAAGCTACACTGTGAGATGTGATGGTGGGCATCAATCAAAGGTAGCTGCTGCACTGGGATTGGTTCCACCAGAGTTTGTGTGGTCCTCATCAACCTCAGAGGGATACAGAGTTAAGTCATCTTAAATTCTCTTGAGGGTACAGCCCTCATTCTAGAATTGCTGGAGTCATCACAGGATCCCTAGAGACTCATCAGGGAGTAAATGAAGAGCCAGAGAATCAAGCACTAACTGCATCAAAGGCTACGGGGGAGATGGTTCTGGCAATAGGGGTTACGTCTCCAATTACCCCAAGTGCCCATCAGAAGAAGAGGCAGCTCTACCCATGAGCACTACCAGAAACCTAAAGGGCAGAATTCGGCAGCTCCTTTTGCCAAGTAAGATTTTTCTGCCTCTCTTCTTCTCTCCTCCATGAACACCCCTAATACCTAAGTAGTTTGAAAATGTACCCAGTGAATGAGGAGGAGGTGATGCACATGGGAGAAGAAGCTGGGTACAGCTCCTTCCCGGCACGCAGTTAGCCAGCCCACGGCCAGTTGGAGTTGGAGAAGTGCAGTAGAAAGAAATTAAAAATTTGACTATTTCATGGGAACAAACATTCTAAGAACAAATTTGAGATTTTTGTGAATGTTTCTTAAAGTAACCAAAGGAATTTTGCCAAATAAGAGTTATTCGAAAAGCTATGAGACTTGAGTCTTCATCCAGGGACATAGGAATAAATTTCCACAAGGTAAATTTTCAAAGTACAATAAGAGGCCCAATAAAATCGCTTTGTGATAGCTTCCCATGACCCAAATGTGTGCAAAATACTGGTTGCAATACGCCATGGGTGGCAGTATACGTGTTAACAGAAACATATAAAATAGAATATTAGAACTAAGAATGCTTTGGACATTAGGGATCATACAGAAACTTGTAGACTTGGAGAGACAGGAAAGGGGAGAAATAAATGACTGTGGCTTTTTTGGTAGACTCAGGGAGGCTAGTCTAACTGGATAGATGGCTTTGTATTATAGGGCAGTGGCATATAGCAGTTTTTAACTGCTAAGATAAGAACTTTAATTTCACAGGTAATTGAAAGTCTGTACATGTTTTTTGAAAAGTAAACCACTGTGATTCAATCTGTGATGAATCTGAAAATCTCTAATGGAGATTAGATAGATAGATAGATAGGTAGATAGATAGATAGATAGATAGATAGATAGATAGATAGATAGGTATACATCAGTGTTCTATCATGTATCTGATATTACCCTACTATTTAAGGCAACCAGCCATTTTGCATATTTTAAGATACCTTCATTTTTTTCTTTTCTTAAAAAGGAAGCATTCTAAAAAGTACAAAATTCTAAAACTTTAGAACTTATTTACCTAGTGACTTTCTTCTGGATAGATAGATAGATAGATAGAAGAAAAATGAGAGAAAAATGAGGGGGGCATTAGGAGAAAGTAGTTACAGTCAATAAGAAAATCATGAAATTGGTGATTCAAGGGTGCCGTCCTGTGACACACAACCTGTGAGCAGCTTGTCACATTTTATTCTGTTGCTATAATACTGTTGTGTATGGAAGAAGTATCATCGTTCTAAGCTATGTGCTTCTTTTTCCTTGGCTTCTCCCTTTTTGACCACTCCTACCCACCCCACGTTTCTTACTGTGGCAATCGAAGTTCTCAAGAAACACAGGCATTACCTCTCTTTCACCTCCCACTGCCTGTGAGTCACTAGTTCTTCTTGATTTCTCCGTGATTAAGACCAACTATTTTGAACGGGCAGTCACAGTTCTTTATGAATGAGCCTCTGATTTCCTTTCCAATCTCATCTCTTACCATTTTCCTTCTCTATATATTCTTGTCAAAGGGTTACAGCAAAACCACAGTGATTTAGGGTAAAATAGGGCATGGATGATACCAAGACATTGTTAAAACAAACTAAAAATATTTGGAGATGGATTCCTTGTGGTTACTTTCAACAGGGACATGAAAGCTTATATTCTTATCAAGAGTTGATGAGAAACAGCATGTGAATAATGAATGTTCATTGCCTGTTCTGGAGGAGTAGAGAATCTCTCAGATCTTGGTGCCAAATCATGGCAGGTGAGTTTCCAAGCCCTGCTTTAGTAAAAACAGCCTTTCCCATTAACTTCTGAGACCTTCTTGGAACAGAGTGGTGGCATTGCTCCTCCATTCTCACACACCTGACCTGATCCTCTTCTCTGTTATGTGTGAATTAAGAGTAAGGATATTAGACAATGATGGTCAAGAGTCTAGACTTTGGATTAATTAACATGTAGAATTAATTTTCTGCTTTACACCTACTATCTGTTTTACCTTTGGAAACATTGCAAATTTAGTCTCTCAAAGCCTCTAAATTCTCATCTGGAAAATTGGATTGCTATTTGTGTTTTAAAAGAAAATATAATGAAACAAGCCAAACACTTAGAGATTAAAGTGTGGAGACTGTAGCTCTAAATTTTGAGGACTTTAGCTTTATAGATATGACTTTCCTTTCACTTTTAAACCCAATAGTGCCTAAGAGGCTATGTTCAAATTTAGTGATCTTCGATTTATTTTCCTCCAATTCATGGAGGATCCAACTTCTCCTTGAATATAAACTGTTCTTTTATATGAGTACTATCACTAGAACTATCATTGTTTCCCTTCCTTTTTTTTAAAATTAATTAATTAATTAATTAATTTATGGCTGCGTTGGGTCTTCGTTTCTGTGTGAGGGCTTTCTCTAGTTGCGGCAAGCGGGGGACACTCTTCATCGTGGTGCGCGGGCCTCTTACTATCGCGGCCTCTCTTGTTGCGGAGCACAGGCTCCAGACACGCAGGCTCAGCAGTTGTGGCTCACGGGCCCAGTTGCCCCGCGGCATGTGGGATCTTCCCAGACCAGGGCTCGAACCCGTGTCCCCTGCATTGGCAGGCAGACTCTCAACCATTGCGCCACCAGGGAAGCCCTCCCTTTCATTTTTTAAATAAATTTTTTCACTTAATTTTTAGACTTGAAAATTAAAAAAAAAAAAAAAGACATATAATGCACAGAAAAAGTACGCAAAAAATTCTATGGTCTCTTAAAAAACAAAAACGACAAAAACACATGCACGGGGACTTCCCTGGTCTGCTCTTGAGAGGATGGATGTAGGACAGAGCCTCTGTGGGTTGGGAAGTGGGCATGGACCTTTTTGTCAGGAATTCTGAAGTCCTGGGTACCTGAAGCACAGGGTAGAAGGGGAGGGATACAGGCTTTGCGTGGGTGTGTCCCTAAAGAGAAGAAGGTCTACCTGAGGGGAATCAGAGCAGGTCTCCATTATAAGCCCTGGTGGCACCAGTGAGTGGCCAGGATGGAGAACCAAGGCTCTACCCTTCTGCGTTGAGGTTGTGTAGTGCTTCAGGTCTTAAAAAAACAGTGACTTGGGAATGGCATTGTACGACTTAGGAATGACATCTCTAGACTTAGTGAAGGATTAATTCTTAGCCTTCCACAGCATATTTTATGATAGGATTATCTGAAACTAAACCTTAGGCATATCATTATATACATATAATTCTAACCCAGAAATTAACCCTGATTTTTTGTGGATGTGTGTGTATGTGCACAGGCAGGTCTCTCTTTGTTTCTGTCGTCTAGTTACTCTGTGTCCACATCTTATAGTTTTCTCTATTTCATTCTCTCCCCCTTGGTTGTTTCTTATTCTTTCTCTATTATGTGCTGTGTTTCGTACTCCACCACTCTTGCATTGTGCTTCATTCTCTTTCTTTGGAAACACACACCCTCACTCACATGCACTCAAACACACACGTACACATAGGCACCAAGTAGACTGAAATAATGGGTACAGATATGAGATTTTAGATATGACTTTTTCAAGAGTATCCAGAGATTGCCAGGTATAAACATACTTAGTATCCAAATCAGGAAGCTCCTTCCAGCTGCACAAAACTCTTTTAAGAAATTTTTATTCACTATTTCTCTGGCCTGGGAGAAAGTAAGTACCATCTACAGGAAATGTCATGATTTTAACTAAGAAAATATGCTAAGTCCAATTAAATAAATACACAGCTGTTATTCCTTTGGATAGACAGATAGCATATGTCATTTTCTTACTGAGGAGAGGAGGGGTCATTATTGAGTGCAGTTTAGGGGCAATTAATTGATAAATTGATGATGTCAGCAGCCAAATGTGAGAGGACAAAGGACTCTGGCATTTCCTTAAATAACTGGATAATTCTAGTACACTTTCTAAAACAGATTAAATTATTTGACTCAGAAGCACCTCTCTTTCATTTTCATAGAGATTACTGTAGCCACATTAAACAAAATGCTATAGGCTGTTGATTTATTATCAACTTCCTGTTTTAATTTAAAAGCAGATCTCTAGGTTCTGTTATTTTACTTCCTTCTTCTTAGATGTTTATGTATTTCAAAATGAAGCCATGATGTCGAAGTTTGAAAAAATACACGTGGTATATGCCACTTCCTATAGTTTATTTTCCCATTTCAATAACTGTGTAAATGTTTATAAGGTTCTGCTTTCTTTGGAGGGGACATGGGTTGCCCTACAGAACATCATTTAAAGAAAACTAACCTATTAAGCCACAAACAGAATAATCGGCTTGGATCTAACCAGCAATGTTGAAATTTGTTTGGTTTTCTTCAAATAGATTAATTCAAATAGATTAATAGAGTATAAATGGTTTTTTAAATTTTGTCTTGTAATTTTCTCACTTATATGTTAATTCCCAACCAAGCCTAAATCAACCAAACCTAGGTTCTTTGTACTTAATTAATTTGGTAAATTAATTAATTGTGACTCCTATTGCCACTGTAAAGTAACTAAAATTGAGTTTTCTTTTCAAATTATCACATGTAAATCTATTTTCTCTATAGTCATATAGTTTATACATCTGTGTATATACAAACAAACACAACATAGAAAAATATTTTTCCTGACTTTATTATTCGATGCCTTTAAAAGTTGAGAAATGTCATCTATCATTTTTGCAATACACTGCTAAATCATATGATGGAAAAATCTGTAACTGTGAACTGGTGAATTTTAACATAATTTTCCAAAGAACCACACTTGTTATTTCTGAAATATTATGATTAAATTTGCTTTAATGAACAACCTTCTGAAAAAAATTGAGGAATAGATGTCCTTAAGAAGAATATGTGACTAAAATAAGAAAGTTTCTCTATCTTAAACCCCAAGTGTTTAACGAAAACAATTACAACTTTGTGATTGTACAAAAATATATATTTTTTAATAATAATTCAGCTTTAAAATTTTTTTTGTCTTAGCAATAGTCTTTAACAAAATTTGATGGTTCCATTACTTTCCTGTATTTAAATTCCAAGAGCTTCAAAAGGAGGATAAGATCGCAAATGAGAGAGCAGCATAAACTCCACATTCACAAAAGGGAATTACAAGGTCAATTCCAGAACTTCCTTTTCAATTCAAATGAAGCTGCAGACTCTGTTTTCTTTTTTGGAAACTTTTAAACAACGGGATATTATTTCCCATATTTCATTCATGAAATGGATGATTTAAAATTGTTTTCATGGTTAATGTCTCTGCACCTTGATTTGCCACAGAAAATATGAGTCTGTAGATTTCCTGTACAACTTACTCTGAAAGCCAAAAAAATTCTTGAATAAATGCTTTCAAAGCTAAGGCAGCTGCTTGTCAATTAAGTGAGGCTTTTTATTGGCTCTCTGGTCTTTTCTCAGCACAGATTTTCTTCATTAAAGCTTTCCCCCCTTTTTCCTGTTTCTGAACATGCTTTTGTTAAAAGAGTAGCAATAAGAGCAAGCTATTACACAAGCAGGATTCATATTCCCCTAAATGTTTAACCTTTTGAGCAATAAGAAATGGGCTGAGAAAAATTGAGGTTCAATTCCATATCATTTAATACTTAACTGGGATGTTCCAAGTACGGGTTCTCTCTGTAAAAGATATGATATATGGCATATCCTATAAAGAACATACAGATGTGTAAAATATTGGAGTGTCTGCATGACATCACCATACTTGTATATTGCTATAAAATGTTTCCAACCTTTCCAACTGCTTATGAGGAAAGAGCTCAACTGTCTAAGGAAACAAAAGTGTCTTTTTTTTCTCCTACTTTTTCCTCTTTATGAGGACAAGAAGGCAGTGAAGGTGATCAATGTGGTTTCAAATATCATAAACTTGGCAAATGCATACCAATGAAAATTATTCCGCTAACACGTAACTTTCAATCTTTAACAAGTGCATTTATATTCATAATAAGGCAGCATCTACTAGGAGGATTATGTGAATAGAGTCACCAGAACTTACACAGGAACACACAGCAGTGTGGTTTCCTTTTTGTTTACCCATTAATTCCAGCTGGTTGGTTCCATAGACTAAGATGGGGTAAGGGAGAAGGAGGAAGATTGTTGTCAAGAATTACACTACTCCTTAGGATGAAAGGAAATGGTTGCATTCAGAAATGATGCTTGGAAATGCCATTGACTAGCACCATAAATTATAAACCTCATGGAACAGTTTCACTCACTGGTATCTTTATAATTTTTCTCTCGCTTTTTTATTTTCAAAGAGATTTTTGTATATATGTACATATATATACATACATATAACCCCTTTTCATGTGCAGCTCTGAACAACCTTTAATTAAAGGTTTTTGGGTTTTTTATTTCTTTTTGAAACCTGGGGAAACAATCTATTCAAACTCTCCTTTTCCTCCATTCCTTCCACCTTTCAAACTCTCCCAATGAAGAATGAATCTTCTTTGCATGAAGTTATTCTAGTGTAAAATTATTCTTGCTGAAGGAGAATCAGAGGAGGCGTTGAGATAAATCAGCAAGTGATCACTCTGTGTGGTTATTCCAGAATACCCTCCCCATAAACTTGCCCACCAATGCCTAAAGCTTTGCACAGAAACCACCAGATGTTGTAACAGAGATACAGGTGAGTACAGCTGTGCAGGTAGGGATTCAAGTAGAGACATTTCAAAACACTGTGCCTGAAACACTGAGGCTTAATCGAGGTGTTTGCTTTTGGAAGAAGTTCATGGAAGCACTCTTTCATAAAGCTATCTTCGTGTTGGGTGTGTATATAACTGCCCACTTATTAAGAGAGAAAGAAAACTCAGGGTCTTGTACGGCAAAGGAAACATTCTCGGAAACATGTTACAAACGGAGGAATATCATGGTAGTCCTTAAGGCATAACTAAATGCTGGGCATGTGTATCCAGTGAGTCATAAAATCAAAGAATAGAGGGAAAATAACTTTCATCTTCTCTCTTTTTTTTTTTTCTTTCTGCTTTTACTTCTGTTCTAACTATTTCAGTGCTTTAAAGAGCCCAACGTTACCTGAGTTAACGGGATAAACAACATTGCGTAGTTAGTGCAAGCGTGTATTTGTTGTGAAGATTCGTATTGATTATTACATAATACGTGCTACAAAACTGATTTACACTTCACTCGTACTGTGTGCCAGTGGTGCTCAGGTAAATGCCAATAAATGTTTCCATTACTCTGAATTGTTTTATAGATTTAGATTTGTTAGATTTGCCAGCAAGCAAATTGTTATATAAAAGGGCTATGCAAAGCTACCAGAAATCATAGGCATTTTATATCTGCAAATAAATCTAAAGTTTTTGCTTAATCAACATTATTAGGTGTAATGGTGAGACTCATCTTAGCCAAACAGGCAATTGCAATCATGTAACACCCAATTTAGTATTAAAATTAATTATTTTAAAGTATCAATGTATTCTTTTAGAAGTACATAAAGCCAGTTAATGAGATACTTTTTTTTAATTTTGCTTTTTGATCCACTTTTCAAATTTTATCATTGTTGGTTAATACTAGAGGACAATCATTATATAAACACACAAATAGGCATACATGGATACGTATGAATGTATATATCTAAATGAGCTTTTGAAAAGCATATCTTACATGTTTTTGTAAACATATTTCTTATAAAAAATTAAGAAATTGTCTCAGAAGATCTGATTTGGGGCGCCTTTTCCTGAAAACTAGTAAATCTTTAGGTATTTTTTGGCAAACACCAATAGGGTATGAAAATCTGGACTTATTAAGAGAAACCCTTTCACTTATTTAGCCCCAGAATCTTATTACTTTATTTTCTTCTAAAAGGATGTCTAAGTGCCAGAGTACCATGAGAATATCGGGTCTTCAAAGCATGCTAAAATATTTTACTGCCCAAGCTGTAGTTCAGTATGTCAAAGTCACAGCACGTATTCCTGTGGGATGAATGGCACAGTGGAGAGGAATTCCCAGAGCATCATTGCAATCATCTGGGTGTGACCCTCTTCTCTGTATTTCCCTGGTAGACGTAGAGACTAGGTACACAGGCTGAGCTGCAGGTGTGGCTGTAAAGCTATGGCCCACTGTTTTCCTTCCCAGGCTCCTATCCTTGAACACGCTCCAGGATGGAAATGCAATTCTTATTCTCCAATGCAACATGCAGGACATCCGTCCATAGAGTCGATGTGTCATTGTTGTAGCATCTCCTGAGGAGTGAGGCCCAGCTGTGCCACTTCACAGAAGCTGAGGCTGTAGGAACTGCCTGGCATCAGCAGGGAACCTGTTCCCCATCTGGCAGCACGATGCTGTCCTCAGGATAGATTGCAATACCCCTCTTAGAAGCCCAGCCTCCAACTTGGATAGGGTCTAAATGGAATATTCCAATTTGGATTTTTTTTCTTTTCCCTATACTTCTAGAAACGTCTCACCTTTCATTTGATATTTAAAAATATGCCAACCGAGAAAGCTTCTGGGTGCTGTTTTCAAAACAAAACAAATATATATATATATATATATATATATATATATATATATAGACACACACACACACATCTAAATAGTATGTACATATGCATATGCATGTATACATACATGCACATATATAATTAGTGGCAACAACGCTTTAGAAAACAAGGTTTTTTTAACAACAAGGTTTCAGTGAGAAAACACTAGTTTTATTTATTCTATGAATGCTTTTTTTATACCCAAATTAAAACTGTTGAATCGTAACCATCGGTAGGAGACGCCAGGATGCTTCTGCAGGGGGAAGAGATTCTCAAAGGGCAGCAGCGTCTGCTGCTTCAATTCTTCAGTTCTACCCTTCTCTGAAATTGACAAAGAACATTCAGGAAGTCCTTTTCCTCTCAAAATATATAAAGTCTTCCTAAATGGATACCACTTCAATAAACTATAAGAATACTTTAGTTCAAAGTCATACCAAAAATATATACCGTGAAAGCTTAAGATTCATAAAAACTATTAAGTAAAACAATCCTTACCCTACCTTCCAGCTTTATATCCTTCCCAAGTCAAGGTTTCTTTCATCAATCTTATACCCTCGCTACTTCTGACTTCCTATAAGTTCTCTCACGTAGGAAGAATGGTATTTTACCTAGGATACCAGGCTCTAAATACTTAATTACGCTTGTGTTCTCAACGGAGTTTTCCCTAGACGTATTCTGGAAATTTCTCCATTACCTCATTCAGCACCACCTGGATAGCATATGCTGTGCAGGTTTAGTAAGGGAACTGGGGAGAGATACCAAATAGGAGCACCACAGAAAAACTGCATTGACTGGGTTACAAGTCTCACAAGAGGACACCACGATCCTGCACACATTCTAGGAATTTTCTATTCGGCAATAAATTAAAATTCATTCCTCAGACATTACAGATGTTATCTTCATTTATTATCTCACAGAGAAAGAGACTGAATTCTTCACCCAATTAGACTTTTTCTTCTTCTTTTTAATCAGCAAAACACTCCAGTGAGTAGAATTTGAGGTTTAAGACATAGCAAAGGAACTTCAGACCTTATATTCCTGTTGTTAGCTAATATTTAAAAAGCTTGTCAAAGTCTGTCTAATAAATCAGTTAGATATTCAATCTTCATTAAGTATGTTTTATTCAGATCATTCTAAAAAATGCTAATCTGAGAATATGGGGCAGAAAGAAGGTACCAGTGAATGGCAGATTTTATCATCAATTTCACTATTTTACGTATTACAAAAATTAAATTAAACACATATGTTGTGCCAGAAGTGCTAGGATCTTTGTCTAATTTGTTCTACTAACCTGCCTAATGGAAAGTATTATTCCCACTTTCTAGAATGAAAAATGAGGCTCTGGAAGCTTAAACAGCATGTCTTACATCACTCTGCTGGTACACTGCATGCAAGACTATCTACCTGAAAAGTCTACACTCTCCCTTACGCACTGTTAAATTATATTTTAATTTAGCCAGGTAGGAAAAACTATTAAATTGGAATGAGTGATCAGTAATTGTCAAGAAAACAAAACAAATCTGAGAATACACTGAGGAGAGTGAAGGCTGAGAAAAAACTTTTAAATTCAAGGTATCAAGTTATGACTTCTATTTCAGAGAGTCGTGTAGAAATAGCGTTTAAAATGAAAGAAAAAAGAAGTAGGGGAGCTAAGATCTATTTCTTGCTTAATATTTTTCATGCAACATATTAGTCACTTTAAGTATACTATCTCATTTAAACATCACAATAATGCCCAAAGCTTGGGATTTGTTGTCTAGTTAACAGATAAGGGAATTTCAAGGTACAGCAAGATGAGCTTAAGTTTAAGTTCACACAGCTGGGAAGTAGTGATGCTTGATTTTGAATGAAGGATTTTGAAATCCCAGAGAACATATACGTTTTCCACTACAGATGGACACACATAGCCATACTTAATTATAAAATAATTTTATGAGTTTATTTGTATATTTCCCATTAAATAATCCCAATTATGTAGTGGAACAAATATCTCTGCATCTAGTCAGGTTGGGTTTGGATGAGGGAAAAATTATATACACAAAGTGTAATCTATAGAAAATGAAAATTGGGCTTTTAAGGCTATAAAATTTCAGAATACAATTTTACCTACGTCCAAGTAAGCCGACTGACCAAACACTCTCCAAGTTATTGTAGTTCTTCTAATTGATGTTAAAAATTACTAAACAGGAACTGAATGTCACCTATATTCCAAGAGGACTCATACAGATTATCTAGCTTAACTCCCTGAGTCAGGGTTCACAGAGGTAATATTACAGAGGAGGAAACTATGACTTAGAGATCTCCTGAGTTGAAACTGCTACTAAGTAGCAGAAATTACATTTTTTGAATGTAAATGTGATTTTTTTAATGATCTCTTCTTTCATTACCTCCACAAATGTATTAACTGTATGTACCTCATGAAGCTACTGAATTGGCTCTTTTCCCTGAACTACTTCAATGGGCTTTTTTGCGTTGTAGCTTGCGGGTAGATTCAAAGAATTTGGACTTTGGTATTTTTGCGTCTGTATTTATGGGAAGTAAAACCGATTTAAAAATCTGTCATTTTCATTTACATAAACACAAAGAGCAGGTAATACATTAAAACAATAAGTTTTAAATTAATGCCTAGATACTCTGTGACTCACGGTCTTTCTGACACTCATGGCCAGAACCTTAATAAAGAACATGACTCCTGCAACATGGTCAAAACATAGATAAGATTTAAAAAACAAAAGCACTAAGTGTTCAGTGGATTTCATTATCCTAATTATCTATAGAAATATTGTCATGTTATGAAATCTCCTGTAAAATATACCTCCAAGATTAGAAGGTTAAATTTTTATAGTAAAATAGACCGTGTCTACACAGGTTGCTTACTACAAGCCTACTTTTCTTTATCGTCTCTTTCTTGACAGTTAATTTTGATAAAATTTTTTGATGAAGAAATATCAGTGTTGCTGGTATATGCCAGGTAGAGTGGACAAGGTTGTGTACAATTTGAAAGAGCGGGCAATGAATTAAATTCAAGAGTTAATTTGCATATGGAATGATCTATACAAGGAGACAAATTCTGACTCTTTAATGCGGTAGAAGGAAGAATTTCCATGTTTCTTTAAGTTATGTCATGCGATAATACATGGGACTCTTTGATAATTATCTTATTGCAAGTATTTGCAACTTTTTACAATATTTACAATGAGAAGGTAATTTATCTCCTTGTCTTTGTACATATTTTTAAAAGTGGCATATACTTGGAAAAAGACGTGCAACCACACACGTGTATATAAGGTATACATATAGTTAGTGATTAGGAAATTGACATTGAAAAAAGTTAATTACTTCTCTGAGTGGCAGGGTAGAACGTAAAACAAATGCTCCTATACTGAATCCTTTTCCCAACATCTGTCAGCCAGAAATTTTTAAATTAAGATTGTGGCATCTAGGAATTTTCCTGTGGGTCATGCAAAATTATTCCATATCTGAGCTAGAAATGCTAGAAAGAATACTAAATTGATCACAATAACCATTTAGAATGCCTTCAAATATTAGAATATTTTCTTTAACATGCCTTAAGCAGAATAAAGGCATTAGTTCTACACATATTTAGGCCTTTCCATGTCAAAGTTCTCAAAGCTTGAATTTTTCACAAGGCCTTTCTAATGAGTTCATTGTTTTGTTTATTCTGCTCATAAGAAAGTCTGATATGACCTTTATATTTACATTGCTAATAGCTGTCAAGGGTTGGTTCCCAGGCTCTTTCTGCTACAGCATTTTGACAAAATTAATTGAGATCAAAGTCCATTTAAGGGAAGACCATCAGTCCAAACTGTCTGATAAAGGGAACAATCAGGATCATCAGGCCAGAGTCTTTAGCAGGAAGTTCAGGATCTGAGGTGAGGAAGATAAAACAAATAAGACGTATGCTCAGAAACATGTTTCAGAATTAAATTGCCAAAGCAAGTACAGAAGCCTGGAAGAAAAGAGTTAGGAGGTGTGGAAGGAGCAGGGGTGCCCATACTCAGAGGCTTCTTGGAAGGGGCTAGGGAAGTAGCATTGCCTTCAGACAAGAAAATACCCATGGCTCTATCACAGTGCAGTGTACCTGGATGTATTTTTCTCATAAATTCCCAAAGTGAGTGAGTAAAGGATCACCTAGAGAAATTGATGGCTATTTTTATTCAACTCTCATGTGTTTATGTACCAAACACAGGAAATACAAGAAGTTTACCATTGTATGGGGAGAAATACAAATAATCTATTAAATTGAACATGTGTACAGGCACAGTGGCAGTCCAAGGAGAAGACTGTCCATTCTGTATTTCTACACCAAGAGCCAGGAGAAGCTTCTGGAAGAGGTGACGCTTGATTCAGTCTTGAAAAGTGATAATAATTATGTTCCCGATGGGTAAAGGTGGAAAAGGTATGTCAAAGAAGTTGGTGGTTGAGGTCACTGATGCACCCTAGGGAAGTACAAATAGATCTTTATGGCTGAAGCCAATCATCAATGGATATTCATGATATTGGTGGGGAAACCATATAGGGAACTGTACTTTACATACAGAATGCCTAATTAAATCCTACTCCATCCCCTAGTAGCTGAGTAACCTTGGGGAGGCTGTATAGCCTCTTTATGTCTCTCTGCAAAGTGGGAATAGTAACAGAGCCGAAGCCGCAGTGTTGCTATGAAGATTAGTGGCTTAATGCCTGTAAATCATGAAAACTCTTAACATATATTAATAGTAAGCATGATATAAAGGCTCTTATCTAAATATGATGGGTAAAATTCTCTTGGTAAATGTGTTACTAGAGATTTTTTTTTCTATTCTCATCCAATGGATATATGTCCTGAAGAAATTTTTCTTCTTGAAACCTCTTATTCAATGGTCTTGAACAGTTTATCATCTGTTCCGTTGTTAATTTTTCCTTCAGCAGAAACTTTTAAATTATAAATTTTAAATTACAATTTCTTTCTTTAGAATGTGACTTCCTGCTTCTGAATTTCTGCCATTTTGCTAGAATTATAGCAACAAGTACACCCTTGTCAAATGACGGCTTTCTAAAATTGCTAAGTAACCTAAGTGATACGCCAGAGTTGAGCTTACTGATTACTGCAGGGAAAGCACTGCCTTAACAGAGCTTTGATGGGATGTCTGGAACAGGAGGGCAAGAAGGGAATGCATGCAAATTTGAGGTTTAATTTAAGGTGGGTCTTCTCAAGATACAACTGCTGAGGATGGGTGGAAACAACAAAGCCAGAACTTTGGAGGCAAGGGATTCGAAAAACCTTAAGACACAGAATGTCTATTGATCTTTCCATTGAAGAGTTGATAAGAAGTTTCTGTAATGAACAGTCAGGCCATTCGCTGGGGTAAGAGTCTCCTGAAATGGTAAAGTGGTGCCGATATTATAAGTAAATTATGTGAGGGGTAGTTTCAGACCCCAGTAGCCAAGCTGTGGGTGAAAGTAGATTGTTTTGGTTCTTATCTGTCAATCAAAACATTTCCCTTGAGATTTTTGAAGGCAGTTTGCTGCTATGGTTGAGAGAATGGATTCTGAAGTCAGAATGTTGGTGTTTAAATTCGGCTTTCTCAGTTCACCTGCTGTCATTTTGCACAAGATGCTTTACCTCTTTGCACAACTATTTCCTCATTTCCAAGTGGGAATAATTAGAGTAATACCTAATCATGGATTGTTATGACATGTAGTGAATTAATATGTGTAAAGCTCTTAAAAGAATGCCCAGCACATATTGAGTATTCAATAAATAATAGCTATTATTGATCTGAAATTAAAAGCTTGGGCACTGTTTTTTGGTTTATGTTATAAAGTTATCTATGCTAAAGCTACTGATCCAAAATTAAATAAATATACTATTTTTTAAATGATTTTGTCCAATGTATATTGAAAAGCATTACTGAGGTAACCAGCTGGAGGAAAAAGTGCTAGCACAAAGCAAAATTCTTGGCTCACTTTTTAACAATTTTTCTGGCAATTCCTTAAATTTTTTAAATGTAGGAGTTTTCCAAATTTTTGTCTGCAGCTCCCCAATCTTTTCATTCTAAATCCTCTCCATTCCAGCAAAGATCTTCCATCTAATTCCCTTCACAAGCCTGAACACTAGATACCCTTAAATGTCTTAAGCTCCCACCCCATACAACAGCTTCCACAGTTTTATGTCCTTGCCCAAGACTGTTCTACCCATTACTAGGTTCCTTATCTCAATTTCTCCCTTATTCTCCTATTTGCCTGCACTTGAAATTATACTTAAGTCCTCCTAGCTCTCATTTGGCCTTTTCCCACCAGGCTCCCTTCACATAATCCAGGAAATTGCTAATTCATCCTGGTCCTTGCAGCCTTAGCCTGACTCTCTCCCTGGGCTGGCCTCTGTGAGTCAGATGCTTATCGTCTCTCATATGAACTATTTCAGTTGCTTCACAATAGTTTCCCTGGATAAAATCTATTGCTTTTTTTATTCATCTTTTACATCCTTGACAGATTTTTCTAATAAAATACGGATGATATCAAGTCACTTATCTGCTCAAAGAACTCCAGTGACTCACCACGGCTGGGGGACTAAAGGTCAGAGTTGTATTAAGTATATTCCAACACCTGGCCTAACCCCATCTCTGGCCATATCCTTCTGCTGCCCTTCACTTATTGCTTCAGACCATGCAATAACCTCCTTCAGGCAGGCCCTTGCTCAAGTTCCCCTACCTGAAATAATGCATTCGCCTGCCTTTTTATTCACATTTCAATGTTCTGCTTTTTTTCTCCTACTGAGCACTTCCTTTATTCCACTAGTTAACATAAAATAATTCCTCTTCTACTTTATCAAAACAGTAGGCAGATTCAGGTTTGCAGAGCCTGAGGTTCTTAGAATTTTTGGAGTCCTGGGTATGAAAAAGGATAGAAAATTATGAGTAAAATAATAAATTGGTGTGAAAGTGAATATTTGACATGAGCAATCACAACATACTATACATGAGAAATCACAACATACTATACATTTTATAAAATTAATTTTTATTGGAGTGTGGCTGCTTTACAATGTTGTGTTAGCCTCTACTGCACAACAAAATGGATCAGCCGTACACATACAGAGATCCCCTCCCTTTTGGACTTCCCTCCCATTCAGGTTCATACTATACATTTTTAAAAAGCTCACAAAAACACCACAAATCATGTAATATTTTTATTATTGAACTACCTGTCAGAGCTCTATAATACAAATGATAATATTTTAGATAATATATATAATCCATTATTTATATATTATAATATATTTATGTCATTTATATCTTATTATATATTATAAAACCAATGACAATATTATATCTTATAATATTTTCTGATGTCAAGAGAGTAGCAGTATAATTCAGTATTACTTTCATCATGATTGAGCAAAATATGTTTCAGATTATTGATAGCTTAGAATTTCCCTCAGCCTAAAAACTTGTTAATGTCATGAAAAATTGTAGGATAGTTACCAAATTTGGGGAAATTCTATCAACTTTTTTCATATATAAGCTACACAATTTTAGGGATTGTTCCATAGATCTCTATATGTTTCAAGAAGTTACTCCATCACTCTGCACCTGCTTTTGGGGACACATGCCTGAGGACACATTGACGTTACCATACAATCCCTGCACCACACATTTGTGTCATGACCCTTGGTGAATGCCCTGTGACAGTGGAATCCTTTTCTATGCAAGAATGACTAGTAACAAGCTAGTTCTATGTGGAAGTAACTGCAAACAGCATAACTATATCCTGCTAAACTGACATTAAATGTATCTCTGAGCCAACTTCCTCCTAGCTAACTGGTACTGATGCCCTTGGCCACTCCAACATCACCCAAATGAAGACTGATGAGATTAAGGGAGAGATACAGTGAATTCAACCACTGCTGTTTAAATATCTTACTTTCATTGCTAGGATCCCCGCTCAAGTCAGTGTTCCTAAAAATAAGCTCAGCTTATCTTTATTAACTTCACTAATGTCCTGGGAACAGATTAATTTACCTTTAATAACACTCTTATTCCCTGCCACTTCGTATGGTACTTTGTCGTTTACATGTATTATGTACATGTGCTTTGTTGTATTTTGTAGTATACACGTCCAATTCTCTGTTGAACTGACAATCAGCAATGAGTTCTATTTGTCTTTGTGTCCATCATGGTAGTTGTATTCTGTGGATATCCAACAATTACGTGTTGATTTAAATTGAATTAGTTTAAGAATAACTAGGAGTCATATTGAAAATTACATCTTCTCCTTATTTACACATTGGAATTGAGGTCAGAAATATAGCAGTCCTAGCTAAAGTTAATTTTACGTACTTCTATATTTAAGAAATAGTTTTTGTAGACATTAATTCATGTAAAAGTAAGATTATATCAAACTGATTATGACATTTTATGGATAAAAATAATTATCAAAGAAGGGTAAAAAAGCAATATGTCTATAAAAATGAGGGAATAATGATAACAAAGACCACTGTTCTTTCTAATAATATTAATCAAATAAAAGTATCTAAAACTAAAACTAAAATATTTCCTTCAGGGAAACTACACATTAATCATATTTACATTAAGTTGAGCTATGTGAAAATGTCAATAGTTTGCCGTTTTTAACATACAAAAATGGCAATTAAAAAAAAATGGCAATTTTATACAATTCAACCCAGTATATTAATACATTTGTTCTTCAGTTTTTAGCCATAAAATCAGAGAAAAAAGTAACTTTTTTTTTCCACATTCAGTCCTCAAATTGCTTTTGGAAATATTATAGATTGTGGGACTTCCCTGGTGGCACAGTGGTTAAGAATCCACCTGCCAATGCAGGAGACACGGGTTCGAGCCCTGGTCAGGGAAGATCCCACAGGCCACAGAGCAACTAAGCCCGTGCACCACAACTACTGAGCCTGCGCTCTAGAGCCCGCGAGTCACAACTACTGAAGCCCGCACTCCTAGAGTCTGTGTTCTGCAACAAGAGAAGCCACCGCAATGAGAAGCCTGTGCACCACAACGAAGAGTAGCCCCCGCTTGCTGCAACTAGAGAAAGCTCGCGTGCAGCAGCGAAGACCCAAAGCAGCCAAAAATAAATAAACAAATCTAAGAAAAAAAAAAAAAGAAATATTATCGATTGTGTACGTATTCAGTACGTATTCAGCTAGTGGTTATGTTTCCTTTAGCCATGTTTACTGTGACAAAACGATAGCTATAAACAAAAGCAAATCCAGGGTAGTTATTCATAAGCTGTAATTCTCTGTACTTTCGCACAATGGGCAACTTCTGTCTGTGATCTTAGACAAATGCTAGAGTGCAATAGCTAGATTTGGGCTTTAGGTAGAGACAAGGGAAAAACAGAACCTGCCAGAGTTAATATAGCCAGATAATGCATTTTTTCTCCAGAAATGCACACCCCAAATAGAACATATGCTGTACACAGCTGTAGTAGCATAACCTCTATTTTTCCCCACCATGTGTTCTCAAAAGGCTTGTTTCTTTATTTCCCATCAAAACTTAGTTTTATTTCATGTCAGATCTTGATTAATAATTTACACGAGATTTAATTACTGGAATACAATACAATATAAAAATGGGATTTTAAAAAGAATTTCTTTACTTTCATTAAAGAAGTCATGTACATGTATATATGTATACATATATGTATATATAGAATATATATGTATATATATATCTATATTAGCAAATTTGGAAGAGCAAAGTGGGCTAGAAATCAACAGTAACTGTAGCTCAGAGATATCCAGTGTTAACATATTGATATGAAACCTGTCAATAATTTTTCTATGCATATATGTGAATTTGGATTTTTAATTAAATGGCTTTATTGTGATGTAATTTACATACCATGCAATGCATCCATTTAAAGCATAAAATTCAATGTTCTTTGGCATATTCACAGTATTCTTGGCCTGTCCTGCCTCCGTGTGTGGCCTTCATCCTGTAAGCCGAGAGTGGTTTGATTAAGGTAGCTCCCAAAGTCTCTGACACACCCACCAGGGAGTTAGTCTCTGCAACATGAACTTGGTAGGATTGAAAGTGTCAGCAGCTTGCCCCTTTTGTTAAGAAACTATCCTTTGATTGGGAGATGAGGGACAGGGAACCTCACCTTTGCCACACCTGCCCACAGGGGAGCTCCCATCAACCTGAGCTGGGATATATAGGGGGTATGGGGAGGGGGTAGGTTATATGCCACAAGTTCTCACTATACTAATCTGAACTGTATATAGTTTTAGTAGATTTTCTTGAATTAATGTTTTATCATTTGCCATATGTCCTCAGCTAATTCCAGAGAGTTTACATTTTAAAAATAATTTTCGCCAGTTATGTTGTTTTGCTGTGGACCATATTCATGGAACGCCTCAAGATGCTATTCTGGGAGTGGAACTCCACAGTATCCAGTGTTTTGTGGATAACCTCTTTGGAGTCACTATGTCTTCTTCCCAAGGATAAGAACACCATTTGTTTGACCTCTGCAAGTACAAAAGCAAGATATTGTCTTTTTTATTTACTTCCTCTTTGTCACTATGTCAGTTCTAAGAGTGAAACCTAGAGGCAAACACAAGGACATTTATCCCTTTAATATCATGTGTAACACATAAATTACCTTATTAGCCATAATCACAATAATAAATATAGGGTGACTATGATACAGTGAGAACCATGTCAAAAAACTTATATACATTATGTAATTTAATTATTACATTAGCCCTGATGAGTAGTTTTTATTAATACTAGTATAATATAATATCCTATATTAGTATCCTATTTCCACAGATGAGAAAACACATTTTCAATGAGCATACGTTACCTTCTGATTCCTATGGAGCTAGTAAACGATGGAGCTGCGATCTAAATTAAGATCTATTCCCAAGAGCATATATATTCCAATAGAATATTCTGCATCACAACAGAAAGGCAACATATTGAATTTGTACAATCATTTCTGAGGTGTAGTGGATGCAGTTTTACAAATGCCCTGACCCTCTTCAGGACCCTCCCAGTAGTATTGGCTGCTGGTGGACTCAACAGATGAGACTATCGCCAGGAATTGCTCTCAGCCAAAGGAGGGCTCCGTGCCATTTGCCTGCCCTGAGCCGGTCTGCACTCAGTGTCTGGTCATCGCAGGGAGGATGGGAAGGGGTGAGGTGATGTGAGGCGTAACATCCTCGCCTCAGGTGGGACCACTCTGAAGGGTCTCGCAGATGCAGAACTACTCTTTGAATCTACTGGGTCTTCTGTTCTAACCACGCTGGAGTTCACCTTCACCCTCTGCCCAATCCTCCCTCCCTCAGCCTTCACGGGGAGTGCCTTCCGAGCACGTTTCCTAGTTAACCTCCTGAACTGGCACCTCAGCATCTCAGGGCGTGTTTCCTGGGAAACTCATCTATGTCTGGAAGGATGAGTAAGGCCACAGAGGACCCTTTAACTTTACCCACTGGGTGGGCACAATAATCCTAATTTTCAGAACCTGTGAAAAAGTTATATTACGTGACAAAGGCATATTAAGGATGCAGATTAAATTAAGGTTCCTAATCAGGTGACTAAAGAGAGGAAGACAATCCTGAATTAATTGAGGTGGGCCCAGTGTAATCCCAAGGGTCCTTGAGGGAGGAAGGCAGAAGAGGGAGAGCTGGAGAGCTGGTAGCCTGAGAAGGGCTTGAAGGAACAAAGCATAACACTGCTGGTTTTGAAAATGGAGAATGGGGCTGAGAAGGAAGGAATGTGGACACCGTGGGACACTGAAAAGGAAGGAAACAGATTCTCCCTAGAACCTCCAAAAGGAACACGGCCCTGACAACTCCTTGAGTTTAGCCAGTGAAACTAACTTCAGACTTCTGTCTCTAGAAGTAGAAAGGAATACATTTATTACAGCAGTGAACCAATACACTTTCTTCTCTTCTTTTCTATAAAACATGATTGTGTTTCAACTCTGCAGCTGTTTATATATCTTCCTCCATGGG
This sequence comes from Balaenoptera physalus, assembly GCF_965194825.1. NCBI lineage: Eukaryota > Metazoa > Chordata > Mammalia > Artiodactyla > Balaenopteridae > Balaenoptera > Balaenoptera physalus. The sequence goes on from NC_138899.1 coordinate 7,110,677, forward strand.
TCTGTATCTTTCTCACAAAAGAAAAAAAAAATGATGCCTCACTGGTGTTTGACCCTCAGTGCTACAGCACAGCAAGATTATTTAGCATAGGCAGCAAAATCTAATCTGTTCCTATAAGTTAATGAGGAGACAGGTGAAATGATTCCTCTTTTTAATACCCTAAGAGTAGCCAAATGTAACTTAGGAAGTAGTATAACCATCTTCTTCTTCCTGTTACACTGCCTTGAAATCATGTCTCCTTTTCCTATGTGTGGAAATTTAGACCTACTAAGTTCCAAATTTGAAACAAACGCTATCCCCAGGTACTGTTTTGATATCCATACTCAAAGAGATGATTCTCAAAAATTGCTCTGTTCTCAAGTAACTCTAGTCTTTACATGAGCCAATCTCCTTATTTTTTTGAAGATCCATTTTAGTTAACAGTATTAGAAATGATATTATAAAACTGCATTCTTGATTAAGCAAGAATTTTATTAAATAAATTTTTGTTTGAAGTTTCCATTTTATTCTTCAGTATCTTGTGTTTATCTTATGCTAATTCTTTTAGAACCTGAATAATTTTCTCTCTCCCATCCCTGCTCTGTTCAGTAGCATGAAACAATTATGAAAGTAACTACATTGTCAGGTTTAAAGTGGAAAACTAAATAAAATTACAAATACATGTTTAAAAAAGCATTACCTTGCCTTGAACAAATTAGCTTTATCATTGTTAAAAAGATATAAGTTGTAGTGTAAACGACCTGTTATAAATTCAAGTGATTTTTATCAGTTAGAAAACATGTTTCTTGCTGTTTTACGGAACAGATGAAGCAGGAAACAATCTCAGCATCCTGCCATTGGCAGTTTCAGAAGCAGACACAAGAGAAAATGTCTGAATAGCTAATACTTTGGGGATGATTCAAAAGTGCCATTAAAGGCTGCTTTGCATTATAGTGTGAAAACAGTAGGCATGTTATCCTATGCAAAAAAAAAAAAAAAAAAAAAAGTGGGAGGTGAGAGTGGATTTATCTTCTGTTGTCAAAACTGACACCTTCTTTGTATACTGGGTTCCTTCACCAAGGCATTCCACAATTGCTTTTGCCATGCCAAACCTTCTTCTATTTTGTTGTAATTAAAATATATACAGACTTAAAGAACTTAAACCTACTGTTAATTGTATGGCTTTGGGAAATGCTATCTACTTCCTAAGCAGCATTTAGCAGAAAAGAATTGACATGAAAAAAGAGCAAAGAAAAGGATCAGATTGTAACAACATGTCGACTCGAAAAGATTTATATAAAACGTTTTAAAGGTTAGAGAAAAGTGTGAGTAGGTCTCACTGCACAAGTTATGTACCAGGTAAAATTGAGTGTCCATCTGCCTTAAGCTCATAGGGAAGAATCAAAACGAACTGTCACCCTAACCCAACACTCCAAAGGGGAGGGAAGGGCAGTGGTTCCCCAAGTAAGGGAGATGTTTGTGGGCCACCGTTGCCCCACCACCTCCTTGAGGGTGGTGGCTGTGATTCAGTTCAGCCTTCTGGCATTCGTAAGCTGCCTGCTTCGCCTGTCTGCCTATCCATCTGTGCAAATGGGATTCAGTGTGATTTTAAATCTGTCTGAAAATGAAATTCAGTTGCAAGGTAAGAACTGTTAATAGAAGTGAGCAAATGGAATAGAAAGGTGTTGATACGGTAAATTGTAAGTCGACTTCACACAAATATCTCATTTTAGTACGAAATTAACCTATAGCTGCAATAACTCTCATATAATAGGTGATTCTCCATCACTAGTTTACCTGTGAATTTGGAAACTCCTAAGACCTTATGCAAAACCAGATGCACCTCAGGTCACACACAGTCAAGGTGACAGAATGATAAGTAAGTGTTAAGCTACATATCTCTAACTTTTTCAATGCAAGGAACATACTGTGGAGTACTGTTTTCCCTCTCATATAAAATCACATTGGTTTCAAGCACAGAAAGTAGCTACCTTTATTGTGTTGTAATTTCTTAACTTGTATCTTAGTTTAGACGGGCTGCAGTTGAGTTTAATTTCAGCTATGTATCTCGTACCACCTCTGTTGAATTAGACTAGAGGATCTCTTTGAAAACTCTCTTGGGTAACTGCTATATGATTTTAGCACAGAAACTGATAAGGTTGAAGACCCAGCCTTTTTATTTGTGGGGAATAAAAAAGAGAGAAAAAAAGTTCACATATCTGACAGGCTGCCTAAATGAAACTTCTATTAGTTTAAATAAATTAAATCATTTAGAAGGTAATTACTTATGAGGTCTTTGCTGAGAGTCACACCACAAACTCGATTGAAGCCAACTAACTTACTTCCACTTTGCTGGCCTAGCAAACATCTCCATGAAGCTAATTCATTTTGGCTTTCTCAAAGTACCCAATTTTTTAGATCTTATAAATAAAATGAATATTAATATTTAAAAGAACAGCAGGAGTTATGTTTGATTGTTCAGAGGATCACCAAAATGAATATTTAATATGGAGTCCACTTAGGGTACTCTAAATATAATTACTGGCATTTGTCCAGCTAAAGAAAAAAGAAGTGGGGGAGGAAACTACATACTGCTTATTTTAATTAGGTGAAATTATGTGGTTCAGTAAAGCATGACGGCCTGCATAATGAGAGGAGAGACCCATGTTTAGGGGAGAATTATTGGTGACAAAAATGTTGGCAGCATGCATGTTTTACTGAGGCAGTTGAAAGCCACTGTTTTATCTTCTCATTCATAATTTCCTGCAACGCCTTTTAAAAATAAACTGATATCAACCAAGAGAAGAAAAACAGGGAAGTGGTTTTTTTTGGTTTTCTCTGGTTCACGTAGATGAAGATAATATGTTTGCAGCATTTCTGAAGATGATCTAAAAGTCACCAGTGATGCTCTGTCTCTCTCATTCTTATTTCACATCCTCTTTCTCTCTCTCTCTGCCTCTCTCTCTGATTCTTTCATATACATTATACATGTATATGCATATATGTTATATATACAGAGATAAGTATATATATGTATACTCGTTTTTCCTATTTTAGAAACAAGTCTTTATGAAGCATTTGAAACAGAAAAAAATTAAACAAAAGAAGTATTGTAGGGCTTCCCTGGTGGCACAGTGGTTAAGAATCCACCTGCCAATGCAGGGGACACTGGTTTAAGCCCTGGTCCAGGAAGATCCCACATGCTGCGGAGCAGCTATGCCCGTGTGCCACAGCTACTGAGCCTGCGTTCTAGAGCCCATGAGCCACAACTACTGAAGCCCACGTGCCACAGCTACTGAAGCCCGTGTGCCTAGAGCCCATGCTCTGCAGCAAGAGAAGCCACCGCAATGAGAAGCCCGCGCACTGTAACGAAGACCCAACGCAGCCAGAAATAAATAAAAATAAAATAAATAAATTAAATTTTAGAAATGACGTATTGTAAAATAACAATGATTATTTATCCATCCTTTCTTCTTGTTTCCCTATCTTTATTTAGAGTGATACACAAAGTGCTTAGTTAATAGGTAGCACTCTATAATTTTGGTTAAAAGTATATTTAATTTAAACCATATATTATAAAGACAACTTTATTTGATATTATTGAAACAGTGAGGGAATAAAGCATTTTCCCCCAGTTGCTAGCTCATAAATCATATTGCTTTACAAACCTAGTGTATATCTAAAAACAATATCATAGGCTAAAACATGAATATTGATAAATCCTGGTATTTAAAAAAAATTTCTGTTTGGAAAAAACCATCATAATCAGCATTTTAAAAAGTATTAAACAAACTGAAGAAAAAAATAGAAGAAATGTCAAACTATTATTTATATGGTTAATATGTAAAAATTCTTTTTTAATTATCAAGAAAAAAATAAGCACATTAATAGAAAATGAATCACAAAAGAAGAAAAGACAAGGCCCAATAACTAACTGGTACAAATAGTTATATTCAATTACTCAAGAAATATAAATTATAGGTGGAGAGCATGATGGCAGAGTCAGTGTATGTGGAACACACCTCCCCAATGAACACATCGAAAATACATCTACATGTGGAATGATTCTCACTGAAAACTCACTGGAGATTGGCAGAAAGACTCCTGTACTACCAAGTCTGTAAGAGAGACCCACATGGAATCATGTGGGAAGGGAAGAGAAGTGATCAGGTCAGTACCTGTGCCCCTGGGAAGGGACTAGAAAAGGAGGGAGATTACACAGACAGGGATCCTCCCTGGGAAGTGAGCAGTTTGAGCCAATATTGGGCACCTCAGCCTTGGTGTCCAACACTGGGAAGACAAATCCCTCTGGCTGATTGCAGGGCAGCTGGGACTAATAGGAGGACTGTGGGAAGCTTGGATTCCACTGGCGGGGACTGCACACATGATTGCATACTCAGAAATAGGACGGAGAGGCCAGATTGAAACTGCACTAGACACTTGACAGCTTCCCACAATTGCCCAGGTACACGTCCCAGCCTGAGCCAAGCTCCCATTCTAGCCTTGCTTCATGATGCAGCTACACACTGGAGCAAGGGCTGCCATGGCTGAGAGGAGAGCTCAGCTGTGAGGGACAAAGCAGCTCAGACCCAGAGTGGCATCTGAGCTGGAGGTGGCGCAAAGCCATTACTGGCACTTACACAGGCAGAGCATCAGAAGCAGTGCGGTCTCCGACCACAGCAGGGACCTCTACAGCCTGGGCCCAGACCCACCCTGAGTGCCTGCACCAGCCCCTCTTGCTCCAGCACTTCTCCTCTGTGGTTTGAGGGTGCCAGTGCTTGAAGTGGCGAGAGCACACACTTAAAAGGAACGAAACAGCTATCTACAGGAATTAGAAAAAGAAGAGCAAACAAAGCCCAAAGTCAGCAGAAGGAAGGCAATAATAAAGATCAAGAGGAAATAAATATAATAGAGACCAAAAAAAAAAAAAAGCAATAGAGATGATCAATGAAAACAAGAGCTGTTTTATGAAAAGATAAACAAAACTGATAAAACTTTAGCTGGGTTCATCAAGAAAAGAATGAGAGAACCCAAGTAAACAAAATAAGAAATGAAAGAGGAGAAATAACAACTGATATCACAGAGATACAAAAAAATCATAAGAGAATACTATGAACAGTTATATGCCAACAAATTGGACAACCTAGAAGAAATGGACGAATTTCAAGAAACATGAAACCTGCCAAGACTGAATCAGGAAGAAATAAACAATCTCAACAGACTGATCACTAGCAGTGAAATTGAATTTGTCATACAAAGCAAACAAACAAAGGAAAAAAAAACCTCCCAGCAAACAAAAGCCCAGGACAAGATGGCTTCACAGGGGAATTCTACCAAACATATAAAGAAGAGCTGATACCTATCTTTCTCAAACTATTCCAAAAATATTGAAGAGGATGTAACAATCCCAAATTCATTCTATGAGGTCACCTTTACCATGAAACCAAAACCAGACAAAGACACGGAGAAAGAAAATTATAGGCCAAATCTCTGATAAATACAGATGCAAATATCCTCCACAAAACATTAGCAAACCAAATCCAATGATATATAAAAGGATTATACATCATCATGATCAAGTGGGATTTATTCCAGGGATGCAAGGGTGGTTCAATTTCTGCAAATTAATCAATGTGATACACCACGTAAATAAAGAGACATAGAAATCACATGATTATCTCAGTAGATGCAGGAGAAGTATTTGACAAAATTTAACATCCATTCATGTTAAAAACTCTCATCAAAGTTGTCATAGAGGTAATATATTTCAACATAATAAAGACTATTTATGACAAACCCACAGCTAACATCGTACTTAATGGTGAAAAGCTGAAAGCCTTTGTTCTAAAATAAGGAACAAGACAAGAATGCCCACTCTTACCACTCTTATTTGACATAATATTAGAAGTCTAAGCCACAGCAATCAGACAAGAAAAAGAAATAAAAGGCATCCAAATTGTAAGGGAAGAAGTAAAACTGTCACTATTTGCAAATGACATGATACTATGTATAGAAAACTCAAAAGTCTCCACCAAAAAGCTATTAGAACTAGTACATGAATTCAGTAATGTTGCAGGATACAAGATTAATATACAGAAGTCTGTGACTTTTCTATACACTCATAACGAACTATCAGAAAGAGCAAGTAAGAAAACAATCTCATTTAAAATTGCATCAAAAAGAATAAAATGTCTAAGAATAGATTTAACCAAGGAGGTGAAATAACTGTACTCTGAAAACTATAAAACATTGATGAAGGAAATGGAGGATCATACAAGGAAATGGAAAGATATTCTGTGCTCTTGGATTGGAGGAATTAATATTGTTAAAATGGCCACGCTACCCAAAGCAATCTACAGATTTAATGCAATCCCTAACAAAATGCCCATGACATTTTTCACAGAACTAGAACAAATAATCCCCAAATTCCCGTGGAACCATAAAAGACCCCAAATTGCCAAAGCAATCTTGAGGAAAAAGAACAAAGCTGGAGGTATCATGCACCCTGAAATCAAGCTATACTACAAAGCCACAGTAATCAAAACAGCATGGTAATGGCACAAAAACAGACACATAGATGAATGGGACAGAATAGAGAATCCAGAAATGTAAAATATTAAAAACCATCTTGAATAGAATTTGAAAATTAAAAGGAAATGGGACTAAAACATGAAGAAATTAGTTTCTTGAACTCAAGAGAAATGTACAAGAAAGATAAAATTACCTCAGCAATGACCAGATTTCAAGACAGTTGAGAGAACATATCCAAAAGACAATTTAAAAATGATAATTGAAGTAAAATAGGAAACCAACTAAGAGGATAAAGATATGATTTTAAAAATCAAAAGTTTAAGGAGAAAGTGGTGAAAATAAAAGACAGTCAAAGGAGGGATATCACTCCTGTAATTTGTCATCCTTGGGAAATAAGAACAAAACAATGGAACAGAACAAATATTTAAATCATAAACTAGGAAAACTTTCTAAAAATATAAGAACACCTGAATCAGAATAGTGAAATGACCCATAAGGTACCTCAGAAATTTAACTCAGATCAAGAACTTCTGAGACAACTCCTTATAAAACCATTACATTTCAAAGATAAAGAAAAAACCCTTAGGAATTTGTAAGAATAAATTATTAAATTTAAAATCACACATCAAATGAGGAAGTTCTAAGAAAAAGAATAACGACAACAGAAAACACAAACTCATTTTTCTTCCAATTGTAAATCCGGGTTCTTTCCTTAAGGCTTCTATGTCCTCTCAATTTATTACACTTGAATGGTGATAGGGTAAAGACTGTTCAATAGACTTCTTAAATGACTTTTCCATATTAATAAACTTTAAATTTTTTATTCAATTCATTTACATTTCTTCTTATTTCATCTAAGAAACACCTATAACTGATATTAAAAGGTATTGAAAGGGTAAAAATAATAATTTTACATAAACATCAAGTTGACAGTTTTAACACCCCTATCTAAATTTGTAATTCATATGTAACATTGTGTGAAGTACATAATTCTTACAGGTTTAAGATTTGAAGTCTCTGAGGACCTCTGTGTAAGATTTGTGATATTATAACTACACGTTTGCTGTTTAGGTAAGACATTATCCAAGGTTATCATTTCTTACAGATGTGAGAGGGAGTTATCTAAGCAATCCTGATGAACTCAGAAGATTAACATGGTAGGGAGACCTTAAACATGATTCCCCTCAAATATCTTCTTCCTGAAGTTATACGTTCTGCTTTTACTCAGAAAGCAAACCATTTTCCAGTATCTTCTATAGATCTGATATTTAAGTTGAAATCATTCTAATTCAGCTGGTACTTTATTTTAATAATTTTAATATTAATCATGATTAAATGACAATATAGAGAAAATACTTCATAATAAATAACAGCAAATGAGTCATCCCTTAACCATGCTAAAATAAACCTTCACAAAACAAGAATGAGAGAGTATAAATAATGATAATTTAGACTATTTGGAATCCCTTTGCAGTTTCTGTATAATATTTAATTTTCTCATTACATTATTAGGTACAAAATTTAATTTAAGATTTTTTAATTGTTCAAATTTACTGTATATGATGTTATTTGAAAATCACAACGTAGGTGATTTATATTATCCTGCATTTTTCTAAGCAATATTACAACGAATTTTGTATTACCTGCCTACTTACTCATCACCTACCTTCTCCACCTACTCACCTACATATACATTTACTTAACTTCAAAATGTTACAACTGTCTGGGATGTTAATTTTGCATTCTTAGATATTATTAAGCTTTTTTAGTGAGCCTCATGTAAAGGTTACCAAAGTGACTGAGTTAACGCATGTACTCCTTGACCTCAGAAGTATCAAGAGACATGAGAATCTAGAAATTCATGTGGTGACTAGAACTTCTACTTTTTTTTAAAACATCTGCCTGTTAGAAGTATGATTTTGCTGATTGGGAAATTGTTCCAAGAGTCTAAAAACTCCTTCAGAAGGGAATTGGAAAACAGTGTTACTCCTCTTATTATATAAAAATTCTTTACTGTTGGTAGGTATCAACTTCTCAGATCATGAAAGACTACAAAGTAATCTTTGATATTTCACTCTATTTAAGGTCAATTAGAAAATGCATAGTACTTGACTGTACTGTACGATAATGGCATTGACTGTTTCTGATCTTCCCTAATCACTGTATCTTTAGCCCTTACCAGACTGCCTAGAACACAGTAGAAGTACCATACATATTCAATGAATTAATAAAGGCATTATTTCCTTCTTTTGTATTGTGCACACATGTATTTACATTTTAATTTAGAAAATAAAACAATTACCTGCCAGATAATAATTACAAAATGTTTACTCTTCACTTGTATAGAAATATTACTATCCATACTATAGCTATGTATCATTATATTATACTTAAGGCCAAACGTATTTATTTAATCTTGACCTTTAAAACCCACTGAGCTATCAATAATTTTCCTTCCCTGTAATTGTTGTTACTAATTTCAAAAAATGTTTTATTACATCAATCACATGTAATAGCACAACTAATTGATGGGAGATGATTTTCTAAAAATGCTGTGGTTCAATTTATTTGATTGGGTTAATTATCCTTATTTTTCTTGACCACTTCCATGTTAATTCTCATCTGACAGTAATGACCACTAGTAGTGAGAAAGGAATGGTTTGGTAGTTGGAACTTGTGCCTGACTCAGCCATTAGAATGCTGGTGATTTTAGCAGATGGTTCAGTTTGTTGCACTAGTGAAATCCATACCAGCAAACACCCCCTTGCTTTTAATGATGGGGTGGCCAAAAATCAGCAAAAGAAAGGTTTCCACATGACACCCAGGTTAAAGTGCTAACAGATTTCAGTTCCTGTGCTTATTTTTTGTGCAGAGTGGATGAAAGAGGGCATCCAGCAAAACAATGCAGAGAACTGAAGACTCCTGCCCAAATGTGTTACTCTCTGGTTTTCCCTACGTCCCATCCTTAACATTTGTTTCTTGACCTGACCTCACCCAGACCAGGGTTGAGGTTCTGAGCAGTTCAGTAATGTAGGGGGTCTGCCCTTCTCAAAGGTCCTGCTGGATCCCTCTGGGAGAGATGTCCATTCAAGAGGTCTGAGAACAAGAGCCTTTTCATAACCTCAATTACCACAGGGTCAATATGAAACCTGGCGTCTCCAGTGGTACTTGGCTTGCCTGGCAAGCAGCTGTGGCCCGAGAGCTACTCTGAAACCAAGTTAAACTGTCATCAGTGTCTGTCTCTTAATGACAACAGCAACAGAGGATATTTTCTGATAATTGGCTTTTTGAGCAACCAGACCCGGGATGTGACTCTTGAACAAATAAAGCCTTGTCAGGATTAAACCCCCATTAGTAATTCATAAGAAATTTCTGTCAAGTTTGTGTGTGTGGTTTTGATAGAACAAAAGAACATTAATTTCCTGACTACAAGACCTCATATGCTTTACATTTATTCATATATTTTACTTTGAAAAAAAGGTATATTACATCTTTCTAATAAATATATTTATGGTCTGCCATGAGATTCATGCATAAGAATTGAAAATTACCATGAAGCTGATGGCGTCCAGTCAATTGATGGAGACTCTTTCAATCTCTTTAGTGCTCATGCATTCAGTGAGGTCTTGCTGTAGGTCAAAAATATGGTATGAAAAGGGCATTAGGATGAAATGAATCAAGGGATCCGATTAGATTGGAAACAATGTTCAGCTTGGCAAAACCCAAGTTAGAATGTTTCAAATCAGAAGTGAAAACTAAGCCAAATGGTTTAACTTAAAGTCTACTATATAGCCTTATTAAGGAACTGAATGTGTTGTAGTCACATCCATTTGGATGTTTATGATATATTATAAACATACATGTTTTATGCATTATGAAAGCCTCCTTTGATCTCTCCTGAAAACCACAAGAGCTTACTGATGATTGCTTTAGCTTGACAGTTTTTTGGAGAAAATCCATTAAGGCACACAGAAAATCACATGCTATCATTTTGAAATAATTTATTCTGGAAAAAAAAAAGTTTTGTCTCAGATAGTTTGAGAATTTAAATAGGGACTTTTTACAATGCCATTGTTGCTAATAAATGTATATGTGTGTCAAAGTTGTACAAAATGTTTAGCAATGTTTATTGCTAAATATTTAAAACTTCAGTAGTACATACACAAAATACTGATCGATTTTTGTCTTTAGTATTCTGGCTTCTCCACATTAGCGATAAGTATGTCTTCATTTATAAAAACGTCCCAGGATTTCCCATTCTTCTTTGCCATTGTGGTTTTATATTGAATCTTGTTCTTTAAACCATTTCTTATTCTACATAAGCTAGGCTTACTCACATGGGCCCAGGCATCACTTTATGCTGTGCTATGTCTCTAGTGCCTAGAATAGTGTCTGACACGTAGAAACCCTCAAACAATGTTTGTCAAAGAATGAATATCTAACCTTGTGTATTAACAAAACAATGACAAAGCTACTGGTCAGTGTCGATGGCAATGGAAAGGCTGAAGATTTCTTGGGAATATTTGGGAAAGTTATGACAATAATACTACCCTTATAACTCTATGGAATTTTTAGTGTAGAATTCTAATGACCTGTCTTTCCAGGTTTATGTTAATCTCGTCATATGTATGAAAGATATTTCCGAGAAGACAAGAATAATTGTATAGCTACAAACCATTTGTTAATTTCAAGCAAGTTTTTAGGCTTTTCAGCTACATAAATAAATGCAGTTTGGAAAAAAATGAATGCATTTGTGAGTGAGTTTATCAATTCATTTCACATAAATGAACTTTGGTCTTGACGGTAAAATATGGCCAACCAGGTGTCTCTGTCAAAAAAGGGATCCATGATAGGACTTTGCCATAACAGAAACTCAATGACTGTCCCTTAGTTAATTAATTCCACCAGATAGTTAGCACATATCATTTAGATAGCATGTTCAAGAAAAAAAAAAACAAAAATTGAGGGTTTTCTATGTAATAACTAACCATCGTTTGGATTATCTAATTTAATTCTCAAAACTACCCATGAGGGATGAATTATGAAAGGAAAATCACCTTTATTGATCACATTATAAGGGCAGCACACTGTTCTAGAAATTACACATATGTATATATGTAGAGGGAGGGAGAGAAAAAAGAGAGGGAAAGGAACAGAGAGAAAGGGAGTGAGAAGAAAGATGGACAGAGGAAAAGAAGGATGAAAGGAGAGGAGAGGGATAAGGTGGTTGGAGAAGGTTTTCTCATGGACCACAGGACTGTTTGGAGATTAGAACCACAGAGATGAACCTGACCTCTTGCAGTCTAAGCTGGTATGGTGAGCATAAATTCAGGTGATATATCCCAGCACATACTGGTGAAAGAGCTGAGTGAATAAGAGGAAAAGGAGTGTTGGAGCTATTACCAGGGCCACTCAGATCTGTCTCCTCTGTTGGCTAGTGGTGGTGTAGAATCTAAGACAAGGACTCTCATCCTGAGCAAGTAGGGCTCTGTCCCACACACACTTAACTCACCGCAAGGCTGCAGGATAGACCTATCTTCAGTTTGCAGATGAGAAAACTAAAGTTTTACAAGATTCAAACCACAGCTAGTTCATGACCCATCTATGAACAAGCTGCACATATTGATTGAAAAGTCTGAGGTCTTGAGGAGTGCTACACAAGGCAGGCTCAGGTCATGTGTACATGCACGTGCACATGTGTGTATTTTGCTGGCAGTTTCTGTGGCCAGTATATGGTTTCAAAAATGCAACTTAAATAAGCAGATATTATGATTTTTGTGTTCATTTTCTATTGTTGAATAGCAAGTTACCACAAATGGAGTGGTTATAACAGCAAACATTTATTATCTCATTTCTATAAGTCAGTGTCTGAGTGTGGTTCAAATGGGTTTACAGCCTATGGTTTCAAGAGACTGCAATCCAGGTGTCATTTGTGGCTGCAATCTCATCTGAGGCTTGGTGGTCTCGTCCTAGCTCACTGGCTGTTGGCAAAATTGAGTTTCTTGTGGGGGTTGGAGTGAGATCCTCAGTTCCTGGGGACTATCCACCGTTCCCTGCCATGTAGCCCTCTCTACACCATGCAGTTTAGTTCTTCGAAGCCAAAAGGAGAGTGTCTCTCTCTTCTTTGGTCTCTGACCTCTTGACCCTCTTTTGAAGGACTTATCTGATGAAGTCAGACCCACTTAGGATAATCTCCCTTTTGATTAACCACTGCCTTAGGGCCTTAGTTATAGCTGCAAAATCCCTTCATCTTTGTCATAGAGGTAATATAACCAGGAGAGAGAGATATCATCCCATCTTTGCTATACTCTCTTAGTTGGAATCACGTTAAAACTCCTGCCCACACTCAAAGAGAGGGGAAAATGCAAGGCAGGCCACATCTGGAGGTCTCTGAGAATTCCACCTTGTACGAGGTATGCAATGAAAACATTTTAGGGCCTACCTTCCTACATGAGCCTCTGTCACACTTCCATGTCACCTACCTAGTTCATGGATACATTTGTGTTTGGAAAAATCTAGTTACAAGTTTAATACGATAAAAGTATAACTAGGTACCTGCATTTCTTAGAATCGATAGGTCTTGAAGAAAAATAATTGATTTTTAAATACATCTGTAAAGAGTTGTTTATTCTTATTATCCTTGATCTAGCTGTCAAAACAAAGTAGCAATCTGGGTATCAGGGGAAGAAGGCATTTACTTTGTGTAAATGAATACTTGCTTCACTTCTTGGCTCTCAATATATGGCAAAAATCAGGCAATTCCATCTAAACACTTCTAGAGAGAGAGTGGACCTCACATCACCTGCGTCTCCTGGACGCCTGTTTGAAATGCAGAATCATGGGCTTCATGCTGATTCAGAATATTTTTTTGTAACAAGATCTAGGTGATTTTTTGTATGTTAATATTTGAGAAGTGTTATCTGGAAAATCTTACATTAAGTTTACATATTCTCTCACGCATCTGTGCCTTTGAGTATTCTTTCCTGTCCTTGTTGATTTAAAATAGAATATATATGAAACATTTTAAAGTTCTTTTAGATATTTAGTAATATCTACATAAACATGCTGGACAAAGTTTGGAATCAATATAAAGTTGGGGGAATTAGGAGAACAGAGAGATGAACATGTCTCTTGTTTCTCTTTCTCCTCCTATTTTTCTTTTATCCTCCAATTTGATATCCTCACAGAAGCCATAGACCTCCCTTCCTCTTTTCTACTTCAAGCAGAGATTGATAAAATTTAGATTAAGCAATAAAATCAAACTGGAAATGCCATACTAGCCGGAGGTAAATGGGATGAATTAAGGGATATTTTCAGCTTACCAAGCGAGTCTTTTTAACTTTGTAAATCTTTAAAAGAAAAAGAAGAAAACATAACATCAAAACACCATATATCTTCCTTACCATTGCAAGGGAATCTATACTTCACAGGGCTCAGCAGGAGCTATGACTCATCTGTGATGTGGCTCACTGCAATTATTTAAAGTTAGAATTCAAAACATATTTTTACATTACAAATTCCTCTAAAACTACAGAAAAATTATATAGTAAGTACCCTAAAGAGCCAGAATCTCTGGTCTTATGAACCATTAAATTCAATAAAAACTTTGAACAATAAAAGAAGGAGGGGAGAAATTAATTTTAAAATAGTTTCTTCCCACATTTGATATTTGTCTAAGAAATAATGATTCTTGCTTTATTATCTTCTCCATAAATTATATTCAAAATTAGTAAGGGTTCAACATAATAATTTATTTTCACTTTCATGTTCTGAAAGATAGAGGTACTCAAAATCAGCTACGTTTTACCAAAAAAACCTACTTGATTTCATCAGGGATCCTCAATTGTCTGCTTGGCTCAAAGCTAAAACAGATCATGAAATCAGAACACCTTTAAGTTAGAAATTCACCCCGATCAGCTGTGTCCTTTGGAAAATAATTCAAACTACTTCAGCCTCAGTTTCATGGGGTAAAACGTTAGTAAACCTTTACATAGTTATGGTGACAAAATGGCTAATCTATCAATCTAACCATTAATGAGATGCCTGACAAATAGTAAATGTTAATAAACATAGCTGTTATTGGGGAATTCCCTGGAGGTTCAGTGGTTAGGACTCCAGGCTTTCACTGCCAAGGACAGGAGTTCATTCCCTGGTAGGGGAACTAAGATCCTGCGAACCTTGCAGCCATAAAAATAAAGCTGTTGTTGTTATAGACAGATGAACGTTTACCTCAAAACCTTGTTTTCAATTACTGTTAAGATATTTGAAAACATTAGTAATTTGAGTTCTTTTTTCATTAACAGCTGTGACAATAATGTAGTTTAAGACTATGCTGCATATTATCAAAAGTCCTGATGTTGATATATCAAAAGGAGCTCACTCAGTTCCTACTTTCACATTTTGTGTGTTGACTAACACTGAAGATTATCATCTGGGTAATTATATTACCTCTGTATACTACCGTTCTCCTATTTCATTTTATTAAGAAAAAAAATTTTTTTATATCACTATCCCTGTGAAAAATGAAGAACGTTCTTCTAAATTAGTTTGGTTTGATTTTGACCGAGTGTGTATTGTATGTGAACTACAATCTTTTTTCTATGATAGATTTCAAGATGTAACAGACGTTTAAACATGATCTCTGCCCTAAGATATGTAACACCCAAAGAAGAGCAAATTAACACACATCAAACAACAGGGAGTCCATGACAGAACAGCTTAAAGAAACTCATTTTCATAAACCGCATTGTTGTGTGCCAAGTTTTATGGAGTAGACAGAAAAATCTGTGGAGGAACAGAAATGAAAACTGAATGGAAAGTGGCATGATTCCGGTAGATGTTGTTCATTCACTCATCTGCCCACTTATTAACTGTACATCTGTGCTCAGTTAACCACTTCATAAGACCCTTGCAAGCTTGCAGAAGTAAAGGAGTAGAAGAAGGCATTGCTTGTTTGTTAAAGGTCTGGGTATCGGGGGAAAATACAATGAGGAAGGTTGGAATGTGTTGGTTCCTGATTATGGGGAAGGACACTACTGAATAGCACAGAGTGTATTCTGGAAACTTATCGTCACTTGTAGAGATTCTGTTAGCAACCATTACCTGAAAAGGACACCTCCCCCCCCGCCCCACCACCTGCCATTTCCCCAACTCTGCCACTTCTCCAGCCAACTGGACCAGAAGTAGAGGCCAAGTCCAAATCCAGTTGACCTATCTGAAAGGATGCAGAGGCTGTAGCTAGTTGTTGGAAATTGACTTGAAGCTGGTGGCCATGCATTGCTATTCTCTAGCAGCAGGGTTTCTAAAGCAGAGAAGGTATGCCACTTCTAGAACACAAGATGTTTGTTCTCAGCTACTTCCCAGCAATGTCCTTATTGAGCATGGTGGTTTAGATCTTGTGTTCATCACAAGGGCTATGCACTATGAAAATTGTTATTCCTACCACCCTTACTTGGAATTTCTCAAGGGGTTATCTGTGTTTTGTAACCAAATAATCTTGACTAGAGCTGATGTGTAGGATGAAGCCAAGTCATGGTGAGTCAGGAAAGCTGAGCAGACAGATTGTGTTTAGGTATAATAGGAAATGACACCATCGAAGCCTTTGAATAGGAACCTGAAGTGATCAAAGTGGTTTTAAGAAAGAGGGATTTGGCAGCAGTGTTCAGGATTGATTAGATGATCCTAGAATCATGTAAGCCAGCTCAGAGGTTCATGCAGTATGTGGAGAATCAGATTTGTAAATATTATATACATCTAAATAAAATTAATACTCACTGTTACAGAACTAATGGCTACCAGATGATGAAAATTTATTAAGCACTGTACTTTCTAAGAACTTTAGGTATACTAATGCATTCTATTTTTACTGTCAATATTACATCTTATCTTTTAACAATTAAATAAGCTTAGCAAGAAGAAACATCTGGTTTAGTTCTTCAGCTGGGACTTAAACCCAGTTCTATCTGTTACCAGGAACTATTACCCTTTGTTTTCCAGATTTTTGATAAAATGGACATTATGGCAGCATACATCTTGTATCACATCCTAGGACCTGGGTTAGATGCTAAGCATGTGAAAGTGAATAACCCTGCTACTCTGAGAAGTTCATACTAACTGCAATGTTTTTGCAAAAAACATTACCAAAAAATCTTTTTGTATAAAGTTTTTAGTCATTTAAAGTAAAACAATAGAATGCCTCGTGATAACTGTTTCAAAGAACTTCGAGTGTAATCATCACATATAATTATCACATCTCCAAAGGAGAACAGCATTTACAAATAGAAATACTTAAATACCCTTATTTAAAAGAGTTTCTTGAAACTCTTTTAAGAGGCAAGATCACAGAGTGAGATCAACATGGTAGGAGAGCAGGTGATAAGAGGGATAAAGTAAAGACTCCAGTTCTGGAGAAGGTGACAAACCCACAATCAGTGCTTGAGTTCTCTCTGGAATGGTTACAAACGTGAGAAGGGACATGGGTGAGTCTAAAAATCTACCATGAAATTCTTTGAAGGAGTCCTTAGAAGCTGAAGGTGAGAGGGGTGCAGAGTGCTTTGTGGAGGTGGGGCTGGGAGGCAAGAGTGTTATTAAGTTGTGGGATGGTACCTATGAGTACAGCAGAGTCCAGTGACATGGAGTGTCTGTCCCACACTGTCCCTCCACACTGACCCAAGAGGAAGTTTTCCAGCCCCGTCACCGTCAATATAGTAATTCAAAGCCAGTGACAAAAAGAAATGGCACCATAAACAGATAAGGAAAACTTCTTGGGTGAGAAATAGATAGAATAAAAGGAAAACACCTATTTTCCTTCTTTCCTAAACTGCAAGAGGCATCTCTTGAAAAAAGAGAAGTGTCCAGTACGAAGACTAATTGGAATTAGCCCCAGGGGCAGGGTGAACCCGTATTTGTGTACGTGGGGAGAGAGTCCTTGATGTCACTCCAGAAGCTGTCCTGCAGGGGACACGTCCACACCTCCAATCTGGCCAGAATCCATACTTAGATCCTGGGATTTGATCACCCCATAGATACCCCAAACCAGAAATGGCAGTAGACACTCCAAAAGAATATGAGTTTAAAAGAAATATTATTGAGCTTTATATGGAATATATGCCACAAAAAAGAAACCAGAAATGGACAATCTATAGCAGAGGAGGTACAATTAATAGACCAGAAAAATTACAAATAAAATAATACAACCCAATAATAACAAATATCTTTTAGTGAACAGAACTAGATACTTAAAAAATGAAACAAGAACAAATATTCATGAAGAACAGGAATAGATATTCACAAAGAAAATTCTAGGTAAAACACCATGTTGCTTTCAGTAAAGAAGTCAATAGATGAGGTAAATAGCAAAAAGAGTCAATGCATGAATGAATAAGGTCCTGAAAGAATAGGTTGAAGAAGCCTCCCAGAAGATAAGAACAATGAGATTTAAAATCTAATGGGATATAGTGGACAAAAGATGTGTTGACAACTGTGTAATAGAATCTCAGAAGTAAAGGGAATAATTCTTAGAAGAACAAATATATTAAAAACTAAATGAAATTTTATGGTATTTAAGTAAACAGTTAGAAACTCATATTGAATGGACCCATACATCTATGCATGAAAGGCAAAATGAAAACACAACTCAACTCACAAATTTTCAAAAGTTCAGAAACATAAATAAATCTGGGATCCTCCAGAATGAAAAAGCAGATTGTTTCTAAAGAACTAGGAATCAGATTGGCATAGGTCACGTTAACAGCAACACTATATGCCAAGACGGAGATATTCTCAAAAACTGAAGGCAAAGAATGTGGAGCTCAACATTTTATATCAAGCCAAACTCCTATTTAAAGGAAAAAGGCAAATATATCTTTCAGAATAAAAAATTCAGATTTGGACACACAAGTACTTATTGGGAATAACGACTGGAGGAAATACTCCATCAAGAAGAGGAAGTCTCAAGAGTAGGAATGTATCCACTTGATAGACACACAATACTCTAGAAGGCAAACTCAACGTCCCTCTTCAATTGCACCGAAGGTGATCCTACTTGCAGTGAATTGTACTAGCTTCCAACCAGCTGACCAATGGAAAATCTGGGTACCACTCAGTCTACTGCCTTTTCTGTTGCTCTCATGTTTAGTCTCCAAATCCTCCCACTTGTCACTGCTTACTAACACTTAATAATCAGTTATCACCTACCTACATTTGACAGTTGCTTTATTCCACCATTTCCTGCTTTGCTTGATCCAGATTCCGTCTACATGACATCTGACCCTTAAAAGAATCATTTTGAAGGGACAAACACAATCCCTAATAAGTGATCATTTTGCATCCACTCTGCAATGAGCTCTCTTTGTGCCCCCTGGGTGCTATCTTCTCACCATAAGCTCAGTCTCTTCCAGCAGGGATTTCCTTAATCCCCTACTCTGATGTTAGTTTCAGCTTCTGTAAGGACCCTTGCCTTGTGATCCCATTATCTTTTGACAGTGGACAGAGCCTATTCTTTTTTCTATCTCCCCATGAAGATCCCTAAGCAACTTGAAGGCAGCAATTGTTTTCTTATCCACTGTTTATAAATATTTCCTGAATCATTGAAAAACATGAATGCATGGGGGAAAAAAAAAAACAGATTCTATGAGATCTGATTTAATGCCAGCTCCATCACTGTAGATATGGTCAAGTTATATAATTATCTCTCACTTTATTTTTTTCCTCACTTACAAAGTAGGAGCAGAGATGCCTAGAGCGTGGTTTTGCCGTGACTTTAAGTGGCGTTATGATATAAAAACACTCAGCACAATGTCGCATAATAGTTACGCAGCGTAGTTTCCTTCATCGAGAAACAAATATCCTTTAAGAACTATTTGGTGCAAACTATTATTCTAGGAAAGACAGATTAGTCATTGACAAAATTAACCAGATAAAGAATTTACAGTTTAACAGAGATAAGTTATGATACTTATCATTAAGACTGAAAAACACGCACTTGCCCTACACACAGGAGCTTAAAGATGAAAAAACCTGGATACTTCTGTATCACCCAAAATGTTTAAAATGATACCGATTCCTGAGCTTCGTCCCTAGTCATTACAGTGTGAGAAACCCCTGGTAATTATGGGAAAAGACAGATTCAGGCAGGATTTCTCAACAATGACACTACTGACGTGCGGGGCCGGATGCTTTGTTGTGGAGGGTAACGTGCATTATAGGATGTTTAGCAGCATTTTGTCCACTATACTCTAGTAATGGTACCACATCCCCTTCCTCTCCCCACTCACCTAAGTTATGGCAATCAAAATGTCTTCAGGTATTGTCAATTTGCCCCTGAGACAAAACTATGCCCAGGTAAGAACCACTAGATTAAAAAGTGATTTCCTCTCTCCTGGGCGTGTTTTGGTGCTTAGTATCTGTGATGGAACTACTGTGCCTGCAGCAGCAATGGGGCAATGGGAGAAGCATCTTGCCTTGTATTTAGGATGTTTCTCCTGGCTCTAGAGATTTTAAGCACTACCTTAACTGAGCCCCTTAACTGAACCATACGATGCAAAAATGATTTGAGTGATTACTCTCCCAAAGATGGTCCATAATAGTACCATTTTACATGCAGAGGAGGGTAGTTCACCCATTACATACAATGGATGCCTTAGCAGATGAGGGCTTAATTGTCACATGGAAAATGGGTTGAGAGAAAAAAAAAGTCCCTTTTCTGCTAAAACCAGCTATTATGATTCTGCTTTTCAAAACTAAAGTGCTTAATGCTAACAACCTTCAACGGAAGAATCATAAACAACTTTAAAATTGAGGTGATTTTCTTTAGCTAGATCTTGAAATATGGTTTAATGAGGAATAATTTGCCGATGCCTGTGTTTAAGCATTTCCCTAAGTGATTTTATGAGGACAGTACAAGAAATTCTATTCCAGGCTTTTGGTATGCTTGAATATGATATTGTTTTGTTCACTTTTTATGACATCTTATCCAGGACTGGCTACATAACTTACGGGGCCCAGTGAAAACTGAAATGCAGCGTTCTTTGTTCAAAAACTGAAAATTTAATATGGCAACAGCAGAATCTTGAAGCAAACATGAGGTCCGTATCATCTCAAAACACTCCCATGAAGCTGGCCCTGTCTTCTTGAGATCAGCAAGTCACATGTCATGTACCAGTTTACATAGGAAGACCAAGACTCTAAAGCTTCACTTATGGTCTCATGGGAATTTATCAAAGAAACCCTGATAGTTCATCATTCAGCACATCAAAAATAGCCCTGGAAGTGCCATTGATCCAGCATTTTTACACCCAAATGAGACAAGTAGATTGTGATGCTGAGTTAGAGTTGTCTGTGGAACGACACAGGCAGTATATTATTAAATATACACAAATGCCTTAAGAAATGAAAGAGGCAAAAATATGTATATATATATATATATATATATATATATATATATATATATATATATATGGCCTAAACTTGAATTATGCTAGTGTTAAGCTACTGACGGCATAATAAAATTTGTTGACATCATTACAGTTAACAATTGATATAACATTATTTATTACTACAGTGATAAATCCACCTGGTACACTGAATAGAGTCTATGAACTGAGTAGACTCAGTGAAGCAGTAGTTTATCAGAGCAGGCTGCCTCATGTCTTGAAGGTTTTTCCTGGCTATAGACCCTTCAAGCATGACTCTACTTTCCTAAAGGGATTCTTCAACTGAACCAGGCATTGTTTACCACGCGTCCATTGTTCAGCTTTCATTCTCTATACGCCTATCCTAATTTGGAAGGGAATCATTATTAAGATAATTCAGATGATCCCAGCCCTGTATGTTATAAGATTCTATTGGAATATTAATATGATAATTGGGTAGTTATTGAAAATTTTAAGTTAACTTTTTCAAGGAGTAGGGGGATAATTTTTAGCATTAAGAATCGTACAGTGATTTTTAACTTCTGGATAATATGTCATAATTATGTCATAAATTTTATACATACAGTGTTTTTTTTTGTTTGTTTTTTGTTTTCTTTTTCTTTTGGCAACATGTTGCGGCTTGTAGGATCTTAGTTCCCCGACCAGGGATTCAACCCAGGCCTCCAGCAGTGAAAGCTCTGAGTCCTAACAACTGGACTGCCAAGGAATTCCCCTACAGTGATTTTTTTTAATTAGGAAGGGGAATTACAGTGA
Organism: Balaenoptera physalus; assembly: GCF_965194825.1. Classification (NCBI taxonomy): domain Eukaryota; kingdom Metazoa; phylum Chordata; class Mammalia; order Artiodactyla; family Balaenopteridae; genus Balaenoptera; species Balaenoptera physalus. The sequence goes on from NC_138899.1 coordinate 7,132,372, forward strand.
TTTTTTAAAATTAAATTACAAATAAAAAAGGTGTTTTAATAGCTGCTTTGAATACAGGGCTGTAACTCAGAAGCAATGGCTTATGTTGTTTTCCAGTGACAAGTTCATTTTATAAGGAATTCCTTTTTATTTTTACTATTTATTTATATCTTCATTTATTTTTGGCTGTGTTGGGTCTTCGTTTCTGTGCAAGGGCTTTCTCCAGTTGCGGCAAGTGGGGGCCACTCTTCATCGCGGTGCGCGGGCCTCTCACTATCGCGGCCTCTCTTGTTGCGGAGCACAAGCTCCAGACGCGCAGGCTCAGTAGTTGTGGCTCACGGGCCTAGTTGCTCCACGGCATGTGGGATCTTCCCAGACCAGGGCTCGAACCCGTGTCCCCTGCATTGGCAGGCAGATTCTCAACCACTGCGCCACCAGGGAAGCCCCAAGTTCATTTTGTAAATCATGACTTCAGCATTAGTAAACACATGGTAAAATCATGTAGTATTAAATTATTGATGTATTAGTATATTAATTATCTAGTCTACAATACAATGCAGTTCTCATGTTTTACTAGCATTTTATTTATTTTGGATTCAGAATACTGTATTTAGTATATAATAATATATTTATATATCGTATCAGCTTCACACTTGAGGTTTTAGGATGTCTTAGGGCATCTATAGGTGCAATGCAGTGGGGGGATGATGTCAACTTATCGACATTTATTATGATAACTGTTTAACCTGCTAATACAACTCTTTAGCTAATAGATTCTTCCCTCTGTCACCTACCATAAACACACAATTGTATGCAAATAGTCATCACAAGAGAAATTTATACTAGTTCATTATACTGAATCAAGAATGACTGTGAAAAAAAGTCTATAAAGCCAAAGATTTTTTTTAACAATGATTTCAATTGGGTTAAAAAAAAAAGGCATCTGGGACTTCTTCAATTCTAAAAAATTCCCGTCTTGGAAGGATTGTTATGCTGACACACCAAACATTTGCTTTCTATATTGATGGGCCTGTAATGGCTCAGCTTTGATTTCTGGTCTTTAAACTAAATTGTCCTTTGAAATAGCTGTTGTTCATTTTCATCAGAGTTTACTGTGGGTATAGACACTTTTTTAAAAAAGATATAATTGACGTAGAATGTTGTATTAGTTTTAGGTGTACAACATAATGATTTGCTGTGTGTATATATTGTGAAATGATTACCACAATAAATTTAGTTGACATCTATCAACACCTATGGTTACAAATGCTTTTTTTTCTTGTGGTGAGAACTTTCAAGATCTACTGTCTTAGCAATAATAAAGCCATGGATCTTGATATACTCATTATTTTGTCTCAAATATATCATTCAAAAGGATGAAATTTGGGTGTTTATTTAAAACGTTCCGTCCAAGGCTCTCACTAGTGATCCTGATTCGTTCAGTAGTTTAGGTGTAGAGAAATTTTCATTTTCATCAAGAACCCAGGGAGACTCTAACACTGAGATCCTGCTGCTTATGCTAAGAAAAAATGCTATCATTTGTTGAATTCTTTCTAGAATGTCTGAAGAGACAGAGAAGCAACAGAAAGAAAACAAGGCAATGGGTGAAGCATATTTGCCAGGGAAAATCCTCTTTATGAAAATATTGGAATAGAAAGACCTCTACATTTATTTGGCAACAAGCAAAAGTAGCAGAGGTTTATGCATTTGGAAAGCCTTGTATTGGATGGCTTATGGAATAGGAAACAAGACAAAAAAGTGAGCTAGAATTCACATTCATAACAGGAGGGGTTTTGTAGTTAATGTCACTGTCACTATTAATAGGTGTGAGAGAGAAAGGTTACTCGTGATCTTGTTAGGGGAAAATTCCCAGAGAGGTCCGTTGCCTTAGAACAGGTAGAGGCTGCAGTGATCAATTCTGCCCTGCTTGTGAGAGAAGGAGAATTGTGTTTGTGGGACGGTGGGGTGGGCAAAGGCATGGAGACAACTTCTTAAAACCCAAACACAGAAAGTGAGGCTGAGATTAACTGGAAGTAAAGACAGTAGATGTAAAAAAAAAGAAACAAATGAGCAAGTATTTTCATCCCGTGATGGCTAGGAGCAGGTTGGAGCTGAGAGGGGTCAGGCATCCAGAGGAAAGGCACTAGTCTCACCGATGGAACTCCTAGCAGGAGTCTACACTTTGGTCTACAACAGGAAGGCCCAGTAATTGATGTTTCCTCTATGCTGTGCTCTCCACGGTACAAGCGCCTGGAAAAAACCATCCTCCACTATTTAACAACATCTCCTTCAGTTCAGAGAAATAACAATGAAAGAAAAAACTTATCATCGTGTCAAGAAAGCCATCTGATACAAAACGCATAAGGTATGTGAATTGATTACAAAACCAGTCTACGTTCTTCTTAGGTACTTTCCCTGATCATTTTTAAAGAGTTTTTGTATACCTTTGATTTTAACTTGAAAGAACACAATGCAACACTTTTGCTTATCACTCTCAAAGGATAAGAACCTTCAAAAGAGTAGTCTGTTTTGTTATTGTTGTTACCTGGCAATTTTTTTTCCCCCTTGGTTACCAATTTTCAAGGTGGATAGACTCAGAGAAGGCAATTGATACCCACGAGCTGGATAAATTGTGATAGTTGACTCTTAAAATTCTGCTAAATATAAATAACTCAAGCTTTACTTTCCCCGCTTATGACATCAGCAGGTCCCCTTCAGTGAATTATTTCTTGAGGTGTGACTCTCAGTCATTTTTCACTGCAGCTATTGCATTTATTTTGCACTTTATCATTACAATTTTGGTAATTTTGAACAGGAGTATTAGAAAACCAGGCCACCCAGACTGCTCCTTGTTAGTTCAGTGAAAATTTGGGATGTGTCTTAAGGCAATTCTAAGTAATGCTAGAGAGAAAATGTTGAAATGAATTACCTCATTCATTTTGTTTCTCTTAATGCTGTTTGGATCCGCTATTAGATTCTTAAAGAAAATACATTTAGTGAACAAGTGTTGCTCCAGAAGATAGGCTATGCAGATACTGATTTTTTCTCTAGCATCTTAACTACTAGTTCAATAGGTGCTTAGCATAGCTCATCTGGCTGCTGAATATGCTGAAATACAAAGGGAACCTCAGGGCATTGCTGAGAATATTGAAGGACATCTTATACTGTTCACTCACCATTTATCTCCTTTGGCGTCTAAAATCTGTGAATCTTAGAGAAACATGGGGAAAAAATGTTAAGGAGTTGTCGCCAGGGTCATAAGGTTTTCCACTTCTTTTTTTTCACATGTCAGCAGACGCATATTTTCAAGTTCAGCAACGGCTATTTTTCTTGATTTTCATCCTTTATGTGGATTATTCAACTCCCTTTTCTTTTTTAGACTTAGCCATATCTAGACTCTCCAAAAAAGAAATTGCCACCTATATGTTTCAGGAGGCAAAAAAAAAAAAAAAAAAAAAAAAAAGGTGATTAGAAAGCCTCAATGCCAGAGACCTTAATTAAAAGGAGGTCATGAACACAACCTTGTTGTGTCTCCCATCCCCATCCCTGAGGAGGCAGAAACAGGCATATAGACGTCAGTCAACAGCACCGTGTGGACAATGAAAAGAGATTCTCCCCTGTACGTATCTGCTCACCTATGGCTACTGTCTGCTTTGGCAATTTGGGTCTTTTCCAAATGCTAATGGAAATGTTGTCAATAACACGCTTCTATCTATAAGTTCTGTAACTGAAAACGTTCTCAGCAATGTTTTACATGCAAACAATTACAGCTTGTGGTTGCTTATGTGGTTAAGAGGTGAAAATTACATCTCACAGGGTAGGAAGTAGCTCAGAATCTTTTGACAGTGAAACCCTCAGAATCCAAAGGGTCCATGTACAATATTTGCAACATTTTTATTCCTCCTTAAAGATATGCATGCACACACACACAGAGAGGAACTGCCTAAAAATAGAAATATAAATACAATGATCATGAGTATGAGTCAAGTCTCCCAAACTTAGCTTCATGGCAGTAGGTTTTCACGATGTGTGTTGTTATCTCACATGACAATTTGTAGGCAACAGTGTAGGTGGGTTCACAGTGTTTGTGAAACAGAGTAGTGCTGATGTGTTAGTCACTCTGATATCATCTGGTGATTATCAAGATGACCCTTGATAATACTTAAGTCTGCACTGTGTTCGCTTCATTTGCTAGGCATTTAATTGTAATTTTCCCTGAAGAAGCAATTTCACTTTCCATAAGTGAGTACCTTTTTTGCAGAAGTGGGAGGAGTTGAGGAAAGGAATGGACAAAGGAAAGACTTTGCTTCTCGGTGGTGGGAACTCAGAAAGATTTTTGTTGTCCCTCCTCCTCCTCTTCCTCTTCTTATTGCTAAACATAGCATCTAACTATGTTTAATTAGTTTCCAGGTCAAATATAACTTGAGATAAAAATATGTTAAAAATTTAGCCCCCCCCCCATTATTTCCATACTTTTAAAAGAGCAAATTTTAAATCTATCCTTGACATTATCCAGTTTGAATGATGAATAATTTTACCTAATAAGAGTGTCCATATAGAAATATTCTTCAGGAAATAATCTTGAAAATATTTCAAACGGAATTAGATTTTTCCTGATGGTTACTTAAAAAATATTGTTAGTCAGGAGAAATTATTTCTTAAATGCTTCTCATCCTGTTACTCTGTTGGTGAGTGCATAAAGCACTCTAATAATTCTAGAGGAAAGTTTGACATTATGGACCGCAAGACCTTAAAGTATCAATAGCTTCGTTTTTTAATTGCCTAGAATCTTTAAAGCGGAACATACTAATAACTTTTGATGAAACAATTATATTTGTGATATTGAATGATGACAAAATAGATAAACCCCTTCAAAAAAAGATATATACATAGATAGACATGAATGTTCAGCAAAGTATTATTTATAACAGTTAATTATTGAGGAAAAGTACATGTTTATAAAGAGGAATTAAATTATCTATGGAATCACTTCTCCAATAAAGTCTATGCAGCCATTAAAATTACATTTCACAGATTTGCTTGTTTCTAGGAAAAAAATTCATAAAACATTACTAACATTAAGATCAGGTTAAAAAATATAAAATTTATGTATGCATACAAAACCTCCTTGTAGACCATAAGCACAATGTTAATGGTGATTCTATCCAAAGAGTGGGTTTACTTGTGATTTTAATACTCTAAGTGCTTTTATGTTTCCCAGACTTTCTGCAGTGTACTGTGAATATTTTTGTAATGAGAAAAAATATATAAAAATATCTGAAAAACAAAGTATAAAACAATGTTTTAGATTTTCTGCTATCTATTCTTCAGTTTGTGTAAATGAGCATAGTAAATAATATAAAGCTACTAGACTTTTTGACTGAAAGATCCCAACTTTAATTTTAACTCCTCCTCGTAGTAAACAATTCCTTACTTAGACTTTCACTTGCTCTAACGTTTAAGTTCAAATATGAAGGAATAACCAAATTTCTCCGTGTGTTTATTCTGATACCCGTGAACAGTGCAGTAGGTCTGGGTTGTTGGTCTGGCATTTGTTTCCCCCAAATGGATCATTACACTTGGGACCGTTTCTTTCAGGAGCTAACAATTGTTTAACATGTTTCAAAAATCTTATTTATAGGGAAGAGTATGTCATAAAATTATGTGTAAAACTGAAAAGTGTTTTGCAGTGAAGATGTTTTAGGAGGTACAAAGGTGAGAATGACTCATGAAAAATTTAGGCGAAGGAAATCCTTTCTAGAAAACTAAATCATAAAAATGTGTATTGGTGAGAGCTGTCAAGATATTTTACAGTCTTGAAACAGAATGCTGTACAGTTAAATTTTAATTATTTTAATCTAGATGGAAATTAATGTAGTGGAAGCCAATGCTGCCCCAACCCAAGGAATGGTCATGGTTCAGTAATAAAAAGTTTTGATCGCTAATCTTGAAAAGACTCAGAATTTTGGGCATGGTCCAGTAAAGCGATATGTTGCAGTGAGGAGACAATGGAAAAGCCTTGATGACAAGTAGTTTCTCTTTAACGAATAAGATAAGGGTAGAAACTGCTCAGATGCTAGTTATGCAAAGGCTGAAAAAAATCTAAGACAACATTTTCTTAATTATCATTCCATATACCTTCTAGCATTTTGTCTTCTCTTGTTCACCACAGCCCCTGAAGAAGAGGAATATATTAAATGTACTAAATGGGGCAACAGGGCTGTTATCCTTTCTTTCCTCTGTCTTCCTTCCTTCCTTCTCTCTCCTCTTCCCTCTTTCCCCCTCTCTCTCTTAGAATCTAGTTATACATTTTTAAGACTGAAATTTGTCGGCTAAATACATGCCAATTCATTTATTTTGAAAAGTTTGCAATAAAAGTACCACTCAGAGATATCACCCCAGTTTATTGAAAACTACTCTCTTCAAAAAACAAGAAAGTGCAAAAGGAAACATGGAACCACAATTTGATATGGACTAAGATAATGAATTATTTCACCGAGTGAGGTGATTGGCTGATACATCTTTCAATTATAACAAATAACTTTGTTCGTATTTGTTCTATATATTCATGATCCACATGTTTTCATAATACTTGTTGAAAACAGGGGAAAAACATCCTTCTCACTTAATCCTCCTAGGGCCTCTATTCCATTGTAATATTAGAGAGGAACGGAGTTTAAAAAAAATGGATTGTCTCTGCCTGGTAAATTGTGACAGCAGAATGTGTGTCCAGAAGCAGTATCCCTCATCTTAGTTAAAGAATAGTTTTACAATAAAATCATGACTCTATACAAGTATACAATAAAGACATATCAAATGTTTCATTTAACTAATTAATTAATGAGGGAACCTGCAAGATGCTAGAACTAAAGGAAAATTTGAAAAACCCATACTTACATAGGCCATCAGGATCACTGAAATGCATGTATAAATTGGTCCATAAGACAGATTTTGTCCATTTTTGTCCACAAGACAAAAATCAATTAAATCTCCACCTCACAATATTTGCATTTTTATAGATGAGCATTGTTTGCATTACTATCAGTCTTCTATACAGATATACTGATAGCATATGGTAAATAGTACAGTATTTACACAGAGTTTTGAGAAACTCGAGGACAGTGAAAAGTGAGTTAACTTGGAAACGTGTGCTAGACAGGGTATCTGATAATCTTTTTTGTCCCTTTCCAAATCTTTTAAGTTTTTTCATGACACTTTCCACATCTTATCAGCAGTTTATTATATAACGTAGACCACATCAAGTTTTTTAGAATTGTTGCTCTCATGCATTATTCAGGATGAAATAAATATGAGCAAATAGTCATAGAATTAGGAAACTTAGTTCTAAAGGAAATCCAGGACATCACTGGATCCATCCAACTTTGTATTGGTAGAAATTGTGATCTTCATCATTTAGATGAAAGAATAGTGCGCAGAGATTTTGCTGGATGGAAAACATACAGAGAAATGTCAATTCAGATGGGACTGCCTACATATTTGCATGATTACTGCCCCCAGTTGTACCAGAGGGATCTTTGAAGTCCGAAGTGTGATATGGACATAAACACTCATACCGACGTGCCTCCCAAACTTTCTCTTACAGCTGTCACCTATACTTTCTACCTATCTAGTGAGGGGGGGAATGAGGCATTGAAAGTGAATGGGAAGGAAAAATAAAGGAGAGATATGAAGAGGCACTCACCACCACTGCCCCATGGCCCCAGTTTCTCCTGACACCACTTTTAACTATTTGTCCACTGCATTTCTTCCCAAAGCTGCACAAGATCTGCTCTCCATATTCTCAAATTGGGACTTGTATTTTAATCATATTTATAACCGTATTTACAATAGTACTAGTCCCTTTGAATGCTTTCTCCCTGTTGTCTGCCTGTGACTTTCTTAGGCATGCCTCAGGATTCACTTGAAATTCTATCTGCTCCATAAGACTATGTTCTGAGCTCTCAAAATGTCCCCTTGCTATTATGTGGCTGTAGTTCTTTGCAGTAATACCTTAGTCAAACTTGCCTCACTCTGCATGTACTGGAAACACAGAAGATAATTAATGACTAAGAATATTAAAATAACTAGCAGCGTATTAATGAATAAGAGAATACATGAATAAATAGGTATACAAGTGAGTTAAAGAATGAATAGGATGACTTAAAAATATATGCAAGTGCCCCTTTTCTTCCTCAGGTATGTAAGTCCTGGGGTCTGTTGTTAGATCACCCTCAGAGTAGGGACAATGAGAAAAGCATCCAATTCATCTTTTCCCCTAATTCAAGCCCTAATATAAACTTGCCTTATGACTTGAGGTGTATTCAGTCTTTTAAAGTACTTTAAGGATGAGTTTCTGTCATGCCCACCAAAAAACTGAATCCTCGGAAAAGTAGAGTCCTTAAAAAAGAGCAACTATTAGAAAGTCTCATATACTCAAAAAATTCAGCCTGAGCTGAAAACAAAAACAAAACCAAAAAAGCACTCCTCAAGAAGATTAATATCTTACTGCTAAAACTTCATTAGGTCCAAGAGAAGAAATACAACAGATTCTTTTGTCTCTTTTATCACTATCATCCAAGTAAATTCTGGCAGGTGCATGTCTTAGAAGTTTCTTATTTGGATGTTACAGGAGAAGTGGAGATTTTATACTAGAGTCTTGAAATTCAGATTGATTCTAGTAACTAAACGTGAGAAGTCTCTGGTTTCATAGGTGAGCCCCAAACCACGCCACCCTACCAGTGTGTGTGGAATTGATCTGAAGTGATTCTGAGGTATTTGTTTTAGGGACAACAATGGGAATTGCGTGGGTAGATGCCTTCCAACTCTTTTCTGAAATGAGGCTCCATGCTTTGCAAGCACTGATAAGTTAATTTTCAAATATTCAAGTGCTTATCCAAAACTTTCCAAACTGCCTTCTCAACTTGCTGATGCATGCTCAAGTTCTCAGCAGAATCGTTTACAATACGCCTTTTGTTTCTCGTATTTACCCTACTGTTCTCCCCAGGTGACAGTGTTGACTGTTCTTTGTCGTTGTTGCTGTTTTTATTTATTTATTTATTTTAATTTTTCCCTTAAAAAGTCTTTTAGTTTTCCAATTACCTTCTCATCTTTTTTGACTGCTCTTTAGAAACTGTGGTATGTGTCTTATTTTGACGTCTTAGTATTCTTTGTGACAGAGTATATGCTCCTAAATTTATATTTAATACTTTCCGTGAGCCTAATTCCAGATTTTCATTAACATATAAGTAACTTTTGCATATTTCTTAACATCTCCGTGTGAATGTTTTCATGTAAATTGCATATTATAATATCATCTCGGTTACAGAAGGGCTATGAAAACAAAACAAAGAAAAAATTGGAAAATATGGTATATTCTAAAAACAAATAGCTCTGATATTGCATCTAGGAGTTTTGTTTTTGTTTTTGTTTTTAAATGAATGAAACTTTGCAAACTATGCACTTTATAAAACAGTCTTAAATGTGAAAAACAGAGATAAGAACTGAATGGGAGGGTCAGTTCTAGAAATGAGAGTCAGGACATAGCTGAAGGCTAAAGGTATTAGAAATTATAGAGAGGCGAGATGTTGAGAAAGGTGATTGATTTGAACTAAGTTGAAATATGGAAGTGTCCAGATACCTACAAAAAATGATTGAATTTTGATTTACTGGTGGTTCATACTTCACATGGTTTACATAAAGTGGCAATCTGGGAAGTTTGACTTAGGATCACTAAGCATATAGAATACATTTCAAACCCATAAAAAGTTCTAACAATAAAGAAGCTGTTACTGGTTAAAAGTTTTGTGGAAGCTATATACTTTAGAGGTGGATTGAGGCTTAGGCATTCAAAACTTAACACTAATATATATATCTTTTTCTCTTAATGAGTAGGCTCTACACTTTTTTTATAGGTAATTATTTTGAAATTTTCCTTTTGGCATAAAATATTTATACTTGATTTTTTTTTTTAACTGGGCAATAATATGACTTCTGTTTTCTTCTTTTCCCTGTCCCTTAAAATTAGTTCCTTTGGGAAAGAAATCATCTGGAATTCAATACTATCCAAGATTGAAAAGGTGAAGGTTTTAATTAACTGCCCTAGAGCTTATCATTGCAAGATGGGGGTATTTAGCTCAAGTGGTGTGAAGAGCTCTTAAATTATTCTAGCAATTGAGTTTCCATCCTTTTTGTTCTATTTTGTAAAATCCTTTAATGGCTAAACTCACCCAAGAATTTGGACTTTAGACTCTGTGAACAGCAGGGAGGAGATCTGTAACTGATGTAATGTTCATTCCCATGTGGACAGAATCATTAGACTTTCTGGGATTCATGCATATGCTAAAAGGGTGGGTGTGAATTAATCAGAATGGCTACACTCAGGGAGGCCAAAATCTTTTAGTTCTCAGAAAGAAGATGGGAGGGGGGAGGGGGACGATTAAGAAAATTGGAAGCTAAAATAAAACAGAATCAGACAGTCCTCTAAGTTCTTCTCACACTAAATGAGGCCAAATGCCAATACTTTGACTTACGAGCATCCGCATCAAGTAACTTTAGAGATAAGGAAATGTGTCTGACTTGCAGCAGCAGATGATCAGCTGACCTCACCGGCCATTCATCACTGAGATGGGGGAGTTGGTTCGCTTCTCCACACTTCAGTTAATAGCCCCTAAAAGGGTGAAAGTCAAGACGTGCGATTGATTCTCAAGGTCATTCTAGTTGTCGGGCCAAATCCTGAAACCGTGGCCAGTTTAGTCTCTGACAATATGCATGTCACTTAATCTTTCACTATAGTTAAGCTTATTGTATTTCATTTTTTTAGTAAGAAATGAGAAGTCTTGAAATAGCACACTGTCAGAATTCTTTTCCTTCAGCGGGGGTGACAGATGTTATGGAAATAGCATTCATCCTCCATTGTGGTTCCCAGGTACCCTTCAATGCATCTCAGAAATGTGATTCACAGCGTTTTCTAAACCCTTGCTACTGAAGTCGAATCCTGCCTCTGTACCCCGACACCGAATTAAATCTCAGAGACGGAGTTTTGGGTGAAGTAGAAAAGAATAGTTTCATTGCTTTGCCAGGCAAAGGGGGCCGTAGTGGGCTAATGCCCTCAAAACTGTGTCCCAATCTGGGGTGAGGGGGAGTTGTGAGGGGTTTTATAGTCCAATAGGTGGCGTGGGGTTTCTGATAAGGATCAGGGTGAATGAATTCCTTCAATCCAGAGATCATCTGTCCTCAGGTGATGATGAGCAAACTGTGATCTTTTCTGAAATGAAAAGTGCTTCATCAAGTCTTCCATTTGGTGAGGGTTTTAGTTAGGAAGAGCTCAAAGATATTGTTCTGTGTATCCCTTGAGGGGGAACCAGGACCCTGCCTCATTGCTGCACTACTGTTTCTTGAATGTTCCTCCCTTATCTCTGCATCTCCTCCCTTCCCTGATTAGCAACTGTTTGAAGCTGCCCTTTGGAACTCAGGGAAGGGGACACAGAAAGCCTTTTGTGCCCAGGAGCCCACAGGGTCCTGCTTGGTTTCACTACTCAAGTATATTTCACAGACTAGCAGAAGATTTTTAGAAATACAGAAACTCAGGCCCTGTCCCAGACCTACTGATTCAGAATCTGTATTTTAACCTAACACCAGATAATTTAAATACATATTAAAGTAAGAGAAACACTGTTGTAATAGTTAACTTGTGTATTAGTCACAGCAATGCAATGTTTAAAAAGCTGCAGTATTCATCCTTCAAACGTGACCAGTTATTTTTTTTTTTCACAAGGATGCAATATTTTAGATTTCAGCTCCTGAACCCTGTGAAAACATGACCATCTTAACTATCTCCACATGGCTAGAAGCTTCTGAGTCCTTCTGACAGCAGGAACTCAAGAAATGTTTGTGGAATTCATTTAGGATATAAACCTAGAGCGATCCTGTGGGCATGAGTATCTCCTCTGCTGAATATGTTAGAACAACCCCAGGGCTCAAGAAGGACCAAAGGATGAAAAGTTGGAACAGCAGGTGTAGCCAACGAAGGAAGCACCTCCAACCTCACCCAACTCCTTCTTTCCATTCCCTTTCCTTTATCATGATGGAGCTCATCTTTAGAAGAGAAAAAAGAAGAGATGCTTTATAGCTTGTCTATGTCCAACCTCCACCTTCAGTTGACTGTAACCACCACCCTGGTCTGTAATATATATTCGGTAAACACCCCAAAATAAGGACAAGGGAGTTCTTAAAATTAAGGTGATATACATATATATATATATGTTCATTTTAAAATTATGAAAAAGGAAAAGTGTTCATAAAATTCCCCTCTATATTCTAACTTCTGATGGGAATCAAAATTAGAGTTTCCTCTTAAATTTTCCAAAAGAACTAAACTAGCACAGGTTTTAATCTAGAAATGGCCAAACACACAGATATTCCTGTTCTTGCATGGGAATGTTCACTGTCAATAGTAAAATCATTTTCATTTGTTTCTGTGAAACCATTTAATTCACAGCCTATTTAAGATATCACCATCTCTGATAGCTGGAATTAGTTTCATAACAACTCTTCCTGCTGCCACTTTGCAAATCAGCCTGTGTGTCCAACTTTTAACACAGACATGTCACTAATTAGCATGGCCCAAAACCAAGTCCAATAGGGCCATAATGAATGCACGACAATTGGGGAACTGAGTTCATTTCTCTATTTGAATCTTGGAAGCAATCCATTTTAATCTGTATGCGAAGGTCGACTTTTGAAGGAATAATTGTACTTTGTTTCCGTCCATCTGGATTGGGCTATAAATATGCCTTCCAGGTTTTATAACATTAAGTTACACAGACAGCACTCAATGTCAGAGTAACGTTCAAGAAGTCCTATATGGGTGATTAACTTGAGAACATTCATCAAATCAGTGCCTGATCTTAGGGGGAAAAATGCATTTTTAAGCTAGAAACGATTTCTGGGCTTTTGGTTTTGGTGAATGAGATGAATTCATGAAAAAAAAAGTTCCAAGGGCTTTTTGTTCTCCCTTATAATTAAGCCTAATAAAATAAGCACATTTTTCTTCTTTCTTTAACATTTGCATATTTTTCTATGCCAGTAATTACGTTGAAGTATTGGAGTAACAATAACAACAACAAAAAATCCCATCATGGTCCCTGTGGCTTAAAGCCTGTATAACAACCTCCCATGATTATTTTGTCCATTATACTTTTGCATACGTTTTTGCAGGATTTTACAACATGCTTCAAAGCGTTTGAGGTTTGGGATTTCCACTTGTTACTATTTATGGTTTTAGTGTTCACATACCATTGATTTTTTTCCTTTCCCTCTCCCAACCTAAATGTCAATTGTAATCTAAATTAATTTGCACTTGGAGCTGGCAAGATGGTAACTTCAGTTCACATAGAGAAACCACAAAGCAGAGCAGGAGATGTTAACTGTAGTTCTCGATCCATCTTCCTGATATTTCTGGCTTCCCTCTTCAGTTACCGTAAAGCCAATTAGATACTTGTCATGGTCATCTGGGAAGCAGATTTGAGAGAATTGATACATACATTGATTTTGTGTTTAGAAATATTATGTCCAGATTTCTCATAGAAGAAAAATTATGGGGGATTCCCCATTGGTAAACATGCATAAAAATCAATTTTGGTAAACAAAATATGTAACTTTACAATGAATGAAACATGGATCGAAAGTTACAGGGATTCACTGGGTAACTGAATCATGTGCTTTAGACATCTTGAACCTCAAACACATGGCAGAGTGCCTGAAGAATTGAAGGTACTTGGTGAACACGTTCTAGACTACATGAAAAAATAATAACAATAATTGGAAATAAAAGGTGTCTGTCTCTTCAAATCCAAATGTGTAGCACCCAAAGAGCCCCTGTGAAATGACACTACACAATTGCTACAGAAACCAAGAGAGACAGTAGAGGCTAGGAGACGATGTTTGGGCTTGGTGCACCTTTTGGGGAGACAATTGACAACGGAGGAAAGATTTGTCATAAGCTCCAGAGCACATAGAACGAAAATACTCTCTAAGTATAAAAAGGTTCTCTGATTATAAGTTCACAAAAAATGAGATCGAGGAATGCAAATAAGAGTAATATGAACTCTTTAGGCAAATGAGATTGGGGTAATGAAGTAGAAAAGTAGGAATGCCATAATCCCAGTGTGTGGGGCCCTTGAGTTTAGATATTTTAAGAGAGTATGAAATGTTTACCTTAGTTTGCAATTTTTCCCAGTACCTCCTAGATACACTGAAAAACCGATAAGATTCCAGAGGGGGCATAGGGCTTAACCACTTCCTTTGGGAAAAGAATGGAGCCGGTCGAGGCCAATGGGGCAGAAGAGGAAAAGAGAAGGTAGAATGAAGAGGAAGAGGCGGGGAGATCAGAGTGAACTCCCTGGGAAGGCTTGGGAATGCCCCTTTGAATAGTTCAAGAAAGCAAAGTCCTTAGTTTAGGAAGGAAACTCACGTCCCATCCACCCATCCTACCTGAATTTTGTTTGCTCTAGTCTATAAGAAAAGCCTTCATGCTTGCATTGCTTTTAAGATAAGTAATTTTGTTGTTGTTACAGTCAAGTCCTGAAGGGTGGAACCTAGGCAAAGCGGCTAGATGCATTCCATAAACAAAGTGTACTTATTTCCTTGTAAGACTACAGAATAACGTCAGTGAAGCTGTAGATACGCACCTAATGCAATTTTCCATCACGGATCCTTAAGTACTGCTTAGTGATTAAGTGTTATATTCCAGAAGAGCTAAGGATAATTTTAAGTCTGGATGTCTCAAGGGAACCTCTGGAAATAAAAGCCAGGATGTTTTATAACATAATTAAGAATAAGCAGAAGGTCGACAGGAAGGAAACATTTTTGTTTCCAATTGTGGATTAAGGTGTGTGTTCTTCAGGTCTTCAAATAGTCCCTAACTTTCATTCCTATCTAACAAGACATGAGGGGCTAGGTATCAGAAGTACCCTATCCCTTACCAGGCAGCACACCTGTCTTCTCAAGGTACTTCTGTGACAGCTGCTAAGGAAAGCTTACAGCGCCGGCTTCAGCTGCCCTCCAGCCAGGGTGAAACTAAAAGCTATAAGGTGTGTAATTCTCTATCTCCATGGGATGGACACCTGAGGATTTGAATAAAAGACTGTGTAACATTCCCTGCATCCTTGCGTGTCTGCATACTTGCAGAGGAAAAGCCAATTAGACAATAACAAAGAGGAAACATGCTACCTCCCTTCTCGTGATCATCTGTGGCTTCTGAAACATTTGCATCATAAGACCACTTTTCTTATTATAAATAAATTTCTCCAAGAAGTGTTTTACTGGCCAAGTGAGAGTCTTTCAGAAATGTGGTCTAAGGCGAGCCATACTATTTAGATCTCATTCTTTAAAACTCGGCCTATGTATCTGAATCTATTTTCCTTTGATTAATTTATATAAGATAAAGGGTATGAAAATGGTCTGTAAACTAAAGAGCAATGTAAAATAAAGAGGGTTTTCATGTTCCTTAAGTGAAGAGGACAATTTCCTCAAAGACCTCAGGGTACAATATTGAGTTGCTTACACTCTGCAGTTCACGGGGTGTAGTGTCATCAGTCTAGACTGACATTGTCTCTTATTTTGCTTGATTTTCCCCCTTTATTCTATGACTCCAATCCTATCATCCTCTCTCTCTCATAGAAACACTCCATAAAATATTTAAAATATGTCCTTCCATTCCAGATTCCCTTTTTTAAAAGTGTGTATACTTTTCAAAACATCTCTTGGCTGTTAATTTTTGTATCCTTGGAGTGATGCATAAATCTAATCTTATTTTTTTCAATCAACATTTTGTTCATGTTGATATATATGGATTCAGTTCATAGCATCTAATTGCTGTAGAGTATTCCCTTAAATGAATATATTTCATTTTGTTTATTAGTCTCTTCATTTCCACATGTCTTTTATCTACTTTTATATTTTTCCAATCTGACAGATACAAAATAGTTTCATTTTTAGTTTATCTTTTTTCTCTTCTATTTCTGTTTTGCTCTGCTGGGCAAAGTCATTAGTCTCTGAGTGATAGCTAAGCTGCATGAGAAGTACCCTCTACGTTCCCAGCAGCGCTCCTGGAATTTTATTAGGGGGTGGGATCCAGAAATCTGTGCTCACTCCCCACCTCATATAAATGGAGAAAGTAGTTAACTTTAAAAATCTAAGACTCATCCGTAACTGCTATGATAACCTCATGCTTACTAAAGATCATCCTTCATATACGCTTGTACTTTTCCCCGGAAAACAGAGAATCCAAAATGTCTGCTAAATTTAAAAGCCCACAGCACAAAAAATATCTAATGTGTTGACAAGAACATTACTAAAGTATAAATAACTTGCTTTGGATGTTTACTCAGATATTAAACCCTTAGACTATTCCCTCTTCAAATAGATATATGCACAGTTAAAATAGTTATGAACTCAATAAAGCACAGGTACATTAATGAGAAGGTCTTCAGCTGTGGGTGGTCATTAAAATGACTTTTGGGGAGACCTCCCTGGTGGTCCAGTGGTTAAGACTCTGCGCTTCCACTGCAGGGGGCGCAGGTTTGATCCCTGGTCGGGGAACTAAGATCCTACATGCCTCGGGGTGTGGCAAATAAATAAATAAATAAAACGACTTTTGGTTCTATTTCCTAATGCCAGGCCCAATGACACAAGTGTCCTTGCCTTCTCTCATGTAAATGAAACTGAAGCGGCTCCACCTAGAGAGAAATAGGAAAGAGGATAGGAAATCTATCCAACTTTTGCAAAAGGGTTTTGCTGAAACAGTAGCCCTGGGCACAGGGCATGAGTGGATGAGGCAGCTTTCTTTCTTATAAACACGGTCTTCACCGCAGTTCCTATTGTGGAGGTGACTTTCCTGCTCTGCCACATTTGAGCGTCCCCGCTTATCCCTCAAAACTGAATATTTAATAATACTTGGCCTTGCAGTGTTTTCTCTCCTCAGTATCCACTTAGAGAACTTCTGTTCTTATAGTTAACTACTCACCATGATGCTAAGGGCTTTAAGACTTTATCTCAAGGTCTGACCTCTTTATCAGCTCTGACTTAGAATTCCCGCTGTAAGTGTAAATGTGACCATGTGCCCGGGTCAAACCCCGGAGCTTGGGCTCCAAGCCCCTGAACTTGGACGGTGACTCTGCTACCTTCATAGTCATGCAATCTCAATATTTGAATTTATTTGTATCTCTTTGCTCCATCCCTCTAATAAAATGCATTATTTGGCCCTTGCAATGTTACTCAGGTGCAAGCTTTCTTCATTCTGACCACCAGTTTCCTGCAAGGTTGTGCGTGAATGAATGCAGTAATATTCTTTCATCTTATCCACAATTCTTCTCATCTCACTTTTATTTATTGCCAAAGAGGAAGCAGGATAGTATAGTGCTTAAGACTGTGGGTTCCAAGCAAAAATGTCGGATTCCTATTCAGTTTCACTTCCACAAAACTGTAGAAATTTGGAAAAGTTAGTTTATGTTTCAACACCTTAGTCTCTTCACTTATAAAAAGGGGGCAGTGATGTTACCTCATGAGATTATTTGAGAGTTTATCCACATATCCCACGTACAGCAAAGCATGATTCATTGTCTGCTCTAGAAGTGATAGAGATGATATTTGTGTGACTCTGAGAAAATACACAGAACAAAGTGCAACACTATTTCCTTCAATATCTGACAAAATTCCCTCCACCATCTTTCACAGACTTCTACAGATTGGCCCCATCTTACATTCAACACAAAGAATTTAGTTTCTTTGTTTCTGATGTAATTAAAGTAAATTATTAAAATTCTAAAATAATTGCTTATGTTCTCATAGTGTGTTGTACTAGCTAGTATACTTTTTTGGCATAGTTGATCTCATTTGAACCTCACCACAGTAAGAGCTCATGTTCAGAGAGGAAAAGGAATTAGGCCAATTATAGATGGTAAAGGAAGATCGAAGTCTCTAATTAAGAAACCCTAAGTATTCGATTTCTTTTTGGTCTATACAAGAGCACCCTCTTTAACAAAAGAATTTCTTACAAACCTACTATTATGAGTTTTGAAAAAACATTAATAATAAGTGGTCTCCTAGAGCCCCTATTAGGGTTTTGGAAAATAAGTGAGTGTAGGAGATTGAGCCTCTTGATCCATGATGAAACAAACCCACTGATGTAATTCTTATCAACATGAGGTGATGTCCTTGCAAAGCAAGGAATACAGGTGCTTTCTCAAAACTTCAAAACAAGGAGAAATCCAAAATAAAACAAAGATAAATGGAAAAGAGAGACTACTTTTGTTTTCTGGGATGAGAAAAATAAAAACGCATGCAAATAATTTTGACATAATATATTAGTTTTTTGGGGAACCCTTGTATAAAATATGGTTTCTTTTCAATTTGTTTGACTGCATACTCTGCTTATTTATACAACAGCTATTTTTTTTAATTAATTGATTTATTTTATTTATTTATTTTTGATTGCGTTGGGTCTTCATTGTTGCGCGGGCTTTCTCTATTTGGGGCAAGTGGGGGCTACTCTTTGTTGTGACACAAGGACTTTTCATTGCTGTGGCTTCTCTTGTTGTAGAGCACAGGCTCTAGGCACGCAGGCTTCAGTAGTTGTGGCACGTGGGCTCAGTAGTTGTGGTGCATGCGCTTAGTTGCTCCATGGCTTGTGGAATCTTCCCAGGCCAGGGCTGGAACCTGTGTCCCCTGCATTGGCAGGCAGATTCTTAACTGCTGCGCCATCAGGGAAGTACCTATACAACAGCTATTTGTAATTCATTTTCTTTTTTTTTTTGAATTTTTGAATTTTATTTTATTTATTTATTTATACAGCAGGTTCTTATTAGTTACTTGTTTTATACATATTAGTGTATACATGTCAATCCCAATCTCCCAATTCATTCCACCACCACCACCACTCCCCCGCCACTTTCCCCCCTTGGCATCCATACGTTTGTTCTCCACATCTGTGTCTCTATTTCTGCCCTGCAAACCGGTTCATCTGTACCATTTTTCTAGGTTCCACATATATGCATTAATATATGATATTTATTTTTCTCTTTCTGTCTTACTTCACTCTGTATGACAGTCTCTAGATCCATCCACGTCTCTACAAATGACATAATTTCATTCCTTTTTTTGGCTGAGTAATATTCCATTGTATATATGTACCACATCTTCTTTATCCATTCATCTGTCGATGGACATTTAGGTTGCTTCCATGACCTGGCTATTGTAAATAGTGTTGCAGTGAACATTGGGGTGCATGTGTCTTTTTCAATTATGGTTTTCTCAGGGTATATGCTCAGTAGTGGGATTGCTGGGTCGTATGGTAGTTCTATTTTTAGTTTTTTAAGGAACCTCCATACTGTTCTCCATAGTGGCTGTATCAACTTACATTCCCACCAACAGTGTAAGACGGTTCCCTTTTCTCCACACCCTCTCCAGCATTTGCTGTTTGTAGATTTTCTAATGATGCCCATTCCAACTGGTGTGAGGTGATACCTCATTGTAGTTTTGATTTGCATTTCTCTAATAACTAGTGATGTTGAACAGCATTTCATGTGCTTCTTGGCCATCTATATGTCTTCTTTGGAGAAATGTCTATTTATGTCTTCTGCCCATGTTTTGATTGGGTTGTTTGTTTTTTTATATTGGGCTGCATGAGCTGTTTATACATTTTGAAGATTAATCCTTTGTCTGTTGATTCATTTGCAAATATTTTTGCCCATTCTGTGGGATGTCTTTTGGTCTTGTTTGTAGTTTCCTTTGCTTTGCAAAAGCTTTTAAGTTTCATTAGGTCCCATTTGTTTATTTTTGTTTTTATTTCCATTACTCTACAAGGTGAATCAAAAAGATCTTGCTGTGATTTATGTCAAAGAGTGTTCTTCCTATGTTTTCCTCTAAGAGAGTTTTATAGTGTCAGGTCTTACATTCAGATCTCTAATCCATTTTGAGTTTACTTTTGTGTATGGTGCTAGGGAGTGTTCTAATTTCATTCTTTTACATGTAGCTGTCCAGTTATCCCAGCCCCACTTATTGAAGAGACTATCATTTCTCCATTGGATATCCTTGCCTCCTTTGTCATAGATTAGTTGACCATAGGTGCGTGGGTTTATCTCTGGGCTTTCTATCTTGTTCCATTGACCTATGTTTCTGATTTTGTGCCAGTACCATGTTGTCTTGATTACTGTAGCTTTGTAGTATAGTCTGAAGTCAGGGAATCTGATTCCTCCAGCTTGGTTTTTTTCCCTCAAGACTGCTTTGGCTATTCGGGGTCTTTTGTGTCTCCATACAAATTTTAAGATTTTTTGTTCTAGTTCTGTAAAAAATGCCATTGGTAATTTGATAGGGATTGCATTGAATCTGTAGATTAATTTGGGTAGTGTAGTCATTTTCACAATATTGATTCGTCCAATCCAAGAACATGGTATATCTCTCCATCTGTTGATGTCATCTTTAATTTCTTTCATCAGCGTGTTATAGTTTTCTGCATACAGATCTTGTGTCTCCCAGGTAGGTTTATTCCTAGGTATTTTATTCTTTTTGTTGCAATGGTGAATGGGAGTGTTTCCTTAATTTCTCTTTCAGATTTTTCATCATTAGTGTATAGGAATGCAAGACATTTCTGTGCATTAATTTTGTATCCTGCAACTTTACCAAATTCATTGATTAGCTCTAGTAGTTTTCTGGTGACATCTTTAGGATTCTCTATGTATAGTATCATGCCATCTGTAAACAGTGACAGTTTTACTTCTTCTTTTCCTATTTATGTTCCTTTTATTTGTTTTTCTTCTCTGATTGCTTGCTTAGGACTTTCAAAACTCTGTTGAATAATAGTGGCGAGAGTGGACATCCTTGTCTTCTTCCTGATCTTAGAGGAAATGTTTTCAGCTTTTCACCACTGAGAATGATGTTTGCTGTGGGTTTGTCATATATGGCCTTTATTATGTTGAGGTAGGTTCCCTCTATGCCCACTTTCTGGAGAGTTTTAAACATAAATTGGTGTTGAATTTTGTCAAAAGCTTTTCCTGCATCTATTGAGATGATCATAGGGTTTTTATTCTTCAGTTTGTTAATATGGTGTATCACATTGATTGATTTGCATATACTGAAGAATCCTTGCATCCCTGGGATAAATCCCACTTGATCATGGTGTATGATCCATTTAATATGTTGTTGGATTCCGTTTGCTAGTATTTTGGTGAGGATTTTTGCATTTATATTCATCAGTGATATTGGTCTGTAATATTCTTTTTTGTAGTATCTTTGTCTGGTTTTGGTATCAGGGTGATGGTGGTCTCATAGAATGAGTTTGGATATGTTCCTTCCTCTGCAATTTTTTGGAAGAGTTTGAGAAGGATGGGTGTTAGCTCTTCTCTAAATGTTTGATAGAATTCACCTGTGAAGCCATGTGGTCCTGGACTTTTGTTTGTTGGAAGATTTTTAATCAAAGTTTCAATTTCATTACTTGTGAGTGATCTGTTCATATTTTCTATTTCTTACTCATGCAATTATGCAAGGTTATACCTTTCTAAGAATTTGCCCATTTCTTGCAGGTTGTCCATTTTATTGGCATAGAGTTTCTTATGCTAGTCTCTTATGATGCTTTGTATTTCTGTGGTGTCCGTTGTAACTTCTCCTTTTTCATTTCTAACTTTTGGATTTTAGTCCCCTCCCTCTTTTTCTGATGAATCGGGCTAAAGGTTTATCAATTTTGTTTATCTTCTCAAAGAACCAGCTTTTAGTTTTATTGATCTTTGCTATTGTTTTCTTTGTTTCTATTTCATTTATTTCTGCTCTGATCTTTATGATTTCTTTCCTTCTACTAACTTGGGGTTTTGTTTGTTCTTCTTTCTCTAGTTTCTTTAGGTACAAGGTTACATTGTTTATTTGAGATTTTTCTTGTCTCTTGACGTAGGCTTGTATTGCTATAAACTTCCCTCTTAGGATGTTTTTGTTGCATCCCATAGGTTTTGGATTGTCGTGTTTTCTTTTTAATTTGTCTCTAGGTATTTTTTGATTTCCTCTTTGATTTCTTCAGTGATCTCTTGGTTATTTAGCAACGTATTGTTTAACCTCCATGTGTTTGTGTTTTTTATGTTTTTTTCCCTGTAATTGATTTCTAATCTCATAGCATTGTGGTCGGAAAAGATGCTTGATATGATTTGAATTTTCTTAAATTTACTGAGGCTTGATTTGTGATCCAAGATGTGATCTATCCTGGAGAATGGTCCATGTACACTTGAGAAGAAAGGGTAATCTGCTGTTTTTGGATGGAATGTCCTATAAATATCAATTAAATCTATCTGGTCTATTGTGTCATTTAAAGCTTCTGTTTCCTTATTAATTTTCTGTCTGGATGATCTGTCCATTGGTGTAAGTGAGGTGTTAAAGTCCCCCACTATTACTGTGTTACTGACGATTTTGTCTTTTATAGCTGTTAGCGGTTGCCTTATGTATTGAGGTGCTCCTATGTTGGGTGCATATATATTTATAATTGTTATATCTTCTTCTTGGATTGATCCCTTGATCACTATGTAGTGTCCTTCCTTGTCTCTTGTAACATTCTTTATTTTAAAGTCATTTTTTCTGATATGAGTATTGCTACTCCAGCTTTGTTTTGATTTCCATTTGCATGGAATATCTTTTTGCATCCCCTCACATTCAGTCTGTACATGTCCCTATGTCTGAAGTCGGTCTCTTGTAGACAACATATATATGGGTCTTGTTTTTGTATCCATTCAGCGAGCCTATGTCTTTTGGTTGGAGCATTTAATCCATTCACGTGTAAGGTAATTATCAATATATATGTTCCTATTACCATTTTCTTAATTGTTACAGGTTTGTTTTTGTAGGTCCTTTCCTTCTCTTGTGTTTCCCACTTAGAGAATTTCCTTTAGCCTTTGTTGTAGAGATGGTTTGGTGGTGCTGAATTCTCTTAGCTTTTGCTTATCTGTAAATCTTTTGATTTCTCTTTCGAATCTGAGTGAGATCCTTGCCAGGTAGAGTAATCTTGGTTGTAGTTTCTTCCCATTCATCACTTTAAATATATCGTGCCACTCCCTTCTAGGTTGTAGAGTTTCTGCTGAGAAATCAGCTGTTAACCTTACAGGAGTTCCCTTGTATGATATTTGTCATTTTTCCCTTCTTGCTTTCAATAATTTTTCTTTGTCTTTAATTTTTGTCAATTTAATTACTATGTGTCTCAGCATGTTTCTCCTTGGGTTTATCCTGCCTGGGACTCTCTGCACTTCCTGGACTTGGGTGGTTATTTCCTTTCCCACGTTAGGGAAGTTTTTGACTATAATCTCTTCAAATATTTTCTCGGGTCCTTTCTCTCTCTCTTCTCCTTCTGGGACCCCTATAATGCAAATGTTGTTGCGTTTAATGTTGTCCCAGAAGTCTCTTAGGTTGTCTTCATTTCTTTTCATTCTTTTTTCTTTATTTTGCTCTGCGGCAGTGAATTCCATCATTCTGTTTTCCAGGTCACTTATCCTTTCTTCTGCCTCAGGTATTCTGCAATTGATTCTTTCTAGTGTATTTTTCATTTCAGTTATTGTATTGTTCATCTCTGTTTGTTTGTTCTTTAATTCTTCTAAGTGTTTGTTCTTTAATTCTTCTAGGTCTTTGTTAAACATTTCTTGCCTCTTCTCAATCTTTGCCTCCATTCTTTTTCTGAGGTCCTGGATCATCTTCTCTATCGTTATTCTGAATTCTTTTTCTGGAAAGTTGCCTATCTCCACTTCAGTTAGTTTTCTTCTGGGGTTTTATCTTGTTCCTTCATCTGGTATATAGTCCTCTGCCTTTTCATTTTGTCTATCTTTCTGTGAATGTGGTTTTCCTTCCACAGGCTGCAGAACTGTAGTTCTTCTTGCTTCTGTTGTCTGCCTCATTATTATAGGGAGAATGTAAATGAAATTCAGTCTTCAAAGATGTTCCCACTCAATTTATTTCTTTAGTTTAAATTAAAAAGTTCATTGAAATTTTAATGTGAAATTGAAAAAATAATTATACAAATTTTCAAAGAAATGGCAGGAGCGATAAAATTTTTTTAAATAAACAGGAAATAAAGATGAGATTCTGGATATTAGCACATATCATAAAGAAAATGAGCCTTACAGAAAATAATTTATACTTAGTATTTCTTTATAACATAAAGTTAAATACGGTCTCTTGGAAAGATATGTCATCAGAATATCAATATTATAAATAAATATAATAATAACAGTAGAAGCGTCACTGATAATGTAAAGTGGAACATTAAGCAATTGATTCTCTTTCAAGTCAAGTTACTTAAAAAAATTCGCAAATCAGACCTTGAGTTTACATTGTAAACCAAAATATATTGCAGCTAAACTTGAGTTAATTCTTTTAAAAGTAATGAAACGTTACACCACTGTCAAATCTGTCTTACAACAGTAAAGAAAATAAAAGAATCAATGATGAAAAGGAAAAAGAATAAACATCATGAGTGAAAATATTTTACATAATCATAAGCAAAACAGGAAAGCAAAGAACAGATTGGGTAGGGTATATGTGATGAAATCATAATAAAAATGTATTATTTTCATTACAAAATTCAGGAATTTTGAAGGAAGCATGGCAGATGGAAGACATGTCAATTCTGCTCAGCCATTACACCCCACTAAGATGTAAAAATACCTATAATGCAATCAAAAAGGCATAAAACTATAAGGACAAAAGAGGTAGGATAGTGGATAACAGAATACAAAAGAAGTTAGCAAAAGTCAGCATTATGTTAAGTGGTACCCTAGAGGAAGCTGATAGTTGACTTAGTGCAAATTAGAAAAAGAGAGTTGGTGGAGAATGTGAGCGTCTACAGAGAAGGTGGTGTAGGAGAGAGAGTGATAAGTTCAAACCAAAGTGTTACCTGCTTGGTGATTGCCTGCTTCCTGGATCCCACATCACCCTTGTCATGGTATAATCCCTCAGTTTGGTGTGGTGCATCCTCCAAATACCACAGAGGTGCTGACTTCAAAATCAAGTTTGAATGAACTCCCATTATATTTGCATTCAAGCTGAGTCCAATACTGTACGAGCTGGTACATAATTTGGGGGAAGTTTCTATTCATCTATATCTGAATATTTGTAATATACTAGAAAAATATCATATTTCATAATTAATTTTATGTTTCAATTTTACAGAGCCAAAAGTCAAGATAACTTAATTTTTCCCCTAAGTAAACATCTTCTAGGAGGCCAATATTGTGCTCTGAATTCTGATGACTTTTCAAACTAGAAATAGAATGCATGATCTTTGCTTTTATGAACATACATTGATCAGAAACTATTTATATCCTGAGGGAGAAGAGATACTGAGAAGTCTATTTCTCTGCTTTTCTTTGTGTAGACACTTTATTCTTTATTTTTGTTTTTTTAGCTCAAAGGAACTTCATGTGATATTTCAAATTAGAACTAAAATTAACTTATTCCAATTAATTTATATCTTTTTTATTAATCTGATAATATGTAAAGTAAATTCGTATTTCCCAAGCTATCTGAGACATTTAAGAGAGATGTATACTTCAGGAAAATATCAAACAGATAGGCTTGTATCGCCTACCATGAAAACATCCTGCGTTAAGATAGAAAAAAGCTGTAGGGATCTTAGTAAAATGACATTGAATGCTTTCGGTATTTCATTGTTTTTAATATACATCACTGAAAACAATTTCAGCTATGTCTCACCTTTTTAAACAAGAAATGGATGCCAAAGAAAGGTCCTTAAGAACAGGCTTGCTATCAGAAACCCTGACTCTGGGGGAAGCAAGAGGTAACAGAAGGAAATTTGATTTCCCAAATGCCAAACAAAGTACCTAACCATGCATAATTCCACATGTTCACAACAATCAAAAGAGTGAGAAACAAAAATGAAAGTACTGTTATGGATCCCAGAACGTAGTCATCCTCACCATGTGCTCTGGGGTACAACATCCTCCAGTCCCAGACAGCAGCTTGTTTCATTAGTTTATCTCCCAGGACAGACGATGCACTGAACAGCAGGAAGTGTCACCTGAATTCTGAGTCTCCTTTAGGCCCCTGGGTTTGGACACCTAACAGTATCATTTGCTTCTCCTCGTTATCTGATATGGCTTCATGATTGACCTTGAGCCAATCCACCCATCCATTCTCTCTCTCTCTCTTCTCTTTCTCTTTCTTTCTTCTTCCTTTATTTTCTTGCAGGTATTGGCTAGCTTCACAGGCTGTCATAAATTCACTTCTGGTTTGATCCCAAGGGGAGAAATGTCCTCATCACATCCAAACTCGTTTCCTTAGCATCAGATGGATAGCAGCAATAACAGAGGATATTTAACCCAAGGCTCCTTCTGGGAACTTCAATAAAGTCATTCCTAAAAAACATGTCAGACAAAGACATGTTCAAACCTACTTGTAGATAAGACAAGCCCATCTTTTCTCTCTCTCCCACATAGTGAAGTCACGCAGCTCCACACCCTGCCAACAATGAACACTAAAAATTGACAACCACATTCAGTGAAAAAAGTACATAAAAGCACTTAACTTGTGTGAAAGAACATTGATGACTACTCCTGAGAATATATTTTGAGAATACCCTGCTCCATTTTTACCACACACAATGATACATCATGTTACAGAAAATGATTTCTATATCTTGGCTATGTTTTAAAAGTAGGGGTTTTTTTTTCTCAATTTCACAGCTAAATGCTTAGTGTATTTTTTTTGCCTGAAAGATTTCAGTGACCTCTTTTCTTCCTTAAACAAGTTTCTTAGAAAATATCCATAATATCAATAATATATGGTTATAAATTATATATATTTACTGAGAGCAAATGAAACAAAACTTATTGCAACTCACATTATCATTTTTCTATGCTTGCTCACAATGTTTTCTACCATATAATCTTCAGTCATAACCTGATATCTTATAAAATTTTATACTTGAAAAATAATCTGACAGTTTAAAGTACAGTATGTTTTTCTAAACTAATTTGCCTGGAATAGGTTTTTACTTTCTTTAAGAAATTCATTTTTAAAATTGATCTGGATTTCAATTGTGGGTTCTTTCATTGTACCCTAAATTCAAACTTCAAGCCATCTGCTTACTTAGTTGGCCTTACGAGGGTAAGAATCATACTATCGCGATAACTTGAGGGAAGTTATCAAGTGTCATAGACAACGTAATTTAGATCTTAAGCCTGAGTGTCAAGGAAGAACTAGTGATTCCTACTTGAAAGCTCCCTTCTAAGACCCCAGAGATTTATGTGGGACAGGTTATTATACTTCACTTACTAATCAGAACTCTCATTCCCTTGGCAACCAGCAAACTTTGTTTCCCCCATGCTAGCATTCCTGAATCCTGCCCCCACCCCCGCAAATGATTTATTTCCCTATTGCTACAGTCTATGGGCACATTACATACTTTAAAACAACACATTAATCTATAGCTTTCTAACCCAGACAGCAGACACCGCCATCCTTCTTGATAACCACCTCTGGCTATTATAAAGAAAGCATTCCCGATTTAGGCTACAGTCAAGAAATTGTAGGGGATGACGTGTCATGCACCAGTCTCCACACTTACGTTTAGGCAAACTGCCAGGTGAGCGCAAAAGCCACAGCTGCAAATTTTCATTGAAAGTGCCCGCACAAGTCTCTGACTACTTGTGACTGACCTCCTTGAGAATAAATAGAAAATAAAAGAACCCAAGTGCATAATGGGCCGTGTTTATTAGATAGAGAGATGGATAACATTTAATGAGTATTCCCACCCTTCCTCTCTTAGCCTAAGCTAACATCAGCAAATGAGAGCTCTTCAATCTTTCCTTTTTGCCCCACAGAACTCTTATATTCAGAGTAAAACCCTACACTAAAAACTTTGGATTTATTTTCTGATTTCTACATATTAATTTGTAAAAAGAAAAAAAAAAAAGTAACTTTCAACTCTTTGCCAGGATAAGAGCAAATGTAGTTACTCAGCCCTTAAAGAAAGGCAGATCCACTTCAAACACAAAAATTCTTTTACATTAAAACTGTTCTTTGATGTGTTTTCTTTAGAGTTATTCCATTACCTGGAATATCAGATATATGTTCAGGGGACACACAATCCTCATTAAGCAGGGATTGCTATTGATGGCAAGAATGCATGGTATTTAAAGGAAAAATAATTAAGATATTTTCACCTCTAAGCTTTATTCTCATCCACACCATAAACAATGAGTAAAAGTAGCGTATATGTGCTGTGATAAATTGATTTCCTTCTATTGACATACATTTCTATATTATTTTCAGAATTCTGCAAAGTGGCTCACCAGTTTTCATTTTTTATTCCTTCTTTATAGATGTATATTTTTAAAAGTGAAACTACACAATAAACAGCTAAAATGCCATTACCCATTCCTTTCCACTCTCTTCCTCTCTCTGCTTAGAGATAATCACTATCCTAAAGTTCTAAATATGTTTCTCTCATGTCTTTAGGTTTTTATTTTATGTTTGAGATATACATGTATATATATATATATACACACATGCATATAAGTATATCTATGTGTGTACATGGATATATATTTAAATATTTCATATATAATGCTACCCCTTATTATTCTTTATGAAACACTATATTTTTTTAAATTAAGCGTTTAAACCTAAGTTCATTAATTTTAGTTGCTGAATAAGTGGCTCCCAAGGTCAGCCCCTGTATTCTTTAGAAATAAAATTAATGTTAACAATTATCTAAAACCAAAACCCTAAAATGTTACGGCTGACCTACTTTGGAGGATTAAGAGTCTTTTAACCAGGAATCTAGAACCTGACTTCCAAGTTCTAATCATGTAAAACTCAGTGTAATCCAATTAATTTAAATGCTCATGTCACCTAGATTGATGATCTAACACTTACTATTAACTCTAGGTGGCCGATGGTAAATGCTTAAGAAAAATGAGACCCATAATTCACCTAAAATGTATAATACTAGACCAGAAGGAAATTTTCCTTCTGACCATACATACCCTAATTTTTCACTAAGCATAAAATGTGGGAATTTTCTAGTATTTTAAGTCTGGGTCACTGCTTGGTTTAGATATTTTAGTGTTCAAGTCATTGTACAATAATTATAGTTTTGCTCTTACTATAATTGTATTTGTATAACTAAATTTTCTTTATCCAAAAATGGGCTTGAGTTAGCTTCTTGATACTTTCCTCTGCAGTTACCTGTCTGGGAAGTTTGTAAGACTGAAACTGTTTTAAAACACCTAAACTCTACAGCAAAAGTGCAGTACAAGAGAAAATACTTTACAGCTCATACCTGAAAAATTCTATCTCTGAACTGTGGAGTTTGCACAATAAATAGGTTTTCCTAAGTTCTTCAGGTTGAATACATTCATAATTTACTTGTCATTAAGAAAGAACTTATTTGGGAATTCCCTGGCAGTCCAGTGGTTAGGACTTGGTGCTTTCACTCCTGGGGCCCCGGTTCAATCTCTGGTCCAGGAACTAAGATTCTGCAAGCCACATGGTGTGGCAAAAAAAAAAAAAGAGAGAGAAAATAATTCACTTAAACAAATATGCGAATGCATGAACACAGAGATACCCCACATAAGCATGAATTCAGCAAAAGTAAGATAGTAACAGGATCGCCAGTGTGTCATAGTGTGTGTATGTTGTAATTTCTGCTCATTGGAAAACCTGCAAAAGTATCCAATTAAATATATTCACAAAGTGATTTTTTCCAAATTGTGGATATTTCTTATGTTATATCTATTCTACACTAGGCCGAATGGTGAAGCATCCATGTCCTTGAAACTTTCCAAGGCCGGCTTCAAGTTCTGTCTGATGTACTACTTGCTATTCGAATGGTATCCAGCGAACTATTTACCAAGTTGCTGAATATCAATCCCTCTCCAGCCTATTCCATCCAATGGCTTCATCATCAGTGTATTGCTCAGGCCAAAAAAGAAAGTCATCTTTGACTCAGCTTCTTCCCTCCTCTACCACCTGCAATCCATCTGCTAGTTCCTCCTCCAAACAATATTATGAAGGTGTTCCCTTCTCTTCATGTCCACTGCTAAAACCCCAGCCCAAACCATAGTCATCTTTTTCCTGCACTATTAACTCACCTCTTCTCTTCAATTCTTCCATGCCTCCCCTTCTTCAAAAATAATTTCTCCATCCAGCAGACAGAGTGAGCTTTCAAAACATCAGACCACATTACTGCCCTTTTGAAGAACTCCCAACATTTCCCTCTTGGATTTAGAAGGAAAAGCCAATCTCCTTTCATGGCCCAAGTGATCAGCTTCTTGCCTATGTCTCTAGCATTAGTGCCTTTCCTTCCCCATTTCTTCTTGAGTGCTAGTCACACCATTTTTTGCTGATCCCTTAAACTTGACAGTTTGTTCTCCCTTGAGGCCATTTCATTTTTATTTCCCCATCTTCTGTATTTATCTGAATGTGTATTTTCACACTGTTGGCTTTTTTCATTCAAGTCTTACCTCCATAATCAGAGAAGAGTTCCATGTTCATCCACTCTAAAGAAATCCTCCCTGTCTTGACACTATCACAACATCTACTCCACGTTCTCCATAACACAAGGACTCTTTGAAATATTTATTTATATATTAATTATTGTATATGTATATGTCTCCCCACATTTATACAGTATGTGTCATATTTATATATTATTCATATATTATATGTCTGAATCCATTAAGCTCTAGGAATACAATTACTTACCACTGTTCCCACAGGGCCAGAATATAGTCAGCATTTAAATATTTGTTGAATAAATGCAGCTTTTGAGTCCTGCTGCCTTCATTTGTAGAATGTGATATAATAGCCTCCACGTTACAGCAAGATTTGTAAGGATTAACTCTATCTCAGAAATACCTACTGTAAAGAGAGATGCTACAGAAAAAGCTACAGAGATATACAGAGATGCTACAGAAAATGCTACAGAGATGCTACAGATATACTCCTTGGTTCCAAAGTCTTCAGCATAAAGTCTTTTACCAAAAGCTTGCCACTCCACAGGTTGATTTATCTTTCCCTGATCATCGTACTCTCCATACAGCATAATAAACATATATAATTTGAGTGGCAAAATTCAGGCTATATTCCATATTTCCTTTATTTTCTACTGTATAGAAAATATATTTTATTCATTGATATATTTTATTCACTGTTACCTCCCAGATTTATCTCTAGTTAACCCTGTGGGTAGATGCTATAATTAATGTTACTTAACACTTTTACTTTTACAATTGACTAGAAAGTAGTTACTCTAAAATAAACATTCGCTTAATTTATGAGAAAAATAACACTTACAAGACAAAAATTTGACTTAAGAAAAATTTTACCCCAGGATCTCTTTAAAAGGCTAGCTTCATTAGAGCATGTAAAATATGTTTCTTTATGAAATACAGCAATGCAGTGATTCCATAAGCAAGATATATTTGCACTAAGGGTTCCAACATAGACACAAGGTCCTCAGGAAGCCAAACTAAAAGAAAGATCATTGGACCTTCAACAAGGCATTTCAATCACTCAGAAAAATAGAAGTAATAAGTGTGCTCATTTCCTAGGGATTGAGAGGATGAAATCAGATAAGTTTTGTATCAATCTTAGTGCATTGTTAGCTCATGGTAAGAAACCAGATTAGTTGGAATGAAAACTACCAAGAAGTCAAACATTACGTGTGCATATATAAATACTTAGATAATATGTTCCTGTATTAACAAAATCTCCCATTTCTTCCTGGTACCCATCATTCTCTTTGCTCTTTTCAGATAGTAAAAAAGCTTTCCATATGTGTTGTTGCAAGGTAAATAAAAGATAGCTAAGAATAAATATTCATATTTTAGGTTTTGTTTTGTTTTGTCTTTACATGAGGTGAACATTCTAAGTAGGCATCAAAACTCATAGCAAAAGCAACACCAACACTCTTGATGTGACAGACAAATTTGTGTTACAGTCAGTTTCTCACTGAACCTACCACTTTTTCTTTCTGGGTACAGAGATAGATTATGTCGTCTAGCCTCCCTCGTTATTAGGCATGACCATGCGCCTGATATAAACCACTCTGAAGCTGGGCCTATAAAAATGTTTCTCACAATCCTCTACTCTGTCTCTACAACGTACCATCCAGCAGGTTGGATGCCAAAGCTTGGGGCAAACATGCAAGCCACCTACTGAAGAAGGCAAAGCCTCCATTTGCTGAGATCCTAAACCCTTTCCATCATGTAGAAGCTCCCTGCTTCTGGACCCCCTCACTCCTCTCATCCTGACTCGACTTGATATGAATTAGAAATAACTTTCTATTTACCTTCAGTCACTGGGGTTTCTGGGTTGGACTGTCCCTGGTGTTAATGTCGTTTTTGCAATGGGATCTACAAAACCCGTTTTTCTTAAGAGAGCCGAGCATTTTGGAGAACAGACAACAGAGCTTACAGAACTCAGAGGAAGATGGTATTGGTTGGATGGAAACTGTGTGATTAGAACTCAAATACCGGTTGGTGAGTGAGACACGGTTTAGTATTTCAAGCTGCAGAGTCAAGCTCAGAAAGGGGATGAGAATGAATTTACGGAAAATATGAGTGCTTCTAGAGCATAGAGCAGCATGTATTAATGTCCTGGGGTGTAGCCTGAAGACACTGCAAGTTACTTCTCTGTGTCCCATGTCCAGCATTCTCCTAAACAGTAGAGAATCAATGGCTGGAGAGGAGAAGCACCCTTCCAGACAAGAGAAGTGCAGACTCTTGCTGAAGTGTTTAACTAAATTAAGTTATTCATGTGGGACCTTTTGGTATGATTTTCTTTGAATATATTAAATAATATTGGAATGACCGTATGATCGTACACTTTGCCTTTTAATTCTTGATGCTGGCAACATTGGAGTACTTTACATGTTATTTAAAAAATTAAGAAAGAGTCCAGTGTCCTCTTACATAGTACGTGCTTTTCACCTAACAGTTCATGGTGCACCATTTACCTATTCACCTGAATGTCAATTATCACAGAAACATAAATTGAAGATATTCATTCACTTCCTAAGTAAAACCACAGGCGTGGGCACATCAATATTGGAAATAGAAAGTCTCTAAGTTAAGCCAATATCTGTGGAACAGAAATCTTGAACCAAGTCCTAAAATTGCTAAACACGGGCTCCTGCAGATTGCCAGAAGGAAGAGTAGACATAATGTTGAGACCTTAGTCAAGAATACCTTGGTCTTTATTTAGCAATGCTTGGCAAGCCTGAGTCAGTAGTTGCTGGAAAAATTTCCAATGGAAGGCAGAGGTTTGTGCATAAAAATTAACTATAAACCAAATAGTCTTAGTAACATGCTCTTGATCTAT
Organism: Balaenoptera physalus; assembly: GCF_965194825.1. NCBI lineage: Eukaryota > Metazoa > Chordata > Mammalia > Artiodactyla > Balaenopteridae > Balaenoptera > Balaenoptera physalus. The sequence goes on from NC_138899.1 coordinate 7,165,714, forward strand.
GGTTTATTTATTTTTATAAATAAACTATATTGCAAAAAATCAGGGTTTCTAATTCACTTAGAGGTCATTTTGTCTCATTTTAAGGGAAAAGGATTTTCATTTGCTAAATTATGAGCAGTTGGAAATACCATTGCTTAGCAAGGCCCTAAATTACATGCAGACCTCCCTCTTGGAGAAATAAGCCCAAAAATGAGATCCCCAAGAGCAGATGAGCATTGGTAGGGACAAATTCACACAGAGGGATACGTTTAAGGGGTGAGCTGGCTGAACAGAGAGACTGGGAGGACCCTTGGAAGGTACTTGTTAGAATTAAATGATGACAAAGAAAAAAAAAAGACTACGCATGCCTAGATTTTGAAAACAAAGAAGAGATTTCTCACGAAAGAGGGAAATAAAGCACAGAAAAATGAGCTGCTACCAAAGAAGACAGAGTGTATTTATAGTCACTTTGTTTTTAAGGGCCCAAACCTAAATGTCCATCATGTGGATACTTCTGAGAGGTGAAGGACCAGAGGGTAGGAGGATTCCTGCTTCATATTGAAACAAGTAATAGTTTGCAGAGTCCTAACAGAAACGTGTAGGTGCTGGTTTTTAAAGTTGACTTTATCGACGAGTTCTGTGTTGATTCTTCACGGTGACTTCCTAAATAGCAGCAGCTGGTTATCACTGTGAGAATAAAGGTGATAAATGAAATATGCAAACCCCGTAGTGTTGTGCCTGGCATAGGGTCAGTGATAAATAGACGGTGATTCTCTTCTCTCCACTCCCAGATTCCACTAGATGATGTGTTTGCCATTCCAGATAAAGAGAAGGATGGTGGTTTTACACTCGATCAAGTCAAAATTTAAATTCTACTTATTTCATGATATAAAGCCTTTTTCTAAACAACACTTGGAGTTAGCCACTTGTGTTTACTCAACTTTATCCAAATTGAAGCCCGCTGCATTCAAACTTGATGACATAATCTAAAAGAACAGTTCATCCATAGGTTGAGTGAGTCACACTTTCTCATTGAAGAATCTACTCTGTGGGAGTCACAAGGCATTTGGGGAAATTATATCTACCGCCTACCTTAAGATTTAATGATAAAATGTACTAACTTCTTTTTTCAAATATGCATCAAATAAGTGCAATTTTGGTGGAATTTTCCAAAGGACTGTAAAGATCTATTTAATCTGCTATTAAGAGGAGGAGAAAGCTCAACATCAGCTAGGGTATATTTTAAGTAATTGGCTCCCCAGCTGTTACAGAAGAGCAACAAATCCTGACCAACCCAACAAAACAAGGTTGATATTACCAATCTCAGTAAAAATGCCCATAGACTTCTTTTCACCTCCTTAACCATTACAATTCCCATAAACATTACACAGTCAATGCTTGCAGAAACAATAGTTCTGGAGTTTGTTCTGTTCTATGTAGGGTGAATTTATCTTTTTTCAAAGTATGAAAAATTAAATATTTATGGAGCTTTGGGCTTAATCAAAGGACAATGAGGTCAGACTAGAGGTGAGGCAATGGACATAGATCCCTGTACCTTACTAAGTTTCCTTCTTTCCATAGATTTGAATAAATCCAAAGTAATGTGTGTAGGTATTCTTGGAGAATTTTTTTTTTAAATAAGAAACAAAGGACACAGAGATGTAGAAAGAGGGCTTGCGATGTTTCATTTGTCTACAACCATCACCTACACAACTGAATGAGAAGGCTTCATTACAAAAATTCAGTGTAAATCATATTAATAGTAACCAGGAACATGTTGATTAAAGTTTTGGGTTTTTTTTAAATTTTCCTTTTCTCGTTAAGATGAATAGTTTTCAAAATATGGTTGCATTTTCCCCCATGCCTCTTTCTTTATTTGCAGTCTTCGTTGATCTGTTCTGGATATTTTTAGATCATAAAAAAATAGAGAGAGAAAGAAATTTAAAGTGCTCAGCAGGCAGAAAACTCACACAGCGACGTCTTACTTCATCTACTTCTTTACGTAATTTTTAAGTTAGTTTCCTGCTGCTCTCATAAGTGTTTCGACTTTAGATTTCTTGCCAACACAGACAGACTATTGACAAGGAAATATAACAAGAGCATTTCTTTTTAATTTACTTCCTAATAACTGGATTCAGTGTAGAGGCTGGAAACAAGTGAAATATGGGCAGAAACAATGTCCAGCAGGGAAAAAGAAGTGAGAGAAAACTATTTTTTGCAATTCTCTAGCTTTCTTCACTATATATGCCAAAGACTTTAGTTCTATCCTGGCCACATTTGGCAAACGTGGACCTGCTGGTCATAACAGGAAGATACTAGGATAAAGTTTGTCTTTCTATGTTCTTGGGAAATTCCCTAACTTGTTTTCATTACTATAATAATAAGGTTATTTATTAGGACTGAGCAGAGATTATTAGCTATTCTTTGGAAAGTATTGTATAGTTATTACCCTAAAAATTCCTTCATTGATTCCCCAAGTTAAACAAAAAGCATGATAGAATTATTTTTTTAATACCCCAATATTTAATACACTTAACAGCTCTTTCTGCTACTCAATTCAAAGTTGAAATGACAGCAAATGAAAAAGAAGGTCATTTGGGAAACATACACACACTAAAGGGAATTTCCAATTTGCAGCCATTTCCTTTTCGCAGCTCAATTATTTGGAACTTGGAATATATAATTTTAAAAATGCAGTGGTGTTATTTCACAAGAAGTTTGCTTTCCCTTCATAAATAGAAGTATCTACTCAAAAGGGAATTTAATAAAGGGAAAATGTCTCTGAAATGTTAACGGAGGAATATCTAATGCCATTCCAAAGTGGAAATGGGGCCTCACTCTAATAGAACCTTTGTGAGAGGTTCTGGGTGATGACCTGGGGATTTTACGTGACCTTGGATTGGAATCAGAGCTGTCTCCCTGTTAGAAATCGGAGGAGAAAACCCACGCCTCTTTTGTGGAGGAAAAAGCAGCGCTGTACTGCCTGGTGGCTTTCTCTTCTTTCCTTTCTTCTTTCTCTTTTATTTCGTTAAGGAAGGTATATTTGTTTTTTATTGCTGTGGTATCAAATTGCCACAAACTGAGTGGCTTGAAGCAGCACTCATGTATGATCTTGCAGGTCTGTAGGTCAGAGTTCAGGATGTTATACCTGGTTCCCGGCTCAGGGTCCCTCAAGGCTGAAGTCAGGGGCCAGCTGACTGCACTGCTGTCTGGGGCCCCCAGCCTACTTCCAGCTCCTGTCTGTTACTGCCAGAGCTCAGCTCCGTGAGACTCTAGGGCTTGAGACCCTTGCATCCTTGCTGGCTGGCAGCCAGGGCTGCTCTCAATTCCTGAGACCACCCTCATTCTTTATCCTGCGACCCCCTCATAACAAGGCAGCAGGCAACGCCTCACCCCTGGAATCTCTCTGACCTCTGTATCCAGCCAGAGACAACCTGTGCTTGTCAAGCACTCACATGACTGAGCAGTGTCTCCACACTTTAAGGTGAGCTCACTTGGGACCTTAATTACATCTGTAAAAATACCTTCCCAGAAGCACCTAAATTAGTGTTCCGCTGAATAACCACGGGTGAGACTCTTGCGGGCCATCTTTAGAATCTTCCCACGGCAGGAAGTTAGCGCCCCCTGTGGGCGATCGTTGTCTTACTGGCTGACCTTTTAATTGTCCTTCCCTGATATTTTCCTTTGATCTTTTCCAAAGAAACATTATGTTCTCTCTCCTCTAATCTTGAAAAAATATGCATCATCTTTATGATAATCTCCTTTTTTTTTTTTCTGGAAAGAAGACTGTAAACAGCATGTGGAAAACAATCAATAAAACCTCCTAATAAAGGCTGCCCTTGGTATTTCTTTGTACATACATACAAATGTAAGCAAATATGGTTAAATTCTAGTCTTTCTTGCTCCAGTACAAGTTTCCTTAGCCTCATCTTCCAAATTCCCAGAGCCTTCAGTTTTCTCTAAGAGTAACTAACTCTAAACCCTGGTTATCTAAGACAACTCAGGTTTAGAGAACATTTTCTCTTATCCCATTTTGCATTTTCAATTTTTTAAGGAACATCTGCTGTTCAATAAGCTATAAGCAGCAAAAGGCTGGGTCAAAATCTCTGATTTTTTTCTCATAGGGGTTCTAATATTTTCTCATTACTTTTTCAGGGTTTCTTCTGAAAGAGCAGGACGGGGAGCAGGCGCCACGTCCCTCACCGGGGCAGGATAGCAGCTGGATACACTTTATAACCCTTCTACCTTTATCTCTCTTTCTCTCTGGTACTTTCATTTACAGACCCGCCTCCTTTCTCTTGCTGAAACCGAGACTTAGAAGAAGCAGGGCCAGTGCCCAGCAATTATTAGGACAGGAGTCCATTTTCTGCTGACAGTAGGTTGGGCTAATTTTATTGACTTTTTTGGCCCCCAGCCTTGCTCACACCCACTGTAGAACCTCCCCTATGGCAGCTGTTTATGAATCATGGTGTTTCACCGAAGAACCTTTGTATTCCAGGGTAAGGCTTCTTAAGGAGGTTTGAGGAATCATACGTTGCCCCGCCTAGACCCCACTGAAACCAACACACCGTCTTCTGACACGTTTTACCGTCACACTCACACCCAGCATGACTTCAGGAAAGTAAACGAGAGCCTGCCCGTCTTTGCAACGATCTCGCACGCCAAACACAGCATCGCCGACAGGGTCCGCTTAAAATGGGAACTGTAACAGTTCAGAAACTTTAAAATGGTCCACATACTATTCGTCTCTGCACTCAGCTTCTTTTTCCTCTATTTCTGCTTTATTTTTTAATTAATTATTTTTTTTACTGGAGTCGAGTTGATTTACAATGCTGTGTTAGTTTCTGCTGTGCAGCAAAGTGAGTCAGTTGTACATATACATATATCCCCTCTTTTTTAGATTCTTTTCCCGTATAGGTCATTACAGAGTACTGAGAGGAGTTCCCTGTGCTATACAGTCGGTTGTTATTAGTTATCTATTTTATATATAGTAGTGTGTCTATGTCAATCCCAATCTCCCAATTTATCCCTCCCTTCCCATTTCTGTGTTGTTGTTGGTTTTTTTTTTTTTTAATCCTTTACTTTCCCTCCTGTTCTTGTAAGTCAAAAAACAAAATCTCAGTTCTGGTATTGGTGCATGATTTGAATAGGGACGCATTTCCCAAGCACCTGGGACTAGACTAGGATAAAAGTCAGAGGAAGAAAATAAGGCTTCTAAGAGAGAAAATGAAGAAGGGGGTGTATGAGAGGCATGTGCTGTCTTGAGTATCCTCAAGCTGCAGAAATCTGCTGTGAGGCCCTTTATAGCTCCAACAAGTACCGACCCAGTTTTGACAGTTGGGGGAGAGTTTGGGGGTAACTTTACGTTAGCTTTGTAACAGAATCATCTCAGGAGACTGTCATTATTATAACATGTGCTTCTTTGGCTGGCAATATCTTTCCCTTCTGAATTTTTGTTCTGTTCTTTTATCACTTTTAAAATCACATAAGGACACACACACACACACACATGCACACACACAAACACACTGTGAGTTCTGCAGAGATCTGCCCCTTCACTTCAGTGGCTGAAATTCATTGTCGAGTGGATTAACTCAGGGAAACATTTAGGTAAGGAGCTCCCACTGGTGGTGGATGAAACTTCGCCATCCACATAAAATGCCTCTCCTTATTAGTACTCTGAGAATGTATCTCTGAGTCACAGATAAAAAGTGTGCCAAGATTGCTCTTTCACTCTGTGATGAAACAAACAAAAAATGCCATTGTTCTCTTAGGTGGCTAAGGGTATTAGTCACAGCTGATAATACCAAGAAGGTGTAGGTTGTGCGGCCAGAATGACGTTAGTTGTTACGCGTTTGCATGCAGGCCACATGCACCGTTGTCAAGTAGCTTCGATGCTTTTAAACTCTGAGGGCTTCCAAAGCTACTGCCGCAAACCCTGCAGCAATCTCAGCTTAGAACAAACTTTATTGCCTTCATTACTAGTTTTACTTTCAACCAGAGAAAGCATGGCGTTTCAAAGTCTAAGCTTCCCTAAACTGCTTTTGAGGAAGAACAGGGATTTATTGCATTTGAGATTAATCGTCAAATACTTAATTTGGCTATGGGATTGCGTCACATGGATTGGCAGGAACCGGCAGCTGGGTCACTGAGGCAGACATGAATGCCTCCTTTGTTACGGGGTCTTCCCTTTACGTCATACATGTCCACAAATAATATTTCAGCAGCAGCATTGCAAGCGACCATCTTTATTGCCATCACCAAGAATGCATTCATTTAAATTTGTTAACAGATATGGAGCCTAGGTGACAAAAATAATAGAAGGGAAACATTGTTGGTGGTCGATGGGAGAAAAATGCAGGTTCTTCTTCTAGCTGGTGTCTTCAGTTAAGGTATTTTGATACACCTGTCCAAACAGACTTTGAGAACAGGAAAAGATGGAGCTGGTATACACTATCAGGAACACTTTCAAAGAAAGGAGCAGGGCAATTAGGTAATGAAGCCAAAAGTGAAATTCCATATTCAACTTACTTTGAAATCCAGAGCTCAGGTCCTTTTGTAATCAGAGCTCAGTACAAAATTTCAGCTGGATATGCTCATGATCTGGGTTAGGTAAACCTTCAACAGGATGACTTGAATCCTGCCCTATAGACACTGCCAGCTTGTCATGACCCCTGCAATGAGACTTTATTAAATGTACAAAATATCTTTGCTCTGTTATTCTTAGAGTCTAAAAGTCACAAGACTGTGTTGCATACGTAATGGCTTAGTTAAGTTAATTTAAGGTATAGTTTCAAGGTGAACTGCACCGTCTCCTGAATGATCACTAATAGTTTGAACTCCCATGTTCCATACCTGTTTTATAAATACCATGTCTATCTCCTTAAATTACTGAGACCCAAAATGGGAAATCAGGAAGATGGAAAGGGCAGTGAAGACCACGGTTGGGAGAGATCAGTTGGGAAGACTTAACTGGGGAAAAAAAAGACATCTTTTTTCTTTTAAAGCATATTTTCTAGCATTGCCTGGTATTTTAAAAGCACCAAATGATGACCTTGATGTCCCCCCCTCTTTTTAATTTGGCTCATTTATTCATTGCTGAGTTTAAACTTCATGTGATAAGTACCATGCACAACATGTACACGCATGTAGCTCATTGTGCACCACGCACGACTGGCAAGGTTGTTCCAAAGAAGCTGAGGCAGGACCGAATACAGGGGCTTATAAAGAGTCACGAGGGCCAAGAAAGATCATTTCTTATTCTTTGAACCTTCCTGTAGTCACAGAAACATAAAGCAGAAAGCAAATAATACCTGCAAAGGTATCAACACCTTCTCCCTGGCAGGCTTGCTGCCAGGGGGTCAGCAGCCAACACAGTTCTCTCCCTGACAGGTGAAATATGGGACCAAGGTTTAAAATGTGGGGAAGTGGGTCACGGGGTAGGCTGGCTTTCCCAGGCAACTGGCTTTGCTCTTAGCAGTGCCCTCTGCTACCCAAAAAGGGCGACACAGCAGCAACTTCAATATCATGTCAAGAAAGCCATAATTATGGGCTCCTTTTTATGGAATGGCACACTTTTCCAAAGAATTTAGAATGTACTGAAACTTGATTGAATATGAATCGGGGTTTGTGGCCATGCACACACTCACATATACATATTTGTGTATATATTATTTTCATAGCTTTCACTCGAGTTCTCAGAAAAGAGATGTCTTTGTTTAGGCAAATGCATTGCCAAGCACTTAGAATTTGGAGAGGGTGATTCTAAAATTAAGGGCTTAAAGGAGACAGCAGAGATAGATAACTTAAACAGAAATGAGGGGATGCCAAGGAGAGAAGTGAAAAAAGGGGGTAGGCAGGATGGCAGGAGACTGCAAATTACAGACTCGAGTGCCCAGAAATAAAGTCCCCTTGGAGGAACAGCAATGGGATTTTAAGAAGAGTGAACTCTGCTATGTCAACACGTGACTTGTATAGAACTTTTTTTTAAAATATAGTTTATAATGGGTAAGGTATTAAGTTTCAAAATAAATTTGAAAAGACTTATTTGTCCTCCTGTCTTGAGGCAATGGAGGAAAGGAGGCTAAGTTTCAATTCTGGGCTGGGAAAGAAACAAGAAAATAGCTGCAGAGAAACTTGGAACCAGAAGTTACCTTGTATATGTCAATTTCTGAGAAGTTACAGAATTCTTGGGCAGGGCAAGAGACTTTTTCCAAGAATTGGGGTAGAAGTCAGTTTGATTTAAATTGATCGAAATACCAGAGGACTAGGAAACCATTGCTAATATCTGGATAATTAATGATTTACTGATATAGAGAGTGTAAGTATTTTAAATGAAAGCAGAAATCGACTCATCTTTTTATTGATCATAAAAGTCATCCTTACCTTTCCCTACAAAAAACCCCCATACACCTATACTCTGAATTGATGGAGAATGGTGTGATGTTTCTCCTTCCATTCTTGGGCGAATGAGGTAGCTTACACAGGATTCCTGAATGTTTTAGCCCATTACAGGGCATAACCTAGAACACTGAGGGATACCTAGACAGAACCAGCAGAGCAGGTTACCAGAAGGTGATGATTTCTACACAGCACATAGGATTTTTTTTTCCAAAGAGGTCAATGAGATGGGGAAAGACTCTGTAAAACATTTTTCTGTTTCACAGGAAAGAAAAAACAAACAGATCATTTTCCCTGCAAGTCTTTGTTATACCTAGTCAAACACAACAGTAAAAATAGAAAAGTATGTAAAAATTGTGTGGTCCAACCTCCTCACTTCAAAGATAAGAAAGCAAAGGCCAGAGACGTCGAGTGACTAGTTCATACAAGTTTGGGAGTTTGAGAGGATTGTATAGTTAGACACATGGAGTGCTTTCAATTGATGGTGATTTATCATTTTTTTGCTTTAAATATTTTTGTGAAATACAATATAGTAATCCAATAAGAGCTTTTTTGCAACTGCAAATAAAATTCAACTTGTTTCACATCAATGTTTACTAAAAAGTAGGTTCTGCTTTTTACAATGATGTAGAGGATATGCATTCATATGCACACACTTACGCACACAACTACCCACATGCTCTGCCCAAGTATCATTATCTCATTGGAGTAATTTAGGAAGAACAACGTATAGAAGATCTCAAAGTTACATGCTCTACGTGACTTGTGGTAGATATAGTTTTAGGGACATACAAAATAACTGGGGAAAATACAAGTAGAAGCTTTATGAAAGTATATTCTAGAGTTTTAGTGGCTGATAAAATAAAAAGATAACACATTTATCCCCCATTACAAAAGTTCCCCTCCCCATTGGTCTTGTTTTTTGTTCATGCTCCCATGATTTTCACAAGAGCTGATCTTTGAAACCCAATATCCATGTTGGTCATTTATATTCCTCCCATTCCAACTTCTTATTTCCAAATATTTTTTAAACATGGATTACTTTTCTAAAAAAAAAATAACAGGAACAAAAACAAACCCCCCAAAACCAAAAAGACAAAAACAAAACACAGCAATATCTACTCTCCTTTTCTAAATCAAGTCCTTTTGCTTTAAACCTGGAACATCACAACGGACTTCCCACTGACACTCTTATCTCCAAATTCTTCCCCTTTAGCGGTTCTGTCTGTGGCATGGGGATCATATTGCCTCATTCACTATTAATTCCTGGGCCGTGAACACTGTCTAGAACAGGGGAAAAATCATTATTTTCTTAACATGTAATTTTACAGACATTTGCCTGGTTAATTCACCTAAATTTCTGTAATATCACTGTGGTGTCTACAAACCTTCCATTGCTCCTCATTGTGGATATCATAAACTATATATTTTTTTATCCTGGATTTTTTACCATCTCCTCTCCTGTCTTGGCAATGTGGTCTCAACTTACCTTTCCTTTAATCCTCAACATGCCCTTAGTTCTTGCTTCCATGTATATCTTTGTTGATGCCACCTTTGTGCTTGAGGACTGCACTCCCTATGCTTTATCTGTCTCGGTTGAGATCTGGCAACACCATCTCTCTCGAAGCGTCCTCATACGCAAGCCCCCCACGTCCATGCCCTCCTTGACCTTCTCTCCCATAGATGGCTTACCTCCTCCTTCTCCTGTCTTAGTTATGGTACCACTTCTTCCCATCTCTGGGTGGGAGGACTTCTACTCCTTGTGTTTCTTCTCGGCTCCACCCCCCCAACCATTCACCAATGCTGCTGTATTACTTTTTACTACCTTTACTTACAATTTTTACATCAATTCCTCTCTAACGTCAGGGATGCATTGTGTACTGTCTGAACTATCTTTAATCTCTGCTCACTCGGGACCGCTTCCCTCCCTGCTGCTTAGCACTGGGTCGGGCCCTGGGAAACAAAGGAAGAAAGAAAATCACGTCTCTGCCCGCCAGGATCATAGGTTCTTTCATGAGAGAAACAGCCAAGCGTGCTGGTGGATGTTAGTCACTGCCTCCCTAACACCATCTTCTTTAGTTTATCTTCTGTCCTATTGTAACCGAAAGCGGGGTCAGCCTGTTCGCCACTCAAAAGCCAATAAAGAGGCCAGGCTGGTGGAAAGGAAAGTTTGCTTTATTTCGGACCCTGGCAACGGGGGTGAAAGCAGACTCCTGTGCAAAGGCTGACTCCCCCCACCGACAATCAGGGGGCAAGAGCTTTTATAGGCAGAGGGAGGGGGTTACGTGCAGAAACAGCACAGTCAGCTCTGACCGTCACCTTGACATTGGTCATTGGTGGTCTGACCAGCGTCATCTTGATTGTTTTAGGTACAGTTAATCTTCAGTTCCAGGGTTGGTTTGTTCCCATTTCCCTGAGGCCAGTTCTCGGAATTGTGGCAGCTTATGTCATGGCTACAGTCTGGTCATCATCGTGTAGTTAACTTCTTCCGCCTGATGGGGGTTTCAGTGTCTGTAGACAGCTCACAGGATATGGCTCAGAATATTATCTGCAGCCCTTAAGGAGGAACTAAATGTCCTTGACTATGCTTGATGACTCAACTATCATTATTTGGTCTCCTTGGACTGTTTTCTTTGTTTCTGCATTTTCTCACTTTTCTGATTAAACTTACTTTTTGGCTAAAGTTTTTCCACAGACAAAGGCAGGCTGAGGACATGGGGGAGAAGGACCAGAGGGCCCTGCTTCATTTCACCATCAGAGTCCTAGTTTCCCTCAGTGTATGCACTCTTAATGACAAATGTGTCACTTCCTGCATCTAGATGGTGGTGGATATTCACTGCTTCATAGTTTGAATAGCTACTTGAGATCATAGGGATACATTTAATTGACAATTTTTATGTGGATTTTCATTACACTGCTAACACCTGGAGGCAACGACATTATGATATAATGAAAGAGAGGGGACTGGAAACACCTTCCCTCCCTCAGGGAAACTTTCAGATGGATTGCACACTCAAAAAAATGTTGACCCCATAATATCTAATCAGTGACTTGTAACAATTAGATCTTGGTTTTTGTTTGTTTTTTCATACTGAAATCTTTTAAAGAAGTGATTGTTGATATATTTCTTTTATTTTTAGCTTCTTTTTTTAAAAATTAAATTAAATTTTATTTATTTATTTTTTAAATTTACCATACTCTGTGTGTGTGTGTGTGTGTGTGTGTGTGTGTGTGTGTGTGTGTGTGTATTGTTTGATTGTTTTATCTGAGGGACCACATTGTGCTATGGATATATTTAATAGTATGTTTCTATATTTTATTTATTTAGTTAGTTTTTTAAATGTAATTCTTATTGGAGTATAGTTGCTTCACAGTGTTGTGTTAGTTTCTACTGTACAGCAAAGTGAATCAGCTATACGTATACATATATCCTCTCCTTTTTGGATTTCCTTCCCATTTAGGTCACCACAGAGCATTGACTAGAGTTCCCTGTGCTATACAGTAGGTTCTCAGTTATCTATTTTATGCATAGTATCAATAGTGCATATATGTCAATCCCAGTCTCCCAATTCATCCCACCCTTCCTTCCCCCTTGGTATCCATATGTTTGCTCTCTACATCTGTGTCTCTATTTCTGCTTTGTAAATAAGATCTTCTATACCAATTTTTTTCAGATTCCACATATATGCATTAATATATGATATTTATTTTTCTCTTTCTGACTTACTTCACTCTGTATGACAGTCTCTAGGTGCATCCACGTCTATTGCAACAATAGATTTTTGATAACCACAAGACAGGAGACTCTCTAATAGGCTTCACTAAAACACAAATTAGCCTGCAAAACTAAAAGGAAAAGGAATAGTCTGGCCAGGCTATTGCTGTGGATGAGACCCATGATTTATACTGTGATTTCCCACCTGGGAAGAGACAGAGACCAGGACCCTGCCCCATCTTCATCACCTCCAGCTGATTTCAAGGATGGAACCAGAGGCGTTTTGGAGGAGGGGATGGGATGAAGTGACTCTTTTCAACAATGTTGGAATCCATTTCCTGCGCCCTTTTCATAGACCACCAGTTAACTGGTTCAGAGTCAGATGACAAGGAAGAGAGGGTAAAGGGAAGACTAGTTGAGGCTCTAGCCTGGGTTTGCTCAGATATTAGCTGTATACTGTATATTTTTTTAATGAAGTCATAGCATTTTTATTCTAGTGGTACCTGTGAAATAATTACTTTCCTTTGACATCAACATTTTACAGGTAAGAGTCAGATACGCAGAGGGGATGAGTGACAGAGGCCATCTCACCCAACTAGTGCACCCTGGAATCTGGCTTGTCTGTCTCTGGTTGGGTACGTTGGGTAGACACCTGATTCCCACCTGGTTCTGGGTCTCTGTCCCAGGAGCTGTGACAATCACATGTATTAACTTATAACAACATATAGAAAAATGTACCAGAGCCATTTGAAAGCTCTGATCCCAGCGAAGCTGGTATAAAAAGCAAAGATTGGTTTGAGGAATCAAGATGATGGTGCAAATAGAAATTAAAACCTGATCAAAATGTGAAGAATTCTTGGTAGGAAACTCTTATTTACAGTGGAAATCATACTCATATTGGATGTCTCACCAGTTATTGTGAGATCAAATCAAATCAGATCACACTTAGGAAAATTTTATGAAACAAAAATATAAAGTAAAATCAAAACTATTAATTCTGCAAAAATCAAAATTATCACATCCCCTTAAACATTTATTGTAAGGTGGTAAAATTCTAAGTAGAATCACACTGCTATGTATGAAATTGTTAAATTTCATTTTACTTTGTCTTTGTTTTCAAGTCTGATACCCTTAATGTAGAGACATTCTGAAAAATCTCATAATAGAGGAATCTGATATCAGAAACTGCGAGTGTAAGGATGACTGGCTTTACGTATTACATAGTATTTTTTATATTATTTTTCTATCATAGCAAGATTTTATATCAACACTTATCTAAGAAACCATTCTCCATCTGGAATTTTCTCACGTAAAACAGTTTGGTTCAGATATAATATCAGTCACACCTCCTTTCTATTTTTAATTTGTGTAACACAGGCAGTACTTGAGAGCTATAAAAACTACATTATAAGAAAAATACGTGTAAAAGTTTTAGCAGAAAAGGAAGAGATTCATACCTGAAGTGAGATAAATAGGAAAGGAACATTTGTTTTAGTGAAATTATCCCAAGTGTTGGCATACGCAGCATGCTACTTATCAATTTCCTGACCTACAATGCCAGGCTCTTTTGCTGTCATTTTTTAAAACAGAGACTACTGGGGTAAAGTGAGAGCCTACTCTCTTTCCTGTTACTTTTTCCTTTCGTGATGGTAGGAGGCAGCTCAGTATGGATTAACTGCTCGAAGAAAGTCATACATTTAAATCCAGTATTCCTATTTTCCTGAGAGCTCCTTTGTCAGTGAATATCTTCTACCATGAAATAAAAGAGGAAAATAAGTAGATAAGTCTTCACACTGATTCCGAATGGATTAAAATGTTTTCAGACTATCTTATGGATAATTTCATGTGAAGAGAAGATTGCTATGTAACAAGGAGATTCAGTCCAGAAAGGGGATGACGAGGACAACTTCATGCAGGTGCCTGATGGCAGCAGTTGACATTACAGGGTCTCCCAGGAAGGAGGCTACATATACAGGTATTTCATGTCCTATGAGACCTACCACTGATTCTCATGTTCTTTAATTTTTCAGTCAAAAAGAGTGGGTACTTTTATTGTTATGTAAGCTATCCGTTCTATTAGAGGATGCAAATGAATTGTCAATATTTAAATAACATTTCCTAATATTGCTTGAGTTTTAAATTAATAATAATATAGTCTCAAATTATTGAGTACATACCATGTGTCAAACACTACCTTATGTGTTTTAGACGAAACTTCTCATTTATTTTGCAATAAAAATCCTGATAGTAAAAAAAAAAAAAAAAAAAAAAAAAATCCTGATAGTTAGGCAACCTTATTATTTTCTTTTTACAAATGGAGAAATTGAGCCTTAGAAAGGCTCATTACCTGGAGACAATACAGAGTCAGGATTTTAAGCTAGATAGTCTAACTCTGAAGCCCACCGAACTAACCATTAGACCCAGTGCTGTAATTTAGTTGTAACCTTTCCTTTTAAGTGTAAATTGGTGTTAATGAGAAGTGCACATACAAGACAAACTTGAGATTGATGAAGTCTTCATTCTCAATTTCACTTAAATTCATAATGACTAAAAAGCAAAATGTAAGGAATGTGTAAGAAAAAAAGTACAAAATATTTACTCTTCTGGAGGAAATTCTAGAATATGGATACTTTTAAACACCCATTTTTAAGCAGAGTGGTTTGGCATTTCTTTCACTGAATGACTATTTAAGTTGATTAAAGCAGTTTACTAATGAATTCAAGTTACCAATACCTGGGCTCTGATCATGTCCACCCACATATAAGCTACAAGTGACACAGGGCTCTTGGGTCTGGATATACTGCTTGAGCACTCCAGGGCTCCTGACCTCTGAAGCTAGCAGGGCTGACATCCTCACATCTCTCTGTTCACCAAGCCTTGTGACTGGAGGTCTACATCTGCCCCAACAAGGTGCCTTTTGTTTTGAACAAGAGTACTGGTCTGGCTAGTAGCCTCCTGAAGTCACAAAAGAGCAAAGCTGGCTGAGTTACAAAGTATAGAGATGGCGATGGTGATATTCAAGAAAGCTCTCCAGTTGGTCATTTGGTGGGTCATTCTAGAAACAGATCTGAAGAAGAGCAAGCATAAGACAATACATGAATATGAGCAGACCCTAAAAGATTAGATTAGTTAATGTAGAGAACAATGAGTCAGACTGAAGCAAGGGCATTCATACAGTTGGATTCAGAGACTAATTGGAACAGAGCTTTTCCTAGAGGCTAGTCTTTATCTACCATAAAGTTTTATTATTGGGGTAGATTTCTCACAAGTCAGTACTGAGATAAATTAGGTTGTAGCCATTAATTGTCAAAGGTTCCTCATTAGGATGATTGTCCAATGACTTCTGTTCAAGAAATTCTGTCTCCCAATATCTAATACTTTCTAACAGTCCTTGACAGCAGTGCTAAAAAAGGAAACACAATTCATCATATATATAATATTATGATAAGTAAATGTATGTATCTAGATTTACTTATCAAAATATTAAGTTAAGATTACATTTAAATATTGCAATGTAGTTATCAAGCCATCTCTGCTTTCTCAAATTGGAGAGTTACAGGTAAAAGAAACATGTACTAGACAAACACATGCAGTAATTTTCTACACCTAAATTCAATCTCCATAATCATATTTAAATAAATACTTACCAGCTCTGCTCTATATACAAGAAAAATGAATATAGAAGCAGTCAGTAATACAGGAAAATAACTCTTTCATCTCCTCATATTCTGCCTTAAGTAAATTCAAGAAGAAAAATATTATACTGCAATATGTGTCATATATAGTTATCTAAACACCTTTCAAAATCATCTTTTTCAAAGAAGGGGTATGAGTACTCCTTAAATTAAATAATAATAATTGATGAGAGAGTTCAAGGGGACTGCAATTTGGAAATGTGCACAAGGTAAATGATTGTTCATTGGTTTTTTATTATAGTGACTCCCTGGTGGTCTGGTGGCTAGGATTTCTTCTTTTTATTAAAACTCCAGGATATTGCACCTTTGAAACATATATCTCAGCAAATAGCTGTAATTTCATGGAGAATCAGAATAAGTGATTTCTTAAAAAGGAAAATACATTATGTTTGTGCTTGAGTTTTATCAATGTTGCTATGCATATAATTCTCCTTTTCTCTTATTATTTAAAACTAGCTTATTTTCTTTAATGAAATTGGTACAACTTGAGTTCCCATAGGGAAGGGAATCTTTTCTCTATATTTTTTCATGTTTCTTTTTCCTGTAAAGAGAGAAACAACAACGTTTTGGATATATATTTTTTATTAATTATGGCTTAGAAATTCAATTCCAGCTGTGGCCCAGCTGAATTTGAAGCAACGTGTGATTTTGTTAGATTCTAATTGACACTTCCATATCACTTTCCTGTAAAGCCCAATATCAACATACCTGGTTCCCCATGGTTGCTTTTAGTTAAATAAATAAGCAAATAGAAGTCATTAGGTAGACTGCAAGTCAAATATTTTGTTTACCTTTTTATAGCTGAAGAGTTGTAGGATTTCATAAGCTTCAAAGCACAACCTTTTACACTCACCTTTGTATAATCCTCAATAAAGCCTAGATTTTCTTGACTCACAGAAGGAAAAATATGTATAATCTGGGATAAAATGTCTTGTTAAACTTTTAACTAATTAAATATCATGGTTTTTAAAAAAGAAATTAATTGTCAACTATATAAAACTTCTAATATTTAGTAAGAGCTTAAATGTCTATTTCCTAATAATAGCTCATTTTTATGGGGTGCTTAAAATGAGTCAGATCTTGTTTTATGTACTTATATATTTTAACTGATTTCTTCCTCATAGAAATATCATGAGGGAGTATTAACTTTAAACTGTAATTCTTATTGAATGGAGGAGAACACTGAGGCACAGGCAGGTTGAAGATTCATCCAAAGTTACACAAACAGTAAATGACTGAACTGGGTTTAGATCACAAGCCATGTGGGTATGGAAAAGGAGCCCTTACTCACCTTACCCTAGCACTTCTCATAAGGCAGAAGAAGTTTTCAAGCAGAGTTTTGTGTTTTTTAAAATTTTTATTGGAGTATAGTTGATTTACTATGTTGTGTTAGTTTCAGGTGTACAGCAAAGTGAATCGTTATGCATACACATATATCCACTCTGTTAGATTCTTTCCCCATATAGGTCAACAGAGTATTGAGTAGACTTCCCTGTGCTATAAAGGAGGTCCTTATTAGTTATCTGTTTTCTATATAGTTGTCTGCATATGTCAATCCCAATCTCCCTATTTTTTCCCCCTCTTTCCCCCCTGGTAGCCATAAGTTTGTTTTCTACATCTGTGACTCTATTTCTGTTTTGTAGATAAGTTCTTTGGTACCTATTTTTTAGATTCCGCATATAAGCAATATCATATTATATTTGTCTTTCTCTGTCTGACTTACTTCACTCAGTAGGACCACCTCTAGGTCAAATAGAGTTTTGAGAGTCAAATTCCAATTCTTTATGTTGTTGACAGCATGGATAATACTAAATAGTAAAGAATCCTTCTTCCAAAAAGATAAACACCAAATGCATAAAAATAGGGAAAACATGAATTATTTCTTTAGACAGCAGTCAACATTTATTGAACAAATCGGAAAAGTGAGATTCCACTTATATTCCAGTAGGGAGAGACAGAAAGTAATCAATCAATCAATCCATGATAAGTGCAATGTGGAAAACAAAGGAGAGAGCTATCAAGGGTGAGGTCTTCTGGGTGGGATGGCTGGATAGTGAGATGGCATTCCCATTCCCTTCAATAGAAAATTTCATCTGCTACCTGAGTTTAGATCTGAGAAAGAGGAAGGACCAAAACTGTGTGCAAGTGCATGTACTTGAAGAACAGTGGGGAGGAGAACAGGTCGAGAGCATTACAGGTGCAGGGGTGTTGGATGGGGGAGAGGTTGGAGAGGAGACCTTGGCCTGATCCTGTGGACCTCATAGGTTATGGCTCAGGGGAGAGGCAGGCTGAGAAGGGACACGATTGGCTGTAGGTTTGTAAACAGCAGGTCCTGGTTACTGGGCATAGAATGGGTGGGGCTGGGAACCAGTGCCAAGGGTGAGAAGCGATGGAGTCAGGGCACATCGGGATGCAGAATGCAACATCTGGATGGCACTTGACAGTCCTCAAAGCACGTTTATATCCCACACAGCTGGCAATCAAGCTGTGAGAAGAAATAACATCTCATTGGAAGGAGCAGTCCCCTCTTTAAAAGTGCAGCACAAATCACAGAATAGGTCTGATTCAGCTCAAACACTACCCAAATATGAAAAGCACACATTGCCTGGATTCACTGCAAGGGCTAGCCGGTTTTTGATTTACAGCCGAGTAGAAACATAACGAAGTAGGTGCATTGCTGTTTGTCAACATTCAACCTCTGGAATCAGAGAGTCAGGGCTCAGGGAAAATGATGCATACATATTGACGGCTCTCATGCCAGAGCGCACACTGGTTTCCTCCTTGTAAACAGCAGGTCCCTGGTTTGGTGGCCTCCAGAGCGTATGAAGGAGATCAAGGCTGCTAAGCTTCCCCTGGGCAAAAATACAGATAGGAATGTGTAGCTTGCACTTTCACAGGGCAGAGGAGGGACAGAATCAAAGTGTCCTGTGCCAGGACATGGACTGGCCCTTCCCTTCTGAGCCCAACCTGCCCTTAAAATACTTATCTCTATACCCTCCTTGTTCTTTAATTTCTGACAATAAATATTTCCAAGTTATTCTTTTTTTTTTCTACTGTAAACAAGGGCATGTGCTAAGCTCTAAAACTGGAAATGATAATGATAATAAAAATGGTATTCTCAAGGAAGTTAGAGTTGTGCATGGCAGATAAGAAAAATATATAGAGAAAGAGCTATAACCAAGCAGAAGGTTTTCTAAGAGAGGCACTCAAGAATTGCTTTCTATATGCTAAACAGGAAAAACTCAACTGGAAAAGTCAAAAAGTTTTTTAAAGGTCATTGAAGGATAGGCAGGATTTGAGGAGATTGGAGAACCCAGATGATTTAGGTAATAAGAGCATCAACTTGCTGCTCTCATGCAATTCTTGTGATGTGAAAATTTATCTTAAGATTACTTGTGTAAAGACACACAGAAGTAGTCCTTTATCATATCTATGCCTAATTACAAGTATCGTACCATATTTACTGGCTCTCAACTATCAAGCAGCATGTTTGAGACACATCAGTTAGATGTTATAATCAATCCTTCTCTTTGCTTTTATGTGCATGATATTTTGAACTTTCCCTGATTCTCCAATGTCCCTTCCTTCCTTCTCAAATGCTACCCTATCCATAAACATCACTTCCATTTCCTCAGATGTATTCTGGCCCCTTCTTTTGTTCGTCCATAAACCTCGGTTGAAGGGCCATTTAAATGTGGGTTATAGTACAGTTCTCATACTAGATTGCAAGTCATGGTTCCCTATATCCACTACAAGACCTATCATCATACTGTACTCAAAATTATTTCTTGATCAACGTCTGTTGAATCAGATAATGTGAATGCAGTACTTAGCTCAGTGCCTGTCACAGGATAACCCTCAATAAGCAGTACCTTATTATTGAGTGAATAGGTGGTTGGGTGGATAAATCTGTTGTGGACAAATGTTTTTCATGTCTATTTAATAAAATAAGAATCTTTGCCTTGACAAGCAATAATCTGCAAAAAACCAAAACAATACAGTAAAGGAGAGTGGCTTTTACTTTCAAGATTTCTAGGAGGGAAAGGAGTGCTGTAATTGCAAAGCAACCAAGAAAATGGAAAGAAGTTCCTCAGGAGAGAGACTTAGCCAAGAGAGTGAGGCTGGAAGAGTAGATATAAAAAGCACTGCACGGTGCCTGGCACAAAAATAGTTGTAGGAAAACTCCTGTCAGTTGAATGTTCTCCACACAGAAGGATTTAATTAAAATTCATGAATTCATGGATTTTTTTCTGAGTTGGAGAGAACATAAAAGTGTTTGGAAGTCATAGAAAGAAAGGGCCTTTCTTCTTAAACGTAACATTGAAGCTGCAAGGAAGAAGCTTTTGCTTAGAAAATGGGTAGAAATGGTATAGGGCTAAAGAAGAGGAACACGACTCGGGCAGCCAGATGCACGATGCCTGGGACAGGACTCGGTACCCTCACCGTGTACTTTCAGTTTGGTCATTTGGTTGCAGATATTACCCTATAATTCTGACATTATAGTAATTTACTAAACTCTCAATGTTCATTTAAGTTGCATAGAATTGATAAGTAATTGAGGAGACTCCAAGGGGCAGAACTGCGTCCCATAGGTGGCAGTTGCTATCGTAGGAAACCCGTAGTGCGTCTGATGCAGTTTGCTTATTTTTGGTGCGGAGTGTTTTGTTTTTGTTTTGTTTTTGAATAGTTTAGTAGGCTGAATAATGTCCTTTCAAATCTACCCCTTCCTAATTCCTGGAAACTGTAAATTGTATCTTATATAGCAAAAGGAACTTTGCAGATGTGATTAAGTTAAAGATCTTGGAGTGATGAGTTTATCTCCACGTGAGACCTAAATGCTATCACCAGGGTCCTTATGAGAGGGAGGCAAGAACGTCAATGGAGGATGTAGGAGCTGTGATGGCAGGATCATGAGACTGCGCTGATGGGAAGAAGGGGTCATAAGCCAAGGAATGCAGGTGTCTTCCAGAAGCTAGAAAATCAAGGAAAGATTCTCCTCTGGAGACTCCAAAGAAACCAGCCCTGAAAAGACCTTGACTTTAGCCTCAAAAGACTGATTTTGGACTTGTGGTCTCCAGAACAATAAAAGAACTTATGTGTATCGCTTTAAGCCATTAAGGTTGTGGTCATTTGCTACAACAGCCATAGGACACTAATACAAATGAGTATGGAGGAAATCCCAATAAATATAATTCTTGTGTTAAAGAGGAGGGTGGGGAATTTAAGGACACTGCCTTTCCACAACCAGTCTGAGTGGCCTGGGATGAAGGAAGGCAGTGCCCTGAGTGGAATGACCTCCTAATTTTCTATGCAACTGGAAAAGAGAGGATGGAGGTAAGGAGAGCATGACACCATTTTTCCTCTTGTGAAGTTCTTATGACCTGGGAATTTACATCCAGAATAATCTGGTTAAAATGCCCAGAAGTAGTTCCTTGACACATCTCCATCTACGTACATGTATCTTACCAAAGACACATGAGAACATATGAAGGTTAACAGCAAATGTTTCTCCTCCATTTAGTTCGGTTTTAAGCGGGTCCTACTGGTGTTACTCCAGGATGGAGAACAGGCGTGTTCTGTGCTCCGTCAATACTCTTGGGATATTCTGGGAACAACCTGAATTCCACAGTTGTATTACTGTGCGACCATACGCTGCGAAGTTTTGACTTTCACATACATTGAGGGATGTGGTAATTACCATGTTTGCTTCACCATGCAATCAGATTTGTTCACTCTATTCAATAAACCATAGTTGTTTCTACCTCCTATAGGGAAGGGCTGTGCTAGGTTCAGGAATAAGGCACAGTCACTATTAAGCATCTCAGAGTCTAGGGAGGGAAATCGACAAGTATCTGGGGACACAGTATTCACATATTAAGGCAAGGGGTGGTGTAGGAGCCCAAAACCCAAATGCGATGGTGGGGAGAGACTTAAATTAGATAGACTCCCACCGTGATTGAAGCGGACAGGAGGAAGGTTGTAAGAATATACAATTTAGTTTAAATATAATCCATCATCCCACTCCTTTTAAAAATATCTTTCAGAAGACTTTTATTTCATGTGTGATTGTTCAAAAAACACACTGTTCTTATGTTCAGTAAAACCCGCGGGAAGTTTTCTGTATGGCAACCATTGACGTTAACGGGCTGCTGTGGTTAAATCTGCATGGGTTACTTTGAAAAACTACAGTGACACACTAAATGCTGTATTTTGTATTGTAGGATGGCAACTGCTGATTGCACTGACCCGGAGTACACAATTTTAGGGAGGAACGGTTTCCTGTTTCACGTCTTCCATTTCATGTACCGAGAAGTAATCTCAACAGAAAACCGTGGTTATCTTGGCATACTGAAATAATTCTCACCTTCAAATTTGTAAAGCCACAATATATTTCCTTTAGGAAGCTTTCATAACCTCAAAAAGAACTCTAAAACACCCAAATCCCTCAAATCCCTACACAGTTCACAAAGGAATATGTGCCTTCCAGCAATATTTAGGTTTTGCCAGGAATGTCAATATGATAGATTTTGGAACCATCCCATATTTTAATTCAAATTCAAATAAATCCTATGCCAGGGCCTCTGTGTAAATAGAGCTCTTTCAAGGGGGAATCAAATATAGAAGTAATTTGAAAAGAAACCTGAATTATTCCTTTAAATAAACTCAAAGTAAAACTAAATTAAACACTAGGATCTTATTTTCTTATCTAATATCTGGATCCTAAGGTAAAGTTTAAGTCAGTCACATAACAGGTTGTTGTGACTCTTGTTGATCATGGCAGTTTATTTGAAACCAATTTACCAGGGTGGCGTATCTTTAACCTAAACTGACCAGTTGTCAGAATTGACTGAGCCTACCACATATTTTCCTGTCATTTACTTGCAGCTTTTCCAAAGCAACTCAAATGACTGTGCTAGCTTTCTGGAAAAGACTTTAGAGGAGAAAATATAAAGTTTTATTTTTCAATGTTGCCATTTTTTCTGAGATCGTTAAATATAAAGAATATGCTGAGAACACCAAAGGTCACTTTAACGAGTATTTATGTATATTTTAAGTCTTTTGGAAAATATTTCAAGCACATTGGAAATTAGAGATTAAGAAGATCATACACATGCTGAGAAATCTTATACATATAAGACATTTGAATGCACCAATTTTTAAAGCAATTAAGTGGTTTGGGGACCTCAGCTTCCCTCCTGCATGCATTGTACAGTTGACCTTGGATAACATAGTAGTTAGGGGCACTGATCAAATTTGATCAGAGTTTACTCTGGTGTCAGTGAGGGAAGTGGACTGAAGGTAATAAGTCAGCAGGCAGGAAAATGAGTTAGGAGGACTTTGATAAAGTACATTTGACCCTTGAACAACATGGGCTTGAACTGCACAGGTCCACTTATACAGGGATCTGCTCTATATAAGTAGATCCATGGGTCCACTTATAGAGATGTTTTTCAATAGTAAATACTACAGTACTATACTGTCTGTGTTCAATCAATGTCCAGTTAGCAATGGACAGGCTCAAAACAAGGTGACAGCAGGCAGAAGGAGCTGGATCAAAGATTACTCAAAAAAAAAAAAGTATAAAGATAAAATTAGCACAGATTGAGATACTAAGATATATTTCTGCCACATAAAAGGTATTCTTAAGCAACAAGGATAGATTTTGTTTTTCTAGAACCTCTAGACTTTTCTTAAAGGGAAGCATTATAAAATCAAAAGATTATCTTTCCTGGGCTTTGATCCATCTCTAGTTAAATAAAAGAGAGAGAAAGGGGGACGGGGAGAGAGAGAGAGAGAAAAGGGCTACGTACTCTCTGTGTGTTTTTCCTCCTCACTCTATCCAGTTGATATATCTTGGTATAACTGACCATCTCACCTCACTTGTGTAGTCACAAAGTCCTCCTAAACTCACTTTTCTGCCTGCCGACTTATTGCCTTTATTGGGTCCTCTCCTAACAAATTTCTAGAACACTCTCTACCTCCACTATTATCCCATTCTCTGCATTTTATTGCAATGAGTTGTTTAGTGTCTGACTTATTTGGAAGTTCTACTGGAGTCGGGGCTTGTCTATATCGCTCACTGTCAATCAATGCTTAGCACAGGGCATGGCTCCTAGAAAGCATTCAATACTCTTTGGTTGATTATGTGAACAGATGAATAGATAAATGATATGACTTCTAAGGGGTCATATAAGGCGTAAGGAGTGTGAAAGGAGTGTTGGCTAATTTATATTATTTTCTCATTGTTAAAAAGCAAACTCTACTCCTTTCTCATCTAGCAGACCAAAGAGTAATAGTAAGATTTTAATAACCTCTTACTTTGCTTATTCCAGCAAGATTCTTCCTGATTTATAGAATCTGATAAAAAAAAAAAAAGTATGATTTGAACATTGCACAAAACCCCAGTGAAATCAATGCATGTTACAGCCAAAGTTTTGGATGTAATGGCATGCTAATCTGATGGAAAAAAAATTGGGTGGCTGATAAAATATCTACTTAGATTTCTTCCTTAATATCAACAAATATTAAAGGCATTTAAAACTGATTTTAATAATTATTTAATAGAACTGATATAATTGGCCTATTAAACCCACCAAATAACCAGTCAATAAATTGTCAATCTATATGAACAATTTGATTTGTTTAAAATTATATAATTGCAAAATGTTTCTGGTTGTTTATTTGGGGTGATGGGGCCCCATTAAAATGTTGTCTTCACTTTGTGTATGTTTGAAATTTTTCATAATAAAAAGTTAAACAATATGTAACCAAATTTCTAAAATAAGACAAAAATATAGGTAGTCAAGACACAAAAATAAACTTTGTCATCTTTATATTTGCCCTAAAACTTATATTTCCATATGAACAGCCTGAAAATTTTCAAGAGCCCATTAATATTCAATGGTCTTTAAGTTTGAGATCAACCAGGTAAGAATAGATTAGATTACAACACATCTGTGATGTTTTCCAGTTTTTTGACAACGGAGTCTGTCAGAATGCTATTAGTTTGAAAATACTACATTCATTTTTACTCTGTGATGCCAGCAGAGTCACTACACCCTTCAAAGGGCCCAACTCACTATTAGTATGTGGCTTACCTGCCAGTGAGATTTTGGCACCTAAAATATAATTACTTGAGCTTTTAGCAATACCTTCCTTTCATTTATTTTTACAGAAGAAAAATGTCAACACCAAGAGATTATACATACAATGCACTGAAATCTATGGCATATTTTGCATGGCTGCTTAAAAGATAACCCAAGCAAAATGCATGCAGTAACTTGACTTGTAACTCTGCTGGATGAGAGAAAATGTGTTATCCATAATACATTCGGGAGTGTTTGTGTAAGATATGCACAGTCCAAGTAACATCTCTGACCAGTAATTTGACTTCCCATAATAGCAGCTTGCTTAAGGCATATATCAAGAAAAATATGCTTCCTGGATCAATTTAGATATGGTAAAGCAAGGTTGCACACACATTACTAGGAGGAGGCGAATTCCCTCCTCCTAGCCTCAGTAAACCATGTAGCCTAGCAGAATGACTATTGTGCCACAGTGTGAAGTTGGTGAAGAAATATTCACTGAGGAGCTCTTATTTGCAGGGCACAATCCCAGATGTTGCCTTGGGTACCAACATAAATTAAAGAATATGCATTGCCCTCTAACACCTTTTAATCTATTTGAGAGATGTCATACATAAACTAAATTAATAGCCCTCATAAAACAAAATAGATTAAGTAGAAACATAGTAACTTTCTGCACTAAAATCATGTTTCTACTATAATACGGCATTGGTACATGTGCAGTAAAAACTGGTTTTAGAGTCAAGGGTAATTAGCCAAAAAATGCATTTTTTATTTATTTTGTTTTTGTGAAAGGAAGGTTTTAGCTTCACAGACTATAATAGTAAAGACAAGATGGAGACTGGGTACATGAGATACTGGGATCAGAGAGTGGAAAGCGTAGGCAAAAAATTATGAGATACAATCTCAGTATGGAAGAAAAAGCAAAGTATTTGGATTTCATTATGTGTTGTACTGAGATGGGTCATATGTAGATGAGACCTTAGATTACATATACTCTAGTTTATTATTTCTTCCTCTGCTATTTTTCTTTGTGAGCTATCTTCCTAACTACTACAAACATAAAAATACCTAACAGATATTAGAACCAGATTAAATCTTTGAACACAAACAGGGCCTTATGCCCCATCTATACTTATTATGAGGTGAATTGTGTCCCTCTCCACATTTATATGTTAAAGTACTAACCTTCAAAGCCTCAGAATGTGACTGCATTTGAATGTAAGATCTTTAAAGGAGTAATTAAATTAAAATGAAGTCATGAGGTTGGGTCCAAATCTCATATGCCTCATGTTCTTATAAGAAGAGAAAATTTGGGCACAGACACGGACAGAGGGAAGATGGCATGAAGACACAGAGAGGATAGTCATCTACAAGTCAAGGAGAAAGTTCTGAACAGATCTCCCCTGTGGCCCTCAGAAGGAATCGACCTGCAGACACACCTTGATCTCAGACTTCTAGCCTCTAGAACTGTGGGAAAATAAATTTCTGTTGTTTAAGCAGACAGTCTGTGATACATTGCTATGGCAGTTCTAGCAAACTAATTCAGTAGTTAAAATACATATACCTTCAAACAACAGGAAAACATGTTAAAATGTAAAATAATGCATCAGGCTTTTCTATCCTGTATATCTTTATATGTTAGCACAGCACAGTAGAATAAACTGAAAACTGAGAATGTACCATCTACATCTACATATTTTGCTGAGATAAGTAATTCAGTCTTCAGTACTTAGTTTCTCAGAATCACTATATCTGTTATATAATTAACAAAAGGTTCAACACAGAATGGAGTTTATCATCAGGCTACTTATGAGGTATAGTAAGCTGCCAGTGAACTGAAGTATAGAACAAGTACAAAAGTACAGAGAGACTTCACTCCACAGGGAGTCAAAGTTTTACTAAGGAATGTTTATGTTTTCTCTAATAATAAATAGATACTTATTAGCAGAGAAGGAAAAGGACTTACTTGTGCAGTCTTAAATATTAGATAATAGTCCTTTCATTCTGCTGGGGGACAAAAAGGGAAAACTGAATTTCTGCAAGGTAAATACAGCATATTGTATTGGATTCTTAAAAATACTGTTTGATTACAAACTGGAGATCCAAATGAGCCTGGTGGCCATGTTTACTGGAGAAATTTTATCGTTCTGTTTACATTTATTGTAAATGATTCTGTTAAATCATAGGGGATATCTGCAAATTTTTAGGCACTAATTTTCAAAGACGATGAAGCCCTCTGGGTGACTCTTGCATTTCCTTAGCAGACAGTTTAGTTTTAAACTACATACTTTCCCTTGGCAAAGTGAGAGATGAAAAGCCTGCTATAAAATTGATTTGGCATCTGTAATAGTCCTCTGTACCCGTGGGGCATACATGCCAAGACTCCCAGTGAGTGTCTGAAACCGTGGATAGTAGCAAACTCTATATATACTCTGTATTTTCCTACATATACATAACTATGATAAATTTAATTCATGAATTAGGCAAAGTAAGATATTAACAACAATAACTAATAATAAAATAGACAATTAGAACTTTATCCTGTAACAAAAGTTATATGAATGTGCACTCCTCTCTCTCTCTCCCCCTCCCTCCTTCCCTCTCAAAATATCTTATTGTACAAAGATAATGCCTTTTCCATCTTAATTAAGCACTTATTATGCACTGTGGCTGTAACTTTTGCAGTTTGAGCTGCGACAGCAAAACTAGCATAAATTTCTTTTCCCTCCTTCTCAGTTTTCGTGGATAAAGATTGGTTCTTAACATAGATCTTAGCAACCTCAGCATACGATTTTTTCCCTTTCTTTATGAAGTTGAGGACTTTCACTTTTTCACTTACAGGAAGCACATTATGGCTTTTCTTTAGCATGTCCAAACTGCCAGCATCACTACTCTTGCACTTTGGGGCCATTATTAAGTAAAATAAAGGTCACTTGGATACTAGCACTGCAGTATCATGACAGTTGACCTGATAACCAAGAAGGCTACTAAGTGACCGCTGGGTGGGTGGGTCGTGATGGAAAAAGGGATGATTCAGGACTTGGCAGGACAGAACAGGACCACCTGAGATTTCATCATGCTACTCAGAATGGCGTGCAATTTAAAGCTTATGAATTGTTTATTTCTGGAATTTTCTGTTTAATATTTTCAGACCACAGTTGACTGGGAGTAAGTGGAACTGCTGGTAAGGGGTGGTGACTTACCTAAAAGAATGCTTTGGAAGAAGTAGTACTAACCGAGAAGCTCTCTTCACAAGCACATGTCCAAAAATTCAAATGTCACTCAGATCTGAGGAGCAGCCCTTGCCCAAACATTCCCAGTAAAACTACCTTTACACTCTTCATTGTCATATTTTAGAAAGAAAAACTGTACTTTTACTTGTGGCTTTTTTTTTGCAAGATTGCAAGTTACTCAAATTGTGTGTTGGGCATATCCATTTTAACCTGGTAGAACGTGTAGACTTAAAAAATATTTTTACAATAAATTTTGGCTATTCCTCAAATAAATGACCAGGGATATGCCCTTGCAATGTTTACACAAAGAAGAGGTGAAATATTTGGTCGCATGTTCTTATTCTTTAGACATGATCCTAAACATTTTAATTGACTAGATGATTCATTAAAAATTAATTACTGTAATTAATGTTATCTAAATTTATCCCAAAACAAAGCATCTTCCTACAATAAATGCAGACAGTATCTATATATCGAATGTCCAAAAGGGCACATATCTTTAGATAGTATAACATATACCTTAAGGGATTCAAATATTTCAAGGCAAATGCACTATTTTACCTTTTAGAAATGTAATTAGAATTCTTTAATCAAAATTTAGTTAAAATGAAACAAAAAGTAGCTAGCAAGTGTATGATACACTATTTTATTACATCTCTTCTAATGTGTTTGAGCCAAGCATGTCTGACCTATAAAGTGTTCTGAATACTTGTTAAAATGTCCTGATTAAACAGTGATGGTTTAAGGGTAAATAGAAAAAAACGTAATTCCAAGAATTTTAACTTCATGGAATTTGCTCACAAGTATTTTCTTCACTGAATGTTGTTTAAATGAGAGTTTCACACATTGTGAGTGATAATAACATTTAACAAGAAAGAAAACTGTCACTGAAGAGCATTTCAAGCTAGTGTCTAGAGACCAAAAATCAAGCTTCATTCAAATAGCCAGCTAATGACAACTTTTTAACTATCAGGCTAGTCAAAGTTTGACCACATGTGTGCAATTATAAAGCCTGAAATGTTTCATAATCTTTCCACTACATAGTGAATGAATTCTGCCAGGCATTTCAACAGTCTGTGAGATACATATTTTATTTTTCTTCAATTAGTTCATCCAAGTTACTCCTATACGACTTAATTATATTGCCTTTTTTGTAAAGTCTAAGACTTAGGTAGCCAACTACCTAAGGCCTTTTATTAATTGATACTGTTTGTCATATAATTTAATACTAATATTAATTACAACAGGGGTGATATATCAAAAATGTAATTTGATATTTTCTATTGATCCAAAGATAGATGTTCATATTTTGAAAAAGTAATAATGGTGAAATCAATTGCTTCTAATCATAGACTCTTAGGTTTGGAGTGTTGCCCTGCCTAAGTAAACATCCTAACCTCCTACCCATTGCAGTGATCTGTTCTGGCAGAGCTTAAGGGTCATTCTGACCCTGCTTGAATTCTTGTCTTGCACTCAGTCTCTCCATACCCAGCAAATCCATTCTTGGATCTTGAGCATTCTCAGGGCTACAGAGCACTTCCTTGAAGGACGTTAGACTCTGTCTTCCTGTAACTTCCGCCCTTAGTCCAATTCCTGAAACTTAGAGCTAAGTCTTCCCTCAGCATGACAGTGCTGCACACATTTGGAGGCAGTTGAATGGAGCAGCTTCTGTTTGGCCAGTTTACTCTTTCCAGGGCACTGAGTCGGCGCTGGTGCAAATGGATAATATACTTTCTCTCCCACTAGCGCTATGAGCTCCCAATGTTAGCGTCTACTTTGAAATGGAATGTGAAACTCCCACTATTCATAGACTATTGGAAATTATGAATGCCATTGGATTTGTGGACTTCTCAGATAAAAAGGGAATTCTTGATTGAGATGTGCTCTGGAAGCCCAGCTTGGACACTTGTGTAGAGACTGAAGCAGACAAAAATCTCAAATGGAGATTTGCAAAGAGTTTTTGTGTCTTAGGAGGTCAGCCATCACTAAGTTCTGTCAGATATGCTGAGGATTTCTGCTGGTTGGAATCTTGTTTTTTAGCAAACTTTTTCACATTCTGTCTTAATTTTTCCATTTTGCTTAGGTTTCTGGGCTACCATAATTTTAGTCCCTTTTAATTGTTTTTTCATATTTTGATTAGATATTACAAATAAAGCAAATACTCCTAGTATGAAATAACGCGTTTATTTTCTTTAACATTGTTTTCCTATATTTTGAAATTGTTTCCACCTTTCCATAAACCATGAATCCTAAAGCCATCATCACAGATAGGCTCAGATTATACTGAAGATTGTTATCAGTGAGACAGTTGTAATGTGATTCTTTTGATAGTGTGATAGAAATTTTGGAATCTTGTATTTCTTGGGCAGTGTTATATCAAAATTATATGGGAAGGAATCATGTCCCTTGAATAAATAATCTTCCATATAAATATGTTCAGCTGCATGCATCCAGTAAGTTATAAATGAGTGTGCATTCCACAAATGATATATGTCATATAATCCATGTATATGCATGCATGTGTATGTATGTGTGTGTGTAGATATACATACAGATATACATATATCTTTTTCATTTCTCCATTTTCAAAATATTTTTCTCCTATGTTCTAACATCCTCGGTTATGATCATATAATAATACAATTAATTGTAAATGAAAAATTCAGTTGTTCAGTGCATTACTTGGCACACAGTATCAACTCATTACAGATGTATTTTCATTTCACTAGACTTAATTGATCTTTTATTTGAGCACTGGACACTCAATGTTTTTTTTTGGAGATTTCAGCCTAACTGATTAGGATGTTTACTATATGCAATGTTAGTAGCCTTAACTGTTTTTAAGATATTTTATTTCTGTCCAGAATTTTTTTAAAAAAAGGAAAAGAAAAAGTAAATTCAGTATGTTCTTGTTTATCCCAAGCTATCCCAGCAATGCTTTGGTCTTCCTAACAGAGTCTCATAAACACAAGATGAATGAATGAATTTATCAAGTTCTATAAAAACAGCAGATTCTGTGACTGCCTGCACAGACCCCAGCTCTTAATCATAGAATTATTCATTCAGTAGCAGCTGAGACTGGCTGATGAATAGCTCTACACATTTTTAGAATTATTTTCAAGTAAACTGACATGCTGCTTTCTAAATGTAACCCAGATAGTATATAACCATGATGGCATTTTAGAAGTCATGATAAGGCTGTATAACATATGGAAAACTGTTTTTACCTGCAGTGATGAGATAAAATAGATGATTTCATTAATGGAGCACAAACAAGATTTAGTACTGCTTGATGTGGAAAATTGTGATTTATCCTGTGCCACCCAGAATGGGATGAATGGATTAATGCCCCGAGGAATCATGTTAAGGGCCAGAAATTCAATATCAAGATGTGCTGGAAGTAACAGGTGAAGGGGAGAAAGCTTGGCAAGACGAAAAAGAAAGAAGGGGCTATGGAAACACATCTCAGCTCTTCTTTTTCTCTACAACATAACTACAACATGTTATGGTCAAAAAGAACACTTGTTAAAAAGCAGGCAAATAAGCTTTAAAGCAGCCTTCCATAGCTCAGGTAACACATAAATTATTCTTGGAGCCCTCAGGAAAAATAAACAAGTCCCTCTTTTTAATCATGTTATGGTATGATGGAAAGAAAATCAAAGCTATGCTAGTATCAGCGGTGTCACTGAGGGGTGTAGCCTCCAAACCCTCTCCAGGAAGAAAGGAAACAAATTACTATAACTTCATGATATTCTAATCAATGCAAAATGATGGTTAGAAATAGGTACTGGAGAGCAGACATATTACCTATAATACCTGCTAACGAGAAAGTCTTACAAAGAATATTTTAAAAAACCACACTAAGTCTCTATTTGACCTACCCTCTGCTTATCTTCCCTTCCTTCCTTCTTTCCACTTCACCATGTCCACCAAGATTTCTAAACACAAAAGCCACCAGGATTGGCCCTTACTGATCTCTCCACCTGGAGACTCCTTCTCTCAGAACTCTGTGTGACAAGCAGTTAGGTCTCCGCAAAGAAACTTTTTCTGACTAACCTCTCCCCGCCCCACTGCCTGCATTCTCTAATAATATTACCCTGTTTTATCTTTCTTATCAGGCTTACGAGTCCCTGAGATAACCTTCATATTCGTTTCCTATTTAATTGCCCATTTCCCCCCACAAAAATGAAAGTTCTAGAACACAGGGACATCATATGTTTTCTTCCACCTTTATTGCTCATGCCTAGAATAGCACCTGATTTCTGAGTAGCAGGTATTCAATAAAAAGGTGATGAATAAATATACCCAAGAACAAATTAACTACAAAAATGACTTGTCCTGTCTTTTTCTCAAGTATCTTAAGAATAAATAGAGTGAGCTGTTTGCCTTTTAAAAGGAACACAGAAATGTAATTCACTACACTTGGAGATATCACAAATGATACTGTAGTCTTACTAGTAGCAAAATGAAATTTTATCACAGAGTTTAATCAGTGAATGCATGGTGCTCAAAATACGTAAATGCACGACAAGTATGATTGTGAAAATATTTGCATGCCGCGGGTTGAAGCTCAGTGAGCGAGAGTCACTGGAAAATGCATTACACATCATTCCGTTTCCGGTTTTTGAATTCGAGAGTAGGGACGATGTAGGTGTATAATCTTGTTCTTGTATTTCGGTGAAAGACTACTCCTCTCTTAAACAGAACAAACGGTGACCGAAGTCAATGCTTTCTTAAGAACCGGTTTTCATAAGCCCAGCTACCCATCCATTCAGTCAGAAGATGGGAAGGCAGAATAATGTTTAGATTCTTTCTACAAAGGCCTCCTACAGTGACACAAAAGTAGTGGAAGGGTATTCATGATATTTCCTCCTTCCACCAACTGTGTCTGATTCAAGGGGGCCCCCAACTCTCTCCCCAGCTGCAGAGGCATTTTCTTTATTTTGAAAGTTAATTCCACTCACAGCTGGAACTCAAAGCAAAGAGTGAACATTGGAGGGAGTGGGGTGGGGGGAGGAAAAAGCTTTCCTTGAATTTGATCTTGTACTTGTTACAATGACAAAAAGTAATATTCCTCAAGCCAAAAGGAGCCTCATTATTTAGTTTCAGGTTACAGGCTTGAAAGCAACGATCTGAGGAGTAGCTCCGTGCTTGAACGCACGCATAAGCATTATTTCTCTAGGCGGAGTCCCACTGCGCCAGACAGCTGGTGTCATTTTATAAATACGCTGCACCCTTCATGGCACCAGGGATAAAATACTATGAAATCCAACCACGAGCAGAACCTTACTAGATGTGTTATTGTCATTCTTTCACATTTGTAGTACACAAATTTGCATGTTTCCTTCACCCTTAAGGCACCAGCTAAAGACCACAGATGTCTACTATATATACAATAGATAACTAATAAGGATGTATAGCACAGCGAACTCTTCTCAATACTCTGTAATGACCTAAATGGGAAAAGAATCTAAAAAAGAGTACATATATGTATAATTGATTCACTTGGCTGTGCTGCAGAAGCTAACGCAACATTGTAAATCAACTATACGTCAATAAAAATTAAAAAAAAAAGACCACAGATGTGCATGTAGTTTAAACCTGGTCTTTGTTTTAGTAAGTTCCATGAATTACATACTTTACACTCTTAAGATAATATGAGGGAGAAAAAGTAAATACTGGATATAAATAATATACTAAAATTCATATTTTCTAAAATACTCCAAGAGTAATTTCTGTTGATTGCTTTTTCAGAGGAAGCTATTCTACTTGCTTCCAATCATATTCCTCAAAAACTCTGATCTTGTTTACCTGGTAGATACGTATGGAACAGCCTCCAAGCAAGCCTAATTCTCTTTCACCTCTTTAGGAGAGAATTAGGATTAGATATTATTAGGACTAAATATTTTTAATATTGTAGAATTTCATCTTGCCTCTGTATCATATTAATACAGTTTAGCATGTGTATGAGTTTCCTCTTTTCAAGTATAAAAATTGCGGCAAACTTTATGCAAAACAACACGAATGCGTTCATTTACAGTTCTGGAGATTAGAAGTCTGAAATGAGTTTTATGGGCCTAAACTCAAGGTGTCATCAGGGCTGGTTCCTTTTGGAGACTCCAGGGGAGAATATGTTCTTCGTCTTTTCTGGCTTCTAGAAGCTGCCAGCATTCCCTGTCTTATGAGCTCACCATTCCAATCTTGGCTTCCTTTTTATCTCTGACCTCCTGCTTCCCCGTTTGATTCCATCAGGTCTATCCAGGACAGTCCAGGATAATGTCCCCATCAAAAGATCCTTAATTTAATAAAATCTACAAAGACCCTTTTACCATGTAGGGTACCATAGTCACAGGTTCTGGGAATTTGACATCTTGCGGGTACACTTTTCAGTCTACCACTGCATGCAAACCATAAACAGAAAATATATATTACCAAATAATTTTGCAATGCTGGGAAGATCAGACTGTAATTATTAACTATCACTCTGAAAACATATTACTGGGATAAAGTAATATCTAATTTCATCCATAAATGCATGCTCTTTTGGCAGTGTTCTTTAATAAAAATGATCAAATTCAAAATATTGATAAGAATGCTAAATCTTAATGACATCACTTCTAATCATAAGTTTGAAGAACGTATTTTATTTCTTTGTGAAAGTCTTTTGGAAAAGAGTTGGATTCTTAAATCTTTTAAAGGATTCTCATGTTGTTATTTTATGAATTTTCAAAATTCAGCATTTACTGTCTTCCTAAAGAAAGCTGTAGTACACAGTGAAGTGACTTTTCATGGACAGAAAATATTAACCATAAGTATGTACATGCACAGTCAATAGAATTATATTGTTTATCTTTCATATAGGAGATTTGAAAATTGAATCCTAGAGCCATGTTCACATTAATAGTAATATAACACAGGTTAGGCATAGCAATTAAACTTTTTTGGCAGCAAAAAAAAAGTATGTGGAGATAGAGTTTGAATCATATTTCTAAAACTAAATTTTTAGGCACTACCTTAAATGATTATTCACAGGATTTTTGAGGGATGTGGTAGAATTAGTTCTTTCCCTTAGACCTGATTTGTCCAAAGACAAAGAGACTGATCTCTTTGCATCAGAACAGTGAAAACAAAGCCCAAATCATTAGATGGTACCAAGAAAATTGCATCTTACCGACACTCTAGGTTTATAACTATGATCACCTATTTATCACTTTGGGGGTGTATGTGTGTGTTTGTGAATATAGTTATACAAGAATCATTTCCCTCATATTGGTTTTTCATACACAAATCACATCATTTTATTGCCTTGCTTACAGCTCTCCCATGGTTCCTTTACGATGTCTTATCATGTCTCTGTGTGAACTGGTCCTGCTTCCTACTCAAGCCGTATCTGCTTCTGCCCTTCCCTTCTTTACCACACCCCATTACACCCAATACACTGCCTCCTACTTGTGCTTCAAAAGCATCCAGGCTGCTTCTGACAGAGGGTTTTGTGCCCTTAACATCACCTTTGTCCGTCACGCTCACTCCCAGATCTTCTCATAGGTAATAGGTCTTTTCACCACTCAGATCCAAACCCTACCCAAATCCTGCTTACTTTCATTCTCTTTTCAATGAAAACTAGGGTTTCATTCCTTCCAAGCACTCATCACCCTCCGAAGTGATTTTTATACTGGTCGTTTTCTGTCTTCCTAACTTGAATAAAAACTCCAGAAATGGAAGAACATTATTGCTTGTTTCATTGTGCTGTCCCAGCATATGGAACAGTGCTTAGCATATGTGACACTGAATAAATACAGATTTTAATAATGATTTTATATAGTATTCACAAGCTCTCCTGCTTTCCCTAAGCATGACTAGCTGAGACAGTAAAAGTGCCAAATAAACTTTATAAAACACAACATAGAATAGGTCTTAAATGGTTTTAAAAAGAAGGGAGTATCTATCACTTCTTTTCTTGCAGTTATCTTTCCGATTATTTCACTACAGGTGGAAATATTTCACCGTAACTCATATCTAGGACATAAAGACATATGGAATACTTTATATGATATCTACAACCTATACTATTATTGTTGTTATTATCATTACTATTATTACTATTACTATTATTATGTAAAATTTATCCTCAACTTTTTTATTATTTTATGTATGTTATCAGAACAAAGGCAGATAATCTTTCTAATCATCCAGTGAGAATTATAGCATGACTCCTGTCCTCCTTACCCCACACCAAGAAAAATTTTAATCAACCTGAAAGGCTTGATTTGGAGCACAATGACAGACATTTATGAGAGGGGTAGAGTCCAGAATGACTGTGAGAGATAAGTATGTATCTGAAATTAGGCATCAATAGAGAAAATTCTCTTTTATTATTGATAACTCAGGCAGTCTGCCCATCAGCATCTTTTTGATACTCTTGTCTTCATCTCCTGAAATTTGTCTCTGCATTGTACAATAAAAATTCTTGAATTGTTCTTTTTTTAACTCTTCCTCATAACGTTTAGTCATAATGAAGAAACAAACAAAAAAGAGAATGAGAGGGAGTGTAAGTTCACCAATAATAATCTGTTCCATTTTGTTCAATAAATACAAAGTTGTAATAAACAGCATGCTTGATATATACTGGGAAATATCCATGTATTCTTTGCTCTAGTTTTATGGGATAGGCATTATTTGTATTCCTATTTTAAAGGTAATAATAGGGAGACATATTCATTCAATTCTGCCCTAAAAGAATGACAACTTTGACTTGAGTAAAACACATGAAAATACTACCTTTAACTTAATACTGCCTTTAACTTAATGCTCATAAAAGCACTAGCTGACTGAGGGTCTTACCCTCAGAGGTGTGTAGTAAATCTGAATAATTCTTCTTTCTTAAGACTCTTTCTCTGAAAGCAATGACCCTAAAATAGGGAAAAAAAAATCATTTTAATGCTTAGATAGTGTTGGAATTTAAACTCTTCTTTTTTTGAAATTAGTTGAAAATGTACTAAATGAGCACTGAGAAACAACGTTGGCTAAGGATTTTGGACTTTCTTTAAGCTCTGTATTTTTTCTGCACTAATAAAAAAGCCCAGAAATAAACCTATCTAAACAGTATGAGAAAGAAAAATCTAATAAATAATGAAGCAGAAAATTAATTTTTAGACTACCTGCAGAACAAATTATAATCATCCTTTGAATGTCACGTACAGAAGTTGAGATATTAACCTCAGACATTTTCCCCACTATGAATCCCAGTTTTATTAAGTTTTCAACAGTAGATGAAAGTTTCACATTTTATTAAGTCTTCAGAAAATACCCCAGGAAACACTGTGCTTCAGTGAGTATCAAACAGAGGCACATGTAAACACTTACACTGTGCATATAAAGCAAATTAATTTTATTTTATTTTAAAATACAATTTGCTTCAGTGCCACTTGCAAAAGATATACTTTTCATTTACCAGAAATTAAATGTGAGTCTCCAGAAAATAAAGCATAATTATCTCTTAACATCGCAACTCACACACTCATCTGGAGAGGAACATTTCTCATAATTAGAGGAATCGTGAAGAGTATCTGTCACTTGTGGATGCCTTTATTGATTTGGTGCTTATATAACATAAAAAAAGATCTTCAAGGGGTTCTCATGTA
The DNA here is from genome assembly GCF_965194825.1 of Balaenoptera physalus. Taxonomy (NCBI): domain Eukaryota; kingdom Metazoa; phylum Chordata; class Mammalia; order Artiodactyla; family Balaenopteridae; genus Balaenoptera; species Balaenoptera physalus. Next base: position 7,203,466 of record NC_138899.1, read on the forward strand.
TGGGCTACAACAGTGAAAGCTTCCAGATGTCATTTTTGTTAAGTCTTTCACAATCCTTGATCACAATTTTTATTCATGTAGGCAAATGCTTTTATTAAAATATGTTTCTGTCTCATTTTATAAGGGACCAAAGTCACTTATATTAAAAAGAGCAATTGCAGGTGACTATCAATGTTTGGAGGGGAAGTGAGTGACAGTAAAGAAAATGATAGAAGATGATAGATTCTTCTTTGAAGGTAGCCAAGTATCTAAGTTCTCATTGGCAGTTTAGCCATGAATTCTAATACTGAATGCAGTCATTAATACTGACTAAAGTAAGTAAAAAGGTGAAACTGTAGTGGTAAACACTTGTTTTATCACAACAAAAATTTTGTCAAACCAAGTCTTGCAAAAAAAAAAAAAAACGTTTAAAGTAGCAAATAATAAATATCACTGTTTGAAGGGATAGAATACCAATAGTTGAATATTTTGTCCCAAGATAGTAGAACAATTTGGAATCAGACAGAAACACGACAAAACTGTCTTACGTATTAATATTGGGTCAGCTTATTGTCTTTTTAAGGGATGATCTGGGAATAGGCATCAAAATTTATATAAACTGAGTAATCATGACATAATGATGTCTTAGCTTTCTTTCCTATACTAGTGATAATAATAACATATGTGAAATGTGAAACATTTCCTTTGTCTCATGTCTTGGGTTCCTGAAGATCTTGAAATTATACTGGGAAACATTTCCCCACCTCAAAGCTGAGATCCACACATTTTCTTCTTGGTGAGTCTAAGTCAGAAAAGAATTCAATGGAATTGGGAAATGTGGTCCTCATAAAGATGTCCCTATACTGTCTGTATTTGGGCTCCTTCCAGGTACTGACCATGTCTAAACAGTCTCCATATCCCACACAATCCCTCACACCTCATAAAGCAGAACTGGACATAGATCTGTCCTCCGTAACCATCTGCCAAAGGATGAATTTCATCACTTGCATTAATATGCATATGCTCTTGTTCTGTTCATTCCTAGCAACAAATTCCAAATCTAAGAATATGTGACAATGAGATTTTAGGTGATTCATTTCTTCCAAATAGACTTAACGTAGTACCTTTATGTAATATAACACCACCATCACCAAGTGATACAAGATTAAAGTACAAAAAAGAAATCTATTAAGTACAAAAAAGAAATCTACAATCTATTGTCATGATTTGAGCCAATAAGTTCCAACAAAAATATAGCTGTCTAAGTCAACCTCTACCTCAAAACCCACACACCAGCCATGTTTTAATTGAAATCATATATTCTAGTGCCAATGGTGTGTGTGTTTTTTACACTGACATAGTTTATTTCCACAACTGTTTCCTTTTAGCTATTCTATGAAATAAAATAAAATAATAAGTCAGATTTGGCACCAAATTTTGGACTTAGTGACATTTATTTCATAGTTTTTGAGCTCTTGCATTTGTAAAATTTATGCTTTCTCACATATTTCAGAAAGGGTACTGAAAATGAACAAATAAGGATGCTTGATGCTTGGATCTTCGTATTTAAAATGTCTGTTTCACTAAAAAGAGTTACCAAGAGCACATCAGATATTTCAGGTTGAAAAGAAGTGAAAGCTATCTGCCTCACATTATTCACAGCCAATCCAAACAGGCTACTGTGGTATTCATAAATCCCTCTGAATTAAGTCAAACATGCATAAAATCAGGCTTCCTTTGTGGTAAAAATTTCTTCCAGCTGAGCCCGAGGAGAGAATAAAAAGTTATCCAAATACCTATTGTTAAACCGAGGACGACTTTACAAAGTAAATGCCATACCTCTGCTGGAGTCTTCCTGACAATTTCCTAATTTTAATAAATTGAATGTGAGGACTGTCGTCAGCCTTGTTTCCATTCAGAAATGAAGAAGATCACTGAAAATGTCATTGTATTAGCTTAAAATAGTGTCAGGGTGTTTAGTGTTTTAAGTGGGAAGCGATTTTCTTCAAGATTCAGGTAACTCACTTTGAAGTAAACAAATGGCATACATCCTTCAAAAAGGCCTGGTGTTTCCTTGGAAGAAAAAAGTACAATTTGTTATGCTTCTAAAAACAGAAAATAAATATGTTTTGCAAAGACAAGGTCCCTGTCTATTTTTAAAAAATGCACAACATGAGTGTTGCAAGTTAAGTTTTATTCGGGCCAAAATGAGAACTATGGCCTGGGAGACAGCATTTCAGATAGCTCAGAGAAACTCTCCAAATAAGTTGGGAGACTGGTCAGTATATATGTGATTTTAGTGAAGAGGGGTATTGCAGTCAAGCACACATTTTGGCAGAGGTTTGCTGCTGGTCACAAGGAGCAGATGTCACAGTAAATGATTTTAGTGCTTTTCTAGGTATGAGGACATGCAAGAATTGGGCTCATAAAATCTTCTCCTGAAAATATCTGACTATCTAAAGGCTTGTTCTGCCAGTTTTTCCCAGAGCACAGAGCGCCTCATTCCTGATCTCCACTCTGAACTCTTTTTAGGGTGTGTTGATGGCAGTGGCTGCAGTGGTTAGTGACTTAATGTTTGTAGAGGCAGATGGCAAGTGCCAATTTTTGGTTGGCAGTCCATGCCCCAACATATTTAAAAGAGAATACTGTAAAGCTATCTAATATATAATTATTGAAAGGAAGTTGTGTTTCAATTTTGAATTGGACCTAATATGAGAAAGGAGAGGCTATTCTTAATATAAAAATTGGGAGTCAGGACAAAAACAATCACAATTGCCAAAACAAGAAATATCCAAAACATTCATGTTGAGGAAGATTTGTACCCATTACAAGCCAACAGACAACCACCAAACTTCCTACTAAGACTGGGGCAAAGATAGACCTGATTCATTTTCCATTTCCAGATATTGTGCCATCTGAACATGTGGCTTATCTGATGGCACTGAAGGAGAGCAGAATTTGTCACCCCAAAATATACTGCTTTGGCATCAGAATTATTTTAGGCTGATTATTTTTAAGAAACAGCAGACACAGAGAAGATCTTAAAATCAAGTAGAAGTTACCCAATTTTAAGAATCATTTATATTTAGAAGAGAAGTCTCCATTTGTAAGGGTATTTCCCACTCTGTACCAGGAAGAAAAGTGTGACTAAATCTCTAGAAACTCTCATTAATGGAGAAGATGACAACTTAGTTCTGCATGACAGCCATATCTTTGTTTATTGTGCTTTGCCTGATAAGTTGCCATAACTGGTCTCTCTACCCTAACGTCTTCTTTTGTCTTTAGCTGAAGATGGTCTTTAAGGTGGTAGCTTGGGTCATTTCAAAGAGTGACTCAAATTTTCCTGGATGTCTCTCATGTGTACAGGAGGGATTCATGTTATTAAACTTCTGTTTTTCTCCTGTTATGCTGTTTTTTTTTATTACTGGGGAGTCTCAGCCTAGAAGGGTAGAGGGAAAATCATTTTTCCTCCCCTACATCACGGATGAAATCTTTCCACTTCCCTAAGTTACAGGAGAAGAATAAATGACAGCCCAGTAATTTTTTTACCAAACCCGCTGAGTTTGGGATTTGTAGAAGGTGGTCTCCTCATTTCAGATGTACGGAACACAGCCAACTCCAAAACCCTTTGCCAATGCAATTTTCTGATAATCGCTGAAACTGTGTGCCCTCTAGTTGAACATTTAATCCTGGTCTCATTCATTTATACTTTAGCCATGGAGATGTTAATTTGAAAGAACTATTCTTCAGTACAACGACCTGTCTTCTTTTTTAAGAGGTAGTGCTTTGCTAAAGGTTAGCAACACGTCTTTCTAAAATAGTTAAATTATATTTTTCATTCTAGTGACCTCATTTCTACCCTGTGGTTGCCATTCTTTTTAATATTTAATAGGGCTTTAGAAGAGTGGGATGTTTTATAGCAGAACAGTAAGTACTGCAATATTTGTTAATATCATCTAGATGATATATGAACCTTCCAAGTTAGAGATTCAGATTTCCCACAGTAGTGGAAACTCCACTATGGAGCACGCAATGGAATGGATTTACTCACAGATGAGACAGTACCCTGCTAATGCTACAACTCCTTTTATATAAATGTTCTTCACAGTCTAAGATATATGCCGCTGGTCCACAAATGAAAACCATGTAAATCTACAAATTGAAACATAGACTTGAGCCATGAGGAAAACAGTAGTTGCTGACTCGGTGTTAAAAATCCCAGATACTGTTACTCCAGTGGAAGACTCATTAAATTCTTCGGTCCATGAATGAATATTGAGAAATTCTCCCAATTCACAGAACATTATTGAGTTGATTAAAATACAGTGGTATCTAGAGACTTCCTTCCCTGACCTCTGCAATTAAAGGAATGAAAAAGATAATTAAAGGATGGTGTATTGAACAATTAATATATGCAATGTCTAGAGGAAGAAACCAACATTCTTAAGAACTAGTAAAGCTGTCCTATGGAGGTTTGTAACATAAGGTTGGAGACAAACACATAAATCGTTCAGAAGAATCACTTTAAGTGGTGGATAGTTTCAAAGACTTCTCTCAGCACAGGGCTTTAAAGATTTATTTACTTTTATGCAATAGATGCATGTAGGGTGGTTGATTCCCTAAAAATACGGAGTACCTATAGCACAAATCCAAAAGACGGTCAGGCTTTTTCACACCTTAGTGGTGTGGGGCGGATGTTACCATTCTTAAAACTGTTCTTAGCCCTGCCTGTTTTCTTCTCACTCATCCTCAGCATTCAGTTTACAGTACCTGGTATATAATATATCTCATTAATTACTTACAAGTTTATAATTACAAGTCATGTTATGTAGAAACTCAAGGGTGCAATTCAGGGTGCACTAAGAAAACAAAGGTCTAATGTCATCAGGGCTAAAACTGAATTCTTAGGTATTAGAGAAGTTTCTTTAAAAGCAGGGGCATTGAAAATATATTTCAGTTTGGAGCTCATTCTGAACAGAAGGGAGAATAGTCAGAAGTTATAGGGCAGTATCATAACCAGACATCCATTTTGGGACCTAGGTCTCCTTAAGGAAGATTAAAAGATTTAGGGAAAAGAACTGGAGACAAGGAGTCTACTTGTAAAGGAATCACAGTCATTTAGAGGTGAGTGGAGCATTTCATGCTGCTGACTGCTAGAGGAAAATCACAGATGGTTGCTGAAGAGAAGAGTACATTCAAGTTAGGAAATGTTGAGTTTATAGAGTGGTCCATAGGATTTTGGAAATTTAGATCTACAGATTAGGAAGTTTGCAATGCTACTTACAATAGATTTGGCTCTCATAGTACATACATGGTGGTTAAAAATCATGGTGGTTAAAATCATGGGCGAATATAGTCAATGTTTTGAACAGTGTGGTGCAGGGTTGTACAGAGAAAATACCAAAGAAGGAAATCTGGAGAATATATTCAAGGGACAGGAATGGGGAGAGAGAGAGAGAGAGAGAGAGAGGAGCGATGTGAGGGGAGTTTTATCGCAGAATCTGAAAGAAAAGACTATTTCAAGAAGAAACAACTTTGAATTCTATAGGGGAGAATTCTACAGCAACTTAAAATATTTCACTTTCCCTAGCTCCATAATCACTTTCTACAGACCTGTTCAACGGTTTCCATGCTAACATGAAACAAAGAAGCTAAAGCAGACTAAATTTTCTTCTAATAAAGATGACCAAGTAAGGGCTTCCCTGGTGGCGCAGTGGTTGAGAATCTGCCTGCCAATGCAGGGGACACGGGTTCGAGCACTGGTCTGCGAGGATCCCACATGCTGCGGAGCAACGGGGCCCGTGGGCCACAACGACTGAGCCTGCGCGTCTGGAGCTTGTGCTCCGCAACAAGAGAGGCCACGATGGTGAGAGGCCCACGCACCGCGATGAAGAGTGGCCCTCGCTCGCTGCAACTAGAGAAAGCCCTCGCACAGAAACAAAGACCCAACACAGCCAAAACTAAATTAATTAATTAATTAATTTTAAAAAAATGACCAAGTAAGCCTCTAATATTTTTGTCCATTTCTTTCTTTTTCTAAATATTAAAAATAACAGCAACAATAATAACAGTATGCCTACACCTGTCTCCAATTCCATGCTTGTTCTTCATTCTTCAACCCCTTTCAAGTTGTCTTCTATCTCCACCACTCCGATTTTGAATGGCCCTCCGGATTAATGATAATCAGCAACTCACCAAATGCAAATCCCTTTTGTATAAATCATCTGCCATAAAATATAAGAAATATTTTGTACATTTTACAGCTACCTCCTTGAAATTTCTCTTTCCTGACTTGGCATTATTCTCTTAGGTTTCTTCCATTGCCCTGTACATAATCAGTCCTCTCAAGTTTTTACCTCTCTTCCACTACAATCCTTTTTTCTTATCATTGTATAACAGGACAAGAATTATACATAGATTATTTCAAGTAAGGACATCACCAGTGCCTGCCCATGAAAAGAACGTGTTATACTATAGGTTAAGCTATAAACCTAACTCACTATATTATGGGACAGCCCATTCAAACATGGGCTGCCTGTTTGAAACAATCAGGTAGTTTTAAAATGACCAATTATTGGCCCCTCTCAAGATAAATATATTTGTGAGACAAGAGGATATTTTGTATTTCTAAAAGTTCTCCATATGATTCAAATAGTCAACCAGAGTTGAGAACCACTGATTTTGTGGGAGAAGGTTCTAAACATAAAATCATATACTGATTGTTATGAGTTAACTTGGGTTAATAATTGACTTCTCCTGGGAGCATAAGGGAACACTTTAGAAAGGGACTAAACATTTGAGGTCTCTATTTAAATCTATTGATAGAAGAGAAAGGATTAAAATAATAAGTGCTCTTTTTCAGTTTGGCAAGGATTCAGAATTATAGTCTGTAAGATGATTGGATGATATAAAGACATATTACAGAAGTAAAAGATGGGTTTAGACATGGACCAGTGACATAGTGGGCAAAAGTGTCCCCCAAGAATGGGTAGGGGTGGGAGATGTGAAGAGAATGATTTCTCTGATTTCCAAGTATCTCAAGCCCTTTGTCCCAAAATAGCTGCTGGTCTTATCTTAAGGTAGCATGCTCTAGTGGCTAGAAACTAGCGAATAAAACACTGATTCAGAACCCACACATCATGAGTTCAATCTTGGCTTTGCTTCTTTTTGGCTTTGTGATTCCAGACAACTTAATTCACATGTCTTATTCTGAATATTATGATCTGTGAAATCACAATGACTGTACCTAAGATCATGACCATGACTGGATGAGATAATTTATATGAAAATACTAACACATATTAGGAACTCAGTAGAGAGTTATCTTTTCATTCATTTATTTTCCACTAGAAATAAGGCACTTTGCCTATCCAATCTACCAGCTATTTTTTGAATGTTAACCGTGCATTTCCATATCTCTAATTTTATGTATTTTATTTCCACTTCCTTCTTCTCTAAATGTCCTTCTTCTAATCACCACATACAGATGCATTCTGTAGCCTCAAAGACCCAAATCAAGTGCTGCATTTCCTGATTGTGCTAAATTTCCTGGCTTTGCTAAAGGTAGACATACAAATACTAAAAACTTAATTTTTTCCCACATAATAATATAGTACCCACTGATAAATTCTTATTAGATAAATGTTAAATATGTTATCTGTGCTTGACTATCTGAAAACCACAGAATAGGTATATGTAAAACTATGGACTATGGAATATTTGTATAAATAAAGATTTCAAAGAATATAAGTTAATAATACTATATACTTTTGCAGGGGCAGCTGACAGGTGAAAAAAAAAGAACAATGAACGCCCACCATAAAAATTTGCCACAGTAAATAGAAATCATCATACTTTTCACTTTAAAATTCAGATGTATTTTAAAAGGGAGAGAAGAGGAAACTGGGTTCAAAAATTCTTGTTTAAAACATGCCTTCCAAGGCCACCCACCCAATATTCTAACCTCAAACTGACTAATTAGGTACACTTGCTTTATGAGGCTTGTGCTTTAAGAACTAGGATAACTTTTAATAGCATAGCCAGGAAAAACAACAGAAGTAGAAAAATATTTTTACAGTTGAAAAACTTGGCACCGGTTTTTCTGCAACTGAGAACATATTTTGGCTATCCGTTATGATGCCTGGAAAGACAAAAAGAATTAAAATGCACACAGAAGGTTTTCAAAAAGAAGTTTTCAGTAATTTGCATATCGGCACAGAAATGAATGCATCCCCTTGACTGTTAATTTAAATAATCAAACATATACAGCATTATAAAAAAAAGGAACAATGAACCCCGAGGGATGTATAATGTAGCATAAAATTGAAAAGAGGTTGACCTGACTGACATTAAATTTGATTGAGAAGCTTCTCTCAAAGGGTACCTGAACTTTCAATCCTACAACGACTTACGGGTCAAGTGAATTTCTTATATTAGTGGAAGTCTTTCATGTCAGGAAAAATCCACAATCTCTGAAATAGCCCCAAAACCCATTTATTTATTTGAATTGAATTAGAACCTAAAGGACTAGGATTATGCTCATATTCCAAATCATTTGTACATAATGTTGAATTACTATGAATTTTACTTAACGGTTAAAATTATTATGGGTTTTGATGGTGACTGGAGGTTTACAGACGTTGGTCAAGTCATTCAGAGGGATCAGGAAGAGATTTAGATCTTAATTTAGTTTTTATTTAATCTTTAAGACTATAAACCTTAACAAAATAGAAAATAACATAGAAAATAAGACATTTAATTCTAGTTGTATTCTGAAAGCAAACATTTTTTAATTTAAAATACGTACATTTTACTTCTAATATATACATTTGTATATGTAATTTATAATACATAAGATAGACATACAAATTCTAAAGATGTTCTTTTTCCCACATAGTAATGTAGTAACCGTTTGATAAATTCTTATTGGATAAACACTAAATATTGTATTCATGCTTGACTATCTTAAAACCACAGAATTGATGTGTGTAAAACTATGGGTTATGGAATATTTGTACAAATAGAGATTTCAAAGTACATATATACATAATATGATATATATAATACATCTAAACATGTACGTAATATATATATTATATATAATGTATTATATATTATAATATGCATATGTTATAAGTATAAATATAATAGGTAAAATTTGTGTGCATATATATGTATAAACACATGAGCACACATATATATGTGTATATAAGAGAGAGAAAGAGAGAGAGATACGGAGAGAGACCTTGTACAGAATTTGGTTCATCCTGTTTGACAGGCATTGTTTCAACCAGATAAAGATGCTCTCTGTGATCTCGGGTAGCCTCGGCCTGCAGTGGCTTGAAACAGGATTTCGGTTCCAGGCCAGAGACTGAGGTTAGGCTGCAGCAGGGATAGCGCTGAATCCCAGCCACTAGACCACCAGGGACCAGTGGGCAGTGACAAGGCCCTGGCCCATCAGCTGTGTAGATATGAATTTCCACATAGAGATGGAAAGTAGTGAAACACGTGTTTATTAGGAGGAAAAAGGGTACGTGTGGATAGACACACGGACGGACTCAGAGAGTCACTCTCTTGTGGGAGTTTGAATCACTTATACAGGCCATTTCTTCCATGTTTCCTTTGGCCAATCATCTTGCTTTGCCTGGTTCTGAGTCCGTATTTGGTATATCTCAGGGTCCTCCCATAGGTGAGCGCACATCTCTTAGCAAAGAGGTCTATGGGTAGGTTGACATCACCTACCATGGGGTGGTGCCCCCTCCCTTTTTGATCTTCAAGGAGCTTTTCTGCGCATGTGCAGTCGTGAAGGTCCCCTTGACTTCGAGAATGAGGAACACGTGGTCTTTTATCTCTTATCTGGACAGGGCTTAGCTTCTCTTCCCTCCTGCTATTTTGGAGTAACTTTCCACAGGGGATGAACTCCAGTTGCTCAGCCTGGGGCCCATCTATCTAATGCCTCATCGGCACCAGGCTAATGGAATTTGGGCTGTCTGTATCCGCACAGGCAGGACCCTGTGGGAGCCCAGCACAGTCCCACTGTCCCATGGAGCATTGTGTGGGTTGGAGAGCTCAGGCAGCACCACCAGCAAATGCGGGGGCTGGAGAAAGGGGAGGGGTGTCAGGAACAGCACAGGTGGCATTGTTTGACAACACATGCAGAAGAATTAGGAAACACCCAAGAATACTAAAGAGGTAGGGAGCTTTGGGGGAGGGTGCTGAAACCCATTAGCTATAAAACTCAGGGATATGGAGCTGGCAGATCTGAACGTTATTTCTAGCCGTTGACTGATGTGTCCTGGCAACATATGAATTGCTTCAGCAACTAAGTCCCTAAAGGAAGAAGTGAGAATCCTGGATGAGACTAGATTAAACTGAAGTTGCTTGGAACAGAAGAATATCTGGACTGGATTAGAACAGACTCTACTGCATGAGCCACTCTGATAGAGAATTACGGTCATTGCCTTAGTGATGACAACCTTGAAATCAATATTACAACTCAGAACCCACCTGCTTTGTGGTTCCGGGTTTGGTAGTAAATTGTGTTGATAGCCCCCCTTCCAAAGGTCTTTTTTTTTTTTTTTTTGGTTGTTGTTTCTTTGCTCACATATCTTCACAGCTGATATATTTTTGTCTCTGAGTACTATTCTTTAATAAATATATTCATAAAGCAAAACATTAAATAAGCTTTTTTTAATTTTGATTTTTTAATATATTCCACCAAATTTTTACCAAGAAGTTTCATTAAAAGATTCATTCATAATTTGAAATACTCTAAATGGCAATGTTGGAATTTCAAAATTAAATATTCAGTGCTCTAAGAACTCTCATAATTTAAACAGTTCAGCTACCCTCTTCCTTTTTTTAAGTATTATCATTTTCTTTGCAAGATTTGTTTTATTAGTTGCAATTAACTAATATTAAATTGTCAAATAGTTGTCTCTGGGCACACCCTTTGTGAGAGCAATCATTAACTTTCAACAAAAGTAAATTACAAGGAATATCCTGGTATTCTGATCACCCCCAAAGTGGGCTGCACCTCACAGCCAAAATAGCTTCCAATATTGAGACTGATGGTACCATATGTGCAGCAATAGAGTATGAATATATGTATTATTCACTTGATGAGGCTTTTTGGAGAGAGCAGGGTCCTTTTAAGACCAAGAAGATCCTAAAATTGTTTGGGGATTTGGGGTGGTTAGGAGGTGGGGCTGGGATGAAGGTTCCCTGGTAAAGGCCATGGCTTGTGTGCTTGGAGCATTCAGGGTTCTTCTGGGCTGGACAAGATGGGGGCAGAAAGAGAAGCAGGTAGAGGGCTTGAAAGCCATTAGCAGCCAAACATGAAAACTGTAGTCAGACTCTATTATATTTCACTATTCTTATATAACAAAACCGTGTCTGAGTAGTTCTGACCTGTGTTGTGCACTGAATTGTGTCCCCCCAGATCCTTATGTCAATGTGCTAAGTCCCAAGAGAATGTGGTTGCATTTGGAGACAGGACCTTTCGAGTTAAAATCGAGTCCTTGGGGTAGGGCCTAATTCAATATAACTGATGTCCTTATAAAAAAGAGGAGATTATGACAAAGACAACACAGATGGAAGGACAGCATGTGAGGGCAAAGCAAGAAGGTAGACAGCTGCGAACCAAGAAAGAGGCCTTGGAAAAAAAGTAAACCTGCTGACACCTTGATCTTGGGCATCCAGCCTCCAGAATTGTAAGAAATAAATACCCAGTCTGTGGTGTATTGCTATGGTGGCCCCAGCAAGTTAATGTACCAGGGTTGTCAGACATGCTGGTCTACTAGAAATCAACAACATCTATCAATTATTTAGGAGAAAACTTATTTCTTTTTTGTTTGTTTTATTTTTTAAATTAATTTTTATTGGAGTATAGTTGATTTACAATGTTGTGTTAGTTTCTGCTATACAGCAAAGTGAATCAGTTATACATATACATATATCTACTCTTTTTTAGATTCTATTCCCGTATAGGTCATTACAGAGTATTGAGTAGAGTTCCCTGTGCTATCCAGAAGGTTTTTTAAAAATTTTTTATACAGTAGATCCTTATTAGTTATGTATTTTATACATATTAGTGTATATATGTCAATCCCAATCTCCCAATTCATCCCACCACCATCACCCCTCCCCCTCCCTTTCCCCCTTTGGTGTCCATACGTTTGTTCTCTACATCTGTGTCTCTATTTCTGCCTTGCAAACCGGTTCATCTGTACCATTTTTAAAACTTAACATTTCTGAGGGAAAAAAATATGTGGTTCAAAATGCATTCAAGGAAATACAAATAAAAGCCACAATAAGAGACAAATGTCCACCTAGTAAAATGGCTCAAATTAAAAACCTTAATATACCAAGGATGGGCAAGAATCTGGAGCAACTTGAACTCTCTTACACCACTGGTTAAAAGCAAAATGGTGTAGCCATTGGCTATTAACATATATTTACATACATATATGTTACATGACCAATCAAGCACATGTCTAGCTATTTCTCTAAGAAAATGAAACATCCATTTCACAAAGACTTGCAGTTGGATTTTCACAGCAGCTTTTTTCATTCCATCAGGAACAGATGAACTGTCCACCTGAGGATAAAATGTAAGGCTGAGAGACTAGAAGTTGGGCCACATTGGGCATTTGATGTCATTTCTTCACTCTAACGACCTCCTTGGAAAGAAAAGTTTGTGTGCAGACTTTTTGTCATGACTCAATACTCTCTGTCCATGGCCACCTCTGCTTCGGTATAATATGGTTAGTAGAAGACACTATTGATGCTTCGTCTAGTTATTTTAGTGATAATCATTATCGATCCCCGTTTTACTTCAGTAGTGAGAAAAGGATGATCTCCAAGAGATAAAAACCATATTAGAGAAAAGCAGAGCGTTTTACAGATGTGTTGTAGTCCAGCAAGAACGTCCTGGTCATGATGTAGGACTTTAATTTGAGTCCTTGGACAAAACAACCTACCAAAATTTTTGATTCTTACTTTAATTCTGTTTTGATTCTATTTGTTGCCTCATAGGGACAGTTTGACAATTTTTAAGGCCATAATAATGTCAAAATTGTAGCTTTCTAGAATCCATCTGCTTTTGTTACTACCCCATAATAACACAACTGGGACCTGTTTTGAATGCTACTGACAGTTTGAGGGTCCTGACATATTATTTTGGAAATTTCTGCTAATTTATGTCACCAAAATCACTGATTTGAGACTGAGCATTTGCCCACAGGCATTGCATAATTAACTTTTTATCAATTACTTATTGAATTTGTAGATTGAACTTGTTTTTCCTACCTAATTCTGAGATATACTATTGATAATTAATCATAATCCCCTTAAAATGTAATACAATGGTATAGAGACAATGTGGTTTAAGAATGACATTATATATTTAACTTTAATTTTCAGAGTTAACAAGATATATTTTAGGTAAAAGATTGAGACTGAGTTTAGATAATTCACATCAATGCAGATAGGTTAGCTACTTCTAGGCAATAAGTTAAAGCAGTATAAAATAACTTTTCACTTTTTAAAAAAATATTATTTGAAACTTATTTACATGGTATAGATCTTCCAGGTAAAGACTTCATTAATGGATTTATAGTAAAAATACTGACCAGAAGTTAGACTTGTGTTCACATCTAGCCTCTTCTATTTTGACATAAGGCATAACATTTCTTCGTGCATTAGTTGTCTCCCCAAATCTGAATATAACGATAGAACCGACATCATATGGGTTTTGTGAGATTCAAATGAGGTGTTACATGCAAAGTATGCAACAAAACTCATATTGACCCGTTTTTGTTTTCTTTTAAGCTCCATTCCAAGTATTGTGATACAAATAATTAGATACCAAGGTATTTAAGCTAACACACTGCTAGCTAGATAAACATATGGCAAGATTCAGTGCAAGAAAATGAGGATGAACAGCCTTAATAAATTGTAAATTAAATATTAAGTGCAGGTCAGAGTACAGAGCTAGAGCCTCCTCATAGGTGAATGCCTGTGTCATGTGACATGGATGAAGTCAGGAGCAAGGTTACAAGGCAGAGAGGTTAACACTGATGTTTAGGAGGTGATTCCCGGAGTTGATTATATTTGAGTAGAGTATTAGAATATGGGAATAATTTGAATTTGTTTTCTGCTTTCCCAAAATTCCCCAGATTTTGCACAGTGACATTGGGCTATGTGATGGAATCTTGAAAGAGATGTATATATAGACAAAGAAATAAATATAGATATAATCTAGATACATATATTTATATATACTCTATGCTCTTTGAACCATATTGGAATTTATCAACATCATAATTTCATACATTTCAAAAACATATAACATTTTTAGTCCATTCTGCAATGATAACATAACTTTAAAAATAGTTGAAAAAGTACTGTCTTTATGGCTCAATGATAATATAATATGTTATTTTCTGAAACTAGAAAAAATGCTATTTGTTACAAATTTTAATTTACATGACTGCTGTCAGTCCCAAGAGTTCAAATTTTTAAAACAGCTTTTGTCAGAGAATATTTGGATAACATTATTTTAAAATTAAGCATTGGATATAATTTGATTATTTTGAAAAGGTATTAATTATTTAATATTAATATTAAATATTAATAAATTATTATAATTTATTTAATTATAATAAAACTAATATTTTATATATAAGTAATTTGATCATTGTCCATACTTGTAGACTTAATAGATAATGAAAGTTAAAGAAGTTTTGTTAAAGCAAAATAAAATTTGACAGAATGAATAAACTGGTATTAAATACCTCCTTTAAAGAATATAATGGTAATATAAACTGAATAATTTTTGAAGCTACACTATGTCTGTGCTATTCGTGTCTTATATATACTAAGCTTATTAAACAGCAGTCCTGATACAATTGTAGGTACAGATTACATATTTTTAAAATAAATGATACATTAACCGTGGAACATATATTTCAGAAACTAAATAGTACAATTTTTTTTTCATTTTCTCATGAGTATGGCATTGCCAAAACTACAGCATTATTTGATGTATTTTGCCTCTGTAGAAGTCAGTACACTCAGTTAATATCTTTTGAACCAAACTGAATTCAATTTTTAATTGAAACTTTGCTATGGAGTTAGAAAACAAAACAATTCTATAGCCCCAGAAACTCAAGCTTACAGTCTGGCTATGTCCCAACAACAAAAATGGTGTTATCTAATTATTAGAGGAAATTTTCTGTCCTATGTGATTCTGTTGCCTTTTTCTGGGAGAAAATGCTCTTACTATTTTTCTTCCAATAATAAAACATATTCCTCAAGGAAAGTGAACTGCATTTACAATTGCAACATGCAAAACTGTAAGTAATCTAGAAATTTTCTCATCTTGGTCTTATACAGAATCAACTTTTTCAGTAGAAATATTCATATTAGAAGAATGGGAAAGTAGATTATTATATTCCCCAAATGATCAAATCTTCAGAACGTTTGTTATGTCAAAGAGGGTACAATAAAAAATTGTAGAAAACAAGTTTTAAAAACCAAATAAACTGAAATTACACAGGCAGCTCAATAAAACACACTAACCACCATAGGATTCTTAAAGTATCAATGTATGACCCAGTAATTAGTATTTTGGTCTATGCTAATTATATAACGTTTAAAAAAATGGAAGGGAAAAAGGTTTACACCAATCTTGCCATGAACATTCCCATAGTTAATATTTACATCCGAAATGATAATCACTGCTGACACGTTTTGTTATGAGTTTAGCCATAAGGCAATTCACTTATTGCACCAAGCACTAAATATATATATATATATTTACATTTAAACAAAAAGGAATTACATCAAAATATATCTGGGAAATTAAAACTTGATGTTCAAGTTGATTTAAGTTCCAAAAATACAGCCACTTGTCAAAATTTTGCAAGATACAGGCTGGACACTGAGAGTGTCTAGAATAGTGTCTTTTTAAGAAACTGGAGTCCAATTTACTTCTTTTTAAGCTAAACGTTTCTAAATTCTTATCAAGCAAAAAAGCAGACAACAATGACAAATATTTCTCAAGCACCCAGGCAACCCAGGAGAAGCAACATTTTGAAGCTTTTAGACTTGGGTTCTTACCTATACCACACCATGTGTTCTCCCAAAGGTCCACTGAAGAAGGGAAAACTAGTATTTTTTAATTTGGTGCTTGAAAGTACTTTAAATTAGAATGAGGTATTTCACATGATAAACAAGCAACTTAAAATGTTAAGTACGTTTCGCATTTTACTCATGACTTCGTGTGAATAAGGTCATTTCAGGTCATCCTGAGGATGACTGAACCTGAGAGCGGCTGGAGGCTTTAACTATAAAGATTTCTTCCTCCACTAGCTTTATACAAAATAATGACTTTTCTCAGGTTGCCTTGGCAATTTTCTAACAGCTGGGCTCATTGACTCAAAGCTAGTCAAAAAGCCAATTTAATAAACTACAAAAATGTCTTTGGCTAAATGATGGCCTTAGATGAAGGCAATGGGAATTACTCAAGTGGATCTGATGACAGTCTTCAGTTCACAGTGCTTTGTACCCAGTCCAACTCAAATGCCCTCCAGTTGGAAAACTTCAGGTCACTCAGAAGCAAATCCTTGACTTCAAAAAAGGTTGATAGTTACCAAAAAGTAAGACTTAAAGCATTACAAGTAAAACTGTTTTGTGTAGCTTTAAAAATATACAAACCAAAAGAGCCACTTTTCCTGCATACAATTATATATAATGGTCTAGAATTTAAATATATATATATATATATATATAATATATATATTTTTCCCAAGATGGAGGTCTATGCAATGAACAATGCATGTTCTAGAAAGTGCAAAATTATGGCAAGCCAACCAATATAGCAAGCTATAACATCAATACATAGTATTTGATAACTTCCTAGAAAAATTGTTTTCAAATGTATCAATTTTAACTGAAATAAATGTGCTAGGTTAACCAATCCTGTATAAAAATGCACTCCGATTTGTACTAGTTTAAAAAAGCAATAACTTCTCACCATTCAGTAAATTGCTGGGTGGTCTTGTGGTGCTTTCGCCTGCCCTTCCTCATGCAGTTGCTAGGTGACCAGACTGGAAGCCAACCGGTTTTTCTAGCAGATCTGGCAGTGAGTGTAGGCAATTCCCTGGAAGCCTTCAGTTCTCTTCCATGAGGCCTCTCACCCTCCAGGAAGCTAGACCAGTTTCCTCCCATGGGGGTCTCAGGGTAGCCTCTCAAGACAGGAAGATTAAAAGCTGCAAGCTTCTTGACATCTGGGCCCAGAATTTGCCTAACATTTTTATCTGGGTAAATCAAGTCACTTATCGAGGCAGACTGAAGGAGAGGAGAGGAACAAAACCGCATTGTAAGAGAGTATGGGAACAATTATACCCACTTTGAGAATAGCATAGTCTTCCTTAATTTCCTCATAAACTGAGAGACAAATGCCCCTATTATATTCCCAAGCACTGGTCCCATTTCCACAATTCTCATAATGTTGAATGATAGCCATTATGCTTTACATGTATGCCATTATATAAATTTGGAAAAAGTTCTAGACTTTGGAATATATAACTATATTATACCATTGAAAAAAATATAAGAATAATTTCTATATTCACACTTTAACTTTCTATAGCATTTCAACCAAGACAATAATCTAATTAGTTAATTCTTAGTGCCATGAACACTGACTGTGACCCCAAATAAATGATAGTGCATTTGGATTTTAGTAGTTATTTATTATTCTCATTTATCAAATTCCCATTATCAAAAGTTGTATTCAGTATGTTAACTGATATGATCAAGGTTGAAAATGCTAAAAATTTATAATGATATGGTTTAAAATGAAGAATAAGTAATAGATTTATTATTTATGAAGCATTTATTTATGTATTCATTTATTATGTATGTACCCTATTTTTTAATAGCTTTATCTGCAACATAATGTTGGACTCTATCTAAGTCAACTCTATCTGTGGTCCAGGAAAACAGCAATGGTTGAGAAAGCTCCCTACCTATGTTTTTGCCCCCAAGAAGTTACTAACTTCAAAGGATCATACTGCTCCTGTATATTCTGAGATAAATGCCCACCTCCATCCTTTCTAAATGACTAAGATAAAACTGTCTCCATTCTTCCTCATAACCTCTTGTGGACTCTTGGATGATTCTCTTGCTGGCCTGCCTCTATAAGTCCCAAGACCCTTTTCCATTTCTTTGAGAAGTCTCTTATTAATGATCTCCCAATTGCTATAGCCTGAAAAAAATATCACCTCCTTAATTGTCTAGAGCATTTTGTCTTTTACATGTGACATAAGTCAATATGAGAAAAATAACAAAACAGTCTATTTCAATACAATTCAACGAAACAAACTTTGTAAGTTTAAGCCTTGTGATCCATTTCAAAGCTCTTAATTATCCATATGGTAAGTATAATCTTCAGTGAATCCAAATATTCACTTGTTCTTTTCTTCCCATTATTTGAAAGCCTTCACTCTTGATCAAATAAAATATGAGGCTCAATGACATGCATAGAGGATATATTCTAGGATTCCTATCATAGAAAAATTTATGAGAAAATTCTAAAGAAATAACAAAGAGTGGCAAGGAGGAAGTATGATTTTTGTGGCTTACCTATTTTTTGGCTACTGTTCTCAATGGGAACATTGGCCTGCCGCAGCCTATTTCATCTTTCCCCTCCACAAAAATTTAACAACCATTTTTGACTCTTTGATTTCTTCTGATTTTCAATTCCCGAATTTAAGACTTTAATTTTAGAGGTAAAGAGATAAAAAAATATAAGGGGCATGCTGTGTTTATGTTTGGTGGGGAGGGAGGGTAGCATACAAGGTCCACCATGTGTTTAGGGAAGGAAAGGGTCTTTCATCTTGTCTTAATATCTTTATCTGTTGTCTGCCAACTTTTACTTTAAAGGATTGTACAGTAAATATTTTCAGTTTTTCAGGACCTACAGTCTTCCAGCTACTCCTCAACTCTTCCAGAATAGCAAAAAGTCAGACATAAACAATATGTAAATCAATGGGCATGGCCACGTTCCTGTAAAATTTATCTACAAAAACAAGTAGCTAGCCAGATTTGGGCAACTGCTTGTAGTTTGCCAACCCCTGATCTAGATTTTTGGTTAATTTGAGAGAGAAGAAATGGAAACATATTACAAAGCTCTGTGTGTGTGTGTGTTTTCCATAAGCTTTATCCTTGAAGACCCTGTAATTGGATGAAATTGCAAAGGAATTTCTGAAAAACGCACACATGGACTATTGATTCTAACTTTTGGACCATCCACCCAGAAGCCCTAACCTGTCACTTACTTCAGGTTATAATACACATTTTCTCTGTGTACCATCTAATTCCTAGAATTGCTTTATTTCAAAAACTTTTAGGCAACGTTCTCTCTGCTGATATCTTAGGTGACTTACTGGAGTAAGCAGCAATCTAACAGTCATTAAATTCATCCTGTCTCATCATTTTTATAGACAACAATTCATTCTGTCTGGTCTACTTTTGTTTATAAAATAACTGGTTTAAAATGGGTAAAAAGTCCATGGAAAGACAATAACAAGTTTAAATTCTCCTTCCAGTGATTGATACTACACTCCCTATATTCATGGTAAATGATCTAATCTTCATTAAAACTTTGCTTTGACCAACTGAGATAAATAACCAAAGGTAATCAGTTTTGGAATGATATTAATGTACTGCCCATGAGAGGCAATTCCACATTTCCATCCAGTGAGATAGTTGGCCCAAGGTATAGATTTTCCACTTTACCCTAAAGTGGAACTAACATCAGATTAGGAAACAAAGAAAATAAATTAAATCATGAAAGCAATTGTGCTGAAGTTCAGTAAAACCTACCATACAAGGCAAAATAGAATATATCATCTTCCTTCCTCTCTGAGAATTTGCTCTGTTGCCAAACTGTATCCACTTTCTCCCAAAGAAATCTTTCTTGCTTTGTGTACTAGACATAAAACAAAATTACTTGTTCCCATGTACAATCCAGAAATGGGGCATACATACATTTACTGAGTTGGTGAACATCCATGGACAGTTAAATTATTCCGTTTTTTTTCTTTTTTTTTTTCCCAATGAAGGTTCAGATAAGGACTCAGTAAAAGATTATCCTTCTAGATAATTGTATTTATTTATTTTTTGATTTACTTTCAATTGAATGAAACGTTTTCAACAATATACTCTTGATATTGGGATAAGTCTGGTTTTCAAAACATAAATCATTTCTTCTTAACTTCTCTTGAATCACTTTACTACTTTCATTAAGTACCTGAGTCTCATTTTATGTGAGGTTCATGATTTGGGAGCTTAGGTATATATTTGGTATAGTTTCAAGAAATAAATTTATTTTTCTTTCTCATTTACCCATAGATGTGTCCATACTTTGAAATCATTTTATAGAGGAAGGGGCCACTATTTTCCTGGTACTTTACTGAAATCAGGAGATTTTATTTGCCTGGAGAAACTGAATTTTTTGTTTTGGATCATCTTAGCGAAAGAAATAATTTGGATTTTTAACTTAATAACTATTCAAAAAATTCAGTTACACTTTTTAGAAGATGGTATATAAAATGTAATTTTTCTTTTAAAGAGCTCTGTCATTTCCTGTGTGACTATCTCTAATCACCACTAAACATAGATAACTGAGGTTAAAGTGAATGTGTGACTTGAAATGAAGAAATTTTACATATATACATCACTTTACATAATTGATTCCACACACTCCCTGACTGGTGTTTTTAAATAATGTATATTTTAAAATTAAGCCACATTTTTAAATGACAATGAAACCTGCTTTCTCCCTGCCAAAGCAAATGGAACAGAGACATTCTCTCCATAATGTCTTAAAAACAGCCATTGTTATACAAGAACATAGAAAGGTCATAGAAGATTAACTATAAATTTAATTTGACGCTTAAAAACTACTATAATTCACTTTAAGTTGTTAATAGGATCCTATAAATTTTAGATTCATAGCAGGAAACATTTAGTAGCTTGAAATAAAGAGTATTATTATTTTTACAGAGACTTTTTTATTGAAGTATATTTGACTTACAGTATTAGATTAGTTTCAGGTGTACAACATAGTGATTCGATATTTTTATAGATTATACCCCACATAAAGTTATAAAATACTGGCTATATTCCCTGTGCTGTACATTACATCCTTGTAACTTATTTATTTTATATCTAGTATTTTTTATCTCTTAATCCCTTTCCCCTTTCACGCCCCACATTCCACACCTCTAACATCTGGTAACCACTAGTCTGTTATCTGTATCCGTGAGTCTATTTTGGTTTTGTTATATTTGTTCTTTTTTTTTATTTTTTAGACTACACATGTAAATGAAAAAACACAATGTGATCTTTGACATTGGTCTTAGTAATATTTTTTGGATCTTTTGCCTCAGGCAAGGGAAACAAAAGCAAAAATAAACAAATAAGACCTAATCAACCGTAAAAGCTTTTGCATAGGGCAGGAAACCATCAACAAAAGAAAAAGGAAACCTATAGAATAGGAGAAGATATTTGCAAATGATATGTCTGATAAGGGGTAATATCCGAAATATATAAAGAACACATAAATTTCAATATCAATAAAACAATCTGATTAAAAAATGGGCAGAGGACCTGAATAGGCATTTTTCCAAAGAAGACATATAGATGACCAACAGGAACTTGAAGAGATACTCAGCACCACTAATCGTCAGGGAAATGCAAATCAAACCACAGTGAGATATATCTCACACCTTTTAGAATCTCTATCATCAAAAAGACAAAAAATAGCAAGTCTTGGAGAGGATGTGGAGAAAAGGGAACCCTAGTACACTGTTAATGGGAATGTAAATTGATACAGTCACTATGAATTTATTTATTTAATTTATTTATTTGGCTGCATTGGGTCTTCGTTGCGGTGCGCGGGCTTTTCATTGCAGTGGCTTCCCTTGTTGCAGAGCGCAGGCTCTATGCGCGCAGGCTCAGTAGTTGTGGTGCAAGGGCTTAGTTGCTCCACGGCATGTGGGATCTTCCTGGACCAGAGTTCAAACCCGTGTCCCCTGCATTGGCAGGCAGATTCTTAACCACTGCACCACCAGGGAAGTCCCAGGTACAGTCACTATGGAAAACAATATGGAAGTTCCTGAAAAAATTGAAAATAGAACTGCCATATGATCCAGTGTTTCTACTCCTGAGTATTTATTCAAAGAAAATGAAAACACTTATTTGAAAATATATGCACCCCAATGTTCATAGCAGCGTTATTTATAATAGTCAATATACAAAAGAGTACTATTTTTTACAGTAACTAGACATTTGGTTTTTCTCAACTGGAAATGGTTGTCTTAATATTTCAGTTTTAGTAATTCATTCCAAGGGTTGTTTTCTTTAGTCTGAGTCTCTGCCTTGTCTCTCTGCCCAGCACACACACTTATACTGAATATCAGAACTTTCTGTCCTTCCTCAAGGGATTCTGAAGATCCTGGGTTTTCTCCTAAACTTCAGTCTTCCTTACAAAGGCACCATCATCTGCTGAGACGTCATCCTGATCTTAATTGCTATATTCTTTGAGCTTCCTTGTATTATTTTCTACAAGGTTTTCTTCACCTGTTACACCTCTTACTTGCTGGAACTACTATATCTTGTGATTTAATGCTGATCTCTGACACCTAGCTGACCTGTCTGAGCTTCCTAGGACAGCCATGGGTTGACATGGTCCAACAGCAGTAACAATAAATATTTAATATTCAACATTAATAGTAATGACTTGCCTTTATGTGGTATATTAGAGCTTTGTAAAATATTTTCATAGCATTCCATCCAGCCCCACACCTGCTTTGTGATACAAATAAAGCACCAATAAGTCTTTAAAATTAGACTGAGTCTCAGAAAATTAAAAGAACTCACCTGGTATTACAGAACAAAAAGGTGGAAAAATGGGGACTCCACTGAAGTTTTCAAACAAATTTATTCATTCTAATACCTATGCCCATGCTGTCTCTGAGTGGGGAGAGAGACACAGAGTCAGAGACAGAGGAAGAGAGAGAATTTCAGTCTGGCTGGCTCTCTTACCAATCATAGTTCATTATTTAAAATCGGTTATTATACACATATATACACACATTTGCAAACACACACACACACCCACACACACACGCACACGGAATAGTCACATAATTACTTCAGAGAAACCACCCATTGACCTCACTCTTATATCCTTTTTACTTGCTAAATACACGAAAACTAGACTTTGGAGATCCAGGGAAGAATTACAGAATATATTATATTTTGGAAGTAATGACAATACACTATGAATATATAATTTACTACAAGATGTTAGATATACCAGAGGATCTTCAGAAATCATATTTGAAGTACTAAAAATCAGTTTGCATATCACTGCAGTAAGATATGTGTTGACATGAATTTTTGAGTGATAGTATTGTACTATTGATAATATTATTAAATATCACAAACATAATGTTCTACTTCATGGCTCAGTTTGCATTGATTTACTCAGTCATTCAGAGATACTAATTAGAAAGCCAAACCAAGAAGAAAACTGTTATTTTACTGTGGCAAAATTCTATTTAAGATATTTTTCAAAAATTAGTAACTAAAATGACCTACCAACAAAAAAGAGGCAAATTCTAATGTATGGAAATATAAGTGATACAGAAATATTAAATGAATTATGTGTAATTATCTTACCATTTTACACTAGACTATATCACATCCAGTTGTACTTTCAGCCAAATTTGCCTTTGCACAGTTCTAATTCATAAACCACTATTCACTTGAGAAAAGTGACAATTTAATTTTCTCAAATATAACTATCCACTAATTTTAGAAATAATATATTATCAGAATCACAGTCATTGCTTTAGAGATGGAAGCATATGAATGCATATAAAATGTCTGAAAATAACATGTCTTATTTTTCAGCTGCTGGCACATTAAAGAAAATGCCTCAGTACCTTTTAATCTCAACACTAAATGCATTTTGTTATGAACAAAATTAATGAGTATGACTCAATTTGTGTATCAAAAAACGTAAATAGTTCTCATAATTTATGTTAACCACAAACCAGATGTTACTTTAGTAATTAGTTGAATTCATCCTAGTGGATCTCCTCTATATATAGAAAAATCTTTAGTTAGCATACTGTGTTGTGGTTAACATCCAAGGTTAATGTTGTTTTTCATTTGAAGCTACATGAGTTTGTTTTTAGTAAGCTATGCCTTTTTAAAATATAGTCTCCTTACATTTGTAACACTGACTTTTTAATACAGATTAAGAACAACAACCTGGAAAAAACAAACAAAGGAAAACATAGGTTCATTAGGTTATTTCACTTAAAAAAAATAATTTTACCATTAGCAGCACAAACTATATACCACACCAAATATCAAGTGTGTTCGTGTTCAGTGTGTTCAATGTCTTCACGGACACATAGACATGTACACACACACCACATACACACAACCATTTGAATATCAACACAGAGTTCAACATCTGAAGGATAATGTCATTTGATCCCTTTGTGGTGGATCATACCATTTCATATCATTTCATGGACAAGTGTATTATTAGATAGCATGCTTCTTTTGCAGGATAATCTATTAATGGCATAAAGTAGTGCTTTGTTATTTTAATAATAGACTTTATTTTTTGAGCAATTTTAGTTTACAGAAAAATTAAGCAGGAAGTACAGAGAATTCCTATAGATCCTTTTACCACCCTTCACAGTGTGTTCTATTATTGACATCTTGCTTGAATGTGGTACATTTGTTATAATTAGTGAACCAATATTATTATTAACCAAACTCCATAGTTACATTCTCTTCTTGTGTTGTACATTCTGTGCGTTTTGACAACTGTGCAATAACTAATATCTACCATTATCGTACCATACAGAGTATTTTCACTGCCCTGAAAACCCCTCTGCCCTACCAACTCACACCTAACTCCTTGTCTTCCAAACCCCAGACACCACTAATCTTGTTACTATCTCCCAGCTTTGGATTTTCCAGAATGTCATACAGCTGGAATCATACAGTATGTAACCACTTCAGATTGGCTTCTCTCACTTAGTCATATGCATTTAAGATTCCTCCAAGCCTTTTCATAGCTTGATAGCTATTTTTCTCAGTTCTTTTTAGTGCTGAATAAAATTTTATTGTCTGAATGTACCACAAAGAGCTCATATAGCTAGCTCAATAAAAAAAAAAAAAAAGCCCAATAAAAAAATGGACAGAAGATCTAAACAGACATTTCTCCAAAGAAGACGTACAGAGGGCCAAGAGGCACATGAAAAGATGCTCAACAACACTAATTATTAGAGAAATATAAATCAAAACTACAATGAGATATCACCTCATACTAGTCAGAATGGCCATCATAAAAATCTCTACAAACAATAAATGTTGGAGAGAGTGTGGAGAAAAGGGAACCCTCCTACGCTGTTTGTGGGAATGTAAATTGGTACAGACATTATGGGGAACAGTATGGAGGTTCCTTAAAAAGCTAAAAATGGAGCTACCAGATGATCCAGCAATCCCACTCCTGGGCATATATTCAGAGGAAAACACAGTTTGAAAGAATACATGCCCCCCAAAGTTCATTGCAATGCTGTTTACAATAGCCAAGACGTGGAAGCAACCTAAATGTCCAATGACAGATGAATGGATAAAGAAGATGTATTATGCACACACACACACACACACACACACACACACACACACACACACTGGAATATTACTCAGCCATTAAAAAGAATGAAATAATGCCATTTGCAGCAACATGGATGGACCTGGACATTATCATACTAAGTGAAGTAAGTCAGACAGAGAAAGACAAATATCATATGATATTGCTTACATGCAGAATGTAAAATAACAAAAGATACAAATGAACTTATTTACAAAACACAACTAGGCTCACAGACTTAGAAAACAAACTTATGGTTACCAGCGGGGAAGGGTGGGGGGAGGGATAGATTGGGAGTTTGGGATTGACATGTACACACTGCTATATTTAAAATAGATAACCAACAAAGACCTACTGTATAGCACAGGGAAATCTGCTCAATATTCTATAATAAGCTAAATGGAAAAGGAATTTGAAAAAGAATAGATACATGTATATGTATAATTGAATCACTTTGCTGTACACCTGACACTAACACAACATTGTTAATCAACTGTACTCCAATATAAAATGAAAAATTTTAAAAATTCCATAAAGTTCCAAAAAGTAAACCTTGAATTTGCTGTGCCAGCAACTAATTACATAGCATTTACATTTTATTTACAACTAATTATATAGAATTCACATAGTTTTAGGTATTATAAGTAATCTAGAGATGATTTAAGGTGTATGGGCATATGTATATAGGTTATATGCAAATACTATACCATTTTATGTCAGGGACTTGAGCATCCTCAGATTTTGGAATCCACAGGGGTCCTGGAATCGATCCCCTCCAGATACCAAGGGACAATTGTACTGTCCTTACAGGAAGGTTGTTATAAAGATGTCAAAATATGTATTATAGATTCTTAGATAACCTAAGCAAGTAAATTACAGGGAACCAATGGGCTTAAGTTTACTAAAATCTACTATACAAGGCAAAATAGACTGTATTCTGGATGAAGGGTGATGATCATCATTCCCCTGTGAGGATTTTTGCTTCACTGCAAACTGAATTCTTCATAGGGTGAATTCAAGTGTCAAAATAATGTATAACAATTCTTGCCCTAACCACTGAAAGTGATGAAATCACTTTCCTAAGACATTTGAATCACTTAAATGTAAGTGACAAATAACTCTTCATTACATTAAAATCTGCTTTTGAAGGAAAAAGAAATAGTCCAATGAGACTATTGATATACCATATATTAATGTATTACCATGAAAATTTAAATGATAGGGTAAAAATGAAGATATAAACTTCTATCATCAGTATATTCTTACATTGATAATATGAAGCCACTTTCCTGCCTTTCTCTCTCTTTTTCTCCCTGGTATTTTCCTGTCTTTATCCATTAGTAAATAAATGACAAAGGAGAGGATCTCTCACATGATTACTAAGAGACCCGGGCTAAGCCCAGAGATTTCAAATAACTGTCCTATGAGCTTCACTGAGTTGATTTCTGAAGTCATGCTCCCTTTGAGGTCCCAAGGTCTCCTTTTAATAAGACCAATTTACAGCAAGTTATATATATAAAAGGCATGATGTGCTCACAAATAAACATTTTAATAACTCAGTATGAACTTAAATTGTATAAGATGCTATTTTAAATCACTTCCTCTTATATCCTACACTGTGCTTTATTTTTCTGTGTTTTCTGCATCTTCCAAACAAACATCTTCCTCTTTAACGTGAATTCTATTCTTCTTAATGATTAATTTTCAAGCTTTGTGTTTCAATTTCTGATTAGCTGTAAGATAGCTTATAAATATTGCCTAAATCCACAGAAGGAGCATTTTGTGAAAGTGTTAGATTCGGAAAACAAAAAGATTGAGTTAACTATAGCTTAAATTGTGATCATTAAGCCTAAAGAAAAGCGTGCTAAATTTTTGTATATTGGCCATGGCACTTAGCATAGTGCCTACACCCTTGTAGTTTATAAATGTAAATTCACAAAAGGGTGACTTAAGTAAACATGGTGACCTCATGTCTGTAGCAAACTTTTGGTGACTTTTCTCCCCTTCCTTCCTTTCTCCCTCATTCATTCCTTCCCCCACAACGTGACCTTCCTTGACAATCTTTTTACGTTTTCTACCCTGGGTCCCCCAAACTCACACTGTGAAGCTATTGACATTTTGTCAATAGTATCCTTCATCTCTTGATCCTTGATCTCTAGTCACTAGAGACCAGCAATACCTGTTACAATTGAAGACAACCAAACGTGTCCAGATATTGTCAATTGTCTCATGGGGGTGGGTGCAAAATCTCCCCAGGTTGAGAATAATTTCTTTAGGGTGTGGTGCTATTTGCTTCACCAAATGACAGAATGAAGTGATCTTAATGACAAAGAACCAGGGGAAGGTAGAACTTGGAGCAGAGATAGTTTTGGTGTCCAGTTATATGGATTCCTGGAGGGTGTAGCTGGTTGTTATTTTTAACGTTTGACCAAGGAAACTGGTTACAGACATAACGCATTGCTTTACATCAGTGCAGTCAGTGCCCTGCTTTATTCTTACTTTGGGTGGAATATAGTAGACTGTGCATAAACCATGGTAAGACAATCAGACACAACCTCTGGATTGTTGACAGGGAAGAGAAAGAACCTTTGAAAAATAGACAGTGGGGAGAAAGGAGCGTGGTGCCATCTGCTTTCTGTATCTGTGGTTACGCATCCGCAGATTCAACCAAGGATCGAATTGTTGAATCCCTGGATGTAAACCCGCAGATATAGAGAGTGGACTGTGCTATGTTTTATATAAGGGACTTGAGTATCTGCAGATCTTGGTAACCAAGGAGACCCTGGAGCCAATCCCCCGCGGACACCTAGGGATGACTGTTTTTACCCTTTCTTTCTTCCTGCTCACACTGGTAACATTCTTCTAAACCACAAAGTTACTTAGCACAAGCCAGAGACCAACAAAGCATTCCAATGTTCTTTTGATTCTGAGGATGTTTCTGCACTTTCATCAAATCCATTAAATTTCATTTGACTTGAGAAGTCTTTTGAGGCAACGTTTTCACCTAAGAACCTTTGCTAAATATGTATTAGAGAACACTGGAATACTTAATCTACCAATGTATTCTCTCGAGTCACTCTCTGGATATTTCTACACATTTTGGAGAGAATGAATGTATTGTACTTTGCTTCCAAGAAAAACCTTTACATTAGGTCCCCTGTGAAGGAAAACCAAAAATTGCCTAAATACATCTTACCCTGTGTGAAAATTTTCTTATCATATATATTAAGATCCCTGTATAAATCAATGGGAGATGTGTACATGGTTCAGAGGAATTAATTCATCTCATACAGTGAAGTCTAGATATAACTAGGATTTGTTTTAGGTGATGAAAATCAAACTTCCATATTTAATGTGACGGATGATAATGAAGACTTCCTACAGTTAAACATAAAATGTGTGTGCATGTCTGTTTGTATGTGTTGTGTGTATGAAATTATATGTATATATTTATAGAGAGAGAGAGAGGGAGAAAGAGAGAGTTAATTTCTGTTCAGACAATTAAAAAATAGCAACTCTATACTTAATAAAGTCACATAAATTCAGTATGTCTAGAAAATATGGCAATTTATTTAGGATTTCTCTCAGGATAAAGTAAAAATTATCCCACTGCCACTGTTTTGAAGTGCAGGGGAAAACAAGTTAATTTAATTAGACATGTTAATTGCTGGCTGACACACAGATAATAGAAAAGCATTACTTGAAGAACAGCCGTAATTAAAATAACTAAAGAATGTATTATGCACAAAAAATTAATAAAGTGCCTTTTTTCTTTTTCTGATATATATCAGAACTCTACACACAGCAGATTAAAATATAATAAACAAGTTGACTTTACTGTTGGAAAAACCTATGTAGTTATATTAATGAAGGGTATAGCATCAATGATAAAATCATTACCCCCGGACGACAGGTAAACGGATTCATGTAGGATGATGTAAATAAACAAAAAGGGAAAAAGAAATCTTCTCAATCTTTCCTGACAATAGTGATCTGAAGAACTCTTCCATTTTCCACTGAATGTATCTGCCTTTTTCCACCAAAGAATTCCATATCTACTGTTGTAAATCATTATCTAGCATCGCTTCCTTCACTACAAGATACAAATTTCAGGCTCTGTGCATATAGAGTGCTGACATTTATTTGCTGAGATTTATATTTATTTTAAAAAGTCTAACTCTCGACATCTGAGAATCATTTTTGACTGCATATCTGGCTTGAGATTTTGTGTCTTTTTTATATAAAAAAGCCCATGGCAAACTAAGAAATCTAGCATTTTGTCAAAATGAATATATAATTCTATCTCTTTTTCCTTCTGAAGTCTTAGTTGGTTTCTTAAAATGTGTGTGTGTGTGTGTAATGTCAGTGAAGAAATATGAAGTAGGCAAAAATTAAATTAAAGATTGTTGTAATTATTTAGAGCAAATGATAAATTCATTTTTTCATTTGAAATGAACTTGCAGCAATCATTAAGAATTGGTGTTTAAAAATTATCTTTATTTAAAAGAACATTAATTGTTTAATAAGCCTAAAAATAGCACCACTTTAGGTACATCTTGAACACTACTATATAATTTTTTAAAAATCCAAAATAGTGAAGGCATTGGGTCCTTTGTAAAAAATCCTAGGCGAATATTATTAATTCTGTAGTAACTATATAACAAGCAGCACTACTGAAGTTTTGGTAGCTCATATATAATTTAAAACATATTTGGATCAGAATGTTTAATGTTCTCTATTTCTTCTAATTTTGTTAGCCCTATGAGTGCTGTTATATTTTCAAATATTCCTTCTTCAAAACTCCCATTGGCTTGCATTCAAGAGGCATTGGGAAGAGAGAACAGACATCTCTTTGCAGGAAAATTAAGATGCCTTGAGTTGGTGATGTCTTCCGTAGTGAGGTTCAGGGTGTTTTCTACATCTCATTTGGATGGAAGTGATTTATGGAACAAAATGAAATAAGTTTATCTTAGGAGACTGAAAATCAGTAACTAGAAAATAATGAGTAAGGATGACGTGAGTTCCCATTGGTAGTGTTCAGCATACAATATGCCCATCTTAAAGGTGATATTTGCTGATTTTAACCAATTACAAATATTTAAGCACTTTTGTGTATAAAAGTTACATTTTTTAATACTGTAAATTGGAAAAGTTTGAAAGCAATGTTTTTTAAGAGAAATAAAGAAAAGGAAAGGAAAGAAAAAAGAAAAGAAAAGAATAAAAAAGAAAAAAAAGAAAAGAAAAGAAAAAAGAGAGGTGTGGTCCATACCAGAATATTCTATTTAGATCACAATTAAATTGTACCAACGCAACATTAAATGATTGTGTATTCAGACATAGAGGTCTTTGTAAGAAGCGCAGTTATTTTTAAATGACAGTAGATGGAAATCAATTAAAATAAATCAACTGATATTTCTATGGGATCTACTTAGGTAACATAATTTCCTTTAATATCTCACACTAAACTAATTCTTTATAACATTAAAAAATAAATATTTTTCCAAAGGTGCCATTACCAATAGACCAAGATAAGATGTGTGCATTTATTAGATAGCAGATATGAAAATCCCCACAATTTCATTATTTTGTAATAAAAATATTTTTTACCTTATATTTTAAAAAACTAAGAGATTTCACAAATATTCATAGTACCCAAACATTTGGTTTTAAGCTCTAGATGAAGAGGTGACTTTTAAAAACAGACATAAAGACATGTTGGAAGATGGAGGGGTACTTTAACACCTGCAAACATGTTGGGGGAAGTAGGCAATCATTGGAAAGGAAGTTCCTTCCTAGTTCCATTTCAGAATTCTAAGATCATTGTCTTCAGAAGCCAGCATGGAGCAGGGATGCCATACAAGCACCGCTGACTTTAAAGACTACTCTTAAACACTGGTTTAGTTCACCTGATCAAATGTGATTTTAATTTTGTGCCTCTCCTCTCTTTATAATGTATCTAAAAAGATGAATTGGCCTGCAGTCACATTCATTTAAATGCTGGAGTGCTGATTGCCCATCCCATTCAAGAAAATCTTAATGGTTGGTCTGGCTATCACACGATAATCGAAATTTAGGTGAAATGGTGAAAAAACAAATATGGTCAATTTAAAAAATGGAATTTGGGACCACTCTATGCTGGCTGCTGAAGTATTTCTTGGCATATATTTTGTGAATACAGTATGGAGAAATTGAATTATTGTGTGCTATGATGTCTATTTTATTTTTTCTAGAAGAACATTAAGAAGAAAAATTGACAAACCTGAGTGATTGGATGAGTCATTAATATAGTTAATATTTATATATATTTATGTATTCATTTATTATTGATCATTTCTATTATATATTTACATAGTATTTGTTTATCTGTTTATAATGTGCATCCAAAAATTCTTTCTGGAACTCTACCACTAACCGTATACCAGGCTCTATGCTTGGTGCAGAAGCTGTCTGGGTGAACAAAAATGACGTACTTTCTACCACTACAAGTTTACAGTTTTGTGGGAAAAAGTGAATGTTTGATTCTAGTAAAGTGTAGGAGGGACATGATTTGCTTTAATCAGTGCTAGTGGGGAGCTAGTCTTTCAGCAATCTAATAACTACCACCATTCACTGAGTGCCTACTTTATGCTATAGTTGGGATAAATAATTTATGTCAAAACAAGCAAGCAATTTACATCTAAAGGTCTGTTATTATCATTCCCACATAATATATGAGAGAATTAAAGTTTAAGTTTCCAAGCAACTTTCTCAAGGTGACAAAACAATGAAGTGGCAATGCTGGAATTTTAATCTCAGAGTGGCATCAAATCCCAAGGTCATAATCATGGTACTATAATTGCCTGTGGTTACAGCTTCCAAGTTTGTCTCTAAAAAAAATGCATCAGAGTTCTTAATTACATTGTGGTTTCCTAGTAAGTCAAGGTCTTGTTGTACATCACTTATTTACTTATTGAACTTAGGTATCAACTGCTGATGTAAATATTATACTGTGTAAATTCTTAATTCAGGCTGATACAGGAAGACAGTCTTCTCTAAATTCATAAGAACTTAACTATTAAAAATATTGTGCATTTGCTTTCCTACATTTCCATCTACTTTGTCATCCTTCTTTCCATCTCAATTCTTTTCTTCTGATACACCCAGTTTTTACTTTGCCAATGCCTTTCTTTTTCAATGTATTTATACCATGCAGGATATATAAATATTAGAATGGAGACTCAGCTTTAAGAAGTTTATGATCTACTAAAGGAAAAAAATATATATATACACACATACATACATTTATACATAACGCATATACACATTCATATATACACACATATTCATAAACTGCTATGACAGCTAAAACTGTTGATTACTTTGACAGAGAGTTAGAAACGTGCAATAGACCTAATAAGGAAGGAAGAGTTAAATCCACTTGGAGCATGAAAATGACATTATGGAAGAAGTAAGATGGTAAAAATGTTGTCAAATCAAGACTGAACAGAGAGGGACTCCCCTGGTTGCACAGTGGTTAAGAATCAGCCTGCCAATGTGGAGGACATGGGTTCGAGCCCTGGTTCAGGAAGATCTCACATGCCTCAGAGCAACTAAGTCCGTGAGCCACAACTACTGAGCCCATGTGCCACAACTTCTTAAACCTGCGTGCCTAGAGCCCATGCTCAGCAACAAGAGAAGCCACCACAATGAAAAGCACGTGCACTGAATGAAGACTAGCCCCTGCTCACCGCAACCAGAGAAAGCCTGCACACAGCAATGAAGACCCAACACAGCCAAAAATAAATTTTAAAAATATTTAGAAGAAAAAAAAAAGACTGAACAGAGGAGAGTTATAGAGGCATATTGAACAGCCCAGGACAATGCAGAAGGTAGTGTGACAGGGCACAGAATGCTGGGAGAAGGACTTTTTGAAAATAAAACGATAGGCTAGGTGACAAATAAATGAAGGAAAGGGTCCTCTAAAAACTCAATCCTGGCTTAATTGACCAAGTGTTGTTGTCAAGATAGAAAGGGGGTAATCTGGAAGATATTGGATAGGTCTGGAGAAAACAACACATTTTACTTTGACCCAAATTGAATTTAAGTTGAGGAAAGATAGACCTTGGAGCTTGAGAGAGACTAAGAGCTGGAGCTAAATATTTGTTATTCACCTACACTGGTTTTATTTAAAATTTCAGGAATGGAGAGGAGTGCTGAACAAATTAGCTTAGATAAGGGGGTCAAAGGATATTCTAGGGAGAAATATCTAAGAGGTGGAGAAGAAAATATTGCCATAGGGAACATACAGTCAAAATTTCAGATATTAGAAAAAAATCAGTATCACAGAAACTAGGGAGGAAAACAGTTTAAGAAAAGGGATGGTCAATAGTAGTACGTGCAAATTGATCCAGAAGGATGAGGGCTAATGAGGAAAAAGAATATGTTGGTTGGTAGGTCATTGGTAATGTTTTGGGTAATTTTACTAGAAATATAAGGCTAAATGCCAGAGCAAAAGTAATTGTAGGGCGTTTGTATGACAAATAAAACAAAATTAAATTTATAAATAGTAAATATATTTAATGAATATTCTTATTAATTTTGCATATGCTATTTTTTTATTGGAAAAGTATTTTCCACAGAAGAAGAACCATGCCTGTCTAATTCAATTTTATGGTGTCTCTAACACCACATTGGATTACTAGGTGCCATTGATAATTATGTTGAATGACACTGGGAAAAAATTAATATGTTGGGAGAAATTCTTGTGGAATTATATAGTTTGACTATCCTATGGGTTAAGGGTTCAAAACCCAGCTGTTTGGCAACTGCCAAAGCCAACCACCTATGAGTTAGGGTTTAAAATTTGCATTGCAAATAACCACCTGGTAATGATAGGTACCATTTGCCATTGCTTGCTCATTACACATAATGGATTGCCTTGGGAAGGCCAAGCATTCAACAGGCAGGCAGCTAAAACTGTGTCTGAATTTTCATGCCAAGAGGAAAAATGTGCCTATATTTTCAATACAATTTTAAATGACGGAAATCTCCCTCTTATCACATTTTTTAAATGTTTGGTTTTTTATTTTAACCTTAAACTTAAACCTTTCGAGAAATTTTCCAACTCTCTACTAAAGCCCTTTAATAAGAAGTGTTGCTTTTTAATCATTGTTCCAGCTAGGCTTTTCTTTCTAATCATCCCCTTGCCAAAGAATCCAAACAAAATTAATTTCCCCTGAAATTCTTCCTCTCTGCCTTCACTGTCATATTTAGCTCTGAAATGATTAACAGATGCCATTTATGGAAGTTCTTCACAAATGAAACTTTGGATGAATTTTAAAATAAATAAGATGAATTACTTTTCAACTCAGTAAAAACAAATACTGACGCTTGTTTTCACATCTTCCATTAATTTAAAAGAGTCTTGTATTGAGTAGTAATGAAGCCAATTTGGAGGGCCATGTAAGACAAACTCTCATCTATCCCATTTCCAATTTCATATTTTTATGATGTGATTGAATTTAAAAGTGATAAAAAAGAATACCTTGAGATTTACTGTCTCAGTTTACTGATAAATCTATGCAAGGTTAAGTACTCATCTGAATAATTGACTCGAAATAACGTAAATAATGAGTAAAAAGATCTAATCCAAAATATTTCCTTTCTCAATACCAATATCAAAAGTCTCTTCTGATTATGTTTAATGATTATTTTATACTAATTAGCAGTATTTAGCCAGTTGGTAACATATGCAGTAAATCTGAAGAAGCCCAGGAAGACTATTTTCTAGAAATGTAATCTTTCATATTTTTAGGCTAAGGGTATTATTCAAGATTCTGTCATGTTTTATTTCCCTAGTAAGTTTAGGTAAATTTTATTTAGAGATATCATAAACTCATGTGTCAAACAATCCCACTGAGAAATAAAGGAGATTTCCAGAATTCAACTTTATTATTAGCTGGCTATTGGTAGGAAAATAAAATAAAATATGAAAACAGTTATCCTCTTCTTTATGACAGTGTCAGATGATTTGGAAAAAAATTAGATAGTTGATTGAGAAAATCATATAAAAAGAACAAACTAAGAGTTAAGAACTAGAATTTTGATTACTTATAGCTGAGCCGTATTCTCTACTTATGTCTTAATGCAATGCTTAATGCCTTGAAGAAATAAGTTAAATAAATTTAGAACAGAAGACATTATTTTATATAAAATGTTATTAGGTTTTTAGGCAAAAATCATGATTTATATAAATTAAATTTATATATTACATATTACTTAGTAATATGTCCTCCATGTCTTTTTATGGCATTATAGTTCATTTCTTTTTTAACATTGAATAATATTCCATTGTCTAGATGTATCACAGTTTATTTATCCATTCACCAACTGAAGGACATCTGGTTGTCTCCAAGTTTTGGCAGTTACGAATAAAGCTGCTATAAAATTGGTGTGCACGTTTTTGTGTGGACATGTTTTCATCTCCTTTGAATAGATATCAAGGAGTATGGTTGCTAGATCATAGGGTAAGAATATGTTTAGTTTTGTAAGAAACGTCCAAATATTCTTTTTTCCACTGACTATACCATTTGGTATTCCCATGAGAAAAGAATGAAAATTCCTGTTGCTCCACATTCTTGTTAGCATTTTGTGTTGTCACTGTTCCAAATTTTGGCCATTCTACTAGGTCTTCAGTGGCATCTAATTGTTGTTTTATTTTCATTCCCTAATCACATGTAATGTGGAGCATCTTTCATACGCCATTTGCCACCTATACATCTTCTTTGATGAGGTATCTGTTAAGAATTTAACCTATTTTCCAATCAGGCTTTTGTTGTTAAGTTTTAAGACTTCTTTGTGTATTTTAAATGAAAGTACTGTATCAGATACGTCTTTGCAAATATTTTCCCCTGTTAGGGGCTTATCTCCTCATTCTTTTGGCATTGTCTTTCACAGAACAGAAATTTTTAATTTTAAGGAAGTCCAGCTTATCAGTTATAACTTTCATTGATCATGCATTTGTCATTATATCTAAAAAGTGATCACCATAGTCAAGGTTATCTAGGTTGACTCCTAAATTATCTTCTAGGAGTCTTAGAGTTTTGTATTTTACATTTATATTTATGATCTATTTTGAGTTAATTTTTTGAGAAGAGTATAAGATCTGTGTCTAGATTCATTTCTTTGCTT
Source organism: Balaenoptera physalus (assembly GCF_965194825.1). NCBI lineage: Eukaryota > Metazoa > Chordata > Mammalia > Artiodactyla > Balaenopteridae > Balaenoptera > Balaenoptera physalus. The sequence continues at coordinate 7,240,370 of NC_138899.1, forward strand.
GTGGATGTCCAGTTGTTCCAGCATCATTTGTTGAAAGAACTATCTTTACTCCAATATGTTGCCTTTCTCTTTTGTCAAAGATCAATTGACTATATTTATGTGGATCTATTTCTGGGATCACAATTCCATTCCATTAATCTATTTGCCTATTCTTTTACTAATACCATACTGTCTTGATTATTGTATCTTTATAGTAAGTCTTGAAGTTGTGTAGCATCAGTATTCCAACTTTCTTCTTCTCCTTTAATGTTGTGTTGGTTTTTCTGGGTCTTTTGCCTCTCCATATGAACTTTAGAATCAGTTTGTCAATATCCATAAAATAACCTGCTAAGGTTCTGACTGGGATTGCATTGAATCTATTGATCAACTTGGGAAGAACTGACATCGTGACAAAATTGTGTCTTCCTAATCCAGCAATATGGAATATCTCTCCATTTATTTAATTCTTTTTTGATTTTGTTCCTTAGAATTTTGTAGTTTTCCTAAAATAGACCTTGCACATTCTTTGTTAGATTTATACATACGTATTTATTTGGAGGGTGGGGTTACTAATATAAATGGTATTGTGCTTTAACTTCAATTTCTACTTGTTCTTACTGTTACATAGGAAAGCAAATGACTTTTGTATATTAACCTTGTATCCTGCAAACTTGCTGTAATTATTTATTAGTTCCAGGAGTTTTTGGGCAGTTCTTTAGGACTTTTTGACATAGATGATCATGTCATTTGGGAACAAAGACAGTTCTATTTCTTCTTTATCAATCTGTATACTTTTATTTTTTTCTTCTCTTGTTGCGTTAGCTAGACCTTCCAGTATGATGTTGACTACCCCAGCAGGTGAGACTCCGGTTAAGCAGTTTCCCCTGAGGGCAGATCTTCTTAGGTAGAACAGAGTGCTCTGGTTTATTTAGAAATCTTTCCTTTTCCCCTTCTCCTGCTAAAATCCAGAGGGGATTTTTCTCTGATTTTTAATGTGAGAACGGGTTGAGCTCCTGGAGGTAAAATTCCCAATATTATGGAGGTCCACCTATGACTGGTCCCTCTGGAGTTTTTAACTCTCAGACTTGTACATGCTGAGCCTCCAACAATTCATCAATTAAAATTCAAGTTTTTCTACCCCAGCACTGGTTCCCATGGCAGTTTCAGCCCATGAGTGTTTGCTCAGGTAAGTCTTGGCTCCCTGAATTTGCCTATCTGTTTCTCTAATCTTAGGGGCCAAGGTTTGCTCTGTGCCCTCAATTCTCTTAAGGATCCAAGAACAGTTGTTGACTTTTCAGTCTGTTCAGTCTTTACTTGTTAGGATGAAATGGCAATTTCCAAGTTTGCAGAACTGGAAACCAGAGGTCCTACTAATTTTTTTAAGCTGTGTATTTTGAGATCATTATATATTAACATACAGTTGTTAGAATTAATCCAGAGAGATCCCAGGTACCCTATACCCAGTTTTTTCAACATGATAGTATCTTGCAAATCTATAATACAATTTATTTTAGTAGTACATTTACTTTTAAATTGTAGTCTCCTTTTCTTTACTCCCTGTGAACAATTCTGCTTCAGCTATGATGCTCTTCCATTCGTAGACTCTCTTCCAGGAAAATTAGGTACAACTGACCAAAAAAAGCAGAGTCTCCAGCATCGCCTGAGTTATTTCTTTCATCAGTTAACCATATATATGTATTTTTTCATGTAATCAACTGAGGGCTTTCTCAGGGCAACTCAGGATTACATGAAAAAATATAATCAACTCAGGGCTACGTGATCTTTTAAGCCCAGGTCTGGGCTTCATCGTAAGAACTTCTAGTTTACAGTTCCTGAAATGCTGCCATCTATTTAACACTTTCCCCCATGGTAACAACTTAATGGGACTAATAATGTAATATCAGCTCCTTTAGGCAAATAAACTGTTGTATTTACTAACATGCATCCAGTGCTAGATCCCTGCCTATCACATGGTTAAGACTCAATATATCTTTGTTAAACAAATAATCATGATTATTATGCAGTCAATAAGTTTCCAATTATATGTGATTCTTATCAGGATACTCATGTATCTCAGTCATTTTTAATATAATTTTGGCATCTGGGGAAATTGACAAACAGAAAAATTTTGTACTAAATGATGAATTAAAAAGTTAACACAAAACAGAATTATTGTGTAATTATCAAGTTGAGTTTTAATTTTGTTTTGTTGCAATGTGAATAATTCACTAGGTCTAATATTTAATTTGTGTTCCAACTGAATCTATATTATGTCATATTTTGTAGATTTGCTGAGTGATCATATGCAGAAAATGTATACCTCCTAAATGTGTGTGCATTTGTGCCTGAATTCATGTTTGTGTGTGTGTTTATACTTACACATACACAAAAACACACACTTTTACTATTTGTAACAAATATATATATATATTTACAATTATGAAAATTTACAATTATTTACAATTTTATACTATATATTTACAATTATGAAAATGCTTAAATATGTATAGTATTCAGAAAGAAGTTGTTAATATTAAATGTACAAATTATAATTCTTACCTTACAATATTTTTCCATAATACAGTGTGTTATTTGTGATCATTTGTAAATGTACATCTTTCTTTAACTAACTTAGACTTTCAGAATTAAGGAAATTCCACAAATTTTTATTAGTGAAAATTCTGTTTTAGGAAGATTTTGAATACACAGTCTTGGCATAATTTTAAAAAATTTTTTGTAATGTTTGTCTTTAAAAATTGTTAATAGTCTCATTTCTCATCTGTAATGCATATATCAAGTTTATTTGATGATGCATAGAACTTCAAATCTAAGCAGGTCCTCTCACTATTAAACATAATTCTTTTGACAGAACAGCCAAAAAAATCATATTAAAACTAATGATATTTTGCACTAGATAATAGGAGACCTGATAAAGATTAACTTTGCTGAATATTGCTTCAGGTTGCACTTTTTAGATATTTTTGCACCTAATGAGAAAGAGGCCATAATAGTGATTTGTTAATATATTCACCCTCATTTAAACATGAGTTCTTCCCGCTTCCATATATAAACAAGGTATCCCACTCTAAAGGGGCAGACATGAATTCTTTGAAGCTTTGTGGTTCTTTCTGTTTTAATGTTCCTTCTGGGAGTGACATGAATGAACTCCACTTGAGAATCAGGTGTGTTGAGCTCTCTTCATAGCATCCTGTCGTCAAAGGACATACATGACATCCTCATAAATTAAATGTCTGTAGAAGACAATTGTGAAGCCTGAAAGCAAAGATTTATAAAGGATTTAACCTAACAGGTCTACACAAAAATAAAATTTAATATAAAAGTCAAAGACTAGGATTAATGAAACCTGTATTTTTGCCACTACTCCTTATGTCCCACGAACTAATTTTATCATCTCAGGCAAAACCTTCACTTTATTTGGCCTTTCTTTATTCAACTATAGTATTACAGGAGTTCAGTGGGAGAGTGTCTAAAATTTGTTTCTGCTTCCATATTTTAATATTTTACTTTTCTTTTAGATTAAATACCTTTTCTATCTTCCAAAAAGGCAACCTATACATTTCTTTGTCACTTATCTCACGTTAAAACTTTCTAGGATTTTTGCTTCCAAAGGTTAACGTGAGTTCCTTGAGGGCAGGGGCTAGGTCTTTCCCCAGAGATGCAACACTATCCCCAGAAGATGGTGGATTTTAAATAAATGTCTACTTTTAAACTGAATGCTATCCCAACAATTTCAGCAATGGCACGTTTTGTCTTCCATTTTGAAGGGCAAAGAGAAGACCAAAAGAATGTAATCAATCCATCATGAATACAGGAAGAAATAGATATGTTCTAAAGGTGTGTCCAAGAAAAGAGTAGGTCAAAGAAGATATACAGAAATTTCAACATTTTTAGAGTTATTTTACACTTTTGAAATATAGCAATACAATGGTTATATGGGTATAGCAATAAAATATGCAGTAGCATTGAGGAAAAAATTCTACATGATTCAAAATGAATTAAAAATACTATCACATTTGGATATATAAATAATAAGGTTTATTTGTTGTTTTATAACACATTTCACAGCAATTCTAAAACCATGGATTATATAGTAGGTCATATGTTCACCAGCTTAAACTGCAAGGATGAGTGAAAATACTCTGCTAAGTTTGGCCTCTACTCAAACCTAATGCATTTTATATGTCAAATAGATTCAATGCATTCAAGGATAGAATGCAATTTATTTTTTGGCAAACATATGAGTTCCCAGTTTGAAGAAGATAGTATTGGAAAATTTTTTTCAAAGCAATATTTTGATGCATGAGTATAAATCAATCAACCAATATAGTATTTGATTTAAACACTCTGAAATCTTTTTAACATGAGTTAGAAAAGCATTTCAGTGAAATGCATCTAGGTTTGACGTTCTTGCTTTATTTTTTTTTTATATAATTTCTAAAAATGTTCATCTAGATTTGTTCTAGCACACAGATGTTTTCTTTTCAACCTTCACCTAGATTGCACTATAAGATTGGAGGTATAACTGTGATCTGATTGAGAATTTTAAGAAAATGAAGTGTTGTGGTTGTTGAGATTAATCCTATGCTCCTTGAAAGAGTGGTAAATTTAGGTCTGCCCAGAAGGGTAGACCAATCTCTGCATTGAATCCTTGGCCATGGTTTAATCAAAATTGCCAGGTACTGATTTTCCAAAAGACCACTATATTATCTATTGCTAATGAAAGCCCGGTTCATTCCTACAAGACCAATTACAGTATCACCTTGATGGAGTCTTTGTAGTATCAGAATAGAAAAGTCAGAATAGGATTTCATGTTCTGAGTTTGAGTGGCTTACATCAGGCCTTTCAATCAAGGGATCTGAGCAGGACGGAACAAAGTGCATGAAATATTAGTTCAACATTAGTGCACAGAGTGAGGTGAGGACCTTGAAACAAGCCTGGACAAAAAGCAATGTTTTGATTAGTGCATCCTTTGCCCAATTAAGTCATCAATTGTCCCAAGAAATAGGCTTGTAGCCCAAATGAACAAAACAATGCCTTGAAAGGGAGCCATTGAGTAATCTGTCATCAATGGCATTATTGAGTAGTTATAGAGTTATCTTCCTGGGTAAGAAATTCCTGGAACAAAGAGTAAACTCCTGTCTAGGGAGGCAGCTTTCTAAACTTTCATAGTTAAGTCATGTGAAGCCAAGGTCTCTCCACTCTGAAAGTAGAGATGGAGATCAGTTCTGATGGCTGGGGAAGCTCTCTCCTGCTCTGGAAGTCGTCATGCAGGGACACCTGGACATTGCTCTTTTTGCTGTTGTGAAGGGGGTCAGCCTGAAGTCCACACATGATGAAGAGTGAAGATGGGAAAATCATGCAGAAGAAGAGCGAGAGCACTGACAAAACCAGGCCCTAAGGTGTCCATGGCACTTGACTTTTCACATACGTGAACCAATAAATTGACTTTATGGCTTTGGACATCTTACACTGGAGTGTGTTATTTGCCTCTGAAAACATGGTAATTGAGAAACACACTAAATCATTGATAATGGTTTCCTTGGCAGGTAGAATTCGTGAGTGAAGAGACTGTTCCCTTAAAAATAATGATTGTAATGAATATTTAAAGATATGCGGAGGCTCTTTAGAATGTAACATGAGGGAAATGAGGAATATACAAAACTTCATTTCGTTAATTCAACAAATTTGCTGGCTACCTATTGTGTGTCACATGTAGTTCTAGGTGCTAGAGATATATACGGAAATAAAATAGAAAAAGAAATCCCTGTCCTCATAATTCCACTTTAATAATAATAATAATAAATAATAATAATATATTATTTTTAAATAATATATTCACACTAAAAGAGGAAGTTCAAGGGATTATTAACAGTAGTTACCAACAAATAGTGAGATCATGGCTGCTTTTATTCTCTGTATTTTATATTTTTAAAAATACCTATTTAAAAATTTTCCACAATAAACACTTATTATCTATATTCCCAAAAATGGCTCTAAAAATACTAAAGAAATGGAAAGGCATTGATAATTTGGAAAAAGATTTCTTTGGCTTTAACGCAATCTGTATACACAGGAATCATCTAAAGCTACCCAAAATATAACTGATTTAAGATACCAACTGGGAATTTCCAATTCCCATCTCAATTATCTTAACCATGTCCAATAAAGAACTCAAAGAGATGTAGATAAATGAAAGACAATTTACAGTATTAGTCCTGAGAAATTATTTACACAACAGAAATAGACCCAAAGATATAGAAAACAAACTTATGGTTACCAAAGGGGAAGTGGGGGGAGAGATAAATTAGGAGGATGGGATTAACAGATACACAATACTAGATATAAAATAGATAACCAACAAGGACCTACTGTATAGCACAGGGAACTCTACTCAATATTTTGTAATAACCTATAAGGGAAAAGAATCTGAAAATTTTTACATATAAAATAGTTACATATATATATATTATATATATATATATATAATATATATATATAGCTGAATCCCTGTGCTGTACACCTGAAACAAACATGACATTGTAAATCAACTATACTTCAATAAAAAAATCAACAACACAGTTTATAATTTTTAAAAAGGCTGGTTAAAATTTGTACTAGCATGTTCTTTTACAATTTCAAACACACTTGTTTACCACAGAAAACTTAGGACACATACTAAAAAGTGAAAAAAATTAACAGATAATATTACAACTCACATAATCATTGTAAGCATCATTTGTTTCAAATTTCCATATCCTTAGATGCTACTATTGAAAAATAGTATCATTCTGTATATACTGATTTTCAGTCTACTTTTTAATCTATATTTTTATTACCCCTATTTTAACAAGATTTACTCTATTACGAATATCTTGCCTTGCATGACTTCAAAAGAAATGAAGATTTCTAAATGTATCTTTCATCCATAATTAAAGGTACATTTCTTTTTCAGGAATCTTTTACAGATTAACATGTCTTTGCTTTAATGAAGTTTACTTAATATCTCAAATATTAGAACTGAAAATTAAAATGCACTTACAGCAAGAGAATAAAAAAATATCAATTATAATGGTAGAAATTGCTTTTTCAAACAGTGTACAAGGTTAAAGAAAATAGGAAGAAACTTGACAATTGTGTGTGTATATATATATATATATATATATATATATATATATATATATAAAATCAGGTAGAAGAAAAGGTCAATATCTCCACCACACATCTAAAGTTTCAAGTGGTTTTACTTATTCACTGGTTACATATCAATTTTCAGACAGCAAATACAACTTTATGACAAGTGACCTTATCCCTGTCAGTTAGAGATTTGTCTTCCAGCTGTACATCAACCCAAAATATACTATTATTCTTATACTCTTACAGGAACACAATAACACATCTTCATTAAATGTCAAGTGTTTATCTTATAAGACTTAGAGTTAATGAAAATATGATAGAGAATTGTGTCACAATAGTCAATTTAACATGATATAAGTTTACATTTTAGGAAAATAAGTCATAATATAAAATGTGGTATCCAACAGATTTTTAGCATTTTGAAAAGTCTGCCAACTGAAGTTTTTACTCTCTATGTAGAATCATAGAAACAATGTATATTTATTTTATATAGTAAATCATTTTGGAAGTATTTTTCTGTATGTTTGTTATGTATAAATACATTCCTTTGTCAAAAGAGCAATAAGAGGACATTTACGCAGCAAACCATATTTTCTTCCCATGTCCTCTTGCTTTAGACCAATAAAAGGGTTGGTTCAAGATCCAGTCATTTGTCTTATATTCAAGTTCATTTTGGGTGGTCTTTGATTTTATTACTATAACAATCAATGCCAGTCCTTACTGGTCCTATCAAGATTCTACATGGATAAATATCCAACATTTTTTTCAGTCAGATTTTATTTCAATAATATAGACAAAGCTAATTTTAAACCATTTGAAAATGTGCTTTTGCACTTAAAAACAAATGAAACATTCAGAGAGATTAGAATATAAGAAGTACAATATGTATAAATAACTAATATCCATAGTAAGTCTTGTGTTGAGAATCCAAAAAGGGAGATGAACAAAATCACATAATGGAATACTTGTTGGGCAGATCTTACTGCTATTTCCCCCCCTCCCTTCCCCCTCCCCTCCCCCTCCCTCTCTTCTAATCTAATTTAATATTAATGTTTGGGGAGACTTGTAGGAACCAGATAATAACAAGCATTTCCTTGAAAACTCTAACTCATCTCTAGATTTGCAGCCATATTCAGGTTGTATTTAGATTTTAAGAATCCCTTACAATTTCAGATTCTTCCATAACTTAAAATGGATCATCTACAAGGCTTGGATTCATAGGCAACCCATGTTATTGCCTTATTACCTTATTTATTAAAATCAAATGATGAATGAAACATTCGAATTTCTGTTGTTCTTTTTGAAACGTATTCCATATGAATATTCCTTAGAACTGATATACACACTTCTCTTCCAGCTTCTAGAGGCTGCAGCCTTCAATTGGTTCCTAACTGCTTCACTCAATCTCTGCTTCTATCCTTATATTGTCTTTTCCTGCTGCCTTTGACCTTGCTTGGAGAAGAAAAGTTTTTCTCTTCCTTCTTCACTTCTTTGGCTGGTCTAATAATTAAATTGACATAAGACAGAAAAACAAATTTAATTTCGTATGAATGGGAGCCCCACAAAGATATGAGAGGCTCCCCAGCAGTCAGCTAATTGAGGTGTATATGCCATCCTGAGCTAAGGAGATGGGGATAGGGATCTGGGGTCTCAAAAGTAAGGAAGACAAGTTTAAGGAAGATGAGAAAAGCAGATGTTTAGTAAACAAATGTTTGCCATACCATGCAGATATCTTCCTAATATAAAGAGTTATTTTTGGTATTAGCTCTCTATCTAAATTATTAGTTATTAGTATTAGTTATTAGTTATTGGTATTAGTTATTTTTGGTATTATTTTTGGTACAGACCCTCTATCTAAATTATTCTAGACAGTTAAGAGGAAGGTAAAAAACCCTTCTGGAGTCTGTTGGTCCTTGATTGTCTTCCTCTGGAAATAATACACATGCCAAAGTGGCACATTCTGGGGTGGACAGCCCTGAACCCCATCACATTCTTCCCTATCTCTTAGGAGAACCCCATTTGAGCTGCTGCAGGTAATGCAGGACAATCTCCCCATCTCGAGATCCTTAACTTAATCACATAGGAAAAGGTCCTTATTCTATAGAAGGCAAGAGTCACAGGTTCCAGGGATCAGCACACTGATGGTGGACCATTACTCAGCCTACCAAAATAACATGTAATCTGGAAAAGACAAAAATAAACTGAAACAAACAACAGAAGACCCCAGCCCCTTTGATACTTGGAAATATATTTGAATACTGGTTTTTAAGTGACTTGGGTTTACAATTTCTTTCCATACTGTTCTACCTACATTGCTTGGTGCTACAAGAAATTGTGGTATATTATCAAAGTCATATAAATGCTGTGAGTTTGATTTTCAACTTATTAAATCATCAACATCATTAAAGTTATTGCATAACCGGATTATTGTTCACATGTAAAATGGTATCATCACAAAATAAAAGGTATCTAATTTTTGTAGAGTGGAATAAAGGGAGGATGAGAGTAAACGTTATTATTTCTTTACCTTTCATGGACCAAAGTAAATTTGTCCTATCTAAAACTGTTAAATCAGGATAAATAGGTACACGTTTAAATTTAAGGTATTAAAGGCAGCTCTAGAGGGAGAAAAAATATAATAGAAGAATCAACAAAATGTGAAGGGTTGATGGGGAAAGAAGACAGTGAATTGGCTACTGGCTTTATGTGTCACAGTGGGAGGGAGCTTGTGGTGACCAAAGTTGATATATCCAGGAGAAAAATCTAAGTTACATGAGGTCATAATAGTAAGTCTGCTGTTTATTTTCTGTTTAAATCTCAGATTGGTTTCTAGTTTTTCCTCTGCTTCCTTTTACACTTTAGCACTCTTAGTATTCACTGCTCAGCCTCCGTGGTCAGCCGGTTTCTGGATGGTGTTCACCAAAGTGAAGCACTGGAGAGTGGGGTAAGAACAATGGGAGAAGCCCACAAGCATCCCCTCCCTGGACAATCTAAAGGCTGCCTACTGTAACACGCACTTTACCCCTCAAGGCAAACGTAGGCTCAAAAAACTGATTAACACTATGATATCTGGAACCTGGGATCATTTGATGCCCTACTACTAATTATTTGCAGATCTGTTCTGCTCTTAAAAGTCATACTTCTAGTTTAAAAGAGACAAACAAATGAAACAAAAACAGTGTATTTTTGAAGTGAGGGCAAATAAGATATGTTATTTGTCTCTGTTTTGTAGAGTGATTATCAACAAACGTTTATTAATCACCTACTATGTGCTGGGAAGTCTGTGAATCACTTGGGATATTTGGGTAAATAAGATAGAATGCTTGTCAAGAAAATGAACACATGGCATATGCACACAAGTATAATCAAATTATCATACACAGTAACTCGGTGATAAAGGCATCTGACACATAAAATCACGTAGATATCTATAGAACCTTTTACCGTGAAAAATGCAACTGGTTAAAGTATTTAGATATTTTACCATATTTAAATGTCATGTTATATCATTTATGTATTTTACATAGCATAATGTTGTACCATATATTTGTAATTTATTTTATTTACCTATAAGCATATTTTGGCAGTAACTTAGACTCTCAGAGAATTTTCAGTAAATTGACAGGAAAATTAAATAAAACAAACTATCAGTTCAGCTAAATAATTGGTCAAGATGTCAATTCTGTCAAGAAATTGTTTTGACTGGAATGGCTTGTTGTTTGATGAAGTTAATTTTTCAGTTTAGTCAATGCATTTAAACCAATTTTATGTGTGTATGAACAGCTTTAAACTGCTGAAGGATTCCGTTTCCAGTCCGAAGTAACTAACCTTAATGGAACTCTCTTTGATGGTATTGCCTTAATATTCAGAGAAATCAGTGGTCGTCCCAATAAGAAATGATAAACGTGGCAACATGTTTTTGAAGCATGAAGTAGGATAATTTAAGAGCCTAAAAGCCCAGGTATAAATAATTATACAGAAAATTGGTTAATTACAACTCAGAGATAAGTGGAAAGTGTCCAACTGCAACTGGAATTGCTCAATTGCCTGCACAATTATCCAATTGTAGCAATAATTATTTGCTGCTAAATTTTTTCTCTCTAAAATAAATTCAATACCCATATATGCATTTTAAATCTCAAGTACACATATTGCACTTCTAAATTTTTCTTCAAAGCATTGCTAGTTTCCATCCTGCAGATTTTCTTGAAAACATTTCCAAGTGTATTATCTAAAATTAAGTATAAGACAATTAACAATTAATGGACTCAATATTATACCCACATAATTAATTCTCTTCATCTATATAGCATTTACTGAGGAAGATTATAGGTTAGTTTTAGGTCAAAGAGTGCCTCTAAGAGCTCATTCAACACAGAACATCCATTTTCATCTGGTGAACCAACATTATGCAGACACTATTCAGCAAAGTTATTTTTGAAAATAGAAATTATTAATAGCATGTATATTGCTCAAGTATAAGACCATGGAGGAGCAATGAATTACTCAGGAATAACAGGAGAACTCTAAGTTTGTTTTACAAATATTTTACTGTTTTTGCATAGTCGATTCTCAAAATAGTTGATAAATGTAATTGACTTAATTTCCAAAAGATAAGGGTGAATGCATAATAATTTAAAATTGATGACTCCACAGAAGCATACATTGCAGACCCGTATTTTGACATTGATTGTAACTCTATTTCTCATTGCATCTCCACCATCTTTTGCGGGCTGGGGGATAATATTCAGAATCTAAGGAATAAAAGCAGCTTGAAGAAGAATTGTTAAAGGGCAGATTTATGAGAGATATCTGTCAAAAGAATGAAAAATAAATACACTTTAAAAATAAATGGAGAAGAAGGGAAGGAGAGATGAAGAAAAGGTGGTTTTGCTAAGGTAGTTGAAAAGAAAATTTTGAGGTGAACATTATAGGTTTTAGGTCTTAATTCCCATAGTAACTTGCAATGTCAATTTTAATGCATTCTCTCCCAGGAAAATGTTGAAGAAAACAATCCCAACATTACCTATTAATCTCTATTTTCAAGCTTGGTAATTAAACAAATTTTATTTTTATTTTATCATTCAGCCACTGAGCTGCTTCTAGTGAAAAGGCAGATGGCTGTGGTGCCCATTTTTTAACTGTGAGGATCACCTGCTTTATTGGAAAGAGTAAATGCCATGAGTTCTAATGTAGGCAGTACCACTTTAAATCTGAAACTTTGGATGACAGGCTTAATTCCTCTAGCTTTGACTACTTTATCTCTGAGTTATGGAAATTGTACTTATTATGGGTTGAATTGCATCCCCCGCACATTTATATGTTGATGTCCTCACCCCTACACCTCAGAATCTGACCAGTTAGAAATAGGGTCTTGCAGATGTAATTAGTTAAGATGAGGTCACACCAGAGTAGGGTGGACCTACTAATCCAATATAATTGGTGTCCTTCCAAAAGGAGAGATCCGGAGACAGTCATGCACACAGGGAGAAAGCCATGTGAAGATGAGGGCACAGATTGCAGTGATGCAGCAGAAGCCAAGGGATGCCAAAGACTGCCAGCAAACCACCGGAACCTAAAAGAGTGTCATGGACCAGATTCCCCCTCACAGACCTCACAAGGAACTTTCCAACTCTGCCGACATCTGTATCTCTGATTTCTGGCTTTTAGATCTGTGAGAGAATAAGTTTCTGTTGTTTAAGCTACCCAGTCTGTGGTACTTTTTACAGCAACTGAGGAAATCTGCCTATGGTTCTATCACTCAGTGTCTGAGTTCCTGCTTGCTCATTAAATAGGGGGAGCAAATATAGCACAGGCTAACCCAGCAAGAAGACCATCAAAAGTGGTTTTAACATATGGTAGTGTTTAATTTCTCTACCTCTAAATATGTATTCAGAAAAGGTTTTCTTACCCATTTCTCCAGCGGAGGGTGGGGAAAACTTTAATCTGTATAATGAAGGGTCTATTTGAATAGAAGGCTTTTCTATGGATTTGACTAACTGTTGCACTGATTTTTGTTGATATGCGTATATAATTTACTTTTGTAATAGATTAATTGCACAAAACCTTAAATTTTAAAAGGACAATATGAAAGAAGAGAAGTCTCTTGAGGACATCCTCTCTCAAGCCATTCCCACCATCTTTTCCCCCGTGATCCCAGCCCACTCGTGCTCCTGTTTCTGGAAAAATGGAAGAATGTGTGGAGGAAAATGTTGCTTAATTCAATAACACTCAAACGGTATAAAGAACAAAATACTGTTTTATCAATAAATAAAATTTGAAATATATGATCAAAAATCATAACCAAACAGAATTCTTCAATTCCTCAATTCAAAACTAGCAGTCAATATTATGTAAGAAAATCATCCTTTGAAAACATGAAAATTATGTGATTCCAATGTTCTCATTAAATATAGTTTTATTTCAGAACATAAATTGACTTGATACTTGTTTGATTTAATTTACTAGATTCATTCCTTTGTTATTATTTTTTTCATTAGTTTTGGTTAAGAGTTCCATAGCTTATTTAGTGTAATCTTTAAATTCAAGTTTCAGCAAATTAGTCTGGTACATTATGCTTTTGATTCATAGACTCAGTGCCTTTGGTACACCACTTGAGAACTAATCGGATATTTCATTATAAAGGACAATCACGGCGCCCACTGGAGGGCAAGTTCTCAGACCAAGACATACTGGTTCTCAGTTTCTGAGATAACAGCCTAGAATAAACCAAGATGCTCACAGAAAATAAAAGCATGAAAACCTTCTGTTTTCTCCAGGGAACATTATTTCAAAGCTGCCACTTCCTCATGTATTGCCACAAATCGTTGACAGTTTCAGCCAGGCCATAAAGAACACATTACCTCTATCCACTGTGAGAAGAAAACTGTCAACTATATTGATTACAAATATTTTCATGCCAAGAAAAAACCGAACACGGAATATGAGACACCAAAAAGCCCCAAGGCGTGTGAGTCCAAAGTTACACTGAAGTCTTTTCAAGTTGCTTTCAAAAATGACATGAACTGGTTAACTCAGTTCATGTAATTTCCATAAATGTTTGTTGACCCTTGTTGTTGGGAGCAAATGATTACAAGATTACAATGAGACCTATCTTTACCACCAAACAGCTCAGTCTTAATATAATTGTTTGAAGATGCACTTGAAAATGTATAGTAAATAGAAAAAAAAATAAGTAAAAATTCACACATCCAATTTTAACTATATATATTTATATACATATATACACACACATTTCTTCATTATTGGTAAAAGAAGTTGTTTAACCCTTTGGTAAAGCAACTATTCCAATGAGTACAAAATGTTTACAATATTTCATCAACTATCCTAAATAAAGAATTTATGAGGTAACAGGAAGCATATTCCAAATATAGAGATATTCATTGCACTGTAATAGAAATTGTCTGGTGTGACTTAAATCTCTAATAATGGCAAATGTTAACAACATTATTAAAAATCCATTTGAGAGAAAACCTACAGTGATTTGGTTTATATTTAATATTTTAAATATTAACATGTTATACTAGGAAATACAAAAAGGAAAAGTGAAATTATCAGATTATAGCGTCCCAAATTAATGCATTTTTTTTTAAAAATTGTAAAAATTATTCATTCATTAGCACAATAATTGTATAATTACTCTACACTATTGATATAGTGTAGAGAAAGCATGAAAATTATTTAATGTAAACAAAACCTAGAACGGCTGCATTTGCTGATTTATTTTAGGGGTTTTCATTTCCTCGGGGATAGAGATGCTTTATAATTTGTATAATGTAAACACAAAAACTACCAGTTTAAAAATCCAGTTTAAGGCATGGTTATGCATCCATTTAGCAAATATTTATACACCATGTCCTCTGCCACTGTATTAGGTGATGGGAACCCATTAGGTGATAGTCAGATTTCCTTCTCAAGGAGCCCAGGATCAGTAAACAAGTGAATTTTGATACAGAGTGATAGATTTTTGGTGGATTTATATACAAGCGCTATAGGAGCCCACTGCAGGGGACAGCCAATGGGGCTCTGGAGAGTTTCTATGAGGAGGTACTATAAATAAATAGTTTTAAAACATACTTGAGGACTTCCCTGGTGGTCCAGTGGCTAAAACTCCACATTTCCAATGCAGGGGGTGTGGGTTCAATCCCTGGTCAGGGGACTAAGATCCCACATTCTGTGCAGCCAAAAAAAATAATAAAATTAAAATTAAAAAAAAAATACTTGAGTTTGGTGTGTTTCTTGCTTTACTAAATTATGACTGTTAATTCTTGCTGGGGGAGGATTTCTAGTTTGATTAAATTCATGCTCTGAAAGCGCTTCTGCAGAGACTTACCAACTTATATTGGTTCGACATATGATTTTTCGACTTTATAGATGGTGAGAAAGCAAAACACATTCAGTAGAAACCATAGTTCAAATTTTGAATTTTGATCTTTTCCTGAGCTAGTGATATGTGGTCTGATGATGGTCTCTCGTGATGCTGGGCAGTGGCAATGATCCCGAGGGTAAATAGCCAATACACTTACAACCCTTCTTTCTGTGCCTAGACAACCATTACGTTTTTCACTTGCAGAGCAGTATTCAATAAATTATTTGAGATATTCAAACTTTATTATAAAATAGGCTTTGTGCTAGATGATTTTGCCCAATAGTAGGCTAATATAAATGTTCTGAGCACGTGGAAGGTAGGAGAGGCTAAGCCATATTTGTTCAGTAAGTAAGGGATATTAAATGCATTTTTGACTTAACGATATTCTCAACTTACAATTGGCTTATTGGAGTGTAACCTCATCATAAGTCAATGAAGAGCTGCAATTAAAAATCAATAAAAATCTACTCACTGAAGTTTTTTTTTTTTCCCCCTTATATACCATTATTCTAGAATATTCATCATCATGAACCACTCCCATCTATCCATTCCCTGCTCTGGTAAAGGTAACATAATAAGCAATGGGGTACAAAATGTCGTGTCACTCTACCATGAGATTTGGAAATTACTTGAGATGCTCTACAGTGTACTAAATGATAAAAGCAATACCATATATAATAGCAATGTTATTAGATAAAAAATAGACAGTAGCAATAATAAGGAGAGGCAGGAATTTCATGTAGGAGTTGCTTGAGTGTTCACAAAAGGAGACAGAATTTAAATAATACTAGTATTATAAGAATTAAACAAAGGAAAGGAGAATGTAGAGATATTTCTGGGATTTGGGAAATGGAGTTAAATATACAATTTTAGTAGAGTTAGTTTGTTTTGGATAGAAAGAGTTGCAGAGCAGAGTGAAGTAGAAGGCAGGAGAAGACTGCAGACAGCCTTACATAAGGAACTATGTGTTTGGACTTCATTTTAGATATCCACAGTATTCAGATTTCTACTTTTCCCTACAGTAATTGGGTGTTGTGAAATTGTATAGTACCTCTAAAAATCATACCTGGAAACCCATCAGGGCTACTTTTTGGAAGCAGCAATAAGGTGATCAGAATCCCATAACTTCTTAACTTCTCTTTTATCTCAGAGCTCCAAGAAGGACAATTTGAACATCTCTGCTTATAGAGACAGAACAAACATCAAAGGGTTAGGGTACGTCTCTGTGTGTTTGATGAGATTTGGGGTGACATTCAAAGAGGGATCAGAAATAATATTATAGATATAGGATTAAGGATGTATTGGACAAAGAGAGATAGGGATAAGGATTCCAATCAGATATTCACAAAAATCCATTAAAATATCCTGACGGTGCTAAAAATGGGAAATTGAGAAAAAAGTCATAAATTCTCAATATTTCCTTAGCTTTGACAGTGGTGTTAAATGAAACATAAGATCAAGAGTTGAAATTGAGATCCGTTAACATAATCTTGTAAGAGGAAATAGTGAGTTACTTCAGATAACCTAGTATTTAGATATAAATATTTCATCCAATCAGTTCCCTAAATCTTAAAAAAAATGGTGAAGGTAGAGCTCCATTCAAGGAAACGACATATGCTAGAAAGAATAAGACAGCAAGGAAGTTTGCATCAAGGCATAAAATACCTAAAAATTTTTATTATTAATGTTGCAATGGTGTAAACTAAATGAATGGAAGAAAATGTTTGGAGAAAAATCATAACAACCAACATTCTCTAGACTACAAAATTAAAATTGCATTTTCAAGAGGAAAATAATTGTGTGAGTGCTTTGACACTTTCTCTATATCTGTGCTAAATAGCTTTTATCTTGAACATTTCCTAAACATGCAAATTGTTTGAGAGAACACAAAATAGATGTAGGAGTAGAGTAGACACATTTTTAGTAAAATAATTGAAATTATTACTTTATATAAAATTTAATATGTATGAAATCTTATAATTTATGGTAATATATATTAAAATAATTATAACAAATTCCTTCCTTTAAATTCCTATCTAAAATATAAAATGCTAAGCATAGAGTTCTTTTTCAATAAGTACTATTGAATTCCAGGATTGTTAGACTAAACGAAACACAAGATTTAGGACTATGCCTGCTTATATTTAAGGCAAAGATACACCATTTAAGTAAATAGTTATTACCAACAACAAACCAAAATTAAATTGTAAAATATTTTTTAAAAGTGATTTTCCATAAAGGAAATATATTAGTGATAAATGCTGCAAAATAAAGAACAAAGATGAACTAAAATGCACAATTCACAAAGGAAATATCAGTGAACCAGTTCCCTAACATTTGAACTGTTCAGTCTGATAAAAAATATAAAAATAGGTCACAATATGGAAAGAGGAGAATATTTTGAAGAGACAATGATTTTAGAATTCTTCACTAAAAACATTTTTTTAATTCTTTTACAATTTATGATGCTTATTGAGAGGAAAGCATTTTAGTATGGCTACTTGGAGAGCTTAAATGTGATCAAGATAATTGGAAAAGGGTTTAATTTTGCCCAAAGCAAACAAGATGATGAAAGACAACTGAACAATTGCTTTGGTGGAGGAACCAGAGGACCTACTGTTGTGTTGGAATTGGATTGAACTCCTAGAATTTTGTCAGGATAAAGGATACATTATGTTCCCCCGAAGAACGGAACTGGCATGGGATCACCTTAGGTTCTATTAATAGGATCATTTGAAGCAGGAAGGAAACCCAACAGGAAGGAGCTGCAATTTCAGGCTTATTCTGGCTGTGGTGTGGGGAGTGGGCTGTGGCAGAAAGCCTGGAAGCGGCCAGACCAGCAAGCGCTCTACAGGGACTGATGAGGTGACTGGTCCAGCTGGGTAGTGCTACACGTGTTAAGAAGCGGTCAGGCTGTGCATTTCTAAAGAAGGGTATTCAGTTGTTGGGAACTGAGCAAAAGAGAGGGGTCAAACATGAAACCACAGGGACTTCCCTGGTTGTCCAGTGGTTAGGACTCCGAGCTCCCAATGCAAGGGGCATGGGTGCATCCCTGGTCGGGGAACTAAGATCTCCCCATGCTGCAAGGCGCAGCCAAAAAAAAAAAAAAAAGATGAAACCACAGGTTCTGGGTTGATGAATGGAGCCATCACTTATTAAGAAGAAAACTGTGGGACAAGCAGGTTTGAGGAGAAAAAATCAGAATGCTTTTCTTGACTTACTATGCTTGTTATATTTATTATACTATATTTATTTTCCAAGAGCAATCATGGGGCATGCATTTTGTTCTATTCAGTTTTCTCCTCAATTAACGGCAAGATCACTTGGATTAATAAACATAAATGTTAGTTTTATGAATAAATGAAGTCAATTGCTGCAAAATAATTATTGATTCCGTGAGTGGATGAAAAAGAGCTTTAAAAAGTTTAGGATTTATATAAATGTGCCATACTGTGTTATTTATTAGTTAGGTCTAGACTAAGGTACCTGCATGCCTTCTGTGGTTCCCGTTGTTTGTTTGTTCTTTAAAGCTTAATATAGAGCATTTAAGTAATGCACAATTACATTCTTTCCCAGACTCCATAAAACTCAGTTCCCATGTGGAAGACACACTGAGAGGTAACTGGTGACATAGAAACAAGGGATGATGGTAATTACTGCAGCTCAACAGGAACTCAAACCTACAAGCCACATGACTGAGGTGGTTGACATTAAAAGCCCTCAGTAACATGCCCATTTCCTGCCCCTCAGACATGCAGTGACTCCTTCCTATTCCAAGTCCCCCAAGAAGAGGATGCTGAGATAGAACTAAATGAACAAGGTTTTTATTAGGGAACGTGTACGAGAGAAAGTAGAGAGGGAGGGGCTGGTAGAGCACAGTGTGACCCTGAAGGAAGGAGAGACGGGGAAGGCAGGTTATATGCAGCCTAAAGAAGTTTCAGCAAGGCCCTCATGAAGTGCTTGAGCCAAGGTCAGCTGTCAGAGTTGTCCCGTTTCCCAGAAATGTGTTCACCTTAGTATACTTCCAGCACTACTCCATCTTTGAGTGAAAGCAGACACAAGAGTTGGGGCCTCGGTACAAATGCAGTGATGGATTTCAATGCTTAATCGCTGGGGCTCTTGGCCAATGATCTGCTGAAGTTCTAGAGGAAAGCATGACACAAAGATAGACTTGTATTGAGCATGTGTGAGAGGTATTATCTGTAGGTCAAGTGGATGGTCATTGGAAGGATGCTGACAAGGGAAAGGTAGTCCCCACCATCATATTAGAGTTAATTGTCAAGAATTAGTATTAGCAAAGGAAGAATTTCAAATAAACCTACTTTCAAGTCTGTTTGGACTGCCATAACAAAATATCATAAACCGGATGGATTAGGAACAGCAAACGTTTATTACTCACAGTTATAGAGGCTGAAGATTCCAAGATCAAGGCGCTGCCAGATTTGGTGTCTTGTGAGAGCCTGCTTCCTCATTCAAGGCTGACTTTTCTCTGTAAGGGAATAAAGAAGTTTTCTCCAGCCTGCTTTACAAGGGTACTAATTCCATTCATAACGGCTCCACCCTTAGGACCTAATCACCTCCCCAAAGCCCGACCACCTAATACCGTCCCCTTGGAGGTTAGGATTTCTGCATATGAATTTTGAGGGGACATAAGCATTCAATCTATAGCACTTATTCACATAGATTATTGTCAATATATCCATGCATATCCCCCATGACACACAGAAGCCCAGGTCAATTGATAATCATTTGGTTCAAGGATAAAACAATAATAATAACAACAATAACAATAATAATATAGAGACAATATTAGGTTTTTATACTGCCGGCTATACGTCTTAGGAAATAACATATTCAACTTATTTATGGGATGAGTTTTGTATTATCATAAATATTGTACAAAGGAAGCAGCTGAGGTACAGAGAGGTTACATAACTTCTCTGAGGTCACGTAGCTAATAGATTGGAAAAGCTAGTTTCCAAAACAGGCATCCCAACTCAAAACACCAGACTCTTAACCACTAAGATATCTTGGTTATCTTTGGGGTTTTAGACCACTCAGAAATCATTCATAGAAATGATTTACTTACTGTGACCTTAATATGACTACTCATAGCATTCTGACTACAGCAAATAAAATGAATTATTTTTTTCAACTTCAAAATCTAGAGTTTTGTAGCAAAGTATTCTCAAAATATTCAACATCATACCTCGTAGAGGAATAAAAATCAAATATTCCAGTAAACGTAGTAGCGCCTAGGTGAGAAGAAGCTTTTTTGGGGATTGCTTAATATAAAATTGGTTTTGCACAAAATTCAGGCATAGCTTTGAAAATGGTTTATCAATAATAATACAATTCACTGACTATGGTGAGTGTTAATTTCAAAGGTTTAAAAAAATGTGAATCCTTCTTTGTCAATCTGTTAACAAAATGACCATAAAAGCACTATACCCAAAGAGCTTCTTACATCCTGGGTAATTATAATGTTTTTTATGCTGAGCATGTCAATTACCATTGATCTTTGCTCTGAAAGCATTACAAAGTCTTAGGAAGTCCATGAAAGGGTGTAAAGTATGGGTCCCCTGAAGTGCAATATATTACAGTTAATTAAGTAGCTTCTATTTTAACAGAAAAAAATAGCTAGAAATATGACCACTTCAACTCTCCCTAAGAAAAGTAATCATCCAGTCACCGATAATATTGGAAAGGATGAGAACTTAGAAATTCACAAAATCTGTATTTGCCGGAATCTGTTAGTAAAAATATTCTTCCAAATATAGTGTTTTTGTTTTTTTTTTTTTTTTGGTTAATTAAGTGACATTCATCTATCTAAGAACTTGAATCCAAATTATTACTATCACTCAGAGTCATGAAAATAAACCAACTTTCAGGGCTTAAACTATGTACAGGTGGGGAAGTAGATGATTTTATAGGGACTTCCCAAGGGCAGACCACAGTGAGCAAAATGCTGTCTACATGTGCTGGTATTTCAGCCCCCAGGAGTCATTTTTGTCTTTAGTGCAACTGCTGAAGAAGGAATAATAAATTCATCTATGAATATTATGTGAATTTATTTTTATTAGAGGTTTTTAAGACTTAAAGGTACTGGGCTTTCCTGGTGGCGCAGTGGTTGAGAATCTGCCTGCCAGTGCAGGGGACATGGGTTCGAGCCCTGGTCTGGGGAGATCCCACATGCCGCGGAGCAACTAGGTCTGTGAGCCACAACTACTGAGCCCGCACGTCTGGAGCCTGTGCTCTGCAAAAAGAGAGGCCACAATAGTGAGAGGCCCGCGCACCACGATGAAGAGTGGCCCCCGCTCGCTGTAACTAGAGAAAGCCCTCGCACAGAAACGAAGACCCAACACAGCCATAAATAAATAAATAAATAAATAAATAAATAAATAAATAAAAATTAAAAAAAAAAAGATTTAAAGACTTAAAGGTACTAAGAAAAAAAAGACATCCCAGCCAGGTAAGCTAAGATGCAGGAGAAGGGGAGAAAACTTGCAAAAAAAGTGGGGCGGGGGATGGAGGTGGGTGGGCAATATGAAGAAGGTAGGACCACACTGGGATAAAAGTGATCAGATGTGTTGATCAGGGGCCATTCCCACACATTTCCTTACAAAAACTCTGGCACCGTTGTCTGATTTAACTGAAAAGATAAAAACAAATAAGCAGTGTAGCAAAGGCATCATTTTGCTGCCTGCGGTGTAAACTCCCCTAGAATATAAGGCTCATGAGGAAAGCAACCATCTCTGTCCTGTTCGCTGTGATATCCTGCGCTCCAGGTCATAGAATGAAATGAATAGGTATTCAATGAACTTTGTTGACTGACTGAAATGACTACTGCAAATGACTACTCTTTCCTCGTTGCTCTAAGATGAAAAGGTCACAGGGACAAAGGTGCCTTAAAAGAAGCATCCTCAGTCTACGACAGTACTCTGTGTCAGGACTAAATAATTGGTAGAACATCATTCACAGTATCCATGTGACTCCATTTTTCACTTAATGTATCTTAAATGGTATAAAGTATATCTACTGTCTAGATGATGTTTAGATATATTACGTTCTCTAATAGTCTGTTACAGAAACAAAAAACACTTCTTGAGGTTTCTACTTTTCAAAACCATGAAGATCTGTGTTTCATTAGGAATTTTCAGGTTATCAAACAAATATAGTGAATCCATTTTTTCTTTTTTTCAACAGCACCATCAGAATGATTTTTTCTTCCAGATTATCCTGATAGTACTGTGTCATTTTTAAGGGACCTCAGTTTTGCCAGCCCATCTCTTTCTCTTGGCCCTGAATGGACAGAGAAAACCCTAGACAAGCTTTTGAATAAGCAGAAGACCTTTGCTTCAAGAACATTTAATTTTAGTCTTCAAGTTGCTTTACAACTGTTCTAGGCGGCCTGCTGAGTTATCTCATTGAATCCTCAGGTTTCTCACTAATATTTAACTTACAAGACCAAGGATCTCCACCAGTAGCTGGTGTCCAGTAAACATGACTAATAGAACCAGGACAGAGATCTCTCTCTACTTTCTCCTATCAAAACACAGTAGAGAACTAAAAATAATTGAACTCATATCTCATGACAAACTTTTTGACATTCCCTTTCCTATCTACCTGAATATTTCTCATGTTACAAGCACTACAAAGACTTTTCTTTGCCAATCTCCCTGAAATTCTATACTCAGTCCAAAGTCACCCTCTCTCTTTTATTTCTCTCTTTCTCCTCCCACTTATGCATCTCCAAATTCTCCATATATTAACTAATTTAATACTGACAACAATGCTATTAGGGAGTTATTATTATTGTTATCAATGTGATCATCGAAATTGTGGAGATATAAAAACCAAAACTCAGAAGCCAAGTAACTGGCCCAAATATGCAACTGGTAGAGGCAAATTTTGAACCTCACAGTCTGACCCTAGAAAGTACCCCCATTACCCCATTCTCCTTTGCCTACTATTGGGGACACCCTCTCTTTCTCTTGCTCGCTATGACATCCCATTTCTATACACAGAAGAGACTCAGTGCAAATTTGTTCAATGAAGGCAGACGTACACAGTCCTTGTTTCTGTAGGATGAAGAGTCACGGGAATGGAAATCTTCTTTTGAAAATAAAAGATAATTCTCAGCTTCTGACAATACTCCATGTCAATGTTAAATAACTGCAGGAAAATTAATAGAGTCAAGATAAGGAGGAAAGGAAGGAGATGCACACTGCTGATTCTGGAAATATAATCCATAAATGTCTACCTCTAACAATATCAAAGGAAACATTTTGTTACGAACTGAATTCCCTCCCCCCCAAACATATCTTGAAGTCCTCACCCCTAGTGTCTCTGAATGCAACATTATTAAGAAATAGGGTCTTTACAAAGATAATCAAGTTAAAGTGAAGTCATTAGTGTGGATGCTAATCCAATATAACTAGTGTCCTTTTAAAGGGGAAACGTGTACCCAAAACAAGCATGCACAGAGAGAAGACGACGTGACCACGCGGGGAGAATGCCATCTACAAGCTCAGAACACCTGAGGCTCTCAGAAGCTAGGAGAGAGGCATGCAACAAATATTTCCTCACAACTTTCTAAAGTCAGCCCTTCTGACACCTTGATTTTAGACTAGCATCCAGAACTGTGAGACAATACATTCCATTATTTAAGCAAGCTGGTTTGTGTGCTTTGTTGTAACAGCCCTAGGAAACTAATGTCCATATCATTTGGAACATAATGCTAATCCTTTCCTCCTAGTTTCAAAAGGCTGAATTAAGTAAGTCAGAAAGACAAAAACAAATACCGTATGCTAACACATATATATGGAATCTAAAAAAAAAAAGGTTCTGAAGAACCTAGGGGCAGGACAGGAATAAAGACACAGATGTAGAGAATGGACTTGAGGACGCGGGGAGGGGGAAGGGGAAATTGGGACAAAGTGAGAGAGTGGCATAGACATATATACACTCCCAAATGTAAAACAGATAGCTAGTGGGAAGCAGCCGCATATCACAGGGAGATCAGCTCGGTGCTTTGTGACCACCTAGAGGGGTGGGATACAGAGGGTGGGAGGAAGACACAAGAGGGCAGGGATATGGGGATATATGTATACGTATAGCCGATTCACTTTGTTATAAAGCAGAAACTAACACACCATTGTAAAGCAATTATACTCCAATAAAGATGTTAAAAAAAAAAAAAAGGCTGAATAATAATTCTTTCACTCACAGGCTGAGTCTCAAAGCCTCAACCAGTATGTGCTGAATTGAATGACTTCTTTAAGTAAGAAGGCCAGAAAAAAAGAAAGAAATTTGTATCTGTTGGCACTTTTTTTGTCCTTGTTTGCTTATATTATCACCACTCCCTTTTTATACAAGAGTCTTGAAAGGAATTCACCTTGCGTTTACCCAACAAAAAACAAGTAGTTGCAAGGTTCATTCAAATAG
The DNA here is from genome assembly GCF_965194825.1 of Balaenoptera physalus. Lineage (NCBI taxonomy): Eukaryota > Metazoa > Chordata > Mammalia > Artiodactyla > Balaenopteridae > Balaenoptera > Balaenoptera physalus. The sequence continues at coordinate 7,265,341 of NC_138899.1, forward strand.
ACACTTTTTGAGTAAGGAATGATAATTTGTTTGGATAGTTTGTTCTTCTAAGTGAGCACTTAAAAAAAAAATGGGAAAAAAGGGGCTTCCCTGGTGGCGCAGTGGTTGAGAGTCTGCCTGCCAATGCAGGGGACACGGGTTCGAGCCCTGGTCTGGGACGATCCCACATGCCGCGGAGCAACTAGGACCCTGGGCTACAATTGCTGAGCCTCCGCGTCTGGAGCCTGTGCTCCGCAACAAGAGAGGCCGCGATGGTGAGAGGCCCGCGCACAGCGATGAAGAGTGGCCCCCGCTCGCCGCAACTAGAGAAAGCCCTCGCACAGAAACGAAAACCCGACACAGCCATAAAAATAAATAAATAAATAAATAAATAAAAATTGGGGGAAAAAAATATGATCACGTAACCTTGTGAAGACTCAACTGATCTGATAAAACTCTTAATGAACAAAGCCTGAACTCGCATTACGAAGCCTTCTTTAAAATAAATTGTATGTTCCATTTTAAAATACAAGTAGCAATACCAAACATAAGTAAAGCAAACTCAACAATGTGGCTATTTGAAGAATATTTCCCCACCGATACATGTAAAATTTTGCTTCATAAATCCTATTACTAGCCGTAGGTTCTTGGATAAAAGTAGCTGGAAGACACTTTGATCAAAACAAGCTTCCAACACGGACAGCAACATGCTGTACAACAAAACAAGCATGTTTCAAAAGCAGATGATAATTATTCTTTCTCTCACACGCCCAGCAAGAGTATTGCCGAAGTGCTAGGACTTTTTAAGTGGGAACCAAATTAATCTTTATTAATCCTTGCCACTCTGATTGCATAATGTCTGAATTTGAATGTCTGATGTGTGACACTCTCTTTCCTCTTCCTATGGCAATCAGAAGTGTGAAAATAAACCTTAACGCTTTAAAAGAAACGTCAAGTATGAAAAAAAAAAAAGATATAATCATCTGAACTGAAAAAAGGGGATAAAAAAGACTTTACAGGAGAAAAAATATACACTATGTCAGAGTTCCAGACGTGTTCTTTTATGTTAATATATTCACTGCTATATGTCAGGGTTGTGAAAATAAGCGGCAACACAAGAAGGCAGGTGGCCAAATGCATACAGAGAGATTTTAAAAATTTGTTCATTTGCATTTTTTGAGAATCTCTCTTTAGAGCTTAATTAATACCTTTAAAATTACTTCCTAGAATGATCTGTGTATAGGCCCAATTGAAATTGCCACTAGGTGCTAATTAGTGAGTAAGGTCAAGTCCCGTAATAAATAAATAAATGCAAACACAAACACCCCCCAACGAGGCCTAGTGCCTGCCATTCTAGTGTTTTCACTTGCTCATGCCATTAGCCTGGATCCCTTCTGAATGGATTCTCTGCCTTAGGGCCCCAACACACCGACGTCTAGTGAATTTTACAGTGTCAAATTAAACCAAACACTACAGTGTTTAGTTACGCTTCCCTAAGATTTGATTCTACTCTGACCTCTGAATCCCAGAACTTACAGACTGACATCCTGGCACACACCCAGGTCTGGCTGGCTTGCCACGTCTCATTCTGACCTGGCTCCCAAGGATGAGTTATTACACAACCTATCCTAACATCTTCTCTAAGATTACGGATCTCTTTATTTTTTCCTGATGTCTTATTACTTTCTCATCTATCCATTAATCTTTATACAAAAAATCATCAGTCTGTACGTTGTTTTAAAGGTTAGAAATTGTATATCGACTATGAATAAGAATATGATGTCATATTATTTGTCTAAATTCCCTAAAGCAACATTAACATTAAAAAACAGATAGAGGTATCAGTAGCCTGGCGTAGTCCTGACGAGGTTACCACTCAGTTCTGGGAGAGGAGCTGAACGGGAAGCTGTCTCAGTAGAGGGTAAAACTGCAACGAGCAGAAAATGTGGGCGGCATGGGTGCTGGCAGGTTCAGCACCACCAGAAACTGCTGCCTTGGACTTTGGGCAGTGCCCTCATTGGGCACCAATGGTCAGTGGGTGGTCAGCAGTGAGACGGGGGTAACTGCCTGACATAGGCCTGATTCTCACACTCCTCAGCCCAGAAGTGGGCACTTTAATTAGAGATTTTAGAGGAGGCACATTTATCCTAATTACAAAGGGGTGGGTGACCGAGGGTCTGGCTAAGCTGCACCTTTTGGGTATAGCTGCAGGGATGATCTATAATACGGCATAGATGTGTGCTGCTTTTGTAAACCCCACATTTCTGAATTCAGAAACACATCTAGCTCCCAGCACTTTGGCCACTGAACTGTGGACCTCCATCCCACTACCTGTATTTCCTTTCTATCCTCAACCCTGTATCTTTCCTTCCCTTCTGGACACACTGCTTCAAATTATACATTACTGGGTATCTCTCATTTCTCTTCTCCAGCTTATCTTTACCTTTCTTTTATTGTGCTTTCATCTTTATCAGACTAGCTGGATTGAAATCAACCCAAACGACAATGTCATCAATGTCAGTGTTTTGTAGGCTCAGTTTTTGTACCTTTGCCGTGATGTCATGTGTTTCTCCATGCTTAGGTCCCAGGCCTCTGAACTTCTTACTCTGCGGATGCCACCTTGGGTGATCTGCTCTAATCAAGACTTCAAACTCTGCCTGGCAGCTTGCTGATTTACAGCTCTGTGTCGGAAGGAACCTCTGACACACATGTATCTACACTCATTTCCTAACACCTCCACGTGGATATCACAGAGGTACCTGAGATTCAGCATATACAAAAATCAGGCTCATGATCTTGACCCCCAAACTGGTACTCATCTTGTATGTCACTTTTGAAGGAACCTTACCATCATCTCTACAGCTCCACAAGCTATAAATATTGCTGAGTACTTTCCCTCTGTCACCTCCTACATTTTACATATCACCAGTTTGACTTTACCCCCTAAAAATTGTTTACAAACGTATACTTCTCTAGGTTTACACAGCTACCACCTAGTTAGTAAAAATCATGCTCACTGAGAACTTGGGAGGTGCCAGGCTCTGTGATAATTGTTTTATATGAATTGGGTAATATAATCCTCACAGCAACTTTATCAAGTGTACCCCTATCATCTCCATTGCACACATGAGGGAAGCGGGAGTTGGCGATGTTATGTGACTTCTCACTGTCACAAAACTAAGTAAAGACAACTTTTATAAGCCTAGAGTGTACGACTCCTTCAAGCACTTCTCAGACTTATTAAGCTTCACTTCTTACATGTATAGCTGTATTTAATTCCTAATCGGTCCTCCTCTAACACTCAGCTTATTCCTTTCAAAATATCGTCTACCGTTCCTTTATTCAGACCTTATAAGATTTCCTCTGTCTCGTAGGTGAAAGCAAAGTTCTGATCAGAAACCTACACATCTCTGTTTGACTTGGTTTGACCCCTTGCCCAACCCTACAGAAGGCTGACCCACTGTTTCCATCCTTCTCCTCTCTGCTACTCCTGAGTACCATCACACCGTCTTTTCTATTCTTGACATTAATGTGGGTTTCTGGAATGTTGTTCTCCTGCAAGCATAATTATCTGATTAACCTTTGAATTCCACATACCTCTGTAAAATACAGAGGGGCAAGAACTCATATCTAGATATTTTTCACCATGCCTACACATAGTACTTAATAAATATTTGTCAGGGAAACATACTTTCTTTTGACAACCATATAATTCTACTTATATGATGGTACTATAAAATAATGCATACCATTTAAAAAATGTGGGGAATTGGAATAGATTCAAAGGGTTAAAAAGAAGAAAGAAAGGAAAAGAAAGAAAAAAAAATCATCCATTGATCTTCATCCAGAAATGACCATATTTTATTTATATTTATCCCACTCTTTTGCCATTGACCGTTACATATCATATTATTTACACATTTTCTGACTCTGGTTTATTTAACATTTTATTTTAAAAGTTTCTCATAGCACTAACAGCTTTAATGCTCATAATTGTAATGTATGTACTAATCCATTGGGCTTAAATGCTGTAATTTACCAAACATTCATCACATAATTAGCTATTTAGATTACTTCCAAGTCTTGGCAGTATAAATGATGATCTAATAAACATCTCAGCACATAAAGTTTTTCCTCCTATTATATTTTCTTAGAAGAGTTACCTGATAGAACAATTGGTTAAAGAAGGATTCATGACTCTTTCAACATTGTGTGTGCTTATTGCCAAGTTATTTCTGAAATGATTTACCAGTGACTAGGAAAGCCATATTCATTTACTTGCTAGAATTAGTTGTCCTCCATTCCATTTTTGCTAAATTGTTAGATACCAAAATACTATAATTATGAATGTGTTTCTTTAGATTTATTGATGAATGCTTTATTACAATAAATTCTTATCTATATGATCTCACTTCAATTTTTGTATTTATCAATATGTGTGTGTGTGTCTATGTATAGATACATTAGTCTATATATTTCTCTAATATCTATTTATCCCATAACTATAATTACTTAGATATAAATTTAGATACATATATATGTATAACTCCATATAGATGGATAACTTTTTAGATATAGATATAGTCATTGACACAGATAGCAATATGGACATCAATACAGATCTATTCTATGTGTCAGGAAGTGAACTGGACTCTGAAAACACAGGAGTGGAAGAAAGAGCTTTCTAGAAATAGTGGAAGAAACCAAGAGTAAATAAGTTTGCTACATATAACATCACTTTTTTTTTTTTTTCCAGAATATCAGAATTTAAGGCATATGGATTCAAGCATTATAATAAAATCCAGGAGTGATTTTTCAAATCCTTTTCTCTCTTACTTAGTGTTTGTAATAATTTTATTGAAGTTGATGTCATCTCTCCCCGTGGGTGGAGGGGCGAGACAGTGCATGGTGTGATTTCTCTTTAGATACACACTGGTCGGAAATATCTTGGCACAGCTGGAGTAAACTAAGGGGAATGCTTCCCCATCTGAAGACTCCGATCTGGGTAATTTCAGTCTATTCTAACATTCCTGGCATGTACCTTACCTGAAGTTCATTATTAGCTTCATCAAAGGAATCACATTTCTTGAAATGCCTGCCTATAGCACCCTAGTCTGTTGGGAAAACTCACTGGCCAGCCATGCTTTCCCTAATCTCCTGAAAGATCTTAATTTTTAAATTCAAAATAAGATTTCCCTATTATTTTAAGGTTCTTCCTACAGATTAACTCAAGAGCCATAGCATGAGACTTTAGAGCCATAACTTTAGAGCCATAACATGAGATTTCTCTATTTTGTATTAAGTACTTAATAGACAATTTTTTAGTGTGTGATTTTTTTGTACTTATTGCATTGTAAGTGTAGGTGCTTTCTTTAGGTTTTAATGAGACTGAGGATATTAAAATGATTGGATTTTGCACCATTTTGCTGTCAGTTAATCTTACATTGCCCTAAAAACAGGCGTAAAGCATTTACTTCATATTTTCTCATAGTGATTGATCTATTACCCTAGAACTTTGAACTTTGAATTGCATGATCAGCCTGCTGAGTACCAGTGGGTCTCAAAATCACGTCCTATGGACAAGTCATTGATCCAACTGAAATGAAAAACTGCAGTGTAGCCAAGGTCTAATCACTCCCAAACATGTCAGGATTTTCAGAATGTTTTTCATGAGGAAATAAAAAACTACAGAGAATATCAAAGAGCTTTTTGAGGAGTGTTCCACACACCTAATAACTCAGCTGCTTGCTCTTCAGTTGAGATGAGAAAATGTTAACATTTATGTAAATCAAATCTAGGTAGAATGATAAGCAGCAGTCACCAAAATCACTAGAAAGTGAAAACTTAAGGCAGAAATTTGAGTAGTCTTTCTATTTTTTAGCTTCTTACACATATCAGAAACATTCTGGTACATATTAACTTGCTATTGGGACTTAAAAATCAAGTCTCACAGGAATTTTATACAAAATTTTAATGTATAGTAATTTTTTACTTAGTTGATTCACCACTTCATTCTGACCCACTTTTTGACCTGCAGGAGTTAGATATTAAATGTGAGGGGTTAAACAATGCAGTTTTGGTTTATTTTAAATTAACCCATAATTTTCTATATCTCAAAGTCAAGGTATAGACAGTGGAGGTAGAGAACATCGTTGGAAAATGATTTTAAAAATATATTTGTACAATCCTGTCTTTCTTGTGACTCTTTTTCTCAGAATTTGAAGAAATTAGTATCATTATTATTTTCTTTCTCATCATGTAGTTCGTCCTTAACTCTTGTTCCATTTCACAGACTCTCCTAAGCTTCTGGAGACAAGGTAAACTATGTCTGAATATAAAGAATTTTAAAGAACACCTACAGTCAAAATTAAATTACTTGTATTTTTTTTCAGAGCATAAACATTTAATTTGGATGTGGAAGCCAAGCAATAACCAAAATCTCTTAAAATCAGCATTAACCAATCTTCATAGAATTTTCCATGTAAGTTTTAAGTCCTACCGTTCTTTCTTATGGTTCTAGCCCATAGCTATTGCAGATTTAAAATATATTCCCTCCTGTGTCTATTTGCATGTTTCTTAAATTTAGATTTTAAAATGTAGGAGAATGTAGGGAAGTCATTAGTTAAAGTTATTAATACCTGAGTTTGGACAGTACAGTGTAAAAATTTCGATAATATGGTAATATTAAGAGGGGAAAAATAATCTGAATGTAACACATTTCTAAAAATCTGTCTTTTGTAAAAAGCCGATTTGGATATGAAGTTTTAATTAACGAACATTAATTGGGACTCTACTGTGGAATCAACACAATGGTAAACACTAAGAATGGCTGAATAAGTGAATAAGGTCCCTGTCCCCAGCAGGTCCCAGCCTTATGTGCTAGCAAGGGTTGATAGACATATGTGTAATTGTAAAAAGCAAAAAAAAGGGTAAATGCTGTAATGGAGTTATCTACAGAAGCAGTAGGAACTTAAATACAGCATAGTTAAATACACCTGAGGGGGTAAAAACAAAACTATGTAAGGGATGTAAACCTTAGGCTGTATCTTGAAGAATGAATAAAACTCCTCGGAGTATTTTTGCCAGTGAAAGGGAAAAAAGTATTCTATCCAGATGGAATAAATATTTGATCCTAAACTTTTCTTAGGGTAAAAGATTCAGTGCAATGTACAACAGATTTTGGCAATTTTAACTAATCATATAATGTAAAAAAAAAATTCAGTATTAGCTTTCAATAATATGCGGGTATGTTTTGCTCATATACAAAATATAGAGGAAATTTTAGATAAAACTCCAGTGATTGAAGCTCTTGTGAAGTCACAATTCTTCTAAATATCTCAGTTCAGACGATTACAATCCGTGGGTTAAATGATGTTTTTGTTTTCTTTGTTTTTTTACGCACAATTTGAGTCACAGGAAAAGGGGGCTTCCAGCTTCAGGCACAGGGTTTGAATTCAACTTTGCTGCTTAATAGATAGTGGACAGCCTCTTTATCGCTCTGATTAGGTGTCAATTTTTTACCATTTGCCTGCTAATTAAAACATGGGTAATAATAGTGACTTTTCCTGGCTTTTATGAATTTCTATACACAATTCTTGAGCCATGCTAAGCCATCAATTACTATTATTAGTATTATTATTATCATCACTATCATCATCATCACCACCATCACTATTTTTCTCATAATTCACTTAGGAAGAGAATGTTATGTTAATATGAATGAATTGAGCAAGAAAAAGTTCGTATTTTTAGAAACAGCAAAGTCAACTATCTTTTATTTCCTAAAGAAATCAGTCATGACAGAATAGGAATTTGTTGTTTTACCATTTTTTTTTTCAAGAAAATTTTATTTTCACATGAAAATTTCATTCAAAATATGCCTTTTGGATTTTTCTTCAAGCAAGTATAAAAATTGCCAAGTACCTTTTACTTTATAAGTAAATAACTCATTTTTGGAGACCTACATTATTGCTATTTATATAAATATCTTGAACAAAGAGTATTTCTGTAAGTTATGGTTGATGACACGTTATCTTTAAGATCTAAAATCAGGGAAGAACATGAACTAAAATAACATTTTATTTGCTTTGCTTTGCAAAAGACCACTATCCCTTCTTTTTAACATCACTGGAACAGAATATTAAGTGCTGGCACACAGAATAACGTCTTTCTATAAGGATTTGGACGGTGGTTTTGATTTGGGAGAAAGAACATTGAACTCAGTGCCAGAAAACATATTTAAACCCCAAATCTGTCTCTTACACACTGTGGAATCTTTAATCAATCACTGAATTTCTTTGTAGGTCTTTCCTTAATTGACATTGAAATGAAAAAATCAACCATTTGTTTTTCTTGCAAGAATGCTTCGAGAAAAATATTTTACTGACTGCTCTCACATCTACAAACCTAAAGTAATTAATATTACTAATTAATATAGAAGTTGTTGTCATTTAAACTATGAAAAATGCCTCCTGGTCCATTTAATGGGAGAATATATTTTCTAGCAATGGGAAACTTTCTTTTCCTCCACTCCAGAAACAATAACTAATTCATAATGATTATGTGAAATGTCTATGTCAGAAGCCACTGCTGCTCAAAAGTTGAACTGCAGTTTGTGTGTGTGTGTGTGTGTGTGTGTGCATGTGTGTGTGTCTAGCAAGAGAGAGAGAGAGAGATAGGGATTTTTAAAGAATTTCTGGTTCTATATGCTTTCATTCACCAAATGGTATCTGTATTTGCTGTTAATTGCATATAAAAATCAAACCAAACTCTACAGTTCTTTTTCTGAGTTAGCCTTTGTTTGATGTAGGGACTGTAACACAGTTACGATTCAGAGTTCTCCGTTGTCCCCAGAAACGTTTGGCAATGAGAGCTTCTTTCATCTTCCTTCCCATCTGCAGTGTCTCACCTTCCACCTTTGCAGGCACTATGTAATTATCATGTCCGCGGACCACTTTTCTTTTCTCCATCAGCTTTGACAAGAAGATGGATCCTTTCGCTACAGAGTATATGTCATTGTTCATGAAGCGCTTGTCCAACAGGATCTTAAATATTAATTGTGAAGAAACGGCATGGGGTAAGGATCTTTGATGAACTAAAATTACTGTTGTGCCATAATGTGAAGAGCCTTTAATTTTGCCATCTGGCTCTAATTGACAGAGAATGACTAAGAATTGTAACCTGAAGAATTGGTGAACTTTGCATATGGACAATTAACTAGAAAAAGAAAAAGCTAGTTTGGAAAATTGTATCTCTGAAAACGAGGTGTCTGAATACCTTCAGATTATGCAGCCAGTATTCCATCAACGAGACACATTTCTTGCACTGAACAGTAGCTTGGACTGCAATTAAGATGAATGACCATGCAAGGACCTAAATAAAGATTTCAGTTTTCTCTATAAACCATGCCTCAAGTCACACGATCTCTCAGTGTTTTCCCTGCCCCCTGTTTCCCTAACACTTCCTATTACAACAAAGATATCATTTTGCCAGATGTCTGACAGGAGGTGTAAATATCTCAGGCATTTGATTTAGTAGATATTTATCTCTAACAGAAAATAAATGAAGAAACTTGATCATAAGTGTTTATATTTTAAGTTGAAATTGATTCTGGGTTTATTCACAAGATCAGTTTGTATTTTTTAAAGACACACAAAGGAGAACTGAATTAAAATAAACTACTAGATGCTTTAAAAACAATAATATACTAGAACAACTTGTAAGAAGAGAGTTATTAACCTGCTGTTACCAAATACCAATCTGTTTACAAATTTCATTAATTATCTTTTTCTTTCAAATCAGCTTGCTTAGGCTGTTTATTTGTTTCCACTGGAAAATCAATGAAAAAACATTTGTTTTTCTTATAAACATTAGCAACAAGAAATGGCTTTAAAAAAAATAAACTCTTGAGATTTTGACCATTACGTTTAAATAGTAGTATTTGATGTTTACATTTTTTGTAAACCTCAGGATTTTAAGCATGAAGGTTATGTGTGGGAAAATATTATACTGGATAGATTTTAACATTTCAACTTAGATACAATGAATATTATCATTGTAAGTCTAACAGATACCTTAGACATCACCTAGCCTAATCTTCTCTTTATAAAGATAAAAGAACTGAGACCCAGATCGGCTGCCTTCAGAGTCTATTCTGTTGACATCAGTCTAATGCTCAACCTACTAAAAGGAATCAGGAGGAATTACAAGTACAGTCCCAATGCATAACTTATAGCTTCAAGATTAAGATCAAGGGCACTTTATGGACAAAAATAATTATAGAAAAACTATATCAAAAGCTCTGTTTGGGGCCTCCATTTAAAGTTTAGAGGCTACCAAAAGCATCAGCTAACCTTGAACATTGCGAATTTTAATGGAGTGAGGAAAAAGACAACACATTTTGGGGGGGGATACATCGGTGTTTCCTATGGAAAATATATCTGGAAGAAGGAAAATAGCAGATAAGATGGTTGTTTTCAATAATTCCTTGGGAAGCTTCATAATATATGAATGAACAAAATTGGGTTTGGCAATCTTGATAGCTAAATAAAGTTTTCAGTCCTTATTCACCTCTTTGGCATCATATGGCATCGCTTCTATATGGTAGTAAAATATATGTTTCTGTGATTTATTTTATAAGCTCTGTGCTTCTGTTCACCTCTTGAGGTGATGTTGGCACTGATTTTTAGAAGGAAAATAAGCATTTAGGGGAATGGTATGATATGCCACTGCCTCTGTTTCTGGCCATGATAATGGTTTACATGTGTCAAAAACTGTCATTTCGAAAATAATAAAAATTTTTTTAGAAGATGTATACAGGCTGCCTAAGAGTCATGCCAAAACGTATTTTCTTTTCATCATTTCAGGATATGTAAATCGAATATTTTCACCAAGTCACTCCACTTTAGACTGCTGAAACACCAGAGGTGGCTGAAATTTTCTCCCCCTTGAATCAGTCAGTTTGATCAAAAGGAGCCTGCCAGCATCACTCCATTTTAATCTTAAATAGTTAATTAGAATAATGTATATATTGGGAAAAAGAGGTGCTTGCCTGTCCTTGGAACAGGCTTCCTTGAAAAGCCGCCTAAGTTAAGGCAACACGTGGACCATACAAACTAATGAACACTTTTCCAATCTTACTGTTGCTACCTTTGAAAAAAAAATCAGTATATTTCTCCTGAGCCAAATGCCATTCCCCGTGTGACTTCTGTACACTACTATTCATCAGTAATGAGACATTCCATACACTGATATCAAGCTTCTATTTCTCTTCATGTCTGCCAAAGCATCCTTTTTTAATAATACCCTAAAATAGGTCTTTCCTGTCCTTTCTCATATATAAATGTATTCTTGTTCCTGTGTTTTATTAACACTGCCGGTGCAGTCTCCTCGGTAAAAGATTAATTATTGGCTGTGATTCATAGAAATGGAGCAGTAACTAAATTAGTGAGGGAATATATCAGAAAATCAGTCACTGTTATATCACTGATAGAATGCTTTAAAAAGGAAATAAACACTCTTAAGTATAGGAACATGCCCATATGTCCGGGAAAAGCAACTCAAGCCTTTTTATAGAAGTATATGGATATGCCAAAGAGCATCAATAGGCAAGAACCAACGCCTACATCACGCTGAGAAATGGGTCTGGCTTTGTTGTGATGCTGCTACTTTAGTGAATACCACTTTGTTGCTCATTAATTAAATTTCCGTTAGCTACATTTCTGTGAACCCTCAATAAATAGTGGGTGCTAGGGAAGAATCAAAACCTCACTTCTCATTAAAGTTGTAATTGTGATTTGCAGTCTTTGAAGTTTTTTTTTGTTTTTTGTTTTTTTTTCCAAAATGCTGTTCCTGGGACCACGTTTTCTTTTCTAGCTTCTTTCAAGAAGTCAGTAACTCTCAAATGGCCTTATATGGCAAAGATTGATCAAAACATAATGGGCTATTGATAATAATCGTTTTGAACCAAAGATTATGAATAATCCAATTTGGTGCACCCAAAAGCCACATTACATAATAATGCTAATAATAATAGTAATAAAGATAAAATTGGAGAATGTTAACATCAACAGGAATCATAGCTTTGTGACTTGATTAAGCATCTATCTCTTCCTTGCTCTTTCTTTTTCTCTTTTGCTATCTTTCTCTTTCCAACTTTTCACCCTAGGTCCCAGCCCCATTTGATTATGGTCTCTGTGAAGCTTGCTGTCAGCTTTTCTGGAACTATTTCAGTCATTGGTTGCTTTTGTGTTACGATACCTGAGCTGAGTATTTGTGAGAGACCTTATGGCCCCCAAAGTAGAAAATATTTATTTGGCCCATTATAGAAATAGTTTCTAACCTCTGTACAGTATAACTTGCTAATATCTGGAAGAAAGAGTGCTTATAACATTAGAACTAGTTTCCAAAGCTTACATGGAAACTAGTTCTACTTATTCTTTAGAAACCTTTGGATTTCACAGGCATTTGTGGAACATATCTTTTTTTACATAATTTATACATAAAAGTCTTACTTTTTCATAACACAGAATTATAACTACAATCTGCGCAGAGCCTTATCTTTCTAATTTTGAAAACAGAGAAAGTGCCTTTTCTCATTTCTCACTCAGCTCTTTTAAACCATAAGCTCAAATAAAGACTAGCATTTCTGGAAGAATCTTCATTAAACAACACGAATCCCCCTTCTTTGGGCCATGATAAACTGTTTTGGTTTTTAGTCTATCTATTTTGCACCAGTTTTCCAGAGCCCTCCCATATCCTTCTAGGTTTTCATTCCGTCTATATTCCTCCCGTCAGAAAGAAAAAAGACAATTGTGAAAATAGTTTGAAGTTTATCTAAATAAATTTGCATTGGTTAAAATAATAAATAAATCATATTCTCAAAATATGATAATTACTTTTTTCTACTGATCAAACTTTTTTTTATCTTTTTACACTTTACTATTATATTTATTTTTTAAATTATTTTCTGTAAGTTGTGCTCTAAAACCTTAAATGGATTATTTTTCTCTAATTAGTCAATTATTTTCAGCTTCCTTTCCACATTACTAGGTATGTTTTTCTTTTCCAAATTTCAAGTTCAAATATAGGTCAGGGTGTCTTTCTCTTCAATTTATCATATTCCATGTATCTATCTATAATGGTTTACATAAGTACCATATATTTTAAAATCTTTTTGTTTTCTAAGATGTCTTAATATCTGATTGATCGTGATGTACTTATTTATCTTTTAAAAAATTTCTTAAATATTATCTCAACCAATCTTAAAAAACATTCATCATGGACTTGCACTTGTGATATACTAAGCATTTTGATGAACATGGTAAAAAGTGTGAGCAGAAATATTTAGAGGAAGCCAAGACCACTGCAGGAAGTGTTGACTTCTGGTTCACATGGGCCTATGGATGTCCTTGCCTGAAATCAGGGGACAAGCTGCCCTTGCTTAGCCTCGCACCCTGCATTGTTCAGTGCTGCTGGGAACATCCCCGTCTTCATCCTCATTTCCTCTTGTGTCTTCAGCTACTCTCATGACTGCAAACTGAAGCTTAACGGGGGGCTGTATTGCTGCTTTTCCTTGTCTTGTCACTGATGCTGGGGCACCACTGCCTGCATACTAGTGCACCACACAAGAAGTTTTCATCATAGTGAAGTCGCTTCCTTCACTGTGTAATTTTTGACATTATTAAGGAAGGTAAAGGTTGTTTTTGGAATTAGCATCGAGGTATTTTGTGTGAATTGCTTAACCTTATTTTTTTATTGGCAGAGGTGGCAAGATATAGGATGCCAGGAGAGAAATTGTGAGCCCTGGGGATCTGAAAAGGAAAACTTTTCTATTCCAGCCATTACACAGCCATTACTCACCGAAGGAGGGCCCTGGTGAGTGAAGGCAACAAACACCAACCCCAGTCTTTCATTAGTGGATAATGAAAGGCAGTTGAGACTCTTTGCAGTGATTTGGGAGTTTTGAAATTTACTTACAACCACTTAAAAACATTCATATCTGGATTGTAAATCAGTAAGTGCTCATTTAGAAGAGATTTGCATATATAAGCCACATAAAAATTAAGGGAATTAAAACTAAGCTGAACCATTTCATATTTCATCTTAACGATAATCTTTTGCTTTTACTTGTTTTTTCCTTACACTCTTATTCCTTGATCCTTTAGATTTATTTTCTAGTACTCGTATGAAAAATCTATAAACTTTATAGATTTTTAAATGTCATATTTTATCAAATATGAGAGGTATACATTTTCACATTTTGATATACCTTGACTCTGATTGTGTCTTACAATTGTCATCAACCAAGCCACAGACAGGACATAAAGTTTACTGTTCTGCATGGATATGCATGGATTAGAGCTTGTTAGAGTATGCTCATTTTTAACTGAGTTGTGTATTTTTAGTTCCACGGGTGGGGATTTAATTGGCAATGAACTTATATTTACAAAGATTACATCATGAATTAGCATTAAAACAAAATGGTACTGTGTTCACAGGAAAGAATGGAACTCAAACAGCAGAGAGTAAATTCAATAACAACATATTAGTCATTGGACAAATGATTACGATTTCATATTTTCTTGCAAAGTAACAAAAGCGTGTTTTATGAGACCTAAGGAAGTAAGATATCTGAAAGTTGGAATGTCCACTGCATTTTACTTGAGTTAGGATTGCATGTAGCACAACAAACTATCAAGTTGATATCAGGATAAATTGCCAAACAGCTAGGAATACATGAAAAAAAATTCAAAGTGAGGAGAGGCTGGTGTGACAGATTTGTACATTAAAGGGGGCTATTGTTAAGGTGTCAAACATTAATTTATCAGGAATTTTCTGCTGATGTTGAACAAAAGACAACAACAGCACATTCTCTTCAGAAATGTTGTATCACCAATGCTCTTGCTGGCACATAGCATGGGATTGTGTGAAGAAAAAAAAAAAAAGACAGTTATTCTGAGCTGAAGAGTAACTCAGAAGACTTAGACTCTGAATATGAAGTAACATCAAACTTGAGTTTATTTCACTTTCTTTTTTGTGTGCACAAGAATGATATAAAAACCCTTAAATTTTAAGAGAGCTGTTTCATTAAATATAAAATAAATATTCTATGTGATAAGGAAAATAGAAACTTAGAAACCTGTCTATATGTGATTTACAATATAATCTCAAACAACTGTAGATGTAAACACAAAGTAAGTACAAAGTATAAAGATGTAAACATAAAGTATAGATGTAAATGGTCCCAGATCTAGTCTTGGGGGATGAGTTAGAAAAATCTTAGCTGGGAAGGGAGAGTTAGGTGGTAGCAGAAGAATGAATGAGAGCTAAGTAGATAAGAGCTGGCAACACATCCTGGGCAAAGGCAACAGAGTCTGAAAGGCCTTAAGACGTATTAAAATTAAACTGAAGAGACTTGACAGAAGACACTGAGGAAGAGAGTTCCATGAAGTGAAATTGAGGGCTTGCCAGAGCCTAAACCATGCCTTCCTTGAAAGCCATGTTAATAATTTTTTAAAAATTTTCTGAGCAATGAACACATTCAAGAGATGTAGAAAAGGGAAATCAACACAGAGTACTGGTAAAGACAATGAGATAGAAGATGGTGTCAAGAATGGTTCTAAGGTCAACTGGCGTTGATCGTTGAGAGGGGAAGCCCTGGAGAAGATTCAGAGTGGAGGAAAAGGGGCATGAGTCAGTTTGAGATTTATCAACATCGAAAAAAAAACGTTGAAGTTATCAACGTTGAGGTGTTTTGGACTCTATAGTATTTGAAAATAAACAACTGGATAGATAGTTCAAATTTGATGTCTTGCATGGTGATAGACATTTTGGAAAATAGTCTAGACTTACCTACTATATTTGAAGCTGTCCATACCCTACAATGTAGTAATTGCATTCCTAGCAATCTACATTGGAAAAGTTTGTGGTCTGGAATATTGTACAGAAACATCCATAGAAGTGTGGCTTCTATGAATAGTGAAATATTGGGAATGACTTGAATGGTCATCCGCAAATTGTGGGACATTCATAAAATGCAGAGTACATAGCAATTAAAGTAAATTAATTACAGCTACCACACTCTACATCTCTAGCTATAGTTTCTTCACCTGGGAGTTCACTATTTACTCATGCACAAAAATGTCCATTCATGTTTTATATAATTTTAAGTATGCATGCTGTATTTTATGTTTAATATAGATATGTTAATTACATATACACACAAAATGAATATACATACAAAAATGCAAGTGCATATGAATATTGATATAAAATAGTAATAAAACTAAGAAATGTCCAAGAACTATGTGAAATAAACTTTTTAATGCTTCTTATTGGCACAAAAAGTACTTAAAACAAGAGAAAAGGCTTATTGTGATGTTGGCTACAAAGACTTAACATCATGGAATAATTTCTCTCTTTGTTAACTTACCACTTTGACGATACCCTGATAAAATATCAACAGGATTCTTTTTAACTGCACCATTTGATTTTAAATTTATATGGAAGAAAAGGAACAGATAAAAATACCTAGGGAAACTCTAGAAAAAACAAAGAATAAGGAGTAGTCACTACAACTTGTAGAAATTGGAACATATTGTGAAGACTAAAACAATAAAGTTCTATGGATCTGGTATAGGAATAGAAAACAAGAACAATGGGAAATACTAGTAATCCAGAGACAGACTAAGTAAATATAGGAATTTAGTATTAGTTGTCTTATGAGTGTATTGGAAAAAAGAAGAGCTGATAATATCATAAACAGTGCACACAGCATTGTACAGCCTTATGTTAAAAAGAAAAAGTAAACTTGGATCTATACTTCCTACTTTAAAAAATACAATTTTTAATGAATCAGAAAATAAATGTTAAAAAATAAAATGATCAGAGTACTAAATATGTGCAAGAATTATTATAAGCACTTGGAGTAAGGACAGCTTTTCTGCTATGATTCAACTGAGAAGGAGTGGAAAAAAGTTTGATAAATACATCACTTACGATTTAAATTTTACCATTTAAAATTCTTTTTGAGGAGGTAACATCAACAAAAGAGAAGTCAAAATACACATGACAAGTGGGGAAAATCTATTTTCTTCTAATATCAACATCAAAGGGCCAATCTTCCTGAAATATGTACAGCCATTATTGGTGCATAATAAAGGATCAAGAACCACCCAATAGAATAAACAGTAAATGCTGCCAGTTCACACACACACACACACACACACACTATACAATTAACTACTCTTAAGCATTGTAAAAGATGACCAGACTTATTCGTAAGAATAACACAAATTACACCCCACACTGATAAACAGTTTCCCCCATCGGGTTAGGAAAAAATCTAAAAGCTTAATGGCATGATCCTGAAGCAGGCATTTGCCCATACTTTAACCCCAAGGAAGGCAGTTTGGTAGTATCTATGAAAATTGGAGTGCATGTGAACTCTAGCAGAAAATAGCACCCCAAAATATGACTGTAGGAGTTCAGGACATGCCACCTCAAATATGATGCTTTGGCATATTGATTATTTTGAGCTGTAGGCATTTGAAAAAGAGCAAATGCAACAAGAGGCTTTCTCTGAACTCCCCTTATCTGCCTAAAGGCAGATCCACCAGAAGGAAATCTATTGTCATAAATCTCTTCCCCAGGAGTTTCTCAACCAGGGAAGTTGACTGGTCACAAGAGAGGAGACTAGAAGTTAGTCAACCCCACACCCAGACAAACTTTGTCACCAACTCTCATACTTCCCATCTGTTCCTTAAGGGTCCATTGATCTTCCCTAAAAACCATTTAGTCTCCCCAAATAGGCGTACGTCCCCCTCCCTTTTCCCCATTAAGATGGTAAATAAACTTTTATTTCCTTTCTTTTTCCTTCCCTCCCTCCTTATAGTCTTCCTTCAGTCTCTTCTTCCCTCCCTCCCACCCTTCTTTTACTTTTTATTTTATTAAACAAAGGACCATCTAGTTGAAAAGCAAACCATGTGCAGCGCTGCTAAACCTACTTTTCACAGCATTGTAGTTTGGGAAATTAAAACTCATAGATTCTGGAATCAGGTTAGATGTCATTTGTAGGTATTATTCTTCTATGATGTGCTTATAATTTCTTCTCTCTATCTGTGGATGTTTTAGTGGAAGTTTAGAAGTAGAACCTTTGAAGAAGGAAAACTTGGTACATTCTCAAAGACATAATTCTTAAATTTAAATTATGAAATGTGGTATAATTTTAAAATTTAATTTTGGCCTTTAAATACAGCCAATATCTTCTTTGAGTTGAATAGTAATAATAGGTATTTGAGTTTATACTTTTCCCAAAGTGTATTAATGACAATTATGTTTTGACATTAGCCATGCCTTCCTTTTTCATAAAAACTGTATTATAAAAGAAAAGAACTGATTTAAATAAAATTAAACAAAAAATCTTAATGTTTAGCATTTTTCAAGTGTAGAAAACTGAAATCGAGCTATTTTTAAAAATCGGGTTAAGTTCAAATCATACCCTAGAGAGATTTATACATCCTACTTCTGTTCCCATCATTCTGCCTGCCTCTCGCATACACACACACACACACACACACACACACACACACACACACACACACAGAGGGACAAAGCCAGAGAAAGACTCAGAGAGATTTCTATATCATGAAGAGAAGTAGTGAGATTGTTTCAACATTACAATACCACCACCAATACTTTAAAAAGACATTATGCATAGCCTGCTATTTTTATTGAAAAGTTTTAAGACTGTAGACTATTAAAATTATTGATTTGTGGTTCTTCTGAAATTAAACTATCAAGTATCCCTGTGTACTTGATAGGTTATTGATTTTCTGCAGGAAGATTTAAAGAAATGTGATGGAACCACAAGATCTATAGGAAACTAAATAATGTTCAGCACATTGTCTCATAATCAGAAAGGTTTTTTAAATTCCATTAATATTTTCTTAATTATATATATCTTCTTTTATTTAAAATATTCTGATGATCAAGTGATTCTAGGAAATAAATATTTAAATATTATAATATTGTTGAACATTGGTCATAAAAATATACCAAGAAAAATACACATATTTAAGAAGACAAGACACGAAAAAGTCTTGTTGCCTAAAAATTTATCGTTATTTTTACTTTCTAACTACAACGCTAGGTGATTATGCTTTTCCTCATCCAGATTCATTTTCATCATATATTTCAAGTCTGCCGCACAGGTCCCCTCTGCAAATACTTATCAATTCATTCATCCATTCAGTCTTTCATTCCACCCCCAAACCTGTGTTTTTGTACGCCTTCCATTTGTTATCTGGGAGACAGAGAAGAAAGCTCAGCCCTGCATTTCAAGTGCTTGTGGTTCAAGGGAGGAGCTGGGAGTCAGGGGGCGGGAGTGAGGGGCACGAATTTAGCACAGGAGCTACTCATTAAATGCTTGCTCACCTTTCCGTGCTGTGTCACCCGCACTGCAGTGCATTGAAACTGAGGGCCCGAATGAAAAGGAGACGGCTACTGGGAGTGCTGTGAGAAGGTCATTCCGGGCAGAGAAAAAGCTGCTTTCAAAACCCTGAGGAGTGAAACAGTTTAGCGTTTTTGACAATCTTTAAGGAAACCAAGGAGCAATACTGAGATGAGTCAGGGCCTGGTCATGTGTGACCTTTGCGGCCATAGGAGGTATTAGGTCCTCACTTTATAGTAATGTAAACAAACACCTAAGTATATTAAGGGGTAGTGATGAGGAGGGAAGGAAATAGAATTATTGAATTAGTTACAAAGTTAGAAACACCGTAAATGTGTCCAGTTTTCAGAGAGCAGCACTGTTGGTCCATCCTCGTGATCCCGGGTGATCTCAGCCTGCAGCGACTTGAAGCAGGATTTCGGTTCCCGGGCCAGAGATTGAAGTCTGGCCTTGGCAGTGAGAGCGCTGAATCCCAGCCACTAGACCACCAGGGACCAGTGGGCAGTGACAAGGCCCTGGCCCATCGGCTTTGTAGAAATGTATTTCCACAAGATAAGGAAAGTAGTGAAACAAGTGAAGTGTTCATTAGGCGGAAAAAGAGTACGTGTGAATAGGCACACACGGGCAGGCTCAGAGAGAGAGAGTCGCGCCCTCGTGGTAGTTTGGATCACTTTTATGGGGCATTTCTTCCAGGTTTCCTCAGGCCAATCATCTTACTTTAACTGGTTCTGAGTCTGTATTTGTTGTATCTCAGGGTCGTCCCCGTGAGCGTGCGCATCTCTCAGCCAAGATGGATTCTAGCGAAGAGGCCTATGGGTAGGTTGACATCACCTACTATGGGGTGGTCCCCCCTCCCTTTATGACCCCCGAGGGGACTTCCTGTGCATGTGCAGTCGGGAAGGTCTCCTTGTCCTCGAGGATGAGAAATACATGGTC
Source organism: Balaenoptera physalus (assembly GCF_965194825.1). Lineage (NCBI taxonomy): Eukaryota > Metazoa > Chordata > Mammalia > Artiodactyla > Balaenopteridae > Balaenoptera > Balaenoptera physalus. The sequence goes on from NC_138899.1 coordinate 7,285,706, forward strand.
TCTTGATCTTTTATCTGGGCAGGGCTCAGTCCTCTCTGCTCCTGCTATTATCTCTACCTTGGAGTATCTGCCCACAGGAAACAGACTCTAGCTGCTCAGCCTGGGGCCCATCTATCTCCTGCCTCACTAGTCATGACATATGATTGATCATTAAAGATGATTTTGACTTGAGAATATACTTATAATATATATTAAAGGGCAGAGTAAAAAGCAAAATACCTCTATTATATTTTCGCCAAGTAACCGTTCCAAGAAAGAACGTGAAGATATGGAAGCAAATATTTTGTCTATGGAGATTCTTTTTATTTGATTTAAAAGTGTGGGGTTTTGTAATTTTGTGATTATATTTAATATTACTATTATTTAATTCCTTTCTGCATTTAATTATAATTCAATCCACCATCTTGTATCAAAAGTCTCTCTTTTAAATGTGAATTTGAATGTAAATGCCAAACATGTAAACTTTTAAATATTTCATAATAGAAAATTTAACATATCCCTCTGTTCTCTCTTGCTATATTATTATTACTCCCCTTAGAATTTCAGTTATCATTATTATTAAAATCAGTTTAAACACAAGCACAAACTCTGAATTATTTTTGCTCTTAGATGGTTTGTTACACAATTCAGTTGTTAGTTTAAAATTGCCATTATTGAATTCAATCACGTCAGAATTAGCAGAAGCTTTGAACGTTTCTTTTATATGTTAACATATTTCAGCTTTCAAGGGACTCTAAGGCAGGAGCATAAATGTAGTTTTTAACTGATAAGAGTTAATGCGATCAAATTGTAAAAGCAATTGACTTAATTATCAAATGTTTGTTTGCTCGGTAATCAGAGTAAGGAAAGCTTTATTTTGAAACTTCATGAAAACCTAGACAACAATGCTGCAATCCCACATGTTAAAAAGAGTTCCCACGTGTGGAGGAGAAAAAAACAGAACAGCCAGGAGTGACTTTGGAGTGGACTTGGAATTGGACCAACACCAGGAATGAGTATGAAACTATGCAGGTCAGAGGTCAGAGGTCAAAGCTGGTAGATGGAGGAAGGGGCTAGGGATCAATTAGGAGATCACAAGGCATTAAATCTATGCTTGGAGTTTTTCATCTCTACTGAAAAACATATTTGGTTATTACTTCTGACCTTGAGGTTACAGTGTGCCAATTATTTCCATTCGTTCATTTTGTAAAATTCGTTGTGGTTGACTATATAATACGAAAATGTTAGATTTTTCGACTATGAAGAGTAATAAATGTTATTTCTTCAAGAAGTTCTGAAAGATTAGAAAAGGTTAAATGCGATGAAGCTCAAGATTAAATAAATGTAAATCCCATGTTTAGAAGAAATTTAGTGTGATGTAGCAAGCACTTTGATCCAAGATTAAACACACTACATATTCATGTCAATTATTAGCACTATCTAAAACTTATTGCACTGTCTTATGCTGTCTGCACTTACACATTTAACAAAAGGAAATGCTTATTCAATAAGAATTGGGGATTCCTTTTGGTCACTAGTAACTGATTAATGTATTTCATTCATTGAAGTCATCTGGGGTTTTTCGGATTCTATTATGATTCTGGAATTCCTTATGCTAAAACAAACCAAGTTCACAGAGCAAATAGTCCAATAGCAAGTCAAATGTCCTCCAAGTATAAAGGTGCTAGACAATTTATGCCTTAGAAAACCCTCTGATTGCAACTGATATAAGTTTTAAAAATAACCAGACTTTAATAGACTAATTGTGAAAGATTAGTCTATTTATCTGAGCTTGTTAAACACTGCAGTAGACTGGAACCAATTAAATAAATAACTCTAATTCTATATTATTAACTTCAAAAGTCCCCAGTTCCCATCACTGCAGTGCTATGATAGGTAATTTTTTTCAAAGCACAATTCTTTCCCCCCACAAAAGGAAGTGTAATTTGGCACATTTTTTAGTAAGTCTATGTATCAGACTAAATATGGTCAATTGAATTTGCCAGATTAGCCCTTCCTATAAATAGAGCAAAATATCAAATTAAAGTTTTGTTTTTTGGTGCAAGTCAAACTGCTCCCAGATAAACTATGTCAATGTATTTAACTCACCGTGTTCAAATAAATGAAATCTATCTCGTTCTTAAAGATGATCCTCTTTAAATTGCATTTTATAACTGAATTTACAATATGTTCTGAATCGCACCACCACAAAATTGAATAAGAACTCAAAAGTTCTAGAATAGTACAGAAAAGAAAGATTAAAAAGTAGCATTGTTCACAGACTCTGCACCACTCTTTGGCATATATGTCTGATACAAATGTCATGCTTATTTATCTATATTCACCATTGCCCAAATAAGAATATAAACTTTTAATATTTTTATCCCAGAATTAAATGAGAACTCAGAGGCTAAATTCCTGAATTGAAGTTTCTCAGCTCTGTCTTTGTTAGGCCAGAAAACAGTAAAAGTAAATGTAATATATTATAATGGGGATTTAAAAGAAAATGTTCTCCATGGGAGAAATATTTGTTGATTATTTGAATGGTGTGATTAGACATTAAATATTAAAGTGAATATCCTTTAAAGGTGACTAATATGATAGTAACTGAAATGTTCCTAGTATTGAACTGAAAAGGGGATTTGGATATTTGTTGCCTAGATTTATTGTTGCCTAGTTTTTCAAAACTTTGTCTCCCTGTCTCTCTCTCTCTCTCATCCATCTCACAAATGTGACTTGCATAGCTGCTTTTCCACAAGCTCTTGGGTTGATGATAAATATATTTTAGTTGAAATTCTTCCTTCTCAGGGAAAGTTTGCAAATCAGAAATTAAAAGAAAAGTTTCTGGGCATTGTAGCTAAAAGCAAGGGCTCTTTCTGATACTTCCTACATTTCTGTGTGTCAACATGAATTAGATTCCAGATCCAACTGTGATAATATTGAATATGTTCATCCATGTGTCAGAGGCTAACATGGAGTCATTGAAAATTTCTTTCAAGGATCCTATGCCCTTTGCTATAGAGAACTTTCTTTTGAAAAAAAGAAAGGAGAAAATGTTGACTGCTAAATTCTTCTTTTGACCTAGGCCAGTGAAATCCTAGAGCACTTAGGAAAACCGTCCAGGCCCTGATGTCAAATGTCCTGTGCCCACAGTCTTCAATAGTCTTGTGAGTTTCCCCAGCCTCCTGGAAGCAGGCAAAGTGATGCAGCCAGAGAGCCTTGTATCTGGTTCACAACGTTTACACTCTCCCAAGTGCTGAGCACCTGTAAACATCCAATAACACTTTTGAAGAAAGGAGTAAGTGAATTTTAATATGCTGACTAAAGATGCAATGTTTTATAATTAAACAAGGTATTTTCTCATGCGTTGACAAACTGGAGCAAAACAAACAAAAAAAAGAAAATCTGTTTGCTATCAAATGGAAGATCATTGTCCTTCTTTGGAAGCTAAGATGAGCAGAAAAAATGGGATTACAAGAAAAAAGGAAATAGCTTTTAGGGGTTGGGGAAAGCATTATTTAGAAAATGTCATCTCTTAAAGGAACAAGTTCACCTTTTAAGATGAAAACTAATGAGTCATATAGATAGACTTCTTAAGACTAAGCCCATGACTACTTTGGTTAATGTCCTGATGTTTGCTTGGAGAAAAAGACCAGAGATATTAATTTATGGTCACCATGCAGACCCTTTTATCCCAAATCATATACTTGAAGTCTCATCTAATTAACTCTCTGCTCAGTTTCTAGAGGGGACACTCCAGACATGGGAGCAAGAGAGTGAAGTGGCTTATTGACAGTAATTGGTGGCCGAGACGCTGGGAAACAGATCAACTTTCAACCCAGTCTGTTAATTTTTATTTCAAATATTTGTTTATTTTATTTTTTTTACTATTAGAACTGTTGTTTTTAGGCAACTGCTTTTGCATTATTGGACCAGGCATTGGAAATAAACCACAAGGGAAATGTATACATTTAATAATCTACACTGTAAAACTTGTCCTAAGTTCATTTGTAGCTTTTTGATTTCCCTCTGAGACCGTGAGTCTGTGTTTAGAATCCAGTGCTAAATTGGTTATGAGTACTTTAATTGTGTTCTATATTTAGTTTCTAATCAACTTTCTTGTAAACAGAACCATTTCCTTAACTTTTGTTTCTGTTATTTAATTTAAAACCGCTTAGCAAAATTCCTAGTAAGCTTTGCTTTAATTTTGTAGTTTTCTTATTTTTTGACACTGCATTTCAAGGCTAATGTTAGCCTTTAGTGCATGATTCCAACTTCGTAACAATATTCATTCCAATCTGTAAATTGTGAACTGTCAGTTTTGGATTCTTTATGATTGGGAGATGCTGGGCGTCGTGTGGGCCATCTGCAATGATCCAATGATTATGATTCCTCTCATTGCAAGGGACTCTGCGGCTGCCCATTTGTGATTTGTAAAATAAATTCACTCTCATGGGTACTTAGTGACAGTGAGATCTTAATATTATGGTACTCCTGAGAAAAATAAAAATGAGGGCTTTTAAAAAATTACTACCAGAATTTTCTTTTCTTGAAAAGTAAACAAAGTAAATAATGTTTCAACTGGAAAACAAAATTACTTCATATAAATATTTATAAATACAAATTCTTTATATTAATGGTTTATTCATATTAAAATATAGTATATTATCTTCATTATCAGTTCTATATTAAGTTCACACAAGATATATATAATGTCATCTGATATGAGTCATGTAGAAGAAAGATTAAAATAACATTATAATAACTTTTCACATTTACTAGTAGTTAACTTTGGAACAAATAAAATGCTTTCCCACGTGGTGTAGTTCCCCTGAGTTTAGATTATTACTGAGGATCTTATATAGTATGATTATTATCCAAGATGGTGCTGAATATAGTTTAAACTAAGCCCATTTTTCTTCTTATTTATTTATTTTCCCCACTGATTTTATCATTCAACATTTGGGGTCCAAATTTAAAACTCCATATTGTATCAGGTTTTTAACATACTTTCTAGACACTCTGAGCAAATATTTAATTGATAAATTTCTCTAAATTTGGTTTCCAATCTATAAAATGTACATAGTAATTCTCATTAACATTTTTAGTAAGATTTAAATATAATAACATGTTTAAAACTGAATATACATCACAAAGATGAAAATCACTGTTATGCTTTGCATATATTCTTTTGGTGGATGGATTATGGAATTATGGGAACAGAAATGTCTCCCTCTGTGTTCATGGGATTTCTGCTACTGGCAGATAATTGCTGTTAGAGCAGTGTTAGTATTCCTATTAATATCCCTTCTTGTCAGTGCTCTTTCTATGATATTTTGCCACTTTTCCAAAGGCAGAATTCTTCCTGAAGAATGTCAAAGCCATTGAACAAAATTTCTTATAAGATAGTTGCTCAAAATCACAAGTTTACTGAAACTCAAATGTATAATCATTTTTTGAAGAAAGTGAAAGAAGAGAAACCAATATTTATTTTGTGGAAGGTTGTAAAAATCTCTGTCCTTACACTTGCTAATGTCCCATAGATGTTTAATTTAGAGAATAGATCGAAGTATTAGAAGAAATTTTGTGAGATAAGAGCTGGAAAGGTGATATATGGGCATTTTGGTGTACTGGTTTACTAAGTCAATAAATAGCATCTATCTATCTATTCATCCATATTAAGAGATCCTGAAAGTTACAAAGGCAGAATCCATTATTCAATCATTATTAAGTGATAAGCACCACTTATAATGACTTAAAATGCCAAAATTCACAAACTTTTCTCTTGAGGTAAGTATAATACATGGCCAATCTTTAAGTTTCCAAGTAACATTCCATAAAATTTTTAGAAAAAACAACTAAATGTAACTAACAATTATTTTCTCTTCGGCACTATTGTAATGCTTTTTATTTAGCCCTCACAAGCCTAAAAAATAATTCTCATTATTCCGATTTTGTAGATGAGAAAACTAAGGCATAAAAAGCTTCAATAAACTTCTTAAAATCACAAAGTTGTTGATTTATCACTTAATCCACAGGAAAAATTAGACCACTCAGTCATTGTTAATTATTTCTAAATGACTTGAGGGTTCCTTAAAATTTTCTGTAATAGACTAGAGAGGAAACCAGACTAAGTTGCTGTGACTTCATTTAGATTTTGTAAAATAAAAGCCTAAAAAAATTAAGCTTATATCAAATTGTAATGGCAGAGTTCTATTACGAAATATAACCTCTTAAGAGGAAGCAAGTGCTTGGGTGAAATGTATTTTATATTTTTAGCATGCCTGTGAAAAACTGTAGTTTAAAAATAGGAGATAAATTGGTTCATCATTTCCCTCCTCTTTCAAGAAAATTGATCAATAGATCTGAAGAGAGGAAATTCCCCAACAAGAAAATAATTATCCTTATTAAGGTTTCCTTTCAATTGCTGTATTTGACATCGTTAGAAGATAACATTTATGATGAAAGAATTAGAGTATTATAAAATTTTCGAGCAGATGATTTTTAAAGCTAGAAGATAACAAGGAAATTATTATAATCTAGATAGTCATCATTATCAAAATCATCAGTGGAATAGTTCTGGGCAATTTCAAAGAAAACGAAAGAGAATGATGATTGTCCTGAAGAAATTTGCATGTTACGTTTCAAATTCTCAATGTTGAATACATATATTATGGAAGGTACTAAAGCCATCTCAGTGTTACCAAGCTAAAGCAGGTAGGAAACAGAAAACTACCACAAGTTCCAAGTTAAATCTTGGCCTATAAATATACTGATACATTTCCCCTGAATGTTAAAAAAGGCCTCCATGCTTTTCAGAAGGCTACTAATGGGAATGCTGGGGGGTTTTAACTTCTATCTCAATGACATCTGTAAATTACTTCCAAGTTTCCCTTTCCTGAGACAACACACTTATTTCTTATTTATTTTTTCAGGCATATTCTGCATATTCATGAAATCTCCCACAACAGAATCACATCCTATGTTTTTCTTTTCCCTACAGAAATGTGAGGATATCATAAACTCTATTCTCCATCATGCTTTTTTCACTCCTAATATGTCATGGCGATCATTATACAACAGTACACATGAAGAAAGCTAATTCTTTCTAAAGGCTGAGTATACTTGCATAGGTATAATATGATTTATATAAGTCTGAAGGTGATAGTCATTTTAGATGTTTTCAATCTTCTACTCCTTTAAACTATTGCCATGAATGGCCTTGTGCAAAATTTTTTACTTGGAGGACAAATATATATGTGTGTGTATGTGTGTGTGTGTGTGTGTGTGTGTGTGTGTGTGTATATTTTAATGAAATAGAACTGCTAGATCAAAGACTGTGTGCACTTTAAATATATACAAGTAAAACATATAGGTGAAATATACATTCAAATATATATGTAAATGTGTATGTAAATTGCCTTCTGTGGATATGCCATTTTCACAACCATCAGTAATGTGTGAAAATGCCTCAACAATACATTGTGATTTTGTTTTCATTTTTGCCAATCTTTGCCAAATTTAATTTATTTTTATCTTATTATGAATGAGGTAGAATAACTTTGCATATAATAAAAGCATATTTGTTTATTTTCTAAAAATTGTTTATTTATATCTTTTGTTAGTTTTTCTTTTGCATTTCAATTTAATTCTAATGGATTGTAGAAGCTCCTTATGTACAAGAAATGTTCCGTTTTCATACAGTATGAATTGCAAATATCAACCTCACTGTCAAAACTGAACTATTAGTCCCAACTTTTCACTTCTCCTAGATAGGATTATATATCAAAAACCTGGTCCTTGCCGCATCAAGAGACAGTATACTTCTCCACCCCTGGAATTTGTCCTTGTCGAAGTAGCTTGTTTTGGCCAAGGATGAGTTTATAGATGTGACAAGAGTGGAGAATTTAAGTTTGCTTACAAGACTGGTCTTGAATTCTGGCATTCTGTGATCCACAATTAGAAGTGGTTCCCTGCAGTTACCATTACCCTTTCAACCTGGTCACCACATTGAACACATGCAAAGACCAGAGCTCACCCATGGCCAGCAGACAAACTCAGCTGGTGCTGCAGGCTGAAGCAGAGCCCCCCAGCAACCCAGTCTGGGTTAGCTTATCCAGATGCAACCTGAGGCTGCATGGGCATGAGTACAAATCCTTACTAAGTGAGCTCTGAGATTTGGGGGTAGCTTGTTACACAGCAACAGCTGACAGAAACGTTAAATGGTCAATTGTCTCTAATTGTCATGCTCTTTTAAAAAAAATGTGATATACATATACACTATATGGCTTAAATTTATTAATGATTTTCATATGAACCTTCTAAGATTTGCATGCTGTTGAGGTGGGTCAAACTATAGAAAAAGTGAATTAAAATTCGATACTCTTTATTTTATTGTACTTTAATGGTATTTTGCTTTCATTTAATTATCCAACACTTTTAGAATTGCTTTTCATATAAATTATAGAGTAGGAATTAAAAAATATTTTTCAACTTAAGTATTGCCATGCTATTTATTTAATAAACCATATTTTCTTTACTGACTTGAAATGTGTCCCTTAATATACTGAATTTTCCAATGTATTATTATTTACTTCTAAAATTTCTTTTTTTTAATTAAGTTTTCTAAAATTTCTTGACTCTATATATGGATATATATATATCAATTTGAATTTACTAACACTCTTTAATCACCACTTTAATATTTGTTAGATCTAATTTTTTCTTCTTATCTTTCATTCTGAGATTCTTATTTATTTTATCTAAGAACTCCAAAATTATATTAATATTTTTTAAAAATTCAGTTGGTATTTTCATTAGAATTACATAAAATGTAGAAATGACTTAGGGAAAAGTTATATCATTTAGGATTTACTGAGTCTTCATTTTCAATTATATAATATACTCTTTAAATATTACTCTTTTGTGTCCTTCAGGAGAGTCTTTTAAAGTTCCTTGATGTTATGTCTATTTTTAAAAATTATATCTTCTTACTTCTTGTTCTATCTCACTGTTGTTTGTCTACACAAAAGATACACAAACTTTGTATCCAGCCAGTTAAATGAGTTACATTTTAATCTGAAATTCATCTTTATCTTTTCTTGTTTATCATAGATTTCTAGGTGAAATATAATATCTTTAAAAAAAATCAAGACTTTTTAAACATTTCTCTGGTGACTTTTTAAAAACATTTATTGGGAAATAATTGTAGACTCACAGATTCCCTATATTATCAAAAAATAATATACAGAGACCCTGTGTACACTTTAGTCAGTTTCCCAAAATGGTAGCATCTTCAAAAACACAACACAATATGTAACACTATATCCCAAGTAGAATATTGACATCCATTCAGTCAAAACACACAAGATTCCCATGACACAAGGATCCTGCAAGTAACCTTTTATAACCACACCCACTTGTCTCCGATCTCCACTCTCTTCTTAACCCAATTGAAACCACTAAAGGGTTCTCCATTTCTGAATTTTTGTCTTGCTGAGAATGTTGTAGAAATAGAATCAGAGTACAAAGCCTTTTGTGATTGGCTTTTTCACTTAGCAAATTCTCTGGAGATCCATCCAGGTTTTTATGTGTATCAGTAGTCTATTCCTTTGTATTGCTGAGTAGGATTCTATGGTATGGCTAACCCACAGTTTGTTTAATCATTTACCCATTGAAGGGCATCTGGATTAATTCCAAATTATTGTTATTATGAATAAAGCTTCTATGAACATTTGTGTACTGGGTTTTGTGCCAACGTAAGTCTTCACTTTTCTGGGATAAATACTCAGGAGTACCATTGTAAGGTTGTATATTCAGTGCTTTAAGAAACAGACATACTGTTTTCCAGAATGGCTGTATCATTCTACATTCTCACTAGCAATATATGAATGATTCAGTTCCTCTCCATCCTTGTCAGCATTAAACATTGTCACTATTTTTTTCCTACTTTAGCCATTCTGTTAGGTGTGTGCTGATACTTCACTGTGATTTTAATTTGCATTTCCCTGACATCTTATGATGCTGAACATCTTTTCACGAGCTTGTCTGCCATCTGAATATCTTCAGTGAAATTGCCCTTCATGACTTCTGCCTTGTTCTAATTGGATAGTTTGCTTTTTTATCGTTGAATTTTGAGAGTTCTTTGTATATTTTACATGCTTGTTCATTGTTAGATAAGTGGTTTGCAAATATTTTCCCACTCAGCAGCTTGTTTTTTCATCCTGCTTTCAAGTCTAAGAACTTCTTGCTTAGTCTTATGTCACAGAGATGTCCTCTTATCTTTAAATAAAAGTTTTAGTTTTACATTTAATTCCATGATCCTGTTTGAATTAGTTGTTGTATAAGGTGTGGGACTTAGGTCAAGTTTCACTTTTTTTTTTTTTTTTTTTTTTGTCTATGCATGTCTAATCGCTCTAGCACTATTTGTTGAAAAGGTTATTTTACCCTCCTTGAATTGCTTTTGCAACTTCGTAAAAAAATCAATTGGGAAGGGTAGTGTGGGTCTATCACTAATTTTGCTAATTTGGCTCTTGATCTAAGTATCCATCCCTCTGCCAGTACCACACTGCCTTAAGTACTGCAGCTGTATAGTAAACCTGAATATTAAGTAAAGTGATTCCTCTACTTTGTTCTTTATTAAGATTGTCTTAGTTATTCTAGGTCATTTTCTTTCCCTTATTTTAGAATAAGCTTGGCAACAGAATTCTTTCAGCTTGCTTACATCTGAAAACGTCTTGATTTCTTTTTCATTCCTGAAGGCTACTTTCACTGCATATCGGATTCTGGGTTAAGAGTTCCTTTTTTTTCAGGGTTTGAAAATGTTGTGCCTCCTTCTTATAACCTCCATGATTTATGATGATAAATCTTCTGCCATTATAATTGTTTTTCTCATACAGAGTAGTTCTTCCCAATTTTCTCTATTTCTCCCAGAGGTCAGTAGAGTAACTTTATGTTTCCTAGACCATGACCTTTTCAAGGTAGTTTGAGCCAAGCAAAATTCTACATTTTGGGCAACGGGAACTCAGGCATCCTTGTTGTGTTAAAGATAAAACTGTAGATTATTGCTGCTGCTACTGATTATTATTATTATTATTTAAAATTTTAATCCTGCCACCCCTATTGAATCTGGGCTGTGACCTACAGAGAGAAAGACGGTGCCCTGGGAACCATTCCAGCAGGAATTCATCTCAGAGGTTCTTTTGGACTCTTTCTGTTAAGAGGAAATTAGGGGGCGGGGGGGGCAATATGTTCTTCTGTTCTACAACCCCCCAAGGAATCTCTAGAATTATTTATATCTATCAATGTCTAGATGTAGATCAGTAGATCAGTCTCTAAACTGTGGTGTGTGTGCACACACATGTGAATGTGTGTGTGTGTGACCAGACATTTTTTGCACTAAGTTCTGCTAAGAGGTATTTAACGACTCTTTTTGATTTTACTGAGGGCCTTCTTCTCACCCATCCTCCTCAGCTTTTGAATCTCATCTAAACTTTAGATGCCACAGCAAAGTCCTATTTAACCTTGGTATATCAGTCAAGCACTAGTGACGAAAAGAATGAATTACCTATTCCCTTTTAACTTTAACGAAACAATTTTCGTCTTCCAGGTTACAAAGTAAAGATAGTAAAGATAGTAAAAGTAAAGATAGCAGTGCCAAGCAGGATTGTCTTTTGGTCCATTTTGCAAAGTTGCCTATAATGACATTTTTTGATTTTCCCATTAAAATGTAGCTATTCATGTGCCCAGAGTACACACATATCTCTACTAGCTTTCTCATTGTGCCATAGACTTTTGACATTAAAAGTACTCGCTAAGCTTGTTCTACTCCCTACTTCCCTTAAGTACTCTGCAGTAAATCACTTTGCAATTGTTAATATTTTTTTGGTGAAAATAGTTGCTTAAAATATGTTTGCTTAATTTTGAGCTCCTTGCAGCAATTTTTAAACATAATTGCACAATGTTCAGGTCACATATTTTGTGGTTTTCTTAAATAGATATAAGAATAAGGACAGAAATCATTGAAGATATGTCAGAAACTTCAAAAAAACATCAGAAACCCAGAAAGACATTGACGAGATACTGATGATTAGGAAGGAGAAATGATTTGAGTTACACTGAGTTTCTGCAAATGCATACATGGGAAGGTGACAGCACTTTGTACAAAATTATGAGCTTTGGGATGAGAGAACTGAAAGGTGGTTACAAAGAAATAAGACAACTAGCACCAGGCCCAGTGGCTAGCAGGCATTCCGTAAATGCTTTTGGAGTGACTATTAAATTAATTCCATACTAGACACATTGAGTTTGATATGGAAATTTTGGTAGTAGTGTAACCTTAAACCTATATGGTGCTTTACCGAGCACTTTCATATGTTGCCCCATTAATCCCCATGATAAACCCATGGAGGAAAATATCATTCAAGCCCTCTTACGGCTGAAGAAATGAGCCTTAGATTTAAGTTTCTTACTTAAAGTTTTACAATTAGTGGGCCAGAGATGAGGTTTAAGTCAGAGCGTTTTTGAAACCAAAACCTTGTCTCTTTCTCATACTGCAGAATGTTCCAAATAGAAGTAGATTTGGCTACAATCGCAGCTTATCTCAGATGCATTTCAGGATATCATAACGTTTGGAGGACATAACTGGAGAGCAAGTTAAAAAATTAGAGTGCATCACCATTTGGTGGGAGATTCATGAAGGTCAGGACACTGAATCTTTTTCATTGCAGTGTCACTAACACATAGGGAAGCTCAATATATGTTTATTGAATCCATGATTTGACTAAAGCTGAAGCAGGTTGGAAGGCTATAGGGTTGCTTGTAAAAAAAAAAATATTCAAAGGGGACATATGCCAGAATCATGGTAAAAGAAGAAGTATCATTATCTGGCATCAAATTTAATGTAATAAGAGTTAAGGATATTGGGGAACAAAAGGAAGGATTCTATAGGACTCTTCTCAAGGAAAAAGTCATACATATCAAGTACAGCAAATTGAAGTATTTGAAACAAATTATAAAGCTATTATTCTTTTATAATGATTTTATTTGTATAATATTCCTTTTGTGATAGTGTCTTAGATATGGGTTGATTGGTAGTGAAGCACATTACTTGTAGCTAAGAGGCATATTGCTGATAGAATATAATGCTTTTGAGAATGTGTTTTAATTTCACAATTTTTGTTTCATTGCCTTAGTTTTTATTTGAGGTCCTCTCTTATAGACCTATTGGATATTTCTTAAACATACTCTATTTATTAGTCACTTTTTCTTGATTCCTTTTCATTCCTTTCTTTATTTCTTTGTGATTTAAAAAGTGTTCTCCCGTAGCTTATTCTGTTTATCTGAAGGCATTATTTACATATCTTCTATGTTAATCCTCATTTTTTAAATATCATTATTCATTTATTTCAAATTTATTCTGTGTACTATCACCTCATTTCTCAGTTATTCTAATTTAGATTGATGCTCTTATTTTATATCTTCTATCATTTTCTTTCTTTATTTTTTTTTGAAACTTTTGACTGCAGTTTCCATCTGTTCTCTGTCATGCCTTCTTGGAGTGCTTTCATTTTCTACAGGCACATTATTTTATTTCAATTTATCTTTTTTTTCTTATAACTTAGGATGGAATTTAATTGTGATAAATTTTGTTGTGATGTTTTTTCTTTCTCTACATGAAATTGGTTTCATGGCCATTTAGAAAGAAGAGGTGAGTCTGAAGAGTTTTTCTAGTTCAAAGCTGGAACTCTGTCTCCTGGAATTTCCAGCAATACTTTAAGATATGGTCACTTCCCCTTTGAAATCTCCCAGCAATTTTCTTTGCTTATTTAATCATGACTACCTCTTTCTTTTGCCCCTATCTTTTCTCTTCTGATAAATTCAGATTACCTCTCTAGCAGATTATTTTTCAAGACAGATACTTTTAAGTATCTATCAAAAAGGCACACTCTCCTCAGTGTGGGTCTTTGTTGTGGAAGGGATTTTGAAGATTTCATAGACTTCAGATCACACCTGCCATTTCACCCTAAACCATGGACCCATGATTATTATCCACAATTTAGAGTATGAAAAAAATACTCATAATTTTAGTAGATTTCTCTCCAATTGTCCGGCCCATGTTCAGTGCATGCCTGGTGGCAATTTGGGGGTTTCCCACTTCTCAAATTCATCACGTATCACCTTGATCCCCTCTCTTTCCTCCTGAGGAGATGCTGATACCCGTCAAGTCTTGTGCTGTCAGTGATTTGTGTTCCCTGCTCTTATTTCACGATTTCCTGTAGTAAGTAATCCATGGTGGTTTGGCTTTGCTACTCCAGTTTTAGAGGAGCAATTCCAACATTACTGTGCTGTTGCCACCATTTTCCAGCATCTCTTCCCCTGATCTGAAGGTGAGAGCGCAAAGCTCAGTCATTAAGGCTTCAAATGACACAATCAGCTTCTCCTTGGACTGTGACTTCAGGTGCATTAAAAGAATATATTTCTGGGGCTTCCCGGGTGGCACAGTGGTTGAGAATCTGCCTGCCAAGACAGGGGACACGGGTTCGAGCCCTGGTCTGGGAAGATCCCACATGCCGCGGAGCAACTGGGCCCGTGAGCCACAACTACTGAGCCTGCGCGTCTGGAGCCTGTGCTCCGCAACAAGAGAGGCCGCGACAGTGAGAGGCCCGCGTACCACAAGGAAGAGTGGCCCCCGCTCGCCGCAACTAGAGAAAGCCCTCGCACAGAAACGAAGACCCAACATATCAATCAATCAATCAATCAATCAATCTTAAAAAAAAAAAAAAGAAAAAAGAAAATAGGCTTACAGTATTTAAAAAAAAAAGAATATATTTCTTAATTTAATAGAATATGATAAATATTTACGTGTTGATGCCTTATTTTCTGAAACTTAAAATTTTCGTATTCTTCTATAAAGGTCTCTCCACACACAAACACACATACTAACTGCTTATAATTGAAAATTGATTTTGATTTTCACAAAACATTCTAAATACTAGGAATATCATTTATCACCAAATTATCTCAAGTTATTTTTCACCTTTGTAAGTTTTATCAAATTGACTTGTCTGTCCTCATTGTCAGAGTAAACCACAGAACAGTTTCATTGGTTTGATTTTGCTGTAGAGACTTGCTCATTTTTTTTTTTTTTTAGACTGAAGATTTCAAATCATACCTCCTATTACAGTCAGAAATGGAAAAAAAAAAGTCTTAGCAAACTAAAAGCAAACATTTACAAGGATGAGATAGAAATGTTTCTTCAGTATCAATGAACTGAAATAATTATTTCTTGAACACTCAACTTTGTGTTTTAATTTTATCAGGAAAGTTAGTAGATTTCAAATATTTGGAAACCATTTCTACATTTCTTAACTTTTTGGTGATAAACCAAGGAGTAAACAATCATCTTTGAGTGGCAATAACTACAATGGTAAAAACTTTCTCATGGAAATCTTTATAGGCTGGATGTGCTTTTTATATTTCAAGGTAAAAAATAATGCCACATTTTCTACCCAGTTATGCTAGGCAGCTATTAAGGCCAAGAGGATGTGTTCCTTCACTGGGGTCTCCATCTGAACCCTTCCAAAGGTACTCCATGGCAGGTGAACACACAGCCTCAGTTTTGTGAACAAGCTACCAAGGGATTGTGGCATCTCCATCGTATTCCTAACTACCCATTTTTAATGCAATTTGTTAGTTAGTTTAGTCAAATAGAAAACATGATTGAATTTTTATTTTTTTTAATTCTTATTTTATATTGTAGTAGAGTTGATTAACAATGTTGTGTTAGTTTCAGGTGTACAGAAAAGTGATTCACTTATACATATACATGTATCTATTCTTTTTCAAATTTTTTCCCATTTAGGTTATTGCAGAGTACTGAGCAGAGTGCCCTGTGCTATACAGTAGGTCCTTGTTGGTTATCTATTTTAAATATGTCAGTGTGTACCTGTCAATCCCAAACTCCCCATCTGTCCCTCCCCTCCACCCTTCCCCCCTGGTGACCATAAGTTCGTTCTCTAAGTCTGTGAGTTTGTTTCTGTTTTGTAAATAAGTTCATTTGTATCATTTTTTTTAGATTCTGCATATAAGCAATATCACTGTATTTTTTAAATAGTGCTATTTATTTAGCTAATTGCTTGTTTGGTTTAACAAATTAATATGATAATTTGAAAATGTTTGTAATTTTTTGGAATGTAATCTTGGTTTTACTACTTGTACAAACAGTAACTTGTACACTGCACAGGCTCCTGCATGGTGTGGCATATGATTACAAACTCGTGTGGTTTCTTTTTACTCATGTCTTCCTACCAAAATATATGCTAAGTCATTTCATACAAAAGAGCTCTTTCTAGCAATAAATTTAATACACTTTTTAGCTAAATATTTTCAGAGAGTTGTTTAAAACATTTTTTTCCTGGAGCAAAATAACATAATTTAAATGATCAAAATGGCTTTTATGTTATTAAAAAAGAAAAGAAAAGAAAAGAAAAGACCTCACACAGGTGTTCCCAAATCGATTTTCACTTGAATAATTACAGGGTTTTTTTTCTGAGAACAGTAATGACTCAGAGCTTAAAGGATTTGAAGTACCATAGTAAAGGGCAGTTTATTCTCTGTTTATCCATTGTTATTTGTATTTCTCAAGCAGAGTTTAAAAACTATCTAAAATATTAAATATTTCACGACTGTTTAGATGTAACCGGGAGCACAGCGTGGAGTGAACAAAAGGAAAACCACTTTCAACACGCCACCAACAGGAACCACAGAACAGTGATGTAAATCTCGAAATACTTGGATTTTAGTCCCTCTCGTTATTCAGTACCATATAAGACGAATGAGCTACTTAACCTATTGTGTTCTTGTTCTTTTTTCTTTCTTCCACCTGAAAACTGGAAGATTGCAAACCTGAACTTCTCTCAAGTTGCCTTCAATGCCTCTGTTACTGTTTTATTAGCTAAATAATCTCCTGGTCTTTACAAATGCATCCTTATCTCTCGTGATTGTAAAAGGGTTAACTCTTCAAATGCAAAGATATCTATTAATTTTATTTCCACAAGGTATTTAGCACTCCCTTTTTTTCCCTCAACTATTTGGATGTCTTTTGACTTAGGATACAAACTGAAAACACAAGTTTGCTAAATTCTTCATCTTTAAAACTTCTATGCAACTGAAAATCTTAAATATCTATTATCTTACAGAACATTACATGATTACGAATCTGTTTTCCACTTTCAAAAATCTTGTATAAATTTCCAAAAAAAGGAAGTAAAGAAATTAAAATTTATTAGAAGTCTTATATTTTCCAGCAACTGTAAGTTTATGTAATTTTGCTTACTCTTATTTAATTTACCTACTTTTATTCAAAACTTTAAAATATAGTGGAAAACAGTCAATGAATCATTGCTGAAACTCTACCTCAAAAAAGATTCACTAACCAATTTTTTCAAAAAAAATATAATTTAAAAGATCAAAAAATGTAGAGGAAATAAGTTCTATTATCTTAAAAATAATAGATTTTAGTGCATTAGAATATTTTAATGTCTTAAAAATAAAAAAGGGTTTATTGTCTTATTTTACATATGAAGAGACAATAAGATCAAAATCATGACTTAGTCATCTACAGGTGTGATATTTGCATACAAGCCTCGATGGCCCAATAGTTAGCTTATTCAATTTACCATTCACGTGTCATAAGGTGGGTCTATTCGGGGAGTGAAGCCATTCATGTCGGTAGTGGCTCTGTGCAAAATGATCAGCTTTTTTGTTTTTATGTAAGGTAAAATTGCAAAGGTAGAGTTGAAATAGGGCTATAACAGTTACTTGCATAAGTGATACATATTTTATATTATTTGTCATGCTTTAAAATAAGAGTGCAAACCAAATACATAGAGATTGTATATAAATCAACTGTGAGAGGAATTGCACTTGCTTGGAAAGTTAATGATCATATAAAAATGCATGCAATACCGTCATATAATTTTACCAAGAGCTCCTTTACTCATTCTTGAAATTTAAACAGGAACTCTTCTTGTGATTTCTGTAGTCTGCAATAACTTACAAAGAGCATGTTAGAGTCAACATGGCTTAGAGCTAAATGAGTGAGCAAGAGTACATTCTGGGCTTATGACCAATAGGCAGTGCAGTCATCAAAAATAACCCACCTGTCTTTTCACCTGTTTCCTCATCTGTGGCATGCTAGGAGGACATTAATATTCCTCACAATTTGTATTATTATTTATCATTGCCTGCAAGTTCTAACTAATTGAATAACACAAGCAACAGATATGTGAGGCATTTCTGCTGGATAAAATTGTAAAAATACCAAAAGATAACATATGGAAAATCTTCTTGACATTGGTCTAGTCTGTAATTTTTCAGCTATGACACCAAAAGCACAGGCAACAAAAGCAAAAATAGACAAATGGAACTGTATCAAACTAAAAAGCTTCTGCACAGCAAAGGAAACAATCAACAGAATAAAGAGACAATCTATGCATCAGAGAACATATTTGCAAACCATACATCTAATGAGGGGTTAATACCCAAATCATGTAAGGAAACTCCTACAATTCAAAAACAAGAAAACAACTATTTTGATTTAAAAAATGGACAAAGGACTTGAATAAACATTTTCTCAACAAAGGCATGCAAATGGCCAATGGGTATTTGAAAAGATACACAACATCACTAATCATCAGGGAAATGCAGATCAAAATCACAAAGAGAAATCACCTCACACCTGTTAGGATGGTTATTATCAAAAAGACAGAAATAACAAGTGTTTACTTGACGATGTGGAAAATTTAGCACTTTTCTGCTCTATTGATGGAAATGTAAATTGGTGCAGCTGCTATGGAAAACAGTATGGTGTTTCTTCAAAAAATATTAAAATAGAACTACCTTAGAGCTTTGGAAGATACAGATAGGGCCTTCCTCCTAGAGTAAAGAGTAGGTTTTTGTTTTTTGGGTTTTTTTAACTATTCAATATAATAAAGACAAAGTTTTCTTCTGGGGCAAAAGTTGGATAGGTTTACTGCCATTTATAAAAGATTTGCATTCCATACACAGTTTCTATCCTATAACATAACCCACTGCATGTGTATCACCTGGTCTTCTCTATGTCTCTGTGTAGTTACTGCTATTGCAGTGAGTAATAAAGTCCTTTGTCTTTGACTCAGGAGCCTGTTGTCCACTGTGAGCATCCAGGAAACTATGTCAAACTAATACATTAGTTTGTAATTAGAGTAGAATCTAAGACCTGTCAGAATTTTTGATAACTGGGTACAAAAAATTTTAAAAGACTTAACAACATGCATGCAAAAAACCTTCAAGCTCAACAATAAGCAACGAAATTCAGACCAGACAACAAAATAATTTCATTCTTTAACCGTTAAAAGTATTAATAATTTTCCATGAATTTTTGTGAGGTTTTTGGCACTTTCATATATTACTACTACTACTGCTCAATTCTATGGGGGCAATTCAATATGTTGAAATGTCTTAAAAATGTACCCCTTAATAGGGCTTCCCTGGTGGTGCAGTGGTTGAGAATCTGCCTGCTAATGCAGGGGACAGGGGTTCGAGCCCTGCTCTGGGAAGATCCCACATGCCACGGAGCAACTAGGCCCGTGAGCCACAACTACTGAGCCTGCGCGTCTGGAGCCTGTGCTCCGCAACAAGAGAGGCCGCGATAGTGAGAGGCCCGCGCACCACGATGAAGAGTGGCCCCCACTTGCCACAGCTAGAGAAAGCCCTCACACAGAAACGAAGACCCAACACAACCAAAAAAAAAAAAAAATTAATTAATTTAAAATAAAAAAGAATAGCTCTTTTAAAAAAAAAAATGTATCCCTTAATATAATACAATTTTTACATCATACATCAATTTAGTTTCTAAGAATTTATGACTCCTGGGTCTCAGCAATGAGACATTCTTTGCGACTTTGATCATGATATTAAAAAAAAGGTGGCAATACTTTATATATAATGTCTAACAGCAATATTTTAGATGAACAAAATAAGGTATATTGAAATGAAATATTCTGTTGACATAGGAAAATTATCACAATTTAGTTAAGTGGAATAAGCATGACACAAAGTGGAATTTTTAGAAAAATTCCAGATTTGAAAGTAATATATTTAGATGCACTAAAGAAAACAGAAAATATGTACTATCATCATACACTAGTGGATGTCTTAGGTGTACTAAATAGCTCATGAGAAAGCAACAGCCTGGACATAAAAGTAGTAGAATTTTCAGCATCTAAATGAGTTGAAACCAAAAGTTTGGGTGAGTTTTCCAAAGGAAGGTGTAGAGAACTATGAGAATCCAGAGACTAAATCCTGTGTCTAATGTAACCAGATTAACTAACAAGAGATTGAGGTAGAGAGGCTTGGTAAGCAGGAGGAAAAATAGGTGAAAATATATTTTGGAAGCCAAGTAAAAAGAGCGTGTCATAAAAGGAGAACCTACTTAACTGAGGCAAAAGATATGAAGTAGGATGAAGACTAAAACTGACCTTGGACATGAAGACTCCGATATTCCAATGAAGTCCTTTAAGAAATACAGTTACCTCATTTGAGATCAAAGAAACAACAATCGGGCTTGTGCATATAATAATAAAAACCTGAGTAAAATAATAACAAAAATATATCTTTCTGTAATATAATAAGAATATATCACTAACAAATGGAATTTGGCACAGAAGTGCAAAAAATGTTTGCATGCTCAGAAATGCAGTAACATTGTCTGTTACATTTGAAAGTCACGTGAGAAAAGCTATATCATCATTTTTAAGGAATCTGAGAAGACATTCTTGAAATTCTACAGTAAGTTATATGGAAAAGCAGGCTATTTCTTCACCTAATAAATATAAGGAGTGATTATGGTTTTTAATTTATATTTTTGTTTTTGAATTTTCAAAGATTTAAAAGGTCTTTTTTTAAAAGAATGCATGCTATATTAAGGAACACTTACTGGGTGTTTTTGTTTTTGTTTTTATTTGATTGTGCAAACCATCTCTTTATCACATACCATATCTGGTAACGGCTGACCTTTCCTGATCCGTATGTTTATGTAAAAAGCAGGTATGCCCTTATGCCATGACCCCACCTACTCCATAGCTGATTAGTACAGAGATGATAGGAGCTGAGATGATCTGAATGTGTACCCTAGATTTTGGAACAGTATCTTTCTAAGTACTTACATGAGGACATGTAAATACAGACCCTCTTGGTAAAAAAGTCTGTCATATAAACAAAGAAGAATGCAGTATGTGAAGGGATATACAGGAAGAAAAACAAACGGGCAAGAGGTAAAGTGAGAAAGTCATCTAGATTCTCACAAATATTTCAATCCTTTTACTCCAGTCAAGTTCTGACTCCTATACTTTTATAAAAAATTCCATTTGTTACTGAAATCCACACGAGTCAGATTGTTACATAAAGCTTAAATGATCATAGCTAATATGTTAATTCCCATATTTATTTTCTACTGTCATGAAAAAAATCTTGGAAAATGAGAAAGAGATTTTTAGAAGTTCCATCTTCCATTAAAGAAAAAAATACTTTTCTTAAGCTCAAGAAGTTTAATTCAGGTATTCCTTCTAACAATTTGAATTCTAGACAAGCAATAAATATCCAGTCTGAGTATTTTGAAATGATGAATTAGAGATGAGTAAATATCCAGACACAAAAATAAGCACGTGTGGATGTATTAATTTTTAAAAGACATACTCTTCATAACATTACTATATCTATAATACACTGAAAATTATAACAATGTAGAAGAGCATTTAAAATGTATTTCCATTTCTTATTTCCATTATTTTATGGTGATCTTTTCTGTTATAACTTTCTGAGTTCTGATTGCTCTAACCAAATAATCATAAATCAAGAGCAATTCAGCATTCTGTAGGGGCTTCTTCATACAATAAAAAGAATAAAAATGCCTCTTAAGTTATAGAAGTCAGGAACCAGTGGTCTCTGTTTCTGACTTACAGTAACAAAACAGAGCTAACTTTACCATGTATGATCTTACGGATATCTTCACGTAGTGGTGTGAGAGTGCTGAAAATCGGTACAAGTTTTCCACTGATAAAAATGATTAAAGTCCTATAATAATTGTGATAGGATATCACAGACTGGAATTAGATCTGCTAAAGTAATTGCATGGTAAGTCATTTTTTAAAAATCACAGCCAGTAGTTTTCTTAGCATAGGATGTCTTTGATATAATTTAAAATTTTTATCCAATAAATAAACCATGAACATCTGTATTATTTTCATGCATAATTGATCCATGTAGAACAATCTGGATCTATTGTGTTATTAAAATGATTAGTTTTGTTATAAAAATAAATGTAATACACATTGAAGTAATTTGACAAAATCAGAAACAAACAAAATTGCAGTATGACACTACAAGACCCCACTGTTACTGTTGGCCTTCTTACCTACATGTTTGTATTTTTAAATGCAGATATTAGCTTATATATAAAATTTCATCAACAGTTAATTTCTGTGTGGATTTGAATGTCGATAGTACAACTTAGATTAGCAATTATAACAAAATGGTAAAAGAATTAATACTGTAGAAAAATGTTAAAAAGCAAATGAGACTTTACACTGATTTTGCATTTAAGTTCATTTTTATTATGCACTATTGTGTGCTCATATGGAAGAATCAGTAAACCATTGTCCAAAGGTCAAACTGGATTCCTATTTTTATAGATAACGTTTTATTGGAACACATTCATTTGTTTGCAAATTGTCTATAGTGGTTTTGCACTAAAATGGCAGAGTTTAGTGATTGTGACAGAGATGATACGGCCCATAAGGCTGAAAGTATTTTTTATTTACTCCTGCACAGAAAAAAAATGTTTGCTAATTTCTGCTTTAAGATATCAAAGAAATATAATATTCAGTCACTGCATCCAAAAGCTTACAGTCTCTTTGAGTGGAAAAATATATGCATCAAATAAATAACCACCAATTGCTGCATTTTGCCTAATACATTCCCCAAGCAGTGGTCTTCCACTTGAAAAATCCAGTTTGAGATAATCTGTAATGATTTTTGGTTATTCAGGCACACTGACTCTTCTGCATAGACTAGGGTGAATTAAGAATCTAACATTTAAAAATTTGAATTGAAAACAAATGAACAATAATACCTTATATTCCATCTATTTAGATTTTTCAAGTTAACATGTTTAATATAATATTGATTTACACTTTGTCTTTTGATTTATCAACTCAAGAGTAAACCATATCTGGAATTTCCTTTTGAAGTTAAAAAAGGGCCTGCATCTGGTTGAGAATATAGTCACAACCATAGAATCTAAACATTTTCAAGCCCATGCATGGTTTATGCTTTGATAAATGACCTCCATAGAGGTAAACAAAGCCATAGAAAAAAATATTTTGAGGATGAAAGTCTTCTATGGTATGAATTTTGCAGTCTGATGTATAGAGAATGAATATTGTGGATGAAGAACTATGTTTGAAAAAAGTATTAGTATGATATTGGGAAAATTTAAGGAATGCTATGCTAGAAAGTTAAGCTGATTGTGCTTCTCTTCTTTTATTTATGTTTCTTATTGTGGTAAGAATAGTTCACATGAGACCTACCCTCTTAAATTTTTCAGTGCACAATGCAGTGCTGTTAAATATCATCACAGTGTCACATAGCAGATCTCTAGAATTTATTCATCTTGCATAATCAAACTTTATAGCCATTGAAAAAGTCCCCATTTTCCTCTCCCTTGACAACCACCATTCTACTCTCTTGCTATAAGTTTGACTGGTTTGGACACCTCATATCAATGGAATCATGCAGTAGTTATCTTTTTGTGACTTGCTTATTTCACTTAGCATAATGTCCTCCATTTTCATCCCTGCTGTTGCATATGGCAGAATTTCCTTCTTTTTAAGAGCTGAACTATATTCCATTTTCTTTTTTCCATTCATCAGTCAATAGACATTTAGGTTGCTTTCATTTCTTGACTATTATGAATAATGTTGTTATGAACATGGGAGTGCAGATATCTCTTTGAGATCCTGATTTCAATTCTTTAGGGTTTATACCCAGCAGTGTAATTGCTAGATTATATTGTAGTTCTATTTTTTAATTTTTTAAGGAACCTCCATATTATTTTCCATAACGAATGCACCATTTTGCATTCCCACCAACAGTGTACAAGTATTCCAATTTCTCCACATCCTCATCAATACCTGTTAATGTTTTGTTTGTTTGTTTTAATTTCAACTCTAAGAGGTGGGATGTAATATCTCATTGTGCATTTTCCTGTGGATTAGTAATCTTGAGCATCTTTTCCTATACTGTTTGGACATGTGTGTGTCTTTGTTGGAGAAATGTCTATTCAAGTATTTTGCTAATTTTTATATTGAGTATTGCTATTAGGTATTGTGTTGTAGGATTTCCTTATATGTTTTGGAAATTAACCCCTTATCAGATACATGGTTTGCAAAAGTTTTCTCCTATTTTATATGTTGCATTTTCACTATGTTGATTGTTTTCTTTGTTGTGCAGAAACTTTTTAGTTTGAGGTAGTCCCACTTGTATATTTTTGTTTGTCTTTTGGTGTCATATCCAAGAAATCATTGCCAAGACTAATGCCATGAAGGTTTTTCCCTATGTTTTCTTCTAATAGTTTTACAGATTTAGGTCTTACATTTAAATCTTTCATCTATTTTGAGTTGATCTTCGTATATGTTGCAAGATAAAGATCCAATTTCATTCTATTTCACATGGATATCTGGTTTTTCCAACACCATTTGTTGAAGAGACCATCCTTTCCCATTCTGTATTCTTGGCAATTTAGTTGAAGATCAATAGATGATATAGGTGTGTTTATTTCTGGGCTCTCTGTTCTGTTCCATTGGTCTATATGTCAGTTTTTATGTCCGTACCATATTTTTAAATTATTGTAGCTTTTTAGTTCATTGGAAGTCAGGAAATGTGCTATCCCCAGCTTTGTTCTTTCTCAAGTTAGCTTTGGCTATCTGGAATCTCAAATTATAGCATGGATTCTTCCCTCTTTGATGTGACAATCTCTGGGTCATTTAAACATAAGACTGTGTATTTCATAAATAAAAAAAAAATATCAAAAAAGAATTTCTCTTTTCGCATAGAAGAACGAATTTCAAGTACTTCTAATTAACACTGGCAACACTAAAATTCATAACCTCTTTATTTACTTCAAATAGTAAACTCTGCACTCTGTCTTCTGGATTTCTGATATTTGAGATTCATTTTAGATCTGAATACATTACATACTGAACTATAGTATTTTTAAATTATAAGCAATCTTAGAGATCACAATTTGAATTTATCACTTTTTTTAGCTGAGATAATTGGGATTCAATAAGTATATGGAAGTAACTGGGTTAGAGTTATTTTCCAAAATAAAATCAGCTTTTATTTTTCGTCAAACATAGTATGTATGTACTGCCTTATGTATGAAAATGGTTTGGTTATTAACTCAATACATAAAAGGTAAATAATAAAAGTAAAATACCGGAATTACTAACGTAATTCTGATGTATATTATTGTTGCCAGACATACTCACTTGGGGAGCGATTGGTTTCATTGATATTCTAGAGAATTACAGGAGGAATATCCACCCACACTAATGTCAGTTATGTATGTAAATCCTCTGTACAATGATGGGAGAATAACCCCAAAGTGTTTGACTTAATTAATCTTTTCTGAGGCCCTTCACTACGGAACTAAAAATCTAAATAATGAGTAGGGACAGGGTATTAAGTATCTTTCTGCACTTAGAGGATGATTAATTATAATGGCTAAACCCCTGAACATTAAGTTGAATACTAATCTGATGACAGAATTTG
Organism: Balaenoptera physalus; assembly: GCF_965194825.1. Lineage (NCBI taxonomy): Eukaryota > Metazoa > Chordata > Mammalia > Artiodactyla > Balaenopteridae > Balaenoptera > Balaenoptera physalus. The sequence continues at coordinate 7,311,557 of NC_138899.1, forward strand.
AAGTTAAGCCAATGCTATGTATACATCTGTGTGATTTCTACCCTTTTGACAGAGTAATAAAAAGAAAAAGAGGAATATATTAATAGTTTATACTCATCCCACTTAACACAGCCTCCTTTAAATGTGTTTGTAAGTTAAGTGAAAAAGTAAATTTCTCGTACCTTCTTGGCCCTAAACGTAAGCTGCATATTTACCTCTTATTGATTTGATGCTCTTCTCTGGGAATTGAGATATATAATGTGGATCTTCTTCAAATACAAGTGAGGAAAGGAAACAACAAAGAAGAAATAACCTGAGCCTATAATTTATACTTACATCTTTCTGTTGTGCTTCCCTGTTGACTGAAGACAGCTTGGAGAAAAAGTACACTCCTGTATAGTTGCAAACTGCTTTGAGATGGTTTTGATTTACAGAGCAGATACTCACTAAATTGCTCTGTATCACATGGATTCACAGGGCTGGCACAAATAAACTAAAAGGGCAAATGGATAGAAGGTCAAAGATAAACGTTATTAAACACTTTTGGCAACAGACAATAGAAATAGGGAAACCACTTTCACAAAGAGTTGGAAAAACAAGAAGCTCTTTCAAACTTATTTTTATGGTTCCAAGGGACTAACCATGCCCCAGTGATAATAGATGGAAAAAAGCCTTCTAGATATTTATTTCTAAATCCCCCTTCTCTAACTTTGGGATTTAGAAATAGAGAAGAATATGAGGTCTAGTATCAACCTCCTGAGCACTAATAAATTTCTTCTTTCTTCAATGTGGATCGATTTGGTCGTGCCACCATTCTTCAGATCATTCACCTTGCTCCATTCAGTTGAAATAAAGCACCATACTGCTTGCTGTGTGCTAGGATTTTTTTCCCCATTAACTCACGGCTAATGTCCATTTCCCTCTCCTTATATGTGACCTGAAAGTAGATACATATCAGATCTTAAAAAGTTCATATTAATTATTTTGAATAAATGGAATTTAAAAATTCATGAGTTCCACTTAAGTCTTTTTTTTTCACAGTTCTTCTTTTTATTTATTTATTTATTTATTATTTCTTTTTAAACTTTTGGGTTTATTTATTTATTTATTTACTTATTTATTTATGGCTGTGTTGGGTCTTCGTTTCTGTGCGAGGGCTTTCTCTAGTTGCGGCAAGCGGGGGCCACTCTTCATCACGGTGCGCGGGCCTCTCACTATCGCGGCCTCTCTTGTTGCGGAGCACAGGCTCCAGACGCGCAGCCTCAGTAGTTGTGGCTCACGGGCCTAGTTGCTCCGCGGCATGTGGGATCTTCCCAGACCAGGGCTCGAACCCGTGTCCCCTGCCTTGGAAGGCAGATTCTCAACCACTGAGCCACCAGGGAAGCCCAAGTCTTTTTTGTTAAGGGAAGATATCTGCTCATGCTAGCAACTGTATGTAGCTACATGTGACCAAAATAACACAGGGTTCCTACTTCTATGTTGTGTCTCATCATAGCACAAGGTTACATTCGCAAGAAGTATTGAAAAGTAGAGAAACATTATTGAGTTTTCTCAGTGATATAATGACAGGGTACATTGTTTGATGTAAAGAAAATAAAAGTTTTCACTCATTTGTCTTTTAAAGGACCACAAGGGCTGATTTGGAGTCTACCTCTTTGATCTCTATACTTTCCTCCAAAAATTCTTTGCCAGAAACCTCTGCCTACAGTACCATCTTATTTTCTCTTCTCTCCCTTTCTGTCCTAATTCAGTAATTCAGTACTGAGCAGATCAGCTTATCTTCTGTGCCCTTTTTTCCACTATTTCTGTAATTTTATCCATTATCTGTATTTATTTCACAAAGCCTTGATCTACATGCAGAAATGCCTTAGATATTTTTTGAAAGAACAGAAAGGCATTAATCTGCCAACATGCAGACTTCACTATATTATAGATTTAATTTTATTTCATGATATCCTATGGAATATGTTTAAATATATTCATATATTTATTAATATAAATTTTTCTTTTGCTTTCCCTTTGCATATCAGAAGGAAAGCCTAGGAAGTCTAAATTGTAATTAAGAAATACTAGAGAAAGACTTCTCCAGGAAATCCACTTATGAAGGAATAGTAGAGAAAGTCTTCTCTGTCCAGTTTAGGGGCCAGGGAAGATTTTAGAACTTGTGGGAGGAAAGCAAAGGAGTCAGAAGCCAGCACCCTCAGACTGGAAACATGACACCACAAACTTAAAACCTTGCAGTAGCTAATCCTCTGCAGATGTAGTGGGGCAGGTTACAGCCATCCAAGAGAATCCCACACAGATGATGTAGGAGCAAAACCACAGCACTGGGGATGGTAAGTCAAAATATAGCCTTGCCTAAGGTGGCAATTCTGATTACCCATAGCCACTATGTGGCATTAATGATGGTCAGAATTTTCTCTTTCCACATGGAGAGATGGAATCCTGGGGCTGGATAGGGCTTGTGTCTGTTCAGAGTCTCAGTTCTTCAGTAGAAAACCAGGGTCAGGACAAAGAAAACAAAGTGTGTGGGTGATTCTGCATTAGAGTTGAATGGCCAGGACTGTGGATTTCCACAGCAGGTGTCATGGTGACAACCCAAAAACCAAAGAGACCAGCTACATGTATGCAGACACCAAGATGGCAGGGGTCATATTCACTTAGTAGACACTTCATGTCAGAGATAAGCACAAGCTCAAGAATAAGACAAGGTCCCCCTGGCATGCCAACTGTTCTCTACTTCTTAGAGCAATGCAAAGACACAGTCTTAGAAAGGCAGAGGGAAGAGAAACCTTAAAAGCCTGAACACTGACATCACCTTCTGTCCAAGATAGACTAGCAGAAAATAGATATACAATCCCATATGCAGCAAACAGAAACAAGACAAATGATAAGAGACAATGAGATTCTCAAGTCACTAGACATCAGACAAAAAAAAAAAAAAAAAAAGGACAGTGATTGCTGAGTGGGATAGCCAGAATTCTAAAGATGACCCTCCAAGATTACCATCCTCTGATTACTCGTTCAAACTCTAACATAGTGAAAGAACTCCATGGATACAATTAAAGTTACTAGTCAGCTGACTTTCAGATAGAGAGATCATCTTGCATGATCCAGGGATTCCAATGTGATCACAGAGGAATAGGCAGAGGAGTCCTTAGAAGCAATGCAGCAGCAGAGGAACAGAGGGGGCAGTAGGAGAGATCACAGAGATTAGAAGCCTGGAAAAACTTGACTTGCCCTTGTTGGCTTTGAAGGTGACTTCTAGTTGGAAGATATAAGCATCCTCTACAATCTGAGAACCACCCCTGTCCTTAGCCACAGAGAAATGAACTCTGCCAATGACCTGAATGAGCCTGGGAACAGATTGTCCCCGAGAGCTTCTGGAAGGGAATGCAGCTATCTGCACCTTTATTTCAGCCTTTGAGGCTGTAGGCAGAGAACCAGCTGAGCTACACAGTGTCTGACCTAAATAACTGTGAGAGGGTAAGTGGGTGTTGTTTTAAGTCTCTAAGATTGTATTAATTTGTTATGGCAGCTATCAGAAGCAAACACACTGACGGGCAGGAAATGAACAAGGTGAGCCCTACATGAGTCCCAGCTCTCTGTCTTAAAGGGAGGGAGAGTCCAGGCAACCCCTGGCGCACTCCCTCCTTTGATCAGACAGAAATGAGATTTAAGGGGGCAACAAGGTGGAAAGAGTCAAGATGGCAGGTTTGAACATAATTATATCACTAGTCAGGTTAAATGTAAGTGGTCTTAGCACCCTAAATTTTGTCAGTTGTATAAAAAATGTAAGACCTGACTGTACGCTGCCTACAAGTAACGTAATTTAAATATAAAGACAAAAATAGGTTAAAAGTAAAAGGATGGGAAAAGATTAGATTAGTCAGTATCCAGTCTGGAGACAGAAGCCACACAGTAAAGGAAATTTTAATGTAAATAATATTATACATCATAAAATTGATATATATAGCCATTATTTATGCAATACAAATAATTTAATATAGAACAATCATAGGGGGCAAGTAAAAGCATGGAGAGAAAACTCTACAAGGTCCGCCAAGGCTGGGAAAGAACAACTATGGAAGAGGACCCTTGGAAGAAAGGATCAGTCCTTGTTGAAGAAGGTGGAGTTGCAGCCAATTGGTTGGAAGTTTGCTGGGTTGACTGGGCCAGAGCTGGTCCAGAGTCTCCAGGCTGAGAGAGATGGGAGCCACTGTGGATGGGCTGGGACTCAGAGGATGTCGGTGTGCTACAGTAGGTGCTGCGGAGACCAGGGGCTGGAGAGGAACCGCCCCTGCAGGAGCTGGGACACTCTGCAGGAACCAGCTTTGGCTGCAGGAGCTCCAGGACACTGTGTGGGACTTCAGTGGGCACCCCAGCAAAGATCGTGACATGTGAGAGTGGGGCCGGGCAAGGAAAGGGATCAGAAGGTAGCAACCCAGGTTGGGGCTCAGGTCTGCACCATCTCGGTCTCCTGGTGGTGCTGCTGCTACCACCTGGCTCATCAGCTGAAGGAAACAGAACAGATGCCCAAGACAGTGCCGAATTCTTTGCGAATATTTTCTCCCATTCCATAGGTTGTCTTTTTGTTTTGTAGATAGTTTCCTTTGCTGTGCAAAAGCTTTCAAGTTTCAGTAGTTTATTTTGGCTTTTTCTTCTTTTACCTTAGGAGACATACCCCCAAAAATATTACTACAATTTATGCCATTGAGGGTTCTGCCTATGTTCTCTTCTAGGAGTTTTGTGGTTTCAGGTCTGAATTTCGTTTAGGTCTTTTTTTTTTTTTCGTTTAGGTCTTTAATCCATTTTGAGTTTATTTTTGTTTGTAATATGAGGAAATGTTCTAATCTCATTCTTTTACGTGGAGCTATCCCAGAACCACTTATTGATACGAAAAGTACTATCCATAAGAGAAGAAATTGATAAACTGTTTCTTTTATTACAATTTAAAATGTATGCTCTTTGAAAGATACTGTTAAGAAAAGGAAAATTAAAAGAACTGCAGACTGGGAGAAAATACTTGCAAATCATATATCTGCTGAAGGACTTGGGTCCAGGGTATATAAAGAACTCTCAAACCTCAATAATAGGAAAAAAAAAAAAAACTTAGTTGAAAGGGGGTGGGGAAGCTAATAATTGAAATACTTCACAAAAAAGATACACAAGATAATAAATAAGCATATAAAAGATGCTCGATATTAATAGCCATTAGGAGTATCCAAATTAAAACCAAAATGGGATACTACTATACATCTGTTGGGAGAGCTAAAATTTAAGACAGACCATACCAAATATCGATGAAGATGTGAAAGACCTGGAACTCTCATACACAACTCCTGGGGGTGCAAATGGTACAAATACTTTGAAAAACAGTTCCACCATTTCTTAAAAACTTAATCATACACTGACCCTGCCATTACACAACTAGGTAAATTTCACTCTGTAGTTTCCTCAGATAAATGAAAGCATCTGGACAGTTTTGAAGTGGATAAAACAAAGATATCTTTAATGGGTGACACTAAAATCTTCTCCATCTGTGCTCACTCCTCATGTCTTCTGGTACAGGTGGAAGTTGAAAACACAATATCACAGAAAAACAATTTTTTTTTTTTCAAATCTGAGTTTTAGGTATAAACATTTAATTTCATTAGTATAACTACTTTTAGTTATGAACAACATCTCTTATAAGATTCATTGACCTTTAAATAGATCCCCGTGCACTTTCCTGGTGCTCAGCTTAACAAGCCCTTTTATCCTGCCCTCTGCTTGAGGGAATACTGCATGTATATTATGCAAACATCTTTACTAAGCTGAATCACAGTGTACTGAGTTAAATAGACTTCATTCATATCCTTGGAATCTTGATAATGCAAATGTCTACACTGCATAAATTGTATGATTCTTATGTATCTGTCCTGAGTATTTCTTTGAGAAGAAAACTGGTAGCAATCATTTAATTCGGAGGCTTAACCTTCCATACAGTTCATCGTGGTACTTTTTCTGGAAAAGATAACACGTTGACAAAGCCATAACCAAAAAATCCATTAGCGTAAAAAACTAACCCTGCTAACTGGTTAATTGGGTAAGACATTTAGCAAGACCACAATTTGTGACAAGAAGCTGGTCTGAAAAGACCATTTAAATAAGGCATGACTGAAATAAGTACAAACACTCATATTTTGATAGGAAAACAAAATACACAAACGAAGTACATTTATTATGAATATTAAATGAATTTGCAAAAATCATCTCATATCTCACCATATGTTTTACCAAATAAAAGGAAAATATAGTTAGCAATTTTTCTAAAAGTCACGGATCACTGTGATTCATTAGGCTACTGATTTACTATACTCTCCGTTTACTCTCCAAGTCCTGCTGGTGGTATAGCCCCTATGATTTCCCTATAAATGCACTGGACTTTGTCAATACTGCTTATTGAAGGAAAGCCCTCAGGAAAGATCCGTAATGAATGAGGAAGTAGGCTAGAGAAGGGCAAATAGCTACTTGAAAATGTGGTGTTGGATGAAGTCCAGCTTGTAGCCAGACCCCAGAAGGAGCTCCTTAGAGCTGTCTTGCCTTGATACAAGGGACTTGAGTTTTATAGTGCCTGGGGGAAACTTCTAGTCTCTTCCTTAATAAAGAGGCTTTATTCAACCCAAAGGCAAGCCCTGGGAAGGAATAGATAGGAGCAAAGAGTGAAAGCACCAGCAGCACAGAGGGAAAGGGCAGACCAAGGATCCAGGGTACCTGGTCCTGATCCAGCAGCATCTGATACAAGGGTGTTTTAACTTATTTAATCCTAGAAATAACCCGCCAGGTAGATATTAATTTTGTGTCTGTTTTCCATAAGAAACTGATGCACAGGGAGGTTACTTAGGCTGCCAATTTTACGTAGCAAGTAAGTAGCCTCACCCATACTTGCAAAAAAGAAAGGGAAGGTGGGAGAGATGAAGGAGCAAAGGAGAGAAGGGGAGAGAGAGGGTGAGAGTAAGTAAATCTGCAAAACATGCTTATGATCTCCAACTTTTCAGAGATTCCTACCGAAATTGGGAAATTCAAATAAATTGGTGTCAACAATATTTGAGGTTCTTCACCTGGTTCCCACTTTACAGAGGAACTTGGTTAAAGACACATAAAACCTATGACACTAGTCAAGTGACACACATTTTAAAAATCCACTTTTTCATTTCAAAATTGCAATGAAAATTACAATCTCTAACTTAACCAGGAAACTCTTTACTCTATTTTTTTCCAGGATATTTACATGGATATTTAACTTCTCTTTCTTTTGTTTCATAATACAGGGATTGAATATTTACAAATACAATCCCTGATTCTTGCAGATGATCTAGGTGAGTGATAAATAAACAAGATTAAGGGAAGTCATGTTATCTTTAGGTGACTCTGTTTCAATTTTTTGTAATATGAATATATTAAGATATATTACATGGTTTAGATTTAAAACTACAGTGTATTTCAAAAGACATTTAAAATAAAAATATACTATAGAAAAATATGCTTATTATGAATACTTTTCAAAATGACGTTATTTTTGTAACCTGATAGTTACAAAAATCCATATCCACAATAGCAAACTGCTTTGTTCTTCATTCATAATATATTTCTGTCCATTAATTTAACTTTATGCTTATTTCTACAGCCTCAGTTGCACCCTTGGTACTTCCTACCTAGAACCACAAAGGAGCTACCTTACATATTTTTGGTAATACCAAATTATTTCATCCTTTTTTCTATATATATGATTATACCAACACAATCCATCTAAGTCATATGACATTAATTTAATGACTTATGGCAACGTAACTCATTAAATCTAAAATCTTGTTTCTTTAGCCAGCATGCTTTATACGTACCCTTTCTCTTCACGTATCTCTTTATCCCTTCAAACTCACCTAGATCCCTATTCTTTTTAATCTTACACCTAAAACTGAGCTTTCTTTAAGTTGTCTTGCATAGGTTTCTCAATTATGTATAAAGTTTTATATCTTGACATTTCCCTGAACATCTCAAGTCATCATTGCCTGTACGTCGAGCTGGATGTCCAACAGAAACACTAGATGTATCTAGGTATTTTTGTCTTTTGCCTCACATTGCATTATTAATTTTGATGGTCAAAGTGTTTTTAAGATAAAACCTAAAGCACCATATTATAGAGTTGTATGTTTCATATTATAATTTGCAAAAGATTAATATGATTTCAATAACATAGTGAAAATATTGTGCCATTGTGATGCTAATTTGAGTACTATCTAGGAGGTATTTCCTTTTTTGTGTACTTGTATACTTTATCTGCGCTTTTCTCTCTCAGAGGTCCCTGAGGAACTTTGCTACTGCTCCCAATTTCTGCCAGGCACACCTTATATGGGTTTCACAGATAATCCAGCAAAGTCTTGACACAGGCGGTCAGAGAGGGAGCAAAGAAGGAGAAGCGATTCTCTACATCAAAGAGAGTACAACCCACTCGGCACAGTTTTATACCAAGGTGTATAACACACATTATCCATGCATCCTGAAAACATCCTTTTCATTCTAGGGCTATGGTGAGTCCTTCCAAGCAATTTGAAATTGTACTTGCAAATATAATTCCTAGTTCTTATAATATGATCTAGGTGAATGATGCATAAACAAGCATGTCTCTTATCACCCAATGCCTGGGAAGACAAATGGAATTCAGGTAGTGTATTCTGAGCAGTTATAAAGAGACTACTCCCAGTGGTACCGCTTCTCATCCTACACATGCCTCACTGCTTATATAAAACCATTGCTGTCTGATGAATGATTTCAACAAAGCAGCAAAGAAACAACACTATAAATGGCATAAAGAAGTAACACTTGACCTGACACTCTAACAGCTTATGATAATAGGATTTGAAAAGAAAGTGCAGACATAACAAACTATAAACATCAAACCTATTTTGACACAAAAGAGGGAGCGTCATAATACAGTTAGCATGGTCAGTTTTTTAAAATGAAATCAGTGATAGCCATACTCAGTTAGGAGGAAAGAGCTGGTAGAAAAAGAAAAGCTCTTAAATGGCTTGAGGACTTTTTCTCTCTTGTGTCAAGGGCAGTAGTCTGCGTAGCATAGGGACTTAATATATACTGAGAGCATAAAATTTGAAAATCAAATCAGATAATCTTTGGTATCAATTTAAGACACAGACTACCAATAATCAGTGCAGAGAGAAAAGTCATTTTCCTGATGTTAAAATTCATATGCCTCTCTTGAGCTAAGTTATACAGTAATATGACCTTACGGAGTTTTTCTTATTAACGGGTAGCCTATGAAAGAAATAAAAGTAATGAAAGGTAAAGATATTCAGTACATACAGACATTAAATTATCCCATTTAGGGTCACATATCTCTAAGAAAAATCACACACACACATACTCTCATACACTCTAGAAATGCTTAAATGTAAATTCTCCTTCATAGAGCACTAACTTTTAGGCACCTCTCTCTGAAATACAGACAAATGAAATAAACTCACTGTTATGTAAGTATGTGCTTCCTGTTATACCAATGCATATTCAGGTCAGACTCACTGGATATTTATCTGAAAGCAGAAATTTCTCTTTTACTAAAGAACATACAGAGAAAACAAAATTATTTCCTTAAGTAAATATCTGTCAGACTTTTGATAGACTGCTCCATTTAGCCATTTAAATAAATTCCCTTGATATTTTCATTCTTAAAATTCTTTGATAAAAAAATTAAGTCATTAGCTCAGTCCCAATATTGTTAATTAATTAATAATACTCATTTTCATTGTTTATTGATACAATCTTCAGTCTACGCCTGAGTAAATAGTCTTCTTTCAGAAAGTCACTCGTTAAATTATCCTGTGTCATTTATCACTAAAGGCACAGGCATGTTTGTACTGTGAAGTTCCTTCTCTGCTAAAAAATAATTGAGGCTTTGAGCTTCCAAAAGGTTAACTAACCTATGAATGACCAAATAGTTCCATCTCAGAGGGTCATTGTTCTTAAAAGTCACAGTCATTAGAAGTGATTACAGCTTAACTACCTACCTTGGACTTGTTTTTAAATCTTGAAGAATTAGAAAGCAAAATAAAAATTCTCACTTTTATCAGGGGTTAGATTACCACAGGGTCAGCACCTTCAAGGTGAGAATGTCAGTGGCTGGGCACAATTTTGTACTCGTTCTTAAAAAGACCCTAAACTGCTTAGAAGAAAAAGATGGATCCCCAATCCCTTGTTTTTCAGGGGAGGGGATTTTCCATAAATGCTACTACAAAAAAAAAAACCTAAAATTTTTTGCAGAGTTTTGTTTTTGTTGTTTTACTGTTAGAGATGATATTTGCAGGCCTCAAATCATAAACATAAAATCACATGTACTTTTAAAAAGTTCCAGATATTTGTATGTAAAGAGAAGAAAAAATTTAAAGGAACTGGTCTCTTCTTCCACGTCTCCATCCAGAGCAAGACTGGTAAAAGGACAATAATACAACAGCTCTGCTTTACCCATCTCAGGACAGAGGGATGAAGGGTAAGGATGTTTTATAAATGGAAGAAATTTCCATATTACCGACTTCTATTTATGCATGGTATACTGAGCTTCCCCTGATTGTATTTCTTATAAATGTTGGTTAAAAGAGATGATGAATGAGTGAATTACAGTTGAAAAAGAAATAAATAATATGATCAATAAGCACCATTTCTTCTTCTTTCCAAAACAGATGAACTGGTGAAGTTATCATAGAAAGTCTGTGTGAGTGTGTGTCAGCTACACAACAAGAGCATGCTGTTACACATTCATGTGTAACTGTGAAGGGAAAATTTACCCAGACTAGTTAAACAGACAAGAAAGGTTTATTTAAGACTATAGCAGTAGGAAAGAGAGATTGATGTCAACTCCACTGAAGGAAAAGGTGAAAGAGATTTTAAGCATGCGAGTGAGCAGTGAAAAAATACAGGAGGACATTGGAGGGAGGTTGGTCAGGGTGATGAGTTATCTGTATTTGCTAATTGACACTTAGGAAGTCAGACTCCCACCGTCCCACAGACACTACGCAATGGGGCACCATCTTGTTGATTTCATTTCAATGGAAAGGCTCTCAGGTCCTTGGGAAAGACATTCCTGGATTGTAGAAGGTTTACATCTCAAAGGAACAGAGAAAGAATTTACGATGGATGGCTAGTTTTCTCAAGTAAATGCTCTAAGAAAAGGGAAGTCAGGGGGCTGTAGTCAGAAGGAAATCTATCTAAATTTTAACCAAGTTAAAGAGAATGTTAAAGCCATCTTAGTCAATGCCTAACCATGTTTATACATTTTGTTAAAGCTGCCTATTCATATATTATCCTTATGCATGTGAAAATGATATTGACCTGGTCTATAGCAGTTAGAAGTAGACATGTTCCTATGCCCAAAGGGCTTGCAATGTATTAGCCAATAATATAGTCTCTTCAAAAATGAAATTATAGAATACATATTTGTGTGTTATAATTATCAAATACATGCTGTAGGCACCCAATTACAAAGACAGCATATTTTTATACCAGGCTAAATAAATATCAGGTGAAAGAAAACTATGTGCTAGTTGCTTATTTCCCAGAAAAAGTTCATTTTACATTTACTGATTCAACAATTCACTTTCTAGCTATTGAAAATGCCATTTGAAACAATGAATTAAACTTTCAAAAGCAGATGAAGAGAAGATTTGCATGGATAGCCTGAATATTAAAATTTTAAATAATTGCTGATACATTTATTTAACTTGGGATTTGTCAGGGGCAGACTTCAGGGTGAAAGAAACATCAGTGGTCAGTAAAAAATTGAAAAAATACTCTGCTGGAACCCTGACTTGCCTTGGATCAGACCTTCCTGTATCTTCCTTGACTGTTGAGCAGTCTCCTTTTCTGGTTCCCTTTCTTTCAAACCAAAAGAATCATTTTATTTATGCTCCATTAGGAGTCCAACTGGTCTTTCTGAAATGCCAAAATGCGCACCTACCACATTCTCTTTCTGAATCACCCTTTAACATCTTCCAAAGCCTGCCCCACAGTCCAAACACCAGGCTCCATATTGAGCCAAAGGACTGTGTCTCTTCTCAACCACTCTATATCCCAACCCCAATGCCACTGCATTACATCTCTGCCCAAATCATCTTACCCTGAAAACAAGGGCTTTCATACTCCACTGTATTTAAGAATAGGGTGCTTGTTTGAAACGCAGATTCCAGGGCCCCACACCCAGAGATTCAAATTCAGCACATCTGCACCAGAGCCAGAAGTCTGAGTACTTACAGCACTACCATGACTGTGTCTGAGAAAGATGTATGATACCTTCTTCAGATTCGGCTTCAAAGCTGAATTCTCTGTGGGGTGGTAGGTCTCAGGACAGGGATGGAAGTTATATTTTTTTCTGAATTTACTTGTTATTTACTTTTGATGTTGCAGCTATGAAGATACTGTGTAAATAATTAAAATATTAAAAAGAAGTAGAATCCTTAAAATTTTATAAAGTCAGTTTCTGAAAAGCCTCCCCTGACATAGACCTTACCCCTAACATCCTCTGCATTTCTTCTTCATCTATGCTGCCTCTAGACCGGGCACATGTTATACACATCACGTTGGATTGTCATTTTGTTTTTTAAAGCTGAATAAGTTATGAGGCTTATTGAGAGTACGAGCGTAACTTGTCATCCTTGTGGCTCCAGCTTTTAGCACATTTGACACCTTATGATTCTTTAATAAATGCCGAAGTACTTTATTAAGCTATATAAGCATTCTCTCCCAGGGCTACAGAACAAAGTGGGCATGCCTAAATCTTGGTCCTTTTAAGATGTTTTAGCTTAGACTAGTAACATGGAGGCAGAGGTTTTTGTATGGTTTGTTCACTGTAATATCCCCAGTACATAAAACAGTGTCTAGCACATAGTAGGCTCACAGTAAATTTTTATTGACTGGTTAATGAATAGTATAGTCATGTGTCTACACAGCCGACATATAATGATGCATCGACTCATTCACTATGTGAATTCTAATGGTCCTTCTATTTCTCTATTGACCTGTTTATGTACTAAGACAATAATTTTCCCTTGGAAAAATTCCAAGGTATATTGGAGGAAAACAAAGACATTTGTAAAGAAGCATGTTGTAGCATAAAAAAGGCTGACAATGAAACAGGAGGGAAGGAGGCAGGGCACAACCTTTACAAGAATGACATAGTCCCAGGACACGACATGAACCGGTTAGAACCAACTAGGTCCAAGACAGAGGAAGATTCGACTTCCAGTGGACCTTGAGCCTCATTATACGCTCACTGTAATGCATTAGCTGCTAACTGACACAACTATCAGTGCCATGACAGCTCCGAGGCCAACTATAAAAGGGCCAAAAGTGGGCAGTGGCCCAATTCCTGGAAATCTCCACCCCTTCTCCAAAATAGTTGGAATAACCCTCCCACTCAGTAGCCTGTGAAATTACCCAGCCCATAAAAACTAACCACTCCATATTTTGGGGCCTCTCGCCTTCTGAGATGGACCACACTCTCCTGTGGAGTGTATATCTCTCTAAATAAATCCACTTCTTACCCATCACTTTGTCTCTCGCTGAATTCTTTCTGCAACGAGACATCAAGAACCTGAGCTTCCGTAAATCCTGAAACTAGGTGTGTGAACTCAATTAAAAGACTTTGGGTTCAAGTCCCAATCTGGGTTTAAGCTGGGTTTGAGTCCCGGCACGTGGGCTCAAGTCCCAACCTGATTTGTGTGGTTTCAACATGACACATAGTGACACACACTTTCAAGTTCTTCCATTAAAAGGGCCTCTGCAAGAACTGTGGTCTTACTGAAAAATGGATGACCACACAGTTTTCAGGGACCGTTTGTGAGCTTATTATAATTAAAAATAACAACTCTTTTCTGCCGTTGTTTAAGAAGAGCTATTGAGAAGAACTTTGATTTGAGAAGCATTTATCTTGTAAAAATAAAAACTTTTAGATGGGTTTCTGGTGTGAACAGATTGGCCTTAATTTTCCAATCAACCTTAGAAATGATTGACTTCAGTGCTTCTTTTGAGAAAGATTTATATAAGAAGGACCCAATTTAGAAATAGTTTTTTTTTTTTTTTCCTGAACAAGCTAAGTTATTTCATTAATAAACCAGGAATGTCATTTAGATTTTTGTCTAGATATTTATGTTTAGACCTTTGCCTTTAATACCTTTTTTACATCCTCATTCTGAGAATTCTGCCCAAGGATTTCCCAAATTTTCACAGATTATCCATGACAAATTTCCACGATTTTGCAGCAAAAGGAGAAAAATACCATTGTATCTATCTCCGTTTCTCTATAAAAGTTGACAATCCTATATTGGGTTCCAATTAGAAAAAAAAGAAAAAAATGTCCCATGGAAATCTAACATCTATGCTTGCTCATTCTGGTTCATTCTTACCTCATTACCCAGGAGGCCATAAGAATAATCAGTTATCACCCCTCTCCCACTATAAACTCATAATTCTTCTGACACCATTTCATATCCCTAGCCCTTAGCTTGTGCTGTCCTGCATTGTCTCAGAGCCTTGCTAAGTGATGACCTATGTCATATGATAAAATCAGATGTGGTTCCTCTGTTTTCTTCTTCCACATGAGCAGAGACAAAAGAACATCTGATATATAAGCAGTGAGCTTTTCTCACTACAAGATTTTGAAAGATGTTGTTGGGAGCACGTGAGTAATACTGATTAAAAGAATATTCATTAGCTTGGAAAGTAAAAATGCATCAGCGTTACACCTTCTTCACATTTTCTTGTCTGAGTAAAACTAGACTAAGTGAAATGAGAAAATTCATTAAGCTTGTACCAGTCATCAAGATGTGAGAAATCAGATAAGGGAAAGAAGAGTAGAGACTAAAAAAAATAATCAAAATTTGGGTCAATATCAGGAGTGCAGGTGAGGCAGGCACAAAGCTGGTTTTGCCCAAATGCCCTAGTGGGAACAGTTGAAATGAAAATGCATATGTCCTGCTCCTGGTAGATGGATTATTTATCCTCATGAGAATGACATTAAAGGGAAAGAAGCCAAGTAGATGAGGTAAATAGTATCAAAGAAGTACCTGGTTGTCCAAATAGATCCTCCTTGTAGAGTATGGAACAAGAATTGAAGAACTAGAAAGGGGTTTGCATTGGAGTAAAGCGTGAGACCAAGAGAAGGCAAATGGGCTTGCATCGCTGGACGTGGCTCACGTGAACACAGAGGATTCATGCTTGGAAACTTCTCTGGTAAACTGCTGTGTTGGATTGAATCTCCTGATGCTGGCTGAGTGAATATGAAGGAGGTAAATATTCTAAGTAGGTTACCTTCACCACGCTGAAGTCCTGGCTTTTATGACTTCTGCATGGATAGACCTTTTAGGGAGCAGGGAGTTGAGTCAACACCACTTATATACTAGCTTGATGTATTTTTATGCTCCTCAAGGAAAGATTCTGGGCCTTATTCATCTATACCTATACATAGGCAATACCTAAAAGAGCGACTGGTAAATAGTAGGTCTTTGAAATCTTGTTGGATGTAATTTAATTAATTGACTAATAAAGTTGCACATAAGATGAACATGTTTTAAGCAAGAAAAATGAATTAGAATCTGAAAATTTTGCATATAATAAGTTTTGGGTTGCACAGTGGTGTTTTATTTTCCCTGAGGTTATATCCTGTAGGAAATAGCAGACTCTATCTTTGCATAGATCTAGGACTTGGCCGGTGGTTATGTCAATAGTGGAAAACATAAACGTTTGGTTTTCTCAGTAATGGGTTGTTTCACATTGCAGTGGCTTTCATGGAATGATGGAGGTATATACAAGAGGACAAAATGAAGACGATGAGGCTCAGGCACATTTTTTAAAGAACTTCCCAGGTGATGTCAATATATCAGTTTTAAAGGGCAAGGATTTCAATGGAAAAAAATTCTGATCTATCTAGGAAGTGGTAAAACATTTTAATCTTGCCTCTCCTCTCAATTCTTTGTATAATTTGGTCCATTATGGTTTATCAGGATTCCAGCTTCCTCATTTATGAACTAATGAGTGGAGAGTTGGGATATTTGGATGCGTGGATGTTTGGGTACAGGATGAGGTAACCTTTAAGACTCCTTTCTGTGCAAATGTTTCAACATTTTATAAGTAAGAAGTAAGCAAAATGAAAGCAAAGTGGTATTCAGTCCATCTCCAAAGAGGAGCCCATTGTCTAATGGCTCATTTCTTTGAAATGAGACCTATGTACCCAAGCCCTGGCTCCAGGGTGTTGTGTGCTGAGACCCTCATTACTGTCAAGTCACCTTTGAGACTGATGACTACGTATTTCCAGTATATGTAAGAAGATTGAGATGACTTGGGCAATTGGCCAAAAAGATCAAATTTCCTGAATAATTTCCTGGTTTATTGATATCCCTTGGCCACTAAGAGGCTCACGTGAAGACAAAGCATGACAAATATTATAAGGAAAATACATAATTGTCAGTTTAGGTTGTAATGAACAACCTCCAATCTCAGAGTTTTACAAAAAGTAGCCTTCATTTCTCTCCAACCCTATGTGTAAACTGTAGGGTGACCCTGGCTATGCTTCGGGCTGTGGTTCTTTGCAACATGTCTTCTCTTTCACTGACCCAGGCTGAAAAAGCAGTCTCCATCCTTGGCATTTACTCCTATGATAGAGGAGAAGGCAAAACCAATAAACTGCATTAAAGTCTTTTCATAGACGAGATATTTGTCATATTCCACTGCCCAAAACAAGCTATGGGACGATTGTTGACAATGGAAGTACATTCTAACCAAGGGTTGGGGAGCTCTGGAGATGGCTGGGCCAGGGCAAGGATGCCCACTGCTATGGCAACAGAGGAAGTGCAAAGTAGTGAAAAGTAACCTTGGACCTGGTACCCAGGACCTCACTGTGCAATTGATTAGTGGCCCCAAACAGTGTTTCTCACATACGGTCTCCTCACTTCTTTATCATGGAGTGGCCACTTCCAGCAAGACTTGACTTCACAGAGATTCTGGAGATGGGGTCCAGTAAGAGAGAAAAGAAAGAGGAAGAATAAGAAACAGTCATCAGAATTTAGTGTATTTTAGAGGCAGACAGGAATTTGGGGTAATTTATTTCAACTCTTTCATCTGTAATATGAAGAAATTTTTTAAAAAGGATGAAAAACACAGACACAAAGTTTTAAAAATGGTGGTAGTTTCAAGGTTGATGCCAGGATTTTGAGCACAGCTATTCCTTTGACCAAAAAACACATGCTCCTTGTCAGTTCCATCCCATAGAATAGGACCAGAGATTCCTGCCTTCTGCATTTCTAAATAATAGTGATTTTCACTAAAGAATGATATACACTTCTCTCTCTGAGATGTGTTTATTTATGCAATTATTGGAAATACACAATTTGGAAAACTAATCCACCACCCGTTCAAATCCCACTGTTCCACTTAAGCAGCTGAAAATGTGTTCAGCTCTGTAGAACTCCTCAAGGGCCTCAGACAAATTTCACTGAACCGTAATTCAATATTTTTATTTCAATCCACACAACTATATGTATTGGTGAGACTGGACACTCTCAACACCACAGTGAACTGCAGTGTCTCGTCTCTGACTTAAATTTAAATTGAATTTGAAAAGACTTTCCAGCACATAAAAGAAAGATCAGGGGAAATGCCTCATTTCTCTCCAGCTTAGAAACTGAAGGGAATAGGTTGCTGAGTGTTTTATCATCAAGAGTTCATATTCTGTAAATCTGAATTGGGAAATATGAAAAAATCAAGCTGTTTAAAATTTATTAGGAGAAGGAAGAGGAAAGACCAGTCAAAATGTGCAGTTCATTTTCAGTGATTAGCTGACTATATTCTGATTTAAGAAGCACCCGCAAAAAATCATTCCCCATTCTTTCCTCAACTGTGCTGTGAAAGGATACATTTTAAAATATATCTCTTGCTCCTTAAAAAAAAGTAGCTGGCTTGTCAAAATAAGAGCTGCCTTTCAAATTTCCAGAGTACAGGTGTTCCCCGTGATAAAATTAACTTAAATGACTGTCTTTCTGCCATGATGACAAAGGTGGGACAATTTATGTAACTACTATCCATCTTGTAAAGAGTTTATAAAGCCCTTACTCATGATTGGCTTCACACACTGATTAATAGACACGTTTTATTTCAGATTTTAATTAAAAGCAATAAAAGCAGTCAACTGTAGGCCATGAATGTGTTGGTGACAAAAGAAAAAGGGCCATTAGAGAGATGGGAGATCAAGCAACGAACAAATTTAGTGTGAGACCTTGTAAGTAGATCCATATGCCTGTGTGTGCAACCTCTGAGATGGTCGCACAAAAAAATAGCAGTGAAGAGTAGAACACTCAGTTTAAGCTCAATCTGCTTTAATTTAAGAGAAATTCACACCATATTCTTTCCATATTTATATTAATATCAAAGTTAGTGGAAACAAAAAAAAAAGGAAGAAAGAAAACTTTAGAATGAGCAAACTCTAGCCTGCAGATTTTGTAATAAAATACAAATTGCTAAATTAATTCTGCTTCATCTGAAGAGTAATTTAATATAAATCATTGCACAGATGCCATCGACTGTTGTAACTCAGAGAAAACTCAAACAAACGGTTATTGATTCCTATAGTATTATACTAATTATTCACTTACACTCTATCGTAAATATATTGTTTCACTGAGTATAGAAGGCTTTATTTTTTTAATTTTTAAATTTTTTTCCTTTGAGCTTTACTTTTTAGTTTATTTTTTATTGAAGTACAGTTGAATTACAATGTTGTGTTAATCACTGCTATACAGCAAAGTGACTCAGTTATACTTATATATACATTCTTTTTCACATTCTTATCCATTATACTTTATCACAGGATATTGAATACAGTTCCCTGTGCTCTACAGTAGGACCTTGTTGTTTATCCATCCTATGTATAATAGTTTGCATCTGCTAATCCCAAACTACCACTCCAACCCTCTCCCACCACCCTCTCCCTTGGCAACCACCAGTTTATTCTCTATGTCTGTGAGTATGTTTATGTTTTGTAAATAGGCTCATTTGCATCATATTTTAGATTCCACATGATATTTACCTGGACCTTAAGCCATATGATATATAGAGAGTTGGCAAGTAAAAGTGCAGTTTTAGCAATTCACGGGAAGATATGAGTTTTGTGATTTTTTCTTTCTACCCGCATTTCTACAGCCATCTCTAAGCACTTGAGTGACAGAGCAGCAACTCAGAGGAATTTTTTAACACCTGATGCATACATTTGGATATTTACAGACACAAGTGCATCCTCAGTTTTCCAAGGTTCTGAAGGACATTCTCTACTGGAATACCTGGATCGAGACCAAATAAGAGTTCAAAAAGCGTCTGAGCTCAGTTTATCTTTCAAAGGAAGGCATCTTTCTCCATCCCACTGGGACAGCCCTGCGGTGTTCTGGCATGATGTAAGGCCCCAACTTTTCAGGGCTCAGTGTTTTGGCACGGAAAGCAGACAGATACCAACTTAGCAATTTACGAGGGCAGTGTTACAAAGGTTTGAAAAATGAAATCTAGTGTGACAGCGAAAACATTAACATATGAGCTTCATAGACTCTCCCCTTTCATTCCCCATTAAAGATAATTCTATTTTTGCCAGTTTTATGCAGGGTCTTATGTGCAGATTGGCAAAATTGGGGTGGAGGTGGTTTGGAAGGTACAAATTAAAGAAGGCAAACACAAATTGTGTTGGAAAAGGCAGAGACGTACTCCTAGAGAATAAACCATGTAGAGAGCGGAGCTGGGGATCAACATAAAAGCAGCACTGCTGTGCTTTAGAGGGGCAAGCGGGCGTCGGGGAGGTTCAAAGAGATAACACAGCTTTGCCAAAGAGAGAGGAGGACAGAGGAGGCAAGCGGGCTTTCCAAAAAAATTTATTAACATTTCTTTGTGTCTGTGATCTTCTCAGAGACAACAGTAAATATTTAAAGTGTTTTTAACAATTCTTTAGATATAGGATTGGGATTTTATTTTTAATGCAGTGTTTTATCAATGTATCCAAAATGAGCAATAATTTATACACATTTTGCTAATATAAAATTAAGTGCAAAGTTCTTTTTCAAGCACATGTGTCTAAAGATCTAGCCAGTTCTTAAAACTATCACAGGCCTATTAAATCCAGTCACTCGAAATATGAGACAAGTTTAAAGTATATTTTAGTGTGACTTCTTAAGATGTTGAAACATACTGACATCAGATATTTAGGGAGAGATTACTTTTCCTGCTAAGGCAAGGAGAACTATATCTTCTTCCTGCTATTTCAGTAATAAAAATCAGAATTAGAAATGTCTGAAACACACACACACACACACCAGACACACACACACTTATATATGTGCTGACAATTTTCTCCTGGAATGGATGTTATTCTATTTTGTACTATCTATAACTTTTAGATCAGTTATAAAATACTACAGGTTGATTCTCCTGAAACACAGAAAGGGCCATTCTTTTCCTCACTGTATTCAGATAAATTATAATAAAATCGTACAAATCTTGTTGATTATTTTACCATAGGTGCACAAGTTTATTAAAATCTCAATATTAACTATCAGTTTTTTGTAATTAAAATTTATCTCTTGGTTCTTTTCATTTTATTGGTAAACAGATCCTACTTGCATAAAAATTCACTGGGATATGAATTGTGAGTAATTAGTGATAAGAATCCTAGACCTAGTCTTTCTACTTTAAATTTGTCCAAATTCTAACTTGTGAGCATATTCAAACTCACACATATACCATTTCCACCAAGCCCAAATCAATCCAGAGACTTAACTAAACTCTTTTCTGTGTTGCATTTTCTTTGTTACTTATGCAAATTTTGAGGATGTTCCATAGAGTCAGAAGACCGGAGTTGAGTCTTGGCCCTTTCTCTTAATTACTGAATATGCCTTTACAGCCAATATAAATTACCTAAGTTTTCTCATCTGTGAATTGGAGATTAAACTTGCACATGCCTCCTCTGTATTTTGCCAAGTTTCTACGAAATTGTGCATGGAAAGAGCCCAGAATTCAGCACAGGGACCAGCACATAGCAAGTTCCAATAAAACGGAGCCATTGTTTTCATAATAAAATTAGTGTTGCATTCTTTTCCTGAGCCTCATAGAATGAGGCGCGGCACTTCAATACTTATGCTTCTAGCAACATAGACAATCATCAATGTAAAAAAGTGCAGAATGCTTGCTCTATGTGACACTAAAGCCCCTACCCTAGCCTAGAATTAGAATGTCTTGACTTTCCCACGGATTTACATATTCTGCTCCACAGAAAACATTCATGGCAACACTTGCGTGAATTTCGATTTTGGACCTAGACCAGAAATACGATTCTCGTTCTTTCGTTCTCTCTCCCTCTCTCTGTCTCTCTGCCTCTCTCTCTCTCCCTCTCTCTCCCATACAAACTGCATTTTGGAAAAAGTAGGCATTTGTTTAAAATCTATTTTTTTTGTTGTTGTTGAGCAGATGAAGATATTCTGTGCTCTTATCGTAACTATCACTTTGAGGTGTTGAAATCAAATGCAGTGGTTACTTCAATCGGTAAAATATTGATTACTATAAACTCAGGTCTAACTATCACTGTTGTTATTGCCTCAGCGGGAGCCATTCTTTAATAAGATGGACATGTTTTCTCTTTTCTGGGCTTGGTATCAATGATTCCTTCCCCCTTTATGTGAGACAAGAAGGCTAGTAGAGGCTGGAGTTGGGGAATAGGTTAGGAGGGGAATGCCCTTCCCTGGGAGCTGAGGCTGTGGTAAAGTTGTTTCTCCTGGAGAATTGTCCTTGGTGATGGGGAATCGTATCTCCCACTGGTTCCTTTCCATCTTTAATGCTAGATCCATAGAGGGATCTTGTTTGGCTCCTCCCCGGAAGAACCTGGTGGGGTTCTATATATAAACCATGCAAATATGGATGCCCCTCGAAGAGTTTCTCACTCGCATGCGAGTCCACACTCAGCCTCCAGAAATTTGTCAAAATTGCCATTTAATGTCTCTACCAGTTTGTCACTCCAAAGGCAGCATATGCTCCTGCTGTGACTCTGGATTTGTCCATCTATTCAGATTTCACGACAATGGCTGCCCTCAGAACTCGGCTCTTTGATGTGCTAAGGAAAGTCAATTTTCAGATTGTCCAGTGTTTTTTCCCTGCTATAGGGTCAGAATTAATGATTTCCAAGCTCTTTACAAGTCAGAGCTGAAATGAGAAGTCTTCTCAATAAAAGCATTTTAAAAGTATATTTTAAAATTTTTGTTTTGGGTAGTTTTATTTGAATTTTAGAAAGTGACATGATTTCATCTGGTCGATTTTCATGTGGTTCATTGCAAACTTAGATGCTTGAATTTTATCCAAACGTATACTTATCAACATTGTCAGGATTAAGGTATTGAGTTCAAATTTAAAAATAAATGAGTAAATAGTAAAATATACTTCATCATTTTGAAAAGTCAAATCATAAATTATGTCTAAATATTGAATATACTATTTACATATTGCTGATTTATTCAGGCCTGATAATATAAAATTACAAATATTTTAGCCTAGTATTAATAGAAAAATATTCTATTGCTTAATTCCTCTGAGAATGTCAGCCCAATAGTAATTTACCAAGCTTTCTAATGACAACCAAAAATACTATATTTATAGTTTATATCCAGAGTGAAAAATGTCTCCAAACCTATTTTACATACAAATATAAATACATAATATAATATAAATGAATCATAATATATTTTAAAAATCAATTATTTTTTTTAACTCTTGAATTCTTTTAAAAGAACAAAGACTTATTCTCTCTTTCTCTCTCCCACCCTCCCTTGCTCTCACTCTCTGAAAATCTAAAAGTATCAAATAGTTCATTTTTAAAATCTATGTACATATGAAAAATCAGAGAAAAGAGAAAAGAAAATGAAAGCTAAACAAACAATGATACATAAGAATTGTTTTTAAAAAGTCATTGCTCCAAAATATTAGTTTTGTTTCACCTCAAAATGTCTAATAATGTCAATGGTAAGAAAAATGAAGGACGTTTGCTATTTAAAGCCAACGAAGGCACAAAATGTTCATTGTAACAGCCCCTTCTTCTCTTCAAGGGGCTTGACATACTCCCTAAATGTTGGAGAAGAAATCTCTAAATGGCTTCTGTCCACTTATGGAAAATGTTTCTAATAGAATGCAGAGATTTCATTATTATCATTATTATTAGTGTTATTACTATTATTATTATCATCATCATCTTATTCTCCTTGGACTTTGAGTCCATTTCCTATATCTGGGAGCTTCCCCACTTTGAGCATTTGGGGGTGCTGAGCCTGCACCCCGCTAGAGAAGGGCAGCATCAAAGACCAGACATTACTTCCCCACTATGTCTTGCAGCAAAGGTACTGGAAGATGACCTCGGCTCAACCAAGCAGGACTTGTACCTAGAGTTTCAAACCAGAATTTAGTGGCACACTGCAGGAGACATGATAACAAAAGTGGGGACACAGTGGAAGTGATGTCAAGGAACTCAGAGGGAGGTCTAGTTCCAGTGCTCTGTGGCAGCGGCAGTGGTGGTTAAGCTATGACACCCAGATGTGAGTGAAAAAAGCAGCAGTTTTCTCACTGAACTAATTTGGGGGTTTGACGTTGGCTGTGCTTCTGCCTGCAAAAATTCCCTATGTTCCTCCCTGTTTTCGACCTGCTTCTCTAGCTCTCCTTGTGATATGGTGCTGTCCAAACGTCATTTTTTTAAATCAGCATGAACTATGCTCACAACTAAGAAGCCTGGCTGGTATTCAGATCCTAATAATTCAATAGAACAAACAAAAGTTCTAATTTTGAATCAGTGGCCGCATCTTTTGAGGTACCAAATAAGTAAGTTTTCTTTGACAATATATATTAATGAAATTTTAGTACACCAAGGGAAGCCAACATTTTCATTAGGGGTAAGAAAAAAAGAAAGATGTATGCTTGGAGTACTTGCAGTAAAAGAGTTTATGAATTGCTCCTGGCATGATTCAGGAGAGAGAGAGAGAAAGTTCCTAGTAAAAGAAACAATCAAGGTAAAAGAAATAATCAAGGTAAAAGAAATAATCAAGGGACTTTCTCTAGGTCCACCTATGTTGCTGCAAATGACATTATTTCATTTTTTTATGGCTGAATAATATTCCTTTTATATATGTACCACATCTTCTTTATCCATTCCTCTGCCAATGGACGTTTAGGTTGCTTCCATGTCCTGGCTATATATATGGGAAAAGAATCTAAAAAAGGGAGGATATATGTATATATGTATAACTGATTCACTTTGCTGTACAGCAGAAACTAACACAACATTTTAACTATATTCCAATAAAAAATTTTAAAAAATAATCAAGGGGCTTTACAGAACAAAGATACCTTGCTCTAAAATTTAGCATGGTGTTGCAGTGCAATCACACCTCTCTCCAATTTCCAACCCTCGTACATAGAGCTTTATAGAACAAAGGCATTAGGAAGATATTCTGTGAAGATCGATGCTGTGGAGAAAAGGTAAATTCATTATTAACAGAGATCAATAATTCACCCCCAGGGACTTCCCTGGTGGTCCAGTGGTTAAGACTTTGCCTTCCAATGCAGGGGTGCGGATTCGATCCCTGGTTGGGGAGCTAAGATCCCACATACCTCATGGCCAAAAAATCAAAACATAAAAACAGAAGCAATATTGTAACAAATTCAATAAAGATTTTAAAAATGGCCCACATCAAAAGAAAATCTTAAAAGAAAAAAATAATTCACCACCAGAAGGAGATCAGAACCAAGAGTGACCAGGAAATATATGAGATTTCTCAAAAATTTCAGAGATTTTTTTGCAGTAGTGGAGCCAGTGTTTCCACAATATTTGGAATGCAGGATTTAGTGATTTTCCTTCAGACGTTAAACAAAAACAGAAGCCACATTTTGCAGTAATTCTAAAGAATACCATGCAGCTGAAATCTGTGTTACATTTATAATAATTGCAACAGAGAAATTCCTTTACAGCTTGTATGTTCTAGGCCATTTCATCTTAGTGGTAAGAATAAGATGATAATAGAGTCTGAATAGATATTTTCTGGTTCTAAATGCACCAAATTTACAGGGATCCCAGTCCCAAATAATTTTTCTCAAGTAGCTGCATGAAAGGTATGGGATGAGATGGGAAGAGAAATGGTAACATCAAGAACATTGTTTACCATGGACATCAGTAGACAATTTGGTGGGTCCTAGTGGCCCAGTGAGACTGTTCTTACTCCCTCTTGAGACAAGCATTGGGATTAAAGGCCAGAAAATGATCAAATATCAGAGCTAAGAAATGAATATTTATTCCTACAAAGTGATGTGGTTAAAAGTCTGGTTTGCTGGAATGTGATTCTCCCATCTTTTTAGAAGTCTTTTCTTTCCCAGGGGACTGGTATATCAGGATGGCCTGGGTGCAAGTCATCAAAAAATAGAGAAAGCATCTAATTTGCCTTGACAATGAGGAAATGCTTTGTACAGGAATCATTTGGCCTGAGACTTGGAGATTATTTGTTGATGCACCGAGTAGTAATGAGGAGGCATACCATGCATTCATTCATTCCACAATATCTACTGAGTGCCATAGCCAGGTGCTATGAGGTAGAGTAAAAGAAAGATGATGGTGCTTTCCCTCTAGGTCTACAACTCTAGTGGACACAATAAATTTTACACACATAATTACACACAACGATAATACTTTTGTAACTACTAAATGCCTTGAGTACTATGATAGAAAAGTTCAGGTTGCTATAAGATAATATAATTAGGAAATTACTCAATGTTGGGACCATGAAAGAAGATTCTATTGAAAAAATGGTCTTAAATATAAGGTCTAGTTAAGTGAAGGGTGATTGGAAGAATGTTCCAAGGACAGCAAAGAGCAAATGTGAAGCCCTTGGAGATTTTGTGTTCATCCTAGGAACTAGAGAAGACTCATGTGAAGACACAGCTGGAAGGTGGTTATCTGTAAGCCAAAGAGAGATGTCAGAAGGAACTAACGCTGTTAGCATCTTGATCTTGGACGTCCAGCCTCCAAAAGTGTGAGAAAATTAATGTGTGTGTGTAAGTCACCATTCCGTGGTACCTTGCGAAGGTAGCTATAATGAACTAGTACAAGTACCAAAGTGCTTTCCCAAGAGTTGAAAACAAGATCTACCCTAAATAAGATCATATTAATTTTAAAAATGAAAACTGATGATACATTAGATTTAATTTATAGAAAAAGTGGGATGATCAGTGGGAAATTTTCTAGAACTAAGGGACACAGGAGGTGGAGACCTCATTTGAATTGAGATTAAAATAGTCTCAAAATTGATCAGGGTCTGAATCAGTGCAGTGGTAGTGAGGAGAGGAAAGAATAGGTTCAAGAAGTATTCAGAAATTGGAATCTAATGGACTTGATGAAGACTGTTTTGTTTTTTTTTTTAAATTGAGCAACAACTTGCCTTTATCACATAGATTAAGAAAAATTTCCTTAACTGGCTCTTGGGGGAGAGAATTGTAAGAGGTTAGTTCAACTTTGGCCCTTCAGTTGAAGTATCAAGGGACCATCTAATGGAGATGTCCAGTAAGGACTTGTAATATCCAGTAAGGATTTGTCAATGGGACTTGTAATTTGAGGAGAAAAGAGTTTGCTATAAATATAGAACTGTTGTTACCCATGTATATTTAGAAAAATACTTTAAGAAAAATTTTGCATACTATTTCCTCATCCTGCCAGAGGAAAATATTTTCCCGAAATTGTGTCATTATCGCTTTTAAAGTTTGGATGAAAATATTCTTTTTGGCATAGTTTGTCAGTAATCAAAATCAAAAAATGTGTTACATGCTCTGATGGATACACACACACAAACACACACACACACACACACACACACACACACACTACATTAAATGAAGCTCTTGCCCTAGGAGTAACCAAAACAAAACAAAATAACCACCATCACAAAACATAGTAAAGTAACAGAGAAGACCAGAGAGAGACGTGTTGCCAGGGAAGGTCAAGGGAGTAGCGGTCATGGAGGACTAATGTGAACAGAGGAACCCTCCAGGATTAGGCTGCATTTCACATGAATTTGGGTAATATTCATCTCGTCCTAGAAAATGAAACATCTAGAAAGCAGGAAGAGAATA
The DNA here is from genome assembly GCF_965194825.1 of Balaenoptera physalus. Lineage (NCBI taxonomy): Eukaryota > Metazoa > Chordata > Mammalia > Artiodactyla > Balaenopteridae > Balaenoptera > Balaenoptera physalus. The sequence continues at coordinate 7,338,752 of NC_138899.1, forward strand.
TCCCAGGTGGCCATAGTGAAATCATAATGCTGAAAGGAAATAGGAGATATGGTTTGGGAGAGATTGTGAAAGATTTAAAGTTATAAGAACTTTCTCAAGAGAAATTATATACAATCAGTAGTTGAGGGAAGCTTGAGATGGCAGAGCTCTGCTTTTTAGCTCAGAGTGTGTGAACTTAAGAAGAACACACATGCATAATTCTGTCTTCTTTGCTGTCTTGCTAAGCAGAATGATATTATTTAAGCTATATAAATAGTTGGAAAGGTAACTAGTAATCCACAGATGACTACAGTTATATTTGCTTGAAGTAATACTATATGGGCCAGTGATTGCAACTTCTGTTAAAATATTTGTTTTAAACAGACATTGGCTGGAATATATGGAGCCAAACTCTATATATTATAAGGCATTTCCAAAAGGAGGAATGTACTGAGAAGTTGCTACATTTGACCAATACCTAAGGAGTTAATTCAATTGGCATCTATCCAACTGACTAGAGAGTTGGAATTCTGGGATTTAGAAGCATAGATCATTCAAAAGTTTCATAAGAGCCAATGCTGTGTTGGGTAAATGGTCTAGAAGAAAGTTGAACTTAGTAACATTAGGACAATTCATGTTCCAGGCATTATATCATTGCGTTGCACAGAAATATCACACACTTCCAAGGTCATGTAGGTTTGCCTCTGAAAGAAACAATGTATTTCTTTTTCTTTAATAAATTTTAGTCATAAAATAAATAAGCAAATATTTCAAGCTTACCTAGCATGAACTCTTCTGTTCATAAGAACTGAGAAACAGGATCCAAAATGCTGCCTTAAAAAAAAACATTAAAGGCAATGTCATTCAAAAGTGACATAGTAGGGTCAAAACTTCAACAGGTGGCTACAAGATTTAAACTTTGGTTTAAACTTTGGTTTAAAGTTTGTTGACATGTCTCCTGCTTTTGGCACTGGAAACAAACTAAAGTTATTGTGGTTCTTTCCCCCTTTAATATTCCCTTGATATTCAAGGCCTACATATTGCATGGTACATTTTAAATTTATGTAAATGTGACCATCAAAGATAGTAAAGCCATATATATACACACATATATAGGCCCAGGTGAAATTTGAGGGCAAGCCCAGGTGAAATTTGTAGGTGACCTGCAACCTGCAGTAGCACCAGTAAATAGATCCCAGCTTAGATCAGTTAAACCATGGCTGATTTGCAGATGCAAGATCATGAGATAAATATCTGTTGCCTTATTTCATTCAGATTTGTGATGATTGTTACACAGCATTATTGTGACAATAGCCAATTAACAATGGAGTCAATGATTGAAGAAAACTTTGGTAAATCTGAAATGAGAACAGAATTCACAAAGACTGTTGAATAATTAGACCATGCAAACATTAAAAAAGGAAAAAAAGAAAGAAAGAAAGAAAGGAAGGAAGGAAAGAAGGAAGGAAGGAAGGAAATTAGAATAATTTGACCAAAAAATTGTTTGCTTAAAGTAATAAAATTACACTGAATAAAAGCTCAAATCAGTGTGATGAGCTATTGCATGCATCAAGAAAGTAGACTTCTTTAAAACAAACTAGCAAAAAATGGTTCATCTGTGTGGCAGAAACACCATGAGCTGACTTGCCCAAGTTCCAACACATTTACACTGTTATTCATACTTATAGCCCTCTAACACTCATAAATTGACTCCTTAAGTTTGTCCCAAAATAAGCAAAATGGCTATGAGATTTATTAGGCAGAGCATGAAATGAAATTGAGTAGTCCATCTTAACTAGGCTGAATCCTATAAAGAAGCAGGAAAATGGCAAAAACATAAGAGTTGGTGAATCTTACCTGAAGAATATAAACCTGTTTCTTTTACACAGAAAAACCCTCCTCATAGCCTGACTCTGCTTGGCTAGCTGATCCATTCGATATCTTGACATACCTTACTATGGAAGTTCATCATTGTCTATTTTTTTAATTTATTTTTTAATTTTTAAAAATTTACTTAATTTTTTTACAGTCCAGTTCTTCTCTTTTCTTTCCACCCATCATGCCCTCCCGAAGTGTGCTTCTCTGGGTAGAGCAAGCTAGTGCTTCAGTTGAACTGAAGTACCTTCCTCTTTGGCTTCCTTCTTTCGAAACTGCCAAAAATTTAAAAACTGCAACATGAGTTAAGCAAAGTGGATCCTAATCAATTTGGCTGGATTAAAATTCTTGTCTCAAAACCATGTTACCTTTCAGTCAAGAAATTTATTATTAGCTCTAATCTCAAGAATTGAATATCTTTCTCATATTTTGTAGAGCTAGTCTATCTGGAGAATCACCCATTAATTTATTCATTCACACAACAGTACTTCCTGAGGACCTGCCAGCATGCACTAAGCAAGTGAATGAGTGATTAAAAAAATAAGTAAAAAACTCTATGGTACCTGACCTCAAGAAAAGTATAAATCAGTGCAAAGAAGAAATACACAGGGTAAAATTTAATGCAACAAAACAAGATAAAGGTGCAAAAGGTAGGAGGCATGAAGGGTCATTGTATAATTCAGGAGTGAAGGAAACTGTCACAGAGGAAGCGAAATTTTACATGACACTTAAAGAAACAACCTGATGTGATTGAGCTGCACAGAGAACAGAAAATCTTCCTGTGCTGACCCAGTGCAAGGTCCAACAGAGTGGAGGTGAAAGTATATGCAGGTAGATAGAGGTAGTTGTGATTAAGCAAATTTGGCTAGAGTGAAGGTTGGTTCTGAATACGAGTGACCAATAAAGCAGAAAGCACAGCTAAAATGAAAGCTAAGGTCGAGTTATTCCATTCAGAGTGCTGGTTGATATCTACAGAATATACTGAAAGAGGCCAGTTTTCAGAATTGTTTCAGGAGTCCATAAGGACCTGAGAAGTCCATAACAAGATGTAGTCTATATATACAATGGAATATTACTCAGCCATTAAAAAGGATGCAATAATGCCATTTGCAGCAACACGGATGGATGAAAGACAAATATCATATGATATTGCTTATATGTGGAATGTAAAAAAAAAAATGATACAACTGAACTTATTTACAAAACAGAAACAGACTCACAGACTTAGAGAATGAACTTAAGGTTACCAGGGGGAAGGGTGGGGGAGAGGGACAGATTAGGAGTTTGTGACTGACATGTACACACTGCTATATTTAAAATAGATAACCAGCAAGGACCTACTGTATAGCGCAGGGAACTCTGCTCAATATTCTGTAATAACCTAAATGGGAAAAGAATTTGGAAAAGAATAGATACATGTATATGTAGAACTGAATCACTCTGCTGTACACCTGACACTAACACAACATTGTTAATCAACTGTACTCCAATATAAAATAAAAATTTTTTAAAAATAGTCCCTAAGGACCTGAGAACCCTAAAAGCTGACCCTAGCTTAGGTTTAAGCTCAGGAAGATGCCTTTCTCAGGTAGGCAAGATTTGATATTTTGGAAAACTGCTGTCATCAAAACAGAGCAGCCCAATCAGATGGAGGGTGAACTAAGTGAGTTCCAAAAAGAGGTAAGAAGTAGAGGCCCTAGCAGTCCATGAAGCGAAGCTATTAGGATTATGGGACATGCAGCAGAGAGAAACTAATCAATATTTACTAAGATCTCTGTGCTAGGAACTGGTGACTAGACATCGGGTTTAGCAGGCAGGCATGACTGTGAATTAGTAAGAAGTTGGAGTTATGCAACAAATTGAAATACAATTTTCAAAGTCCATTTCCTCAGTGTCTTCTAAGTACAGGTACAATGGTGGATCCCACGAATAGAGAGGCAATCAGGATATCGTGATGGTCTGTTCTCTTGGTCCCACCCATTAGGGTACGGTAGACCAGTTAGAGAATCTTCCATTAAGGAAGATGCATGAGTCCACATCAATCACATGTGTGTTTTAGGCAGAACAGTCTGAAAATGTACTGAATTAATAAGGCAGAATGTCAAAAGGAAAACAGGACTCAAGCCAAATTAGCAAGACAAGCAGACCATGAAAGAAGGAGCAGTGAGGTTGGTAAAGGATGTTGAACAAGTGGAACAAGGAATAGTATTGACAGTGAAGCAAGCAGTGCACAAACCACATCTGAGAATCGCCGCCATCCACTGGGATATTCCTTCTATGTGAAGACCACTTGATTCTTTCCCTGCAGAGGTGACTCAGCAAAGCTATCATGCAGGTAGCAAGGCCTCCATGTACAGATGAGGGGTTCCAAAACAGGTCTATAGACCAAACACGGAGGGTAGAGACTAGAAGAACACAGAGCAGTAAACCCAAGGGAACAGATAGAGTCTCGGACACCAAAAATCCTGGGGCTTAGTCAAATGAAAGTAATAGATTTAGCATCAAGGAAAATTGGGGCTGGAATCTTGAAATGCTCAGGTAGGTCACTTTTAATCCTTCCAGACTAGGGAAAGGATTGGTCAGTCTTCAAGACCAAGGGATATAAAGGACTCTATGACTTGGAAAATTAAAGTGGGAATTAATTACAGGGGTGTATGATTACTGGGGTACAGATGAGACACATGGTGTTTGCAAGATGGATTAGAAAAGCACGTATTAGACATACAGAGATGAGATAGGAAGGTCCTGAGTCCATCAAAGCAGGGAGTCAAGATGGCACCTTGGAAGGAGACTGTGGCAATAGGAGGGAATGGATGGATCTGAAAACATTGTAAAGAAAGGCTTGGAAGGAATTAAGGAGGGAAGGGGTACAGTGAGGAAGGGAGAAGGAAAAAACAGAAATAAGACCTTTTGGTAACAGTATTAACAAAAGCTGTCATTAACTGTGTGCCCGGAATGGTGCTAAGTGCTCTTATGTTTGAATTAATTTGAAATGAGTCGTAGATTAATTAAATGACTGGGTTAATATGACACAGTTACTAAAGGTTGTAACAGACACTGCTGGTGTTCTGCCCAGACACCCTTAGATCCTTTTCATCATTTTAGTGTGTGTGTGTGCACGCAGGTGCACACACACACATACTTGCATGCCCTCCCTCTCTCCCCCCAATTCTGAGGAGCTTTGCTTCTGCTAACACCTATTATTTTCTTTTCTTATTACACTAATGTGTGTGTGTATATATATGTACATATATAAAACAGAATTTGCCATTTTAATCTTTAAAAAATTTTTATTTTATATTGGGTTATAGTTGATTAACAATGTTGTGTTAGTTTCAGGTGTACAGCAAAGTGATTCAGTTCTACATATACATGTATCTATTCTGTTTCAAATTCTTTTCCCATTTAGGTTATTACAGAATATTGAGCAGTGTTCCCTGTGCTATACAGTAGGTCCTTGTTGGTTATCCATTTTATGTAAAATAGTGAGTATGATTTTCTTCAGTGGATATTTTCAGCCCACAGGAGTGTCCTGAACATGTAAAAAATGAGATGGCCGGGAGTTTACATGCTCTCCAGAGTGTCTCAAATAAAATGGGACGATACATGCCCATCACCTCAAGGTGGGACAAATCCTAAGGAGTAATGGGTGAGGCTTTGGAGCTCCCTGTGGGAGGAGGGTGAGGCTGGGATATACCTGAGCTCAGAGCTGTGATCACTTTCCTTCTCTTTCTTCCTTCCTCCCTTCCTTTCCCCGCACTCCCTGAACGGTTTTCCTGGGAGAAATTCCTCAATAAATCATTTCATACTGAGTTGTCAACCCGGGGTCTTCCTAATTCATCCCTGTGTCTAATTCATGCTTTTCTAATCCATCTTGCAAACACCACGTGGCTAACCTGTACCCCTGTAACCATCTCTGGGCCCCCTCCTTCTTGGGGAACAGACCTAAGAGAGTACTGGAGCCGAACTTGAACTCAGGGACATTTCACTCCAAACCTCTGCTCCTAACTAACTGAAATGCATCCTGGTAAAATCCTGGTTGAAAAAAAAATCATAGCTGCCCCCTTCACCCATAACACCCCCTGGCTAACTCGCTACTAGTTGGTTCTCTACTTTATCACTAACAAAACTTAGAGGATCCAAAATCTAATAGCAAAGTATAGTGCTTCCTTGGCTACAGAGCTGCTCTAGGTCAGGGAAATTATTGACAAAAAGTGCTAAGTCAGCAATTGAACACAATTTTTTTTTTTTCTCAGAAACTAATGAGCTTTATTTCAGACATGGTGAGTTTGAGGCATTTGCCTCAAATGGAATATGCAGTGGGCGTTAGGAAGGCAGGATGCAGTTTCCCAAGAAGTAAGCAATTTCCAATTAATTACTCTCTGACCTTCATGTGTGGCGACATGGAATCACTCATAAAATGCATCATCGCAATGAATATGGATGGAAAGACAGCAAATTCACCAAAGTTAGAGAGTCAAGAAGCTTAAATTGAAAGGACATGGGTACAGTGAAAAATTTTAGGACAATTAAAAATACCCATATAGGCGATTAATAGATATACACTACTATATATAAAACAGGTAGACAACAAGGACTTAATGTATAGCACAGGGAGCTGTATTCAATATCTTGTAATAGCCTGTAATGGAAAAGAATCTGAGAAATATTATATGTATATAAAAGTGAATCACTTCACTATACATCTGAAACTTATACAGTATTGTAAATCAACTATACTTCAATAAAAATAAAATACCTATTAAAAAAAAAAAAAAAAAAAAAGAAAGGACATGGGTGACTGTTTGGCAAAGAAGGTTAAAGATAGTACAGACCACCCCAAGAGAACCACAGGACTTCTGTTGTTTTTTGTGCATGTTCTATTTTCAGAGGCAAAAAAGAAAAAAAATAGAAAAGAAAAAGAAGAACACTACTTTGAAATAAAATCCTCTGTAGTATATACTTTATTACAGTATGTGTTTGAAACTGTAGCCATTTTCAATACCTTAGAATATATATTTTATGTCTACCTTTACTCTAAGCATTTCTAAATATCTTGTGGAATTTTACTTAATGTATGTTTGTAAACTTTAGATATTATTCTGACTAAACGGCTCTACATTTATGCCCTACAGTGAGAACCTTTGCTGCCTGGTGATGGCAAATGGATGAAAACTCAAGAACCTGTGACTCTCCCTTAGCCTTAAAGAAGAATATCTCTTAGAGAGTCTTCAGAAGTTGCCCATTTGCATAGTAATTGACCATGTTGTTTTATAGAGCCTATTACCATCTGTCAAGCATTTAAAACCCTCCTGAAATTGCACTACTGGATTCATGCAGGGATACACTTAAGAATTTAAGCATTTAATGAATCTAAAAAAAAAAAAAAAAAATCATGCCCCATACTTCTAATCACAACCAAGGTCATGTTTATGTCCCAGTAAGAATAATAACAAGATCAAACCTGGTGGATAGACACCCTAATCCTGGATAACAAGGATCCTGGTTCTCTGGAAAATAATGTGCTTCCAGGAAATAAACCACACTCAATATCTACTTTACTGCCTTGTGAGAGGATTCATTCACTGTTTACATGACCCTGGGGAACACTTTGAAGGCCAAATAAAGCCATTCATTTGTCCTTGAGTTTAGTCAGAATATTAAAGATAAGTGACATATAGAGAGGATAAAGGCATGAAGGTAAAGCATCTAAGACAAAGGCTCCAATATTATATCTCACTGAGGAATTCTCAGTGCAAAGAGAGAAGTAAGCCTAGACTCGGAGTTATGCCTATCCATCATAGTTAGTGCCAAGACGAGGGTGAGCACTGCTGAGTGTTTGCAAGATGGCCTAGGGGGCTGGGTCTCCCTGCACAGATCCTACGTCCTGCTGGAGCTTCTGCGTGATGACCCCGCAACCAAATTGGCTTCAGTAACATCAGGAAGTAGAACATCAGGGATGTAAAGAATGGTGAGGGGTGGCAGGCTATACTATCAGCTCTAGGAACTGTATGCTACCAGTATGGTCTGGACAGACCAGCAGGAAAAGAAACGAATAAGGAAACATCCTGAACAAGTGACCACATTTCCATACAATCTTCGCCTGAGAAAACGGACATGAATCACAGAGACACCAGGGTTGAAAAGTACTTGATAAGAGAACTGCTTTTGAAAATAAGAGGAGAGGGTTGGGTGTCAAATGTCTGTTTTGTTGCTTCTGCATATGAATTTTCTCATGTACCTACTGGACCATTGTATGAGCCCAGATGCTATAATATCCTTCACCATCACAACACAACCATTAATTAGAGAAGAGATTTGGGTATGATTTTCTGTGTCTGCTTAAAAGTAGCTCTTCACCTCAAAGATATCTTGCCAAAGAGGATTTTAAGGGGAGTAACCTCCCTCACCTAGACTGTGTTCTCTGTTTTCTAACCCTCCATCCCTGCTTCCTAGTAGGGAGGAAACAGACATGAGTCAGCGAGAACATATGTGGGTGTCCATTTGTCTGTCCACCCATGCTTTGCCTTCAAAGCAAGAGAATTTACAATTTCCTCCCATGCAATTATTCCCCAGATCTTCTTCCTTCCATCAAATGGACGGCTAAGTGTGGGTTACTGTGTATTTTCCATTGTGAGTTCAGTTATTCCTCCTCTCTTGAGTTCCAAACAATAATTATATATTTTTCCTTTCTCTCCAGGGCTGTTTTGCACTTTGAACTAGCTCTCAAAGTTTCCCAAGCAAACATCAGATCAGCAACTTCTATCTCAAGACAATTGATGCCATGGCTGTGCAGATTTGAGGGAGAGAAGCCGATAGCACCAGAGGCCATTAACTTTCTTTTCCAAAATCACCTTTCTCATTAGATTTGAAAAATGTGCTTGAGGACAGCAGCTTATGGCAGTTGACTAGATAAAACTTCAGAAAGATAGTACACACAAGGAAAGGTGAGACAAATTGTAATGATAAGGTGTGTCAGCAGAGGGCTGATGCTGCAAGAATATAGTGTCTTGGTATCTGTGGCCATTCATTTAAGCAAGGTTGTGCCTGTGCTGTTGGCATAGAAAAATGAAGACTCCCGTATACGCAGAAGCGGCAGAACATAATCACGGGTACCTTCTGGACTTCTACATCCTTCCCTCAGGCTACTCATTGGCACTGATATGTTCATTTGAAAAATACATATGCCAGAAAAATTATTTTGAGAATAGTCATTTTCAGTACTTTAAGAAACAATTCATAATCTGCAAATATCAATAATTACCTGTCCACACTGTAATATGAATGAGTCTGCCTCAGAAAAAAAATCTGATTATTAAGCCTGAATAAACATGAAAGTGTAAAGATGTCCTACTAGCTGAGGAAATATAGTCATGTTTCCCTGGAGTGGGGGTCAGAGAAAAAAGAAAGACACTTAAAATGAAAAAAAGAAAATTCCTGTTTTCAATTTTAACTTACTATCACTATATATCTGAACATACTCTTTTGCAATAATGTCAAGTGTTCAATTCCTCATTTTCACCAAGGAAACATTGGCAGGTTTCTGCTGGTATGGGAACTATCTGCATAATCCACAAAAAGTGATACTTTTTGTTCCTTTAGGTAGGGCTGATTCTTGCCTAAGAGGGTTTTCCAATCTTTGTGTCCTATACCTGAAGGATGTTTAGAATCTCTGTCTATGAACTTTCTCTTGGAAAAGGAACTACTTTCAGACTAAACATTAACCGTAGGAATCTGAGGTGAAAGAATTCCATTTGAGAAAATCAAAATTCTCAAGTGTGATTATGGACAAATCAGAAAAGAACTTCCTCACCCTCCCCCAATACGACCCCCTCCCAGTTGTACAGTCACATATTCTGACTTTGAGTGGGTCTCTCTACTCGTATTTCAGGCTAAGGTCTCTGTTTTTTTTTTGCAGTGGCTCCCATACTTTTGCACCAAAAGTCAAAAACCTTGCTTCTGCAAATGAGCTTTCTCGTGTACTTACTGAATCGTTACAAAAGTGGACGAAGATACTATAATATCCTTCACCATCACAATACACAGAGAAAAAACAACACAAAATATCTTGACCCACCTCCCTCTCAAGCTAATGTTCTATTTCTCTGCTCTCTTTGAAAGATGCCATAACCTGACAGAAAATGGAAACTGAAGCAAAACTCAAAGGTTAGTGTTTTCATGGGAGATGCGGTCTCAGGCAAGGGAGGGGAGGAAGAAATGTGGCAAAGAAAAGGAAACAAATAGAAGATTATGGATTATAAAGCAGCTTCCTAAGGAGATATAGCTGACTCTTTGGTTGCATAGGATATCTCCAGCTGGCCAGAAAGAAACACCTTATCTGAGAATCATCCATTAGAAGGAGGATGGGGGAAGGATTTATTTATGGGTTCCCTTACATCTTCTCCTCGTCACTGACCAAGACTGTTCTCACAGAGAATTAATGCCAACATACTTTTGTGTCATGTCATTTGGACCTTTGGGAAGCCACTGGAGAATCAGACGTCATTCCTGAACTAGGGAACTTCATCTGGATCCCAATGTAATGGCAGGAGTCAGGGTCACGGTGCCTCCCTTCAGGTAGAGTCAGGTGGCAGCATCGCCTTGGCTCCCTCTGCATCAGGGGTGAAGAGAACCTTTCCCATACATGGCACTTACCCTGGTAGAAGACCTAATGGCCTTGACCCCTGGTAAATGAGCCAGGAAACTCTGACCACAGTGTGGGTTATCAAAGACCAAGCTGGCAAGAGCCCAAGAAACAGGTAAGGCAAAGCCAGTTGAAAGGTGTGCATAGATTGGGCTTGCTTAAAAAGAAAATTCACTCATTAAATTCCGTCCCTCCATAAAATTGATCCTGTCAATGTTCTTCAAAATGCCAGCTCCAATGGTCAATTTTTTTCTTATCCTCTCAGCAGAGTCTTATCCAAAAGATTGGTTCCTCATCCTTGAATCACTGTCTTGCCTTCTCTAAGATCACACTCTCCTCATTTTTCGACTATCTGGTCTATTTCTGTCTCCCTGGTGGACTATTTCTCCTTTTCTGAGATTTCCAAATATTCACATACTGAGGCTGAATCCCTGTGTCTCTTCTCTTCTCTCCCTACTCATTCTTGGTGTGACATTGCTTATATTGCAGAAAATGCCTCCTATATGCTGAAGATGCCTACATTAATTCTTCTGATTTTAACCAGAATCCAAATTCACTTCCCATTGATTGAACTATTCACTCAACATTTTCTGTTGACTCCTTTCAGAGGACTCCTTAACTTACATAAATAAATGAATATGTTCATGGAAGAGGAATATTGAACAACTAATAGGAAAGATTCTCAACTTTCATAGTAACCAGGAAGATACAAATTAAATCACTAATTATATTCCATGTCACAACCTTTCCAGTGACAGAATTGTTTTTTAAAGTAAGCAGGTAAACTGGCATATAAAGAGATGGTGTCAGTATAAAGAAAAGGAAACTCAAAGAGATCCTTTATTAATACCGGGGCGAGCAGTCAGGGGACAGCTGGTCAACTGGAAAATACACATACACTTTAACACAACAGACTGACCTTCACCTGTCTACTCTGGAGAAATGTTCCAGCAGAAAGATGTACTGAGTGACTACATACACCTTGCACCTAAAACGTATGTATCATTTTAATAGTTTTGTTGAAGTATAATTGGTATACAAAAAAACTTCACACTTCTAACATATAAAATTGGATGAGTTTGGATACAGGCATACACCCATAAAACCATCACCACAATCAAAATAACAAACATGTCCATACCTTCCAAAAGTTTTCTCCTGCCCCTCCCTTTTTTGTGTGTGGGAAAAGCACTTAATGTGAAATCTACCCTCTTAGCAAATTTTAAGTGTACAACACAGTATTGTTAAAAATAGGCACTATTTTGTATAGCAGATGTATAGAACTTATTCGTCTTGTATGTGTTCATTGCAAAGTCAGTTGCAACAGTAAACTATAGAAACAATCTAATTTTATATTAATTGTCAAATGAATGTTTTAATATATTTATACAACTAAATATAGAACAACTTGGGTAAATCTTAAGGATGTAATGAAAAATGAAAAAAGGCAATTTGAAGAATATGTATGTTTTCTAATGCACTATGGATGGCCATAAACAATGATACTCAAATAGTAATAAATTGGCCTGGAAAGAAATGCACCATATTTAACATAACATTACTTCTGTGTATTGAGAGTGAGAAACAGGTGCAGGTAGACAGCAAATAGAATTCAACTGTACCTGTAACATTTTATTTCATTAAAACTAATCTTGGAAGGAAAAGAATCTTGCTTTAAAAAGCATTTTTTAAAATCTGTACAAGTAGAAAGAAACATTTATCAATGGCTTATTAAGTGTCAACTTTCTGATTTCAGACCATAGACTCCAGAGCCAGGACGCCTGGGTTTGAATCCTGGTTCTGCCATTTACTAGATGGATTGCTTTGAACAAGTTAGGTAGCTTTCCCAAGATCTGATCTGTTTGTCTATAAGATAATGGTAGTAATAGCACCAACCTCCTAGTATTGTTGTGATAATTTAATTACATGATTTATTTATAAAGTGTCCTATATAGTGCCCAGCAGTAATAATGATTCAGTAAATGTGAATTGTTATCATTAAACTCAACTCAGACAGTCTCTCTGCAGAGCCTCACCATGGTAGCTAAGGAGAAAATCAGACTGAAAATAATTATAATCAGGCTGCACCTTTTATTTTTTCCATCTTAAAAATACACCCACTGCTGATGAGGTCATTAGCAGGAGGGGCTGCATCTATTCTTGATTAATTATCACAGGGCCTTAAGCATAGGTCAAGCCTGGGGAGCTGTTTCCCATCAACTGACACATAATATCATGTCCATAAATCTAAGCACATTTAAATGGAATATTTAATCAGAAATTCTTGCAAATCAGAACATGAAAAGTTAAGATATTATTCCAAAACCATTCGTGAATGCAGTTATATCATTGCATAGTCTAAATTACACAGAAACTAAGATAAATTATCAAACTGAAAATAAAAACACAAATTACCTGTCATATCAGCATGAAGACTGTATAGTTACCAGTTGAAGAAATTGCAGCCAAAGGCTCTATAAATATGCAATATAAAATTTGCTGAATTTGAGTCCGTTCCCTAAATTTATAGTTAACTTTTTTTTCTTGCACGTTTGAATATACAGCAGAATTGAAGGTTAAGAAAGAGGGAAGGTTTTTGCAAGAATCATTTAAACTAGGAAGACTGTTCTCTGCCTGGCCTAGTTACCAGGTTCTGCTGAGGTGGCATTCCTTGGAGTGCTCGCCCTTGCGAACACATGCTTTTGTATTTATTCCCCCAGTTTTTCTCATTTTAACTTTTACATGGTTTCCTTCTCTAATTCCTCAGGGGCCACCTGGCCTCCTTTCAGAGTAAATGCTTGGGTTGCTGCTGAAGGTGAGCCGGTAGCCACCCGTGCTCAGAGACACCCTCCCTTGCCTCCAAAACATGCTGAGGGGCCCACAGGGCAATAAAACACAGCCCCTGGTGGGTTCAGGCTTCTTGTTATCTCCATTTCATTAGCATAGTCCGATTAGGTAAAAATGCTCTAACTGTTTTGCTGTTTCTTTTTTGATAAAACTGGAGAAGTGAAGGATGTCCAGTAGGGATTTATAAATTTATTTATTTATTTTTGGCTGTGTTGGATCTTCGTTGCTGCACGCGGGCTTTCTTTAGTTGGGGTGAGCGGGGGCTACTCTTCGTTGCGGCGTGCGGGCTTCTCATTGTGGTGGCTTCTCTTGTTGCGGAGCACAGGCTCTAGGCGCGCGGGCTCAGTAGTTGTGGCACCTGGGCTTAGTTGCTTCGCGGCATGTGGGATCTTCCCGGACCAGGGCTCGAACACATATCCCCTGCATTGGAAGGCAGATTCTTAACCACTGCGCCACCAGGGAAGCCCTCCAGGAGGGATTTAAATTGCCTCAGACACAACTCATTTCGATTTGAGAGTGAAATCCATTTACATTGGTTTCCTCATCTCTGTATGGATCTCTACATCAACAAAGAATGAAAAACACAATAGAAGCTTGTTGAATGTCAGGCATTATACTATTATCAAATAACCTATGAAGATATTTTGAAGACATCTCCATAGATGTAGTATTTTAATGTTTAAATTTTGCACCAATTAATTTACTTTGGAACATTTTAGTAGCGGGTTATCATTTTAAGTCATGTAAATAAAGTGATCTATAGAGCAAAAAAGACTGAACTGCCTTTATTTTGAAATATATGTAAAGAAAATAACATGTGTAGCAGAATGTTTAATGTTCGATTTAAGAAAAAAAAAACAAAACTATAACTCTGGAAAGTAACACAACTATTTCAGAAAGTAACTGTGAGTTTCTATAAAAAGCTATTAAAATGGAGAAAGACAGGGGCACCATTATCAGAAATCATAGCTGATGAATAAAAGTGTGAATTGTCCCATCCTAGAATGATTTGAAATCCTGTATGATATTGGGCTGGCTAGGAATTGGCATAAAATTATGTGAGGACATGTAGAGGCCAATTTTGATTACATTCTACTTTTGAAATAAAGCTTGTGGAAAGGATACTCTTTTTCAATTACTCATCTTTTTAAAGAAATTTTTGTTTGTAATTTCATATTTTGTCACTGACTACCATTTTTGCCTTTAGGCTGGAAAAGGGATTACAGAAAATGGAGGAGTTAATTTAAAATGTCTATTTTAAATTAAATAAAATGTCTATTATATTTTCAGCATATTTTGACAATCAAAATTCAACCAAGTGGACTAAACTGTATATATTTTACATTTAAAAATATATTTCATTGTTAATAACTTAGCGAGGTAGAAAGAGACATAGTTGAGGGTGTTACTTTTGATTACATAAATCTCACATTCACACTGTCTATATGTAAAATTTATAGCATTGTCTAATTACTTCAGTCAATCCTTCCATGAATATTTATTGTGTATCCTCTATGTACCACATTCTGCCCTTGGCATTGGGAATACTCTACTGAAAAAAACAAAGTCCTGACCTCACACAGTTTATAATGAACCAGAGACAATAAACAATTGTGTGAGTGTGTGTACAAAGATTCCATATGTTAGTGCTAATTACTAGAGAATAAATAAATCAGGGAAGGGGGAAGCGTGGACTGTCAGGGTTTTAGATAAGATGGCCAAGAATGGTCTCTTCGGGAAGATGACGAATAAAACCTACAGAAAGCAAGGGCCTCGCCATGTTGACATGTGGTTTCCTTGAGAGGTGAATCCTGGAGTTTCTCACATCTGAGGCTCAAATGGAGGCCAGTGTGCGTGGTGACTAATGTGGATAGTAGAGAGGAAAGGACATTGGAGAGGCAAAGAGCTGTCAGTCATGCAGGCTCTATAATCACAGGATTTTGCATTTTACTCTGAGTTGGGAAGGCATTAAAGACATCTGAGTAGAGGAATGGCATTTTAGTTGAATCCCTCTGGCTTCCTTTTTTTTTGTTGTTTTGAGAAGAGACTGAAAGGAGCCCAGATTGGAGGTTATTGAGGTGCCTATGGCATTTTGATGAGAGATGACAGTAAGATAAGAGAGTGAAAAGTGCCTGAATTTTATATACTTGAAGCTACCAGGATTTACAAACAAATTGGAATAAGAAACTGGGGATGATAAAATAGGCAAGTCATGTAGACATCAAGTTGGAGACCTTAAAACCTTCAAGAATGTGGGTGCACATAACTAAGAAATGGAAACTACAGAAGGAGCTGACCTATGAAACTCAGGGACTCGGTAATGGACACTGTAGATATGGACAAACCAATGTGGAATTCAGGGGAATATCTGGGTTAGAAATACCAACTGGGGGTTCATCAGCATGTGGATGGTTTATCCATCCATGAGACTGGATGAAGTAAGTTAGGGAGTAAGCATAGATAGAAAAAAGGAGACTCTCAAGGACTGAGTGCAGGGGTAATGCAACATTAAAAGGACAAGGAGATAAGGAGGAACAAGCAAACTAGAACAGAAGAAATAGTAAGAAAATAAAAGTCATACCAGATGAGCATAGCATCCTGAAATCCACACGAAGGAACTGTTTCAAGGAAGAGAATTGTCTTGAATGCCTTTGGCAGACCCTATAGGGTGAGGCTCAAGAAATGATCATAGAAATATGTGGTCTTGGGACTTCCCTGGCAGTCCAGTGGTTAAGACTCTGAGCTTCCAGTGCAGGGGATACAGGTTCAATCCCTGGTCGGGGAACTAAGGTCCCACATACCACGCAGGGTGGCCAAAAAATTAAAAAAAAAAAAAAAAAAAAAAGAAATACGTGGTCTTTGGTGAACTTGACACAAGCAGTGTCGGTACATGGGGGACAAAAACTTGATTAGTGTACTTAGAAGGATGGGAAGAGCGTCAACAATGCCTATGGATAGCTTTTTCCAGGAGTTTTATTGTAAACACAAATGGAGTAATGAGGAGGTACCTGGAGGGAAAGGGTGTGGGCACAGATGGAATTTTAAGGTGAATTAAATAATAGCATGAGTGTATGCCAATGAGAAAGGTACCCCTGAGAGAGCATAAAAAGGTGCTGATGCAGGAGAGTGAAGGAAGAATTAGCCGAGCAGTTCTCCGCAGAGATGGGGAGCAAGCATCATGCAAAGCATATGTCGAGGGCAATGGTCTTAACCAGGGCCTTTTCTATGACTCAACAAAGTCATTTTACAGAAGATGTCATTTGATCACCTTAAAATCCTCCACACCCCAACTGTCTAGGCACACCCACTTCCCTTACACTATTGTCTCTCCCCATGTGTCATAGTGAACATAAGTTGAACTGCAATGAATAGAACACCTAATGTGTGAGAATGGCTCAAGCATAGGAAGTTTATTTCATTTTCTCCTATTAGTCCAGCATGGCTGTTCCTGGTCCCTGGATGGTGGCTGTTTTCATTGGGACTCAGAATTAAAGCCTCATGTCCTTTGCAGCTTACATTTTGTGAAGGCCTTTCATGGGTACATGAAGCAGTAGAGCAAGAGAGAATAGAGGAGAGTGAGCCTTGATGAGAAGTGATGAAGACACACATCACTTCTGCTCACCTTGCATTGGTGGAAATAATCATTGAAAAGGGACCATATCCCAGGTACATCTGAAAGGAAGAACAGATTTTGGTGGAAGCTTGCTTAGCATGACCTCACATATTATATATATATATATTTAATTACACTCTGCTATGACGAGAAAGCAAGCTCCATGAATGAGTTTTGTTTCCTGTTATATTCCTAATGTCTTGTCGAAGGTCAGGCATATACTAGACACTCAATAAGTATTTCCTAAGTGAATGAATTCAAAGCACATAAATTTATTTGGTCTAAAAATAGTTTCCTGTGAGCCAGGAAAGAAAGCTATCTCAGCATTCAGGATAAAGTATCCATTTGCCAGTTTTACTAGGTTTTGCTTAATAAGCTTCAATTTCATAATGTATTTTCCACTCTTCCCCACGACGCAAGACAAAAATAGACTTTAAAAAATATGTGTTTTGACGATTATGATAGATGAATACAATGTAAAAAACTTCATTTGATATGGTTTGACATGCTTGAAGTATATTTTTTGCCTTTGTATACTTCTGACAATGTAAATATTTCTTAATGTACATATACCTTTTTGACATCTAGTAGCAAGTAAAATTAAAATAACATGTTCTATCCAGGAAAAATAAATCAAGTTTGTATTATTATGATTTTTTTCCAACTCTTCAACCTGGTTTAGTTGATTTGACTGTTCCTTAACACTGCTACAATAGAAAGAATAAAACAAGACACAATATTAAAATCCATAATTTCATTTAGGACCAAAAATGTCACCATACTTAGTTAATCATTTGGATCCTTTCATTTTAGTAAGTAGAAATTATCTAAATTGTAATATATTGTTCTACAACACAAAGTCTGGGAAATGTACGTATGTTTGCTTTGAAATATTCTTTTTTTAAAGTCTTTGAACATTTTATTTATTTTTTTAACATCTTTATTGGAGTATAATTACTTTACAAAGCTGTGTTAGTTTCTGCTGTATGACAAAGTGAATCAGCTATATGCATACACATGGCCCCATATGCCCTCCTTCTTGAGCCTGCCTCTGACCCTCCCTACCCGACCCCTCTAGTTGGTCACAAAGCACTGAGCTGATCTCCCTGTGCTATGTGGCTGCTTCCCACTAGCTATCTATTTTACATTTGGTAGTGTATGTATGTCAATGCTACTCTTTCACTTCGTCCCAGCTTACCCTTCCCCCTCCCCGTGTCCTCAAGTCCATTTTCTACTTCTGCGTCTTTATTCCTGTCCTGCCCCTAGGTTCATCAGAATCTTTTTTTTTTTTTTTTTATATTCCATATATATGTGTTAGCATAGGGTATTTGTTTTTCTCTTACTGACTTACTTCACTCTGTATGACAGACCCTATGTCCATCCACCAAACTACAAATAACTCAATTTCATTTCTTTTTATGGCCAAGTAATAATCCATGGTATATATGTACCACATCTTCTTTCTCCATTTGTCTGTCGATTGACACTTAGGTGACTTCCATGTCCTGGCTATAGTACATAGTGCTGCAGTAAACATTGTGGTACATGACTCTTTTGGAATTATGATTTTCTCAGGGTATATGCCAATTAGTGGGATTGCTGGTTCGTATGGTAGTTCTATTTTTACTTTTTAAGGAACCTCCATACTGTTCTCCATAGTGGCTGTAACAATTTACATTCCCACCAACAGTGTAAGTAGTTTCCCTTTTCTCCACACCCTCTCCAGCATTTATTGTTTGTAGATTTTTATGATGGCCATTCTGGCTGGTGTGAGGTGATACCTCATCGTGGTTTTGATTTGCATTTCTCTAATGATTAGTGATGTTGAGCATCCTTTCATGGGTTTGTTGGCAATCTGTATATCTTCTTTGGAGAAATGTCTATTTAGGTCTTCTGCCCATTTTTGGATAGGGTTGTTTATTTCTTTGATATTGAGCTGCATGAGCGGCTTCTATATTTTGGAGATTAATCCTTTGTCAGTTGCTTCGTTTGCAAATATTTTCTCCCATTCTGAGGGTTGTCTTTTCATCTTGTTTATGGTTTCCTTTGCTGTGCAAAAGCTTTTAAGTTTCATTAGGTCTCATTTGTTTGTTTTTGTTTTTATTTCCATTTCTCTAGGAGGTGGGTCAAAAAGGATCTTGCTGTGATTTATGTCATAGAGTGTTCTGCCTATGTTTTCCTCTAAGAGTTTTATACTGTCTAGTGTTACATTTAGGTCTTTAATCCATTTTGAGTTTCTT
Organism: Balaenoptera physalus; assembly: GCF_965194825.1. NCBI lineage: Eukaryota > Metazoa > Chordata > Mammalia > Artiodactyla > Balaenopteridae > Balaenoptera > Balaenoptera physalus. The sequence goes on from NC_138899.1 coordinate 7,357,950, forward strand.
TTTGTGTATGGTGTTAGGAAGTGTTCTAATTTTTGTTTTTTTTTAACATCTTTATTGAAGTATAATTGCCTTACAATGGTGTGTTAGCTTCTGCTTTATAACAAAGTGAATCAGTTATACATATACAATATGTTCCCATTTCTCTTCCCTCTTGCATCTCCCTCCCTCCCACCCTCCCCATCCCACCCCTCTAGGTGGTCACAAAGCACCGAGCTGATCTCCCTGTGCTATGCGGCTGCTTCCCACTAGTTATCTATTTTACATTTGGTAGTGTATATATGTCCATGACACTCTCTTACCCTGTCACATCTCACCCCACCCCCTCCCCATATCCTCAAGTCCATTCTCTAGTAGGTCTGTGTCTTTATTCCCGTCTTGCCACTAGGTTCTTCATGGCCTTTTTTTTTTTTTTTTTTTTTTTTCCCTTAGATTCCGTATATATGTGTTAGCATACTGTATTTGTTTTTCTCTTTCTGACTTACTTCACTCTGTATGACAGACTCTAACTCCATCCACCTCATTACAAATACCTCCATTTCATTTCTTTTTATGGCTGAGTAATATTCCATTGTATATATGTGCCACATCTTCTTTATCCATTCATCTGTCGATGGACATTTAGGTTGCTTCCATGTCCTGGCTATTGTAAATAGAGCTGCAATGAACATTTTGGTACATGACTCTTTTTGACCGTGTTCTAATTTTATTCTTTTACATGTAGCTGTCCAATTTTCCCAGCACCACTTACTGAAGAGACTGTCTTTCATCCATTGTATATTCTTGCCTCCTTTATCAAAGATAAGGTGACCATAGGTGCATGGGTTTACCTCTGGGCTTTCTATTCTGTTCCAATGATCTATATTTCTGTTTTTGTGCCAATATCATACAGTCTTGATTACTGTAGCTTTGTAGTATAGTTTGAAGTCAGGGAGCCTGATTCCTCCAGCTCCGTTTTTCTTTCTCAAGATTGCTGTGGCTATTTGGGGTCTTTTGTGTTTCCATACAAATTGTAAAATATTTTGTTCTACTTCTGTAAAAAATGCCATTGGTAATTTGATAGGGATTGCATTGAATCTGTAGATTGCTTTGGGTAGTATAGTCATTTTCACAATGTTGAATCTTCCAATCCAATAACATGGTATAGCTCTCCATCTGTTTGTATCATCTTTAATTTCTTTCATCTGTGTCTTATAGTTTTCTGCATACAGGTCTTTTGTCTCTTTAGGAAGGTTTATTCCTAGGTATTTTATTCTTTTTCTTGCAATGGTAAATGGGATTGTTTCCTTAATTTCTCTTTCAGATTTTTCGTTGTTAGTGTATAGGAATGCAAAAGATTTCTGTGCATTAATATTGTATCCTGCTACTTTACCAGATTCATTGATTAGCTCTAGTAGCTTTCTGGTAGCATCTTTAGGATTCTCTTTGTATAGTAACCAGTCATCTGCAAACAGTTACAGTTTTACTTCTTTTCCAATTTGGATTCCTTTTATTTCTTTTTCTTCTCTGATTGCTGTGACTAAAACTTCCAAAACTATGTTGAATAATAGTGGTGAGACTGGGCAACTTTGTCTTGTTCCTGATCTTAGAGAAAATGGTTTCAGTTTTTCACCATTGAGAATGATGTTGGCTGTGAGTTTGTCATATATGGCCTTTATTATGTTGAGGTAGGTTCCCTCTATGCCCACTTTCTGGAAAGTTTTAATCATAAATGGGTGTTGAATTTTGTTGAAAGCTTTTTCTGCATCTATTGAGATGATCATATGGCTTTTATCCTTCAGTTTGTTAATATGGTGTAACACATTGATTGATTTGTATATATTGAAGAATCCTTGCTTCCCTGGGATAAATCCCACTTGTTCATGGTGTATGATCCTTTTACTGTGCTGTTGGATTCTGTTTGCTAGTATTTTGTTGAGGATTTTTGCATCTATATTCATCATTGATATTGGTCTGTAGTTTTCTTTTTTTGTGACATCGTCTGGTTTTGGTATCAGCGTGATGGTGGCCTTGTAGAATGAGTTTGGGAGTGTTCCTCCCTCTTCTATATTTTGGAAGAGTTTGAGAAGGATAGATGTTAGCTCTTCTCTAAATGTTTGATAGAATTCGCCTGTGAAGCCATCTGGTCCTGAGCTTTTGTTTGTTGGAAGATTTTTAATCACAGTCTCAATTTAATCACAGTGCTTGTGATTGGTCTGTTTATATTTTCTATTTCTTCCTGGTTCAGTCTTGGAAGGTTGTGTTTTTCTAAGAATTTGTCCATTTCTTCCAGTTTGTCCATTTTATTGGCATATAGTTGCTTGTAGAAGTCTCTCATGATCCTTTGTGTTTCTACAGTGTCAGTTGTTACTTCTTTCTCATTTCTAATTCTGTTGATGTGAGTCTTCTCCCTTTTTTCCTTGATGAGTCTGGCTAATGTTTTATCAATTTCCTTTATCTTCTCAAAGAACCAGCTTTTAGTTTTATTGATCTTTGCTATTGTTGCCTTCATTTCTTTTTCATTTATTTCTGATCTGATCTTTATGATTTCTTTGCTTCTGTAAACTTTGGGGTGTTTTTGTTCTTCTTTCTGTAATTGCTTTAGGTGTAAGGTTAGGTTGTTTACTTGAGATGTTTCTTATTTCTTGAGATAGGATTGTATTGCTATCAACTTCCCTCTTAGAACTACTTTTGTTGCATCCCATAGGTTTTGGGTTGTCGAGTTTTCATTGTCATTTGTTTCTAGGTATTTTTTTATTTCCTCTTTGATTTCTTCAGTGATCTTTTGGTTATTTAGTAACATATTGTTTAGCCTCTATGTGTTTGTATTTTTTACAGTTTTTTTTCCCTGTAATTGATATCTAGTCTCACAGTGTTGTGATTGGAAAAGATACCTGATACGATTTCTATATTTAAAATTTACTGAGGCTTGATGTGTGATCCAAGACATGATCTATTGTGGAGAATGTTCCAGGAGCACTTGAGAAGAAAGCATATTCTGTTGTTTTTGGATGGAATTTCCTATAAATAACAATTAAGACTATCTGGTCTAATGTGTCATTTAAAGCTTGTGTTTCCTTATTTATTTTCATTTTGGATGATCTGTCCATTGACGAAAGTGGGGTGTTAATGTCCCCTACTATTATTGTGTTACTGTCAATTTCCCCTTTTATGGCTGTTAGCATTTGCCTTATGTATTGAGGTGCTCCTATGTTGGGTGCATAAATACTTATAATTGTTATATCTTCTTCTTGGATTGATTCCTTTATGATTATGTCGTGTCCTTCTTTGTCTCTTGTAATAGTCTTTATTTTAAGTCTATTTTGTCTAATATGAGAATTGCTACTCCAGCTTTCTTTTGATTTCCATTTGCATGGAATATCTTTTTCTATCCCCTCACTTTCAGTCTGTATGTGCCCCTAGGTCTGAAGTGGGTCTCTTGTAGACAGCATGTATACAGGTGTTGTTTTTGTATCCATTCAGCCAGTCTGTGTCTTTTGGTTGGAGCATTTAATCCATTTCATTTCAGGTAATTATTGATATGTCTGTTCCTATTACCATTTTCTTAATTGTTTTGGGTTTGTTGTTGTAGGTCTTTTCCTTGTCTTGTGTTTCCTGTCTAGAGAAGTTCCTTTAGCATTTGTTGTAAAGCTGGTTTGGTGGTGCTAAATTCACTTAACTTTTGCTTGCCTGTAAAGGTTTTAATTTCTCCGTCAAATCTGAATGAGATCCTTCTTGGGTAGAGTAATGTTGGTTGTAGTTTTTTCCCTTTCATCACTTTAAGTATGTCCTGCCACTCCCTTCTGGCTTGCAGAGTTTATACTGAAAGATCAGCTGTTAACGGTATGGCGATTCCCTTGTATGTTATTTTTTGCTTTTCCCTTGTTGCTTTAAATTTTTTCTTTGTATTTAATTTTTGATAGTTTGATTGATATGTGTCTTGGCACGTTTCTCCTTGGTTTTATCCTGTATGGGACTCTCTGTGTTTCGTGGACTTAATTGACTATTTCCTTTCCCATATTAGGGAAGTTTTCAACTATAATCTCTTCAAATATTTTCTCAGACACTTTCTTTTTCTCATCTTCTTCTGGGGCCCCTATAATTCGAATGTTGTTGTGTTTAATGTTCTCCCAGAGGTCTCTGAAACTGTCTTCATTCTTTTTTCTTTATTCTGCTCTGTGGTAGTTATTTCCACTATTTTATCTTCCAGGTCACTAATCCGTTCTTCTGCCTCAAATATTCTGCTATTGATTCCTTCTAGAGTATTTTTAATTTCATTTATTTTGTTGTTCATCATTATTTGTTTGCTCTTTAGTTCTTGTAGATCCTTGTTAAATATTTCTTGTATTTTCTCCTCTGAGAATTTGGGTCATCTTTGCTCTCATTACTCTGAATTGTTTTGCAAGTAGACTGCCTATTTTCTCTTCATTTGTTTGGTCTGGTGGGTTTTTACCTTGCTCTTTTATCTGCTGCATGTTTCTCTGTCTTCTCATTTTATTTAACTTACTGTGTTTGGGGTCTCCTTTTTGCAGGTTGCAGGTTCATAGTTCTCATTATTTGTGGTGTCTGGCTCCAGTGGGTGAGGCTGGTTCAGTGGCTTGTGTAGGCTTCCTGGTGGAGAGGAATGGTGCCCGTGTTCTGGTGGGAGGGGATGTATCTTGTCCTTCTGGTAGGCAGGGCCGTGTCCGGTGGTGTGTTTTGGGGTGTCTGTGAACTTAGTATGACTTTAGGTAGCCTCTCTGCTGATGGGTGGGGTTGTGTTCCTGTCTTACTAGTTGTTTGACATGGGGCGTCCAGCACTGGACCTTGCTGGCCATTGGGTGGAGCTGGGTCTTAGTGTTGAGATGAGGATCTCTGGGAGAGCTCTTGCTGATTGTTATTATGTGCAGCCAGGAGGTTTCTGGTGGTCCCAAGTCCTGGACTTGGCCCTCCCATGTTGAAGACTCAGGCCCAACACCCAGCCAGAGTACCAAGACCCTGCCAGCCACATGGCTTAGAAGAAAAGGAAGAGAGAAAAATAAAAAGATTAAACAAAAAAACAGAAACAAAAAGTGAACAAACAGAACCCTAGGACAAATTGTAAAAGCAAACCTATAAAGACAAAATCACACAAAGAAGCATACACATACACACTTACAAAAAGAGAAAAAGGAAAATATATATATATATGTATAAAAAGGAAGAGAGCAACCAAACCAATAAACAAATTCACCAGTGATAATAAGCACTAAATACTATACTACGATAACCATAAAACCAGAAAAAAATTAGATGCAGAAGGCAAGCCCCAAGTCTACAGTTGCTCCCAGAATCCACCTCCTCACTTTTGGGAACATTTGTTGTCTATTCAGCTATTCTTTGGATGCAGGGTTTATCACGTTGATTGTGGAGATTTAATCCACTGCTCCTGAGGCTGCTGGGAGAGATTTCCCTTTCTCTTTGTTCGCACAGCTCCTGGGCTTCAGCTTTGGTTTTGGCCACACCCCTGTGTCTAGGTCACCCTCAGGAGTCTGTTACCCACCCAGACAGGAGGGGGTTAAAGCAGCGGCTGATTACAGCTCTCTTGCTCACGCAAGCTGGAGGAAGGGAGGGGTACGGTAGTCATCACTGGAATGCAGGGCGAGCCTGAGGCAGCAGAGGCCAGCGTGATGTTGCAACAGCCTCAGGCGCACCATGTGTTCTCCCAGGATCACGGGAGCCTGGCAGTGGCGGGCTGCACAGGCTCCCGGGAGGGGCGGTGTGGAGAGTGACCTGTGCTCGCACACAGGCTTCTTGGTGGCAGCAGCAGCAGCCTTAGCATTTCATGTCCGTCTCTGGGGTCCGAGCTGATAGCCGTGGCTCGCGCCCGTCTCTGGAGCTCATGTAGGCAGTGCTCTGCTTTCTGTGAGCTTACGGGGAAGGAATCCCCTCTCCTTGTGCTGAAACGAAGGTCTCTTTCCTCTCCGGCATGTCCAGACTTTTTCCCGGACTCCGTCCCGGCTAGCTGTGGTGCACTAGCCCCCTTCAGGCTGTGTTCATGCAGCCAACCCCAGTCCTCTCCCTGGGATCCGACCGAAGCCCGAGCCTCAGCTCCCAGCCCCTGCCCACCCCGGCGGGTGAGCAGACAAGCCTCTCGGGCTGGTGAGCGCTGGTCGGCGCCGATCCTCTGTGCAGGAATCTCTCTGCTTTGCCCTCCACACCCCTGTGGCTGTGCTCTTCTCCATGGCTCTGAAGCTTCCCCGCCTGCCACCACCCCTGTCCCCACCAGTGAAGGGGTTTCCTAGTGTGTGGAAACCTTTCCTCCTTCACAGCTCCCCCCAGAGGTGCAGGTCCCGTCCCTATTCTTTTGTCTCTGTTTTTTCTTTTGCCCTATCCAGGTACGAGGGGGGTTTCTTGCCTTTTGGGAAGTCTGAAGTCTTCTGCCAGCGTTCAATAGGTGCTCTGTAGGAGTTGTTCCACATGTAGAAGTATTTTTGATGAATTTGTGGGAAGGAAGGTGATCTTCACGTCTTACTCCTCCGCCATCTTGAAGGTTGACCACATATGCATAGTGAGAAACCGTTTTGCATGATCTACTCTAAAAATTGGCCTTGTTCTTATGAACTGTAAACTACCAAGGTTATTGAAGACAGAAAACCCAATCAAGCACTGTTACCAAACCACTGTTTCTGAGTAGCTAACAAGATATTTCATGCTATTTATACCACCTTCATCTTCATTGTTTTCATTACAACTTGTTTTGATTTATACATATATTAAGTTGGGCCAAATCAAGAAATAGGAAGACATAAAAAAATATATTAGTTTGGGAAATAGATCTATGCCCGTAGATGCTCTTTAATGTCTGTCAATATTATTGAATCTTAAAAGTGCTTATAATGCAACAGACAATGTGCAGATTACAAAACTCACATTTTCTATTTTAATTCTCCCAAAAAATACATATAAGGTATTATACAATAGTATCTAGAAGGTACTACTATGGATAATTTACTGTGGAATGAATTGAGGTTTAGAGAGGTTAGATAACATAACAGCAATTGCTTCACTGTTAAAAAACGAGAGAGTCAGGATATAAACTCAGGCCCCCTGTACCAGACTTCTCACTTCTACATTGAATTTCTTCCATCTAAAGTGTCTTATATTTTCTATTCATTGATTACACCATACTCTTTACTGGAATGTGATCCCTGACCCATTTTCACTTATTAGATTCCTACTTATGTTTCAAAGTCCAATTAAAATAAATATGCTGATAATTTTTGTGGCAGAGGCTGGCTAACTTTTTTTATCAGTTCGTGAAAACTTGTTCACTAATTGTTAACCAGCATAGAAAATATCTATGTTGGAAGTGATGAATTAGGAGATTGGGATTGACATATACACACTACTATATATAAAACAGATGACTAATAAGAACCTACTGTATAGCACAGGGAACCCTACTCAATATTTGTAACAACCTATATGGGAAAAGAATCTAAAAAGGAAAGGATATATATAGAACTGATTCACTTTGCTGTACACCTGAAACTAACACAACACTGTAAATCAACTATACGCCAATAAAATTTTTTTAAAAAAAGATCTATGTTCTCATTTTGTAGTTCACCAGTAAACATTACCCAGCCTACTCATATCTTGTCAGGACCTTTAGACTAGTCTTCACCAATGGAAAGTGGGTGAAATGGTAGATGCCAGTTTTATGCCTGATCCCAGAAAGTTCTTCTCTAGGCATTTCACACTATCTTCCTTCATCTCTTGGCTGGAAGCACAGATCCCAGTGGAGGTCACCAACACACTAGAAAGTAATAGAAGGCACCTGTGTTCTCAATTTAGCATGCCTGACTGTGAACCTCCACACTGGATTTTTCGTGATTTTGTAATACACCTTCATTGTCTTAAGAAGCCCCTGAGATTTATTTGCTCTGGGAGTTGTTCTTTATAGAAACTGCCTAACCCACCATTCAACCTGTGTTAATCATTTTCAGTTTACAATGTACTTTACAGACAGTATCCTATTCTAACATTATAACAGTCACATGACACAGGTATTATTAGTTGCTATTTTACACTGATTTGTGTCCCCCCCCAAATTCATATGTTGAAGCACTAATCCCCAGTACATCAGAATGTGACTGTATTTGGAGATAGCTCTTTAAAGAGGTTATTTAGATAAAATGAGATCATTAGGGAGAGCTCTAACCCAATACAGTTGTTTTTTTTAATGAGAAGAGGACTTAGGTATACACAGAGGGAAGAGCATGTGAAGACACAGGGAGGAGAAGATGAACATCTCAAACACAAGGACAGAAGAAAAAGATAATCCTGCTGATACCTTGATCTTGGACTTCCAGCCTCCAGAATTGTGAGAAAATAAAGTTCTGTCGTTTAAGCCACATAGTCTGTGGTACATTGTTAGAACAGGCTTAGAAAACTAATACAGTTTCTCTCCAGATAAATTAAGCTTAGAGAAAAAAAATGAACTTTATAAATGACAAAATGATAATAGGTAGCAGAATCAGAAGTCAAGCTCCATTCTTGAGATGAAACGTGTAAAACCTTTTCTATTCTTTCTGACCTTTACTATGAAGATTTTAGCTTGATAAATTCATCTGAATTCCTATAATGCTTACTGCTTGTGCCATCAATTTGGAAAGTTTATACCCCCATAATTGTTTTTATTTGTATTATTTCCTCATTATATTTTAAGCTCATAGTAGGAAAGACTACATTCTAAATCTTTATATCCCTTATAGAATCTGGAACCATGACTTAAAGTTGAGAAGTGTTAAACATAATGTTTATTAAACCCTTCTCGATTTTAAAGCATGATAAAATATAATGAGGATGTTGAAGGTTAGTTACGTCACAAGGAAAATGTGTGAGGAACATGGTTTGGCTACCTGTAAAGATGCTTTAATTTAGTTTGATTGTAAAAATTTGGTCAAACATACTTCTCTTCAATTTCTTAATGTGATTTCTTTTTTCTTTCTTTTATATTCTTTTTCAACAAAGATTTTCCTGCAAACAGATTTTAAGGTGCATATATAGATTGAGTCTGAACTGTGTTTGCAACTCACATACATATAACCTTATAATAATACCTTAGATCTTTTTTAATAACCCAGTTATTGACATTATTCTAGATATTAGTATAGCCCCATACGTAAACATAAACTTCACACTTATCCTTTTGCTTCTTTGTGTGTGATATAAAAAGCTCTATTCAAACATTTATTTGACTACTTACCTTGACTCATTTCTGCATCTTATTTGCCTGATAATATCCCACTAAAAGGTCTTAGGCATAATTCCTTAAAATTGTGATTGTCATGGTAACTACCAGAAGTCACATACCAGTACCACTGGCAGTCTCCTTTAAAATATTCAGGACTGAAACAGCAAAATAAGGACATAAAATAACATCATACCCAAGTAAATTAATAAAAAATAATAGATTTGTAAAGCCTGACATTCCTGTTTGACACTTGGAACATTGTTAGCTTGCAAGACATAAAAAAATTAAATAAAAATATATGCATGCTGAAATAAATTAGATTTCAAACGCATCATTTTTAATAAAGGCTTTTAACTGCCTCAGTCTGGAAATAGTCTGCAATCTGGTTGATAAATATGCAGCAAATGACAAATTAATATGTGTTGGCCCTCATCAACATCGGAGACAAATGTTATTATAATGTTTTGGGCTCTGCTCAGTTTTGTCTGTCTGGGGAAATGCTGAAAAAGTGGCAGAAAATCTGCAATTCAGAGGGATGAAGCTGCCCTCTATGTGAAAAGTGTGTGTGCTGCACCACACAATAATAAGTGAAAAGTTACAAGATTTAGAGGGAAACACATGCTATTATCTGCAAAATCTATTAAAACTCTTAAATATTGAAAAAAAAAAAAAAGGACCTTGGGACTTATGTCCCATCAGGACCTGTAAAATTCCAGTGGAACTAGCAACAGTTTCCCCAATGGATTATATATTTCCAGAGGTTAAATAGTCAACTTAACTTCTTTAACTTTAAATTTGTCATTTATAAGTTCTTAACAATGTAACAAAACCATTTTAACAAAGTCAAAAATGCAGAATAATTTTAGGTAATTAAAATTACTTTAGACATTCCTGCTAAATTATATAAATACACAATAAAAAATAAAAATTTTTTCTTATACTCAGGATATTTCCATAAAACAAATGTGTTAGTGAGTTTCCTAAGATCTACCCCAAGGTGAAAAAACAGTTCAATTATGACAGACTGTGTAACTTCAAGAGTCTAGAAATGTAGATAAGCCTTAAGTTGCTGATAATAAGCATTATTCTTTATGTTTTTTATTATTTATATTATTATTCTCTCTCTTATATTTAGATCATCAAGAAATGATTACTAGGACTTTATATGAAAAATACTATATTGTATTAATTAATGACTGTGAAGTTATAATGTATTTCAGTCCCAGATCTGTCTATTAATAGTTATATTATCTTGGGCAAGACTGGAAAAATTAATAGTATTAAGAAACAGACTTTGTCCAATAGTTACATAAAATATACCTGTAAAACATTTATCTCAATAAAAGGCACATAGTAAGTGATTAATAAATATTGTGCATTCTTATTATTAAGATTGCTATGATGTAATTTCTGTCTGTGACTTTGGAATATCATCATAATAACAGTACTCTTTCCACTACTATGGTCTGGTTTGCCCTCCACCCCAGCATGTCAAAGCAATAGCAGTCAGCATATTGTGCCACAAATATTAAACTGTGTTTGACCCCTACCATATTCAATTCTGATTTCCACCTAGTGTGAGATCACTACTACATTTGGCTCCAGGTCTGCCTTCTCCCTTTCTGCTTAAAAATTGCTCTGGGAGTTTGGGAATTGAGTCTGTTCAGGCTTAGAGAAAGCCCAAAGCTAGTAATATTCTACAAGTGCATTCCTGTGTGTAAATACCATTACGACAAATTTTAAAACACTCCCTATATAACAAAGATTTCCAAACTCTTGCCAATGGCACTTTCGGTATGAGCTATAGTCTAACTTCCAGTGTATGGAAATATTTTGGGGAATTTTTGGAAGTATTTGGTTACTGTATAAGAATATGACCTGCTGTTCATTTCAAAGTTGACCATCCATTTTTATTGAGCACTTGCTTTGTGATTCGTATAAAATGTACATCATGTAAAATATATTTTAAAGAGCATGAGAGAGAATTCTAATGCCCATGGTGATTTCAAATGATATAGCTAAGTCATAGTTTAGAGCAAAGTCAAGATGGTTCAAATTTTTCGTACTCTAAGAAGATTATTATTGTTGATATATGTCCCGTACACATCATAAGAACACAAAAAGAGTGAAAATTCTTTGGTGTGATATGGCAGAAAAAAACAGTAATTAGTGTGCAGAGTTTTCTACATGATTCTGCTGTAGATCATTGGGTCTAATACTTATTGATAAAATGAGACTTATGTTTAATTAACCCATCCTATGGCTACAGTGGTCTCAGATGAGAGAGAATGGACAGGAAAACCCCAGAGCTCCTTTGGCAGGTACACATATTTGGACTGAAGTGCAAGGTACCTAGGTTCTAATCCAAGATCCACGAGTATCATCTGTGTGAGCTCAAACAAACTATATAATCTTTTCTTCTCAATGCTAGAAGGAAGTTCATAATGCCTTTCATTATCCTTATATTGTACTGTTCAGAGTGAAACATAAGCTTGACTTACAAGAGGTGAATAACAACATCTTTGTAAATAAGATTTTAACTGTAGTGTTTATATGCTTAGAAGAGCTAGAAATATAATGTAAGTTTAATGACATTTTATTTTTATCCTCTGAGTAACTTAGGTATCAGGGAGAATCTGAATATTTAAATGAAGTGGGAAAAAATGAGTGACACTAAAATTTTTAACCAACCAATTAAGACTTGATTCTTCTGTTAAGGGTGAAATTTGGGGAGTAAATGAAGAAATAATCTAATATTTACTAATGTTAAATTGCCATACATCATCCTGTACTTAGTATTTTTTTCTCATTTTATAAACGTGTAACTGGAGGCACGAGGGGGTTGTATCATATGGCCAAAGTCAACCAACTTGAGTCCTGTACAACAGGAATTTAATTTGATATAAGTCACTGAAATTTGTGCTCTTTCTTCTATGAATTACTAGGCTAAAAGTCATCACCTTGTAATGCTCTGAATTTATTAAGCTACTTAATGTTGATAATTCTTTGGAACTCCTCTTTTCAAATTCTCTCTAAAATGTGTCATAAGCTACATACACATGCACACACACACTCACTCACTCAAATTATTCTTATACATCTGTAATATCTCAGATAACATCTTATTTCACAATATTAAATAGATTTTTTATTGTCCTTTGGGTGACTTAACACTAACATCATGTCATTCCTATCCCACTATCAATAATGGATAGATCATCCAGACCAAGAATCAGTAAGGGAATATCAGATTTGAATAACATTATAGGTCAAATGGGTCCCAACAGACATACACTGAATGTTCTATTCAACAACAGCAGAATGTTCTATCCAACAATGAGCAGAAACATTTTTCTCAAGTGCACATGGAACATTTCCTAGGATAAACCATATTTTAGGCCACAAAACTAGTCTTAACAAATTCAAGAAGATTAAAATAATACCAAGTATCTTTTCTGACCACAGTTGTACAAAACTAGAAATTAATAACAAGAGGAAAACTGGAAAATTCGCAAACACATGGAAATTAAACAATACTCTCCTGAACAACCAATGGATCAAAGAAGAAATTAAAGGCGAAATAAACAAGTTTCTTGAGACAAACAAAAATGGAAACACAACATACCTGAGTGTGTGCGATGCAGCAAAATCAGTTCTAAGAGGTAAGTTCATAGCAATAAGACCTACATAAAAAAGCAAGAAAGATCCCAAATAAACAACCTAACTCTCCACCTTGAGGAACTAGAAAAATATGAAACAACTGAGCCTAAGGTTAGCAGAAGAAAGGAAATAATAAGGATCAGAGCAGAAATAAATGAAATAGTGAACAGATAAAACAATAGAGAAGATTAACAAAACTAAGAATTGGTTCTTTGAAAAAATAAGCAAAATTGGCAAACTCTTAGTTAGACCTAGCCAAGAAAAAAGGAGAAAGAAACCAAATCGACACAATTATAAATTAAAAAGGAGACATTACAGCTGATACCACAGAAATGCAATGGATCATAAAAGGCTACAATGAACAATCATATGCCAGTCATATTTCCTGTTCAGGACAACCTAGAAGACATGGGAAAATTCTTAGAAACATACAACTTACCAAGACTGAATCAGGAAGAAATAGAAAACTTGAATAGATCAATTACTAGTAAGGAGATGAAATCAGTAATTAAAAATGTTCCCAATAAAGAAAAACCTAGGACTAGATGGCTTCACTGGTCACTTTTACATCAATTCTTCTCAAATTCTTCCTCCCCAAAACATAATGTTATTCCTGTAAAATCCGTCTGAACAATATTTTATTCCAGAGTGGGACAGGGAAAAGTTTAAATATTAGGTAGAAATAGAAGAAAGAACAAGTTTTTCTCATCCAGCAGCCTAGATCAAGGTACCTTGGTCCTGCATACTTAAAAAATACATGCTTTGGGACTTCCATGGTGGTCCAGTGGTTGAGAACCTGCCTTCCAATGCAGGAGACGCGGCTTCAATCCCTGGTCGGGAAACTGGGATCCCACATGCCGCGTGGCACCTAGGCCCTTGCACTGCAGCTACTGAGCCTGCGCGCTCTGGAGCCCACATGCCACAGCTAGACAGAAGCCCGCGTGCCACGACGAAGGATCCCTCATGCCGCAACTAAGACCTGATGCAGCCAAATAAGTGAATGAATGAATGAACAAATAAATAAATAAAATAAAAATACATATTTTGAGATGGATCTGAATTTGATCACATTAGTACACTGTATCTTTGAACTCTAAATTGTTCATCGTATATTAAACAAAGCTAAGGTGCTTCCAACAAGTTAATGGATGTCATTGTTATCCTACTGAGATTGGTCTTACATATATGTATGAATCTTATGTTTACTATGTACCTTATTTACAAAATGAAATGGCCTTATATATTGTGGGAAAAATGTTATTACAAAGTAAAACAGCAACAACCAAAACCTTCTTAAGAGGGAATGATCCACTACTATATATAAAAGAGATAACTAATAAGGACCTACTGTATAGCACAGGGAACTCTACTCAATACTCTGTAATGGCCTATATGGGAAAATAATCTAAAAAAGGGTGAATATATGAATATATATAACTGATTCACTTTGCTGTACAGCAGAAACTAACAAAACATTGTAAATCAACTATACTCCAATAAAAATTTTTTTTAAAGTTTTAAAAAAGGTAATGATCCAAACAGTTTTATCTGTTTATAATTTACAGTTTTTCTGACATTGAGAAAGAATGAGTGGATAGTAAGGTGGGAAAGCAGCGTTTTCTTTCCCATACTCAGTCTCTATTCTGAATAAAAATGTCATTATTTTCAAATAAACAAAATTTAATTTTTTTTTTTTTAATCATAGAGACCAAACTAAATAAAGGCCCTACACATTTCACAGAACATAAACTAGAGCTTCAAATGGAAAGTCAAGGGGAACAAAACCACACAATTATCCTTGGCAACACTAAGAAAAATTATGTTAAAATCTATGCAGCAAAACACAGATATAGTGCATTTAACAAAGATAGATGCTTTCTTAGTAATTAAGTAATTTGGAGAGTATAGCAGTAGAATTTTTTAAAAAAAGCAACTGAACTTCATGTTTATGAAAAATAGGTGGTTGCCTAAACAGGAACCCAGTACAGAGCCAATTAATTGAACTTTAAAATCCTGAAATAAGTAGATAATTAAGGAAAATTTAGCGTGAGGAGGAAACTTCACTCAAATCTAAAGAAAAAATGAGGGCATTTTAGCTAAATAAAATTAAAGAAAAAGTACATTCATACTTAAACATTCTTATAATGTGAGCAATTTATTAAAAATAAATGTCCATTATTTATTTTTCTTAGTAAATGCAGTAGACGTAGATAATTGATGGTTTTAACAACCATTGACTAATTTATCCTTTTCTATGATTTGAAATTTTAACCTTATCATATAATAAATTCCAATACTTTCTAACTCTCACATAGAATCTGTATTCTCTTTCATTAATCTATTAGTACACAAAATAACAGTTCTGTAATTACCCACTTTAATAGTATGTTTTGATATTTCCAAAGTCATGTAAACTCCCCCTTGTTATTTTTAAAAGTTACTCAATTTTTGTATATTACTATTGATAAAATCAGCACCTCAAATTTATGGGAAGAAAATCCAGGTTTTAGTTTGGTTTCAAATTTAATTTATAGCTTGACTTGAGAATTTTCACCTCTACTATATTTTGTCTTTCCATTATTTTATACAATAAAGTCTCTGATAATATAGGGCTTCCCTAGTGTCCTTTACTAAAGTTTCACTGATTTTACTATACTGTCCTTGAATGTTTCTTGTTAGAATTATTTCCTATTTCTCTATATTTTCTTGCCATTACAAATCAGTGCATTGTTTACTTAATTTTCCATCTGGTTATTGCTGAAAAGAATAGACAGTTTATATGGTAGTCTTGAACAAACGAACATTTTAAGTTCAGTTTTTGTTCTAAGAATTTATAGTCTTGGAATTTTGGGGTTGAAAATTCTTGTCTATGCCTTTCTAATGCTTATGACACTATACAATTCTTATATATTTTCTCCCTTTCTCTTATTTTATGTTTTAAAATAATTCTGGTAAAACAAAGATTAGCAGTGACAGTAGTAGCCATCCCTAATTTTTATGTAAAAATTTTTCATTGGAATGCTATCTAAAATAAAGTATTTACTGTTTGTTTCTGGTAGTTAACTGTTGTACAATTGTATCAGTTTTATTCCATTGCTCAGAGGATTATCATGAAGGGGGTAATAAATTTAATCTTTATTTTCAATATAATCAACAAATATTTGTGAAATGTTTACTCCGTGTTAAGCACGGTTAAAGAGTTTTTTATAAAGAGCTTTTCTTGAATGTAATGAATTATAGTGATAGATTGTCTAATGTTTACTTTTTGCATCGCTGCAGTGAAATGTATTAAATTATGCTATATTTTAAAGACTAATGATGGTAGTTTTTTTTTTTACATGTGTATTTATAAGTATGATTAAATAATATTTTTTCTTATTATATTTTGTAATGGTTTTTTATTATTAGTTCTTCTTCCATAAATTGATCTGAATCTCTCAAATATTTTCCTATGTTTGGGGTTAATGTGAAATGTGAAAATTATATTAAAGAGTCTGGCTTGCCTTTTTAGTTCCTTAATATTCTTTGGGGACTTCCCTGGCCGTCCAGTGGTCCAATGGTTAAGGCTCCGAGCTTCCAATGCAGGGGGTGCGGTTTAGATTCCTGGTTGAGGAACTAAGATCCCACATCCCACACGGCGTGGCCAAAAAAATAAAAATAAATAAAAATTCAAAAAAAAAAACCTCTCATTAAAAAAATCATCTTTGATGAGCATAATTTTCTGATTTTGATGAAATCCAATTTTTTTTAACTTTCTCTCTTATAGTTAGCTCCACATGGGTCCTTTGCCTACTCACTAGAGCAGCTTTCTTCATCAATTTTCATGAAGACATTCTATTTTTTCATCTAGACATTCCATAGTTTTAGTTCTTAACTTTATCTTAATGATCTCCCTCAAAATACATTTGGTTATGGGGCAGTGAGGATTATGTTTCCTTTCTTCAGATAATTATTCAATTGCTCCAATACCATTTGTTGGGGAAAAAAACCTCCTTTCTTCATTGAATTTCTTTGCCATACTTGTTAAAAATCATTTGACAATCACCAAAAAAAAAAAGTAAGTATGCAAAGTCATGGGTGTGTTAATTAACTCGAAGGGTTAACTTCGAGTTCAATAACTTCATTCACAAGTATATTTTTTTCATATTGATTTCTCTACCTGTGAATTGAGAGTCAGAATGATAGGAAAGGCCGAGTAGAAACCCTTGAAACTGGAGATTCTGTCCCTGGGCCAGAAGATCAATTGGAATCAATCTGAATACTGGATGCAATGGCAGAGATTTATAGCCCCTCAAAGACTCACAGGGCTCAGGTGACCCCCATCACAGCCCTGTGTAATTCGCTGTCTGGTCCCTGGTGACACCAGATGGATGACGTCAGATGGCAGGGAGTAACCGTAAATTCAACAACGTGGTGGCCTGAAGAACAGCTACTAGCAAGACACACTCTCTTCACTTCACTGGATCCACATGACCACTGTACTTAGGACGTAGCTATTGATCTGGCAAATGTATTCTCTCTAATCTCGATCAAGAGGAGAATCAGAAGCAGTTTCTATTCCCTCGGAATAGATAGTATGATACATTCATGTCCTCAGCCTCCCAACGAATAACCACAGGGAGCTAGACCAGCTGAAATGCTGGATGCAGGTGGGTTTAGGGTGGAGAGCACAGGAGGAAGATGGTGAGTATCAACTACGGTAACAGGGACCGTCACCTGTGTCACAAAAGTTCCTGCCATAAGTGTGTTCTTTAAACCTGATTGACTCTTTACCAAATAGGTGACAGGGTTTGGGGAATACAATGTGGGAATGAGTGCTCTCATTAGAAGAAGCAGGTGGTAAGAAGGGGATAACTTTGAAGGGCATGTTTTACTCGGTTTCATGCTGACTTCTGAATTCCCTACAAGGATTAAAAGCTCCTTTACCCACTGGGATAAAGCTTTGCTTAAAAGAAACCCATTTTGGGCTTCTTTTCCTTCCCTGTCTCACTAACAACTCTTTAACGTCACTAACTGGTGTTACCTGGGATCACTTCTCAAATCAACTACTTCCTTTTGAATCCTTGTCTCAGGGTCTGCTTCTGATGGGACCAAAACTAAAGAATCGAGGATCAACAAAGAAGAGTAAGGAACTGAGGCTGGATACGTGGGAATCTTAAAACCTCATTTTGAAAAAAACAAAAAACATCAGCAATGTGTTCCCATAACCACCTTGAACCCAAGTGAGGCAACTATAACCCTTTATTACAGTTACCTGCTTTCTGGCTTGAATTCCTGGTTATATCAAGACCTTAAAATAATTAATATTTAATATGCTTTTTACAAATATTGATTAATTGAATCAATGATCAGAAGTTTCTGAAAAATATTTCAAAAAGCTGTAAAGCTCCAGCAAAATCAAAGGAGCTTGGGAGACAAGGGAGGAAGAAGACCTCTTCAGATTTATAGAAATAGTGCAGGCATTGGCACATCTATCTGGCTCCGATGTTTTGTGAAATTTTGTTCACACTGTTGCCATGTATCCTCCATTCATTTCTCATGTGCTTGGATTCCTTAGTTGTACCCCTGAATTCTTTAAATGGATTTAATCCTCTTTCTTTCAGGACTTCAAAGCACTTCTAAAGCAGAGTTTAATGATAAAGATTAAAAGCTTTATGAAATGGTTATACTTGTAAGATAACTCTAGAACATATTTTTGTCACTCCTGTATCCTTGGAGGCAAGCTGTCATCCTAGCCCAGTGACTTTCTTGCTTTGTAACCTCATCCTGGTCTTGGTATCGGTCGGCTTATCCCCCCTGTGGTTACCAGGAGGACTGAGCTCACAGAAGCCCCCAGTACACTGGCTGCTACAACACAGATCTACATCCAAGTTCATCTTTTCTTCTTATCTTTCCTTTCTTGATACTAAATATTTGTGATCATTTTACAAGATCTTAGTTTGAATATTGAATCATAGCTCTCAATTTCTAAGAGAGGATTTATTCAAACAAGAGCCAAAAGCAATAACAGAGCTTTGGTTTAAATATGAACTGACTTGGTAAGGAGCTACCTAATTTTTGGACTACATTTTCTATAGAAAGATTCTTTGCCAAGCTAAGGTGTGGAAATGAACTCACTCTCCTATTCACATCGTGAAACAGTATTTTTTTTTTTTTTTTTAGCAGTCTTTGCACTCATCCCATACAATCTTAAAGCCATTACCCTTCACATATCATATGCTACCCCTGTGTTTTGGCGCAAATCCAGGAAGAGTTAAAAAAGAATACATTTGATGAAGAGCCTACCGATGGTGATGGCTCTGTTCTGTGTAACCATAGAGAACTGAACACAGTAGAAAAACATCTTTTGCTGTATTTATTTCAATTGAATAAGCACAATTTTGCCATGAATCCATTAAAACACTACTTTAGTTCTGGGAAACTGAGTATTAGAAATATGATGAGCATATTGGAGTACGTTCAAAACTGAACATCAGGAGTAATTAAGGGAATGGAGAGATTGATTTATGAGAAAAGATTAAAAGAGCTCAATCTGTTTAGCTTGGCTAACGGACAACTAAGTAGGGGATATGGTAATTGTTTACAAGTACTTACAGGATGTAAACATCAAGGCTGGAGCAGACATGTTCAGGCTGAGATCAGAAAGCCTGAATCACTCCAAGTTAATAAAGAGAAAATTTAGGTTGACTGCCATCCAAAATTTGGTGATAGTTAAGGCCTTTCAGCAGGAATTGTCTCTTAGGGAAAATGGAAAAACAAACTCTTTGGGATATTTAAATGTGAGACAGCCTTCGTGAATTTATAGCTGCTATACATTTATCATCAGCAATATTTGAGAAGTACTGAAATTGCATCATTATGTGCACTGAGATGGCTTTCTATGCTGTTCAAATGAACCAGAGTGCTTCAGAAAAATACTTTATAAAGATAAAATTCTAACAAATATAGATGAACACAATATGTGTAGAGAGACATTATTATTTTTAAAAAGAAGGAGAGTATTTTCTACCCTTTTTACACTTTTCTTTACCCCAAACAAATCATGATTTGGTATTGTAATTACACAAACGTGTTGCAAATTAATATGTATCTATTAAAATATGAGTATTATTATCATATTTATTCACATAGACGTGTAATTCCTGAAAACATATTCACATAAGATTATTAGTGTTATTAAGGTACCAATGTATTTTAAAAATTAGTAGAAATTAAAAATTTTACAGCAATTCATATATGTGTTTAAAGTTTGCTTTATAGAAAAAAATTAATGAGTATTATGCTATTGAAATAACTCACAGAAACATATACTGTGATTAAGTGATTTAAATATGAAAATAATCATAATAATCACTATAAAACAAAATAAATATTACTTTTATAACATTACTAGAGATCATATATATATTTACTTTTCTACATTATACCTATTACCATATCTCGCTCTCCCCTAACCCCGGAGAGAATGTAATTTTATTTACTCCTCTATATTTCTCCATAAAGCAAGCACAGTGGTGCAACCGTTTTTATTTCTCATAGCCCTCGTTCTGTTAGGTTTTGTAGGAAATAAATTAATTTGAAGACCTTATCTCCATTCTTTATGCTTTTTATTATTATTTAGAAAAATTAGAATTAAATATGTATGCAAGTTGAAGGAGCAGCTGAAATGAAATACAAATTCTACCTTTTTGGTATAGATTGGCTTTTAAATGGATGATTTCATTATAAATGTGTCATTCATTTACAATGAGCTATTTAGTGATTGACCCTTGAGTCTATCTAGAAGCATTAATTTGAACTAAACAATCTATTGCACTTATATCCATTGTCTAAGATTTATTATACCTCTGAAGCTATGTATGTCCTGCTGAACTAATAGTTGCTCAGGGAAATCAGAGGAATTAAGATATACACACACATACACACAAACATGCACAAACACAAATATACACATGCAAACACTACACAAACACTCACGCACACACACACAAATATACATGCACACAAATATTGAAACACACAAAACACACACATACAGAAACACACACACACACACATAAGCACATACAAATGCACACACAAACACACACACTCTAGTTTGAATCCTGGCTACCCTTGAGATTTTCTCCCTAATTGAAAATGTATTCATTTTCAAAATAGACACAGAATATGGGAGTATACTGGTGCATATGATTTGTAAAAGAATGAAAGTAAATGAAGTGGTTTGTGTAATGCACAAAATCATTCCTTTAGGAAAACTGTGTATAGATAAAAAGGATCATTGCAATTTTATATAAAATAAATCATAATTTAGGTTCTAATTTGTGACATTACCATAGAAAATATATTACTGATCTTTTGAGTAGTCATGATATTTATAGTAAACATGAGTATATTTATCTAATTATACAATTATATATATATATTTCTTATAGATGAATGTATAAATTAAACAGCACAATGAGAAAAGAGTATATATATAATGACAAAATGAAAACTTATGAATATGTTTGACATATGCCAGTATTATATTAGAATAGGAAAGGGCAAGAACTAGCAATATTTGTAAATGTAAATGAAGACCCATAGAAATTCATTTTTCTCATAAACTATAGACATTTTACTAATTTGGATGCATTAAATGGGTATTTAACATATTCATAATATTACCAGGCCAACTGATCTCACTTCTTACATGTCCCTGGGCACCTTTTCCAATACTGTTACACAAAAATCAGCTCTCTACAATTAGGGATGTATTTTTGAAGTAGCATCATCACTCTATTTAAGCTAATACTGCCATAATGTCCAATCAAAACTTGATTTATGTTCGATTATGTGTGCACCATCCTGCTTTCTAGAAGATTCTGGAATCCTTTTGGATTAATTGATCTTCATGGGTGGAAAACAAAGAATGTCTTTTTTACTCCAAGGGATGAAGATTATAACTCTAAATCTGAGCATAATTGGTGCCGGACTAAAATTAGAACACTTCCTAATTTCCATCTATTGCTCCCAAGAATCTATAATGATTTTTTAAAAATGAAAATATTCTTGGGACTTCCCTGGCAGTGTAGTGGTTAAGACTCTATACTCCCAATGCAGGGGGCACGGGGAACTAAGATCCTGCATGCTGCATGACAGGGCCAAAAAACAAAAAATAAGACATGTTTATTTAACCAAAATAAGCAAATATATATTTAAAAAATAAATAAAAATGAAAATATTCTTTCCTAGAATAGAGTTAACCCCTGAGTATTGGACAAAGTCTAATATTATTACATTAAAGGCAAATATCCTAGAGCTGTCCACTAGTTATGACCATCGCTGGGCCATAATGAAAGAGGCAGGATTGTCTAAAAATCACTCTGGGTTGCCTGGACCATGAGCCAACAAGAACTAGGGGCTTCCACCTTCTCCCAGCATAAGGACTAGCACCCAAAGCCGACTTCCTACAGGATAGTGGCTTTAATCGTCTCTTGGGGGGAGGAGGGTTCCCCATGAGCTCCATGTTTCCCAGGTGCTGGAATACTGTTTTCTGCGATAATACAAAAGTGAATAACTATCATGAAAAGCCAAGCCGTCTACTGGTGAAAGAGTCCTTTCAAATTCCTGCTGGCAGGTCGCTCCCATGATTTCCTCGTAAGTTCAGAAAGCAATGGGGTGACATATACAGCTGAGTGTCAAGATCTGAGTATGCCTCTCCATTGATAAAATGAGAAATGAGGCAAGGACTTATACCTTGTCTTCTCTTGCTGGCCCTTTTTTTGTTATGTTTTCTAATGAAGCTTGCTTCTTATTCCATACCATGTGACATTGTAGAAATTATTTCAAGTTATTTTGCTGATGACTACAAGAAGGTCATAAGCAACAACAAAAATTAAGATCTCGTAACAAATATATGTGGAAGAGGTATGGTTGGGAAAGCACTGCTGTTGTAAAAGAACATTATGTAAGTTGGAATGAGAACCTCATGTGCAGAAGAATGACGAATGCTATCAATAGATATCCAGTTGCTGTTTTATGATTTGACTACAAAAATACCCATATCTCCTTTATATTCCCCTTCAGGTTAGAGCGACATCTATTATTTCTCAAGGAGGAAATGTTTCCTAGAATGCACCCTGCAGATGCAATTTACTCCAGTTACCTGCGAGGCCAGAACTGGGTCACATGGCCAAACCTATCAACATAAGAGTCTGAGAAACATATCTTTGATTTGTTATCCTCTATTGTGGAAGGGAGTAAGTGTAAAAGACATAGACATAACTGTTTTGTTGCTGGTCATCATTATTCACTTCTTGTACTAATATTTTAACTGGGTTTCTGGAAGGAACAGAGATAAATTCACGTTTATTCTGCCATGTTTAACCTGGGTCATGGATCTGAATACACTCCCTGAGATACATCGTCCCTGCCTTTTATAGTTGGGGTACGAGGACACTAACTAATTCCAGCAGAAGTTGAAGATACATCCATCACGTGAAACAGCATCTCTCCGCCAAGCAAAACCAAAATTGTAAGCGATGTCCTGATTTCTTCACAGTCATGCTTGTTCTAGAATACCTCGAATCTCCTTTTCATGCTGGTTCAATATGGAGACATCTTAGATGTTTATGGTCCAAACCAACATGATCCCTTTGGTGGCCCCAAGTGACGGTCTCTCTGGCATCTATGCTTTGCTCGGACCACAGGTTTAGTGGGAATCCTGGGAGACACATACTTAGGATCCATCCTCACCTCATGCACCAGGAAGTCATCCTGTCCGAACGGGAGCAATTTATCAAGGGCTCTGCCACTGAATTGAGAATGGCTTATTGATACAAGGGAACCCACTGACCCCTGATATATTCCAATGTCCATGTGAATCTCTTCCTATCAGCTTGGGTTCTTGCATTTTTAAAGCAAGAAAATACCACTCACTTGTTTCTTCAATTTGTTCTAATTCCAGGGTCATAAGTGTTCATAAGATAACTCCAATGCACTTCATCCAACTAATTTGTGTCATCTTAGCCCAAAATGGTTTTTCCTGGGTATGACCATGGAAAAGCACTAATCCTGATCTCTCTCTCTCTCTCTCTCTTTTTCAAATTTACTGATATAATTGACACATATAAATTGTATATGTTTAAGATGTACGACGTGATGTTTTGATATATGTATACATTCTGAAATGTGTACCACAACCAGTTAATTGAGGCATCCATCACCTAACATAGTTATGGTTTGTGTGTGTGTGTGAACAATTAAGATCTACTCTTTTAGTGAATTTCAAGTATATAATCCAGAATTGTTAACTACAGTTACCATGCTGTAAATTGGATCTCCAAAACTTATTGATCTTGCACAACTAAAACTGCCTACCCTTTCACCAACCTTTCTGCCCTCCCGCTCCCCAGCCTTCAGTAACCATCATTTCACTCTCTGCTAACATTGATTAGTCAGTCCCTTATGCCAAGCAGATTCACTATATGCTTTTGGAATTGCTTAATTATTTGGCTATAAAGCAATTAGAAGTATGATTGTGAAGCAAAACTATTGGAACACAGGAAAATTATGTAATATAATATTTTAGTTCAATAGTACAGAAAACATGAGAGCAAGTCAAAGAAAGATAAAAGCAAATAAAAAGGTGAATAAATGAATGTGTCTTCCCTATTCCACAAGTTCTAACCAACATGGAGGGAGAGAGCTGTGAAAAGGACATTGCAATTGGAACTAGATTTGTATGGTCATCCTTACATCACCCTGTGTGTGATATTGGACACATCATTTCAACTTTCTGAGCCTCCTATCCTACTGGACTTTCTGGGATTTGAGCTAATGCACACAAAAGAGATTTGTAAACCAAAGTTTTGTACATCTGTAAGGTATTATAATACACTTCTGAGTTCTTTCAACCTGCCAAGATGATATCGTATCTTCCGAACCTACTTTCCCTCAGGGATTAAAGGAAAATAATTTCTCTTCTTTTACCAAGATTCAAGAAATAAAGTTATAAAAGAGAGAAAAGGTGAAGAAAAAAGTATATTTTTTAAATAGTAAATGCACATCTGCAGGAAAAAAGGCCAAAATACAAGAAAGATAAAGCACTTCGGATTATTGCTTCTACTCTTGGAGGGTGAAAATAAGGTCAAAGATTTAAAAACCTTGGCCAAGGCTTCCTCAGGGACTGACAGGCCAGCCAAACTCTCACGTCTGGTTAAGTTCAGTGGCTCTTGTGGCTGCAGTATATTGACAAGTTTTCAAAACTATGAAATAGAAATGAATCTGTTGCAGCTAAGTCTGGATAATAGCATGTGGATTATCCTTTTGCTGATTATACTTTGTTGACATGAACAGTGTTACAGTTTACACTGGCCCAGCAGGAACTAGCAAGGGGGAAAAAAGGAACTTTTAAGTTTATTAATTACTTCCTTTCTCTGAGAAGGTGTGTACAGCAAGTACACCAAGGCAGACCTCTTGTAATTCAGACAGACTCACTGCATTAGTGGAAGGGAAAATAAGGGGAATTCACGAGCATAGAACATGCTGAGTAGAAGCTAACAGTTGGCTGACACAGACTGGATCTTCAGATCTGCAAAACACAGTATATGAATCAAGTTTTAGTAATCACTTTAGTATTAGTTAATTGGGTATTATTCTCCTATACAAAGTAAATATGTAACTAGATCCGGCAATTAAAACATTAGAGCTTCATCATGTGGGATTCCAATACAATGTGGGTGGTCTTACGAAGTTTGGGAGGAGAATATACTTTCAGAAGGAAAAGGCTAACAAAGAAAGTAATTCTGACTTGTCATGAGAAAATTAATAACAGCAGCAGCAAACAATTATTCAGTGGCAAATACAAATAACTACCGGGCATCAAATGATTAAGCCGTTGTCACCATCCATACAGAGATTATAATGTATTCTGAGGGAGAAAATGATGTTTGGTGGTGCTGGTTTTTACTGTTCAACATTCATTTGCTCGCCTTCTGGTTAAGAGCCCTCCAAGATTTCCCTGCCAAGATCAAACCTTCATAATTTTAGCTGTATGTTTTTTGAGGGGTTAACCCAAAGACTTCTCAGAGTGGCCCTAATTGAATAAGTCATTCATAAAATTCATCGTTAGAGCAGGAGAATTTATTTGTAGAACAGCTGCAGTCACAGTCAATGAAGTACCGCAGGATACTTATCAGTGACTCTGAAAGTTAACCTTACTCTTTCTTCCAAAGCAGCTCCTGAAGGAGACGCTCACTCTTATCCTGGACATTGTGATGGGAGCACCTGAGATCAGGGATTTGCACACACACCCATGTGGCTACTTTGAGGAGGACAAACTGAAGACAGCATTGAACCATACAAAGGCAAAAATAGAAGATTGCAAAACTGGAGCTTAAATCCAAATGATATAATTGGAAGTTCTGAAAAGAAAATTAAAATGAATACTTTTTTTAAATTTTTTAAAATTTTTTAAATTCTTAATTCTTTTTTTAAATTTTTCAGTTTTATTAGGTTCTTTGTTTTTTTCTTCACCAGCATTATACATAGTCCTATGATGTCACTTAGGGACACACACAACACAAAAATGTTCAGTTGACTGTGTTTATAGAAATTGGGTTCTACTTCCACCTCTTTCATGAATTTGTGGCAATGCTGGAAATATATTTAACCTTTTTTTTGGCATAGGTTTCTTTTCTCCTTTCCTATTTCTTCCTTTCCTTTTCCTTTCTTTTCTTTCTTCTCTAACCATTTTTGATGCAATTACAAAGGGCTATGAGCTGAGATTTCAAGTATAAAAGAAAACTCCTTCTGATCTTAAAGGGCTTACAGAAGAGTAAAAGTGACATCCAAATAGACAATTTAGTAAAGCAATGTTATCAGTACTACAGTCTTCAGTCTGGTAAAGTGCTGTGGGAGCTCAGAAAATCATTACATAACAAAGGCTGTCTACAGAATCAGAGGAGCTCTAGAGAACTGCGATAATTACAGTGGTTTTTCCCAGTCCAAAATGTATCCACTTCCTTTTCTCTTCTTGTAACAAATATGTCTTTCGTGTGGGATGTTCAGTCCTTACCTCATTTAGTTCAGGTGAGATTGACCACGTCTCCCACACCCCAACCCAGGGTGGGCACATAATCCAAGCCTGGTCAATCTTCAACAACTTCATCTCATCCAAAAGGTTGTTCAAGAAGGTTGTTCTCATCCAAAATGTTGTACATGTAGTCGTCAGAACCTGACCTAGAACATTAGCCAAGAGCATGCGGAAAGATGTGATTTTGTTTTAATTGTTTATATCTGTGATCATAATTTATAAAGAAAATGGGTGTATAGTGTCACTTGTGAAAATTTGACACCAAACAGGGAAAAACCATATTAAGACACCAACTCAGAGAGAAGAGACAAAAGAACAGAGGAAAAGATAGACTCCTAATCATGTCACATGAATGCTTTGGTAAAACTGTGCCTTAAATTGTTCAAACTAACCAGTTTCATAATCCCATATGATGCCTATCCAAGTAGGGAATTTTGACAGTTGGTCATACCCTAATTTTTAAAATAAGTATGGATTCAAAAATGAAATATGTGAAATAAATCATAAACTATAAATGAGATCTCTCTTTATACTGGTAATATGATAAAATATATAAACTGAAATAGTTGTATGTCTAACAAGAGATACTTGTTGAGAATAAAAAAACATACTGAAGGAATAAAGGAAATCCAAAGTGCCAGAAAAACAAAAGTATCTTAGCTGAAAAAGAGTGCATGTGAGTGTATACTGTGGTTGTCCTAGATGTGTGTGTATGAGTGTGAGTGCATGTGTGTGGGGGTGTAGTTAGTGATGTGGGTAAGTCTCAGCAATAAAGGGCTTGGGTTTTAACAGGAATAAATGAGCAGAAATTAAGATCTTGAAGTTACATGAGATGGTGAGTTGCAGAAATCTCCAAATAAATATTGGTCCTTAAATGTTGCACAGAAAAAAATTACCTCACAAGTAAGAAAATCAAAAGACGAATTGGCACTGATTGAAACCCAGGTGGGGAAAAAAATCTTCTATGATAAATTTAAAATTTGGGTTACTATCACCTTTTTGTTTTGGAGTTTAAAGTTATATTACTTGCATGGTTCAAAAACTCCCAAATAAGGAATGCAAGCTAGAAATTCACAAAGCCACTCACTTAGAGGAAATAGGTTGAATCTGAGAAATATTTATGATCTATATTGATCTATGTTGAATTTGAGAAATACTTAACTACCATAAGAATGTGAATCCTCATTCTTAAATAATAGACAATCTGAAAAAATTATAAAATATAGAATATTGAAAATAATTGAAAATGTAAAATAAAGAATCAAATGTATAAGAACAGAAGAGATGTTATGGAAAAAATGAATAGGCATATATGAAAAAGAAACGGAATTTGTAGAAATGAAAAATTAAAGGCTAATTAGAAAATTCAATATGGCACATTAAAAAGGTCAAGTAAAGGGCCAAGAATAGCACAGAGAATTCTGAAAATAAATGAAAACGAATAAGTCAAAAAGTTACTCAGCATCATACATCATTAGGGAATTGCAAATTAAAACAATGAGAGACCACTATACAACTATTAGAGGAGCCAAAATCTAAAACATTGACAACACCAAATCCTGGCAAGAACAACAGGAACTTTCATGCCTTGCTGGTGGGAATGCAAAATGGTACAGCCACTTTGGAAGACAGTTTGGCAGATTCTTACAAAACTAAACATACCCTTACCATCCAACGACATCACTTCAAATGACTGGAAAATTTACGTCCATAAAAAAACCTGTACATGGATGTTTACAGCAGCTTTTCTTTCATTATTGCCAAGTTTGGAAGCAACCAAAATGTCCTTCAGTAGGTGAATAGATAAACTGGTCCATCCAGACAATGAAATTCTATCAAGCACTAAAAAGAATTGAGCTATCAAGCCATGAAGAAAACTTAAATGCATATTACTAAGTGAAAGAAGCCAAACTGAAAAGGCTATATGCTTTATGATTCCAAATATAGAAACGTCTGGAAAAGACAAAACTGTGTGGACAGATCAGCGGTTTCCAGGAGGTCTGGAGAAAGAGGGATGAATAGGTAAAGCACAGAGGATTTTTAGGGCAGTGACATTTTCTGTATGATACTGCAATGGTGGAGACATGTCCCTAAACATTAGTCAATACCCATAGAATGTACAACTCCAAGAGTGAATCCTAACATAAAACTAAGGACTTTGGGTGACAGTGATATGTCAATATAGGCTCATCCTTTGTAACAAATGGACTACTTTGGCGGGGGATGTTGACAGTGGTGAAGTCTATGAGTGTCGGTCCAGGGGGCATGCGGGAACTCTGTATTTTCAGCTCAATTTGGCTATGCACAAACAACATAAAAAAAAACCAAAAACAAAAACCACCCACACTGATTTCAATTTATAGATCAAGGAAACTGAATGGTAAATTGACATGAAAATATTTTTAAACTCACTGGGAGACTAATATGATAAACAAATATCAAAGCCATAGTTTTCCATAGTAATCAGATGATTTCTTTTAAATACTCAAATAATACCAAATTGTGGGAGAATACAGGAGTATGAATTAGCCCAACCACATTGGAAAACAGTTTGACAGTATTAAGTAGCATAAAACATTCTACTTACAGGTGTCTCTGCTAGGGAAACTGCCTATCAGCAAGGGGAGAGTTTCACATTGTTGTTTATTGCAGCATCCCTTATAATAACCAAAAATGTAGAAATTTCTTAACTAATTCTAAATAGATTTTGGGTAAATGAATTTTTTTAATGATCTAGAAGATTCCAGAGGAGTTAAACTTAAAAAATGATATGTGTCAATATGCATAGGTTCTAAAAACAACACAATGTTGAGTGAAAAGATCAAATTGTAAATGAATCTATATCTTAATCTTTATTTTATACTAATAGAGATAAAAGCTATGATATATACAGTTTATAAAGAATAAATATCAATTTAGGTGTTCATCTGGGGATGCTGGCAGAGATAAAAGATAATGGCGCTCTAGTAGGGTCTGTAATGTTTCATTTCTCTAAAAAATGAAAAGAGAAACTGAAAACAAATACAGCGCAATGTTCACAGCTGGTTAATCTTGGGAGTTGGAGTACAGGGGTCTGTTCTGTTATTTTCCGTTTCTTTCCATATGTTTAAAGTGGTTTGTAATTAAAATAAAACACGGATGAGTAGGAGTTAGTCTGGTAGAAAAAAGACTGAAAATGCATTGCAGGCAAAAGGAAGCAAAGGAATTAAAAAACTCTAAAAGACGAAAATGGCTTCAGAGAACTGCAAACAAGTTGGCATGGCTTTGTTCTAAAACGCCGGTAACGAATTCGGGGATGATAGAGATGGATAAAGTAGATTAGAGTTTGATAATAAAAGGGTCTTGGGTATTATTCTATCAAATCTGGACTTCATCCTATGGACCAGTGTGCTAGGCAGAATAACAGTCTCCCAAAGGTGCTCACCTGCTAATCCCAGAACCTGTGCATATGTGACATTATATGACAAAAGAGATTTTGCAGATGGGATTAAGTTAAGGATCCTGTAATGGGGGGATTTCCCTGGATTTTCTGGATGGGACCAAGGTAATCACAAGAGTCCTTATAAGAGGGAACAGGAGAAGTCAGGGAAGGAGATGTAATGATGGAAGTAGAGGTCAGAATGATGCAGGACCATGAGCTAAGGGATGAGGGCTGCCTCTAGCAGCTGGAGAAGACAAGGAGATGCTTTTCCCTCTAGAGCCTTCAGAAAGCATCCCTGACAACTCATTTTAGACTTCTTACCCCGGAATAGTAAGATAATACATTTTTGTTGTGTTAAACCACTAGTCTGTGGTTATTTGTGGCAGTAGAAATAGAAAACTAGTACAGCAGGTATGATGAAATCTTGTTCCGTGGAGGGAAAAGTAGAAGGTCCTGCACTCTGTGTGTGGACACAGAGGAAACAACCTCATCGCAGCGCTGTTACTTATGGGTACAGCAAAGTAATAATATCTACCCTATGAGCATGGTTAAAGAGAAACCAGAGGATGATATTCTCAATATCCATCTACTTTGTTGCAGAAGGACAATTACTGCCTGATTCTATTTATATGAAGAATCGAAAATAGTCAAACACATATAAACACAGAGTAGAACGGCTGTGGCCAGGGGCTCATGGGAAGGACAAATGAAGAGTTGTCTAAGGGCTATAAAGTTTCAGTGATGCAAGATGATTAAGTTCTAAAGATCTGCTGCACAACACTGTGTCTATAGATAACGATGTGGTATTGTACACTTAAAATTTTGTTAAAGAGGGTAGAACTCATAGTAAGTGATATTACCACAAAAATCAGTCAATAAATCTATCAATCAGAGGAGAAAGCAAGCAAACAAACCAAATTAAAACTTAAACTCCTCAGTTGTGTGTAGAAAGAATTTGTAAAAAAAAAAAAAAAAAATGTACCAGAAAAAATGTGGCAGTTTCTCAGCCTTATTAAGAGAATGTCAGAGAAAAGGCCATGGCTGTAGGGGACAGCATAAAGAAAAATGAAGAAGAAAAGAAAATTGTGCAAGTTCATTGTGTATTACTTCATACTGAATTTATCAAAAATATAAAACTTATTTCTATATTTTTCTAAAAAGAGTTAAAATTTATACAAGTTAAGTTATAAGCTCAAATTAATATTATTTCTCTCCTTTTATTCTGGGCAAATGTGAAGGCCACACACTAATTTGTCACCGAACCCCCAAACACCTGGAACCTTTTGAAACATGGAGGGTATTTGGGGGTAGTATTTTAATCATTATTTCTTTAAAATATCATACAGCCCTAAACATGAATAAAGCATTATGAATACTACTTTTGGCATAAATTTCTCACATATGATTTAATTATTTTGTTCAAAGTTGTATGAATTTCCATAGCAAACCCACCAAAATGAAAGTATGTTTTGAAAAATAGAACAGCAACAGCCAAAAAGCATCAAGTAAAATGTGTGTGTATGTGTGTGTGTGTGAGTGTGTGTATTTTTCTATTCGAGCTACTATATCTTCTTATGAGGCAAATTACAAAATTCAGGGAAAATCCCACCATTTTTCAAAAGACCTCTTTTAAATATACTTATGTCCAATTTTAACCTGAAATAGTTTAGCAAATTAACAGACTACATCAAAATACAACACTTGCATGCCAAATTGAAAAACTCCCCAACCTTCCAACAAACAAAATAAAATAATATCAAATATATCACCAAATCAAAATGTTAGCTCTCGTAAATAGTAAAACAGAAACTAAATCACTAGGTTTGAAATCATAATATGAGTTAGAACCTTGAGTTAGCTGATTCTCATTTAATAAGTCACCTAATGTCTAATGTATTGTATGGGGGTTATAAATTTTTGCTGTTGTAAGAATTATATAAGACATTTTGATGTGAAATCACTAAACTGCAAAATGGTTTATGGTTGTAATGATTATATTACAATCTACCAATGGAGATAAACCAAGATACAAGCACTATTAAAGAAAACTGAGAATAGATTTGCAAAGACTCGTTAAAAAATTAGAGATTAGAATACATATCATACTTCCAAAGCTACAACTTTAACACTTTAAAAATTGTTCTTGATGTCAAGCTGGACAAGATATCTTGCAAGAAAAATAACGCCAGGATCCATAAGAATAACTTAACTTGGGACAATGTGGTAGAATTTAAAGGGCAGACTTTTTTCACTGCTTAGAAGAATCTGCCTATTTTCTGGTGTTGAGTGTTCAGTTTCATCAGCATTCTTATAAACAGGTTCCCTTAGGCTTAATTTTTCTAACTAAAGTAAAATCTCTCAAAAGTTTAAGTTTTCTTTGCATATATAAGTTATAACTTTTCACCATAAAATATTTTTTTGGGAAAAATTAGGTTCAGAGAGATTTAATGAAAAGTGAATTTAAAAATTCTTTGTAAGATTCCTTACCATTGACACAAAAGATCCAAAGGTGGGCATGACCAAAAGCAGACATTCATATAAATTTTGAGATTCTTTTCTTGTGTTATTTCATTATTCAATACTCAGTAGCTTAAAATATAGAACAACAAGAAAAAATTAGTAAAAAAATAAAGATTGACATGTACCTCTCTGGCACATCAAAAAACAATGGTTTTATGTTTTTATTCAGTTTTTCAGAGACTTCTTCAAAAATCCCAGCTGTTAAAACTGCACGTATTGTGGAGTAACTGTAGATATACAAACAGTTGCAAACATAGCACAGAGAGGTCTCACATACACTTAACCCCATTTTCCCTAAGGTTAACATCTTAAAAAATCATGATGCATTGGTCCAAACTAAGAAATTAATATTGACATAATGCTACTGTACTAATTAGTACAGTACCTCAGAGGCACTATTAGAACAATACCATTAACTAAACTCTAGATTTTATCCAGAATTCACCAGTTTTTCCACTAATGTATTCTGTTTGTTTCAGGATCCAATCTAGGATACCACACCACATTTAGAACAATATTTTAAAACTACAGAAAATCTTAAACCGCCTTTGGTGCATTCTCAGAAATGCACAGAATTTAGGGTGGTTCTGATCTGTGCTGCCCAGACCTACATTCTTCCTCTGAAATTTTAGCATTGCAGACTCAAATACATTGTATCAGCCCATTGTATCCTTGAATTAAAGCTATTTGTAAACTTCAAACATAACAGATGTTTCTTACATCTGCTTCAACTGCCAGCCTTTGAAAAATCATGAAGTGTGCATTTGGCACTTTTAAGACTGCCTTCCTTCAAATATCCCACGAGTGCTTTGAAATAAACACTGTTCCCTAACCCAGATGAGCCAATGCCCTCCCTCCACTGTCCGAAGTCTGTCCTGGCCTTCTTCACCTGATCCTGTATTTCCTACCTTCCTTATTTCCACATATTTCCTGTTTATCATATTAAAATTTATCTGAGCTATTTTCCTCTCCTTAGGATCCTTCTCTCTGCTTATCAAATAAACCAACATTGTGTAAAGAAGTAGTAAGATAAAGCATCTGGGTCCTCCTAATGCAGAAGCTTCAATTCATCCTCCTCTGATTATATCTGCTGCCACTTCTCAAAGATACAGATGTTGCTTCCTGAAATCGATATCTTTCTATAGTTCCCTTCATAGCACTCCTTATGCAGTGAGGCCACATGCCCAGCTCAGAAGGCGGCAGTATGGGGATGTTTCTATCAATAGCAGTAAAAAAAAAACACATTAAAAATAGGTGAGAGTTATGTGCTGTTCTAATACTGCAGATGTAACTGTAATGTACCCATTTAGGAAATGAGAAGACAGAGGCTGACCGTAGTTGAGTATGTAGCACTCAGTCTTCAAGCTAATTGAAATAACTTCTCATTGTGGCATCCTCTGTGTTATTACCACAAGGCAGTGATGTTTCTTTGCTAAATTGTTTATCAGACCCAGAGCGTGGGATAACCATTGCAGGGGACACACCCTGTTTGGACTCTCTCCCCACTGGCGATCTCTTTCATCTGGCACTGAGTGCTCTTCCTAAAAGACGACGGCCTTGTGTCCTGTCCCTAATTGGGGCAGATCGCTCTCTCTGGCAAGACTGACGAGAGATCACAGCCGGCTCCAGGCAACTGAAGACACTGTCCTTCTTCCTAGATGATCTAATACGAGCTACTATTTCTACTTCTTTTTATTGTATCAGCTCAATTTTCTTCTCCATTCACGTGTTTTCCTTTCATCAGTTTTTAAAACTGACTCTGTATCCGTTTCTTTCTCCTGCTGTTAGTATCCCCACTTGGAATGACTCCACTCTCTTGAATCAATCTAGTGGATTTCTGCCCTCCCTTGCAACGGCATCACAAAGAACCAAATTTACAATGAGCTGGCACAGCCGTGCCTTCTCCCTAACACAAAAAACAAATACTTGTAAACTGGAACTATTTATTGTAGATTGAGTTCATGTGGTCATCCTATGCAGAGGAGAAATGTGTCTTTTAATAAGATCTCTTTGAAAAGAATTTCTTTACTTAGAGGAGTAATTTGCAAGATGGTGATATAGGTCTGATAATTTATCTGGGAGAAAAACGGGCAAAGATCCACCTGAAGGCAGCACTTCCACTAGAGCGCAACTCCAGGTCATCAAAGTATCATAGGATTTTCTAACCTTCTAATGTATTGTTGAAAACACACTGTGTAATAGTAATTCAAAAATTTCAAGTTCAATCCTCTAGGATCAGTTACCCATATTACAAAAATAGTACATTTTAAGTATTTCTAAAATAGCAGCACATTTAATTTAAAATGCAATTTTATAAATAAAAATTAGCACCAAATGGAACACAAATGTTCTATTAAAAATTATGTGGGTCTATATGCATAGATGATGTCTACATGTATATAATCATTGCATTAAAACCATAATTAATACTAATAGTATTAGTATTATTTATATAATAATGCATATGTTTATATGTGTATCTTATGTGTTTATTTTATATGTGCATACATATTAAGGCCATTCATATGCCCTATATTATTTGTCAGTGCTTTGTAAATATAGATTGTAGTAAAAATTATCTAGTACCTACTTCAAAAGTTATTTAGCCTGCTGGTCTATTTTATTTTAAGAACCGGATAAAGAGAGATATTCGATAACTTTTCCAATCTCCAGATTTCTTCAAGGTATAGCTCTCAGTTCTATTGCAAACCTTTTACTTAAAATAATTCTCTTAAATCAATGTGACAAAGCTCTTTCGATTGCTTCCAAAAGCTTCATCCCTCTTATAATTTTTCATTTATTGTTTTTTTGTTAACTTTGTGGTTTTGGTTGAGGGGGAGCGTTCTTTCTTTTTTTGTGGCTTTTTTTTCCCTTTTTTCTCTCACTAGATCTGCTGTGCTGCCTTTCCCTCAGGTGCCCGTTCAAGAACCTTTTCTAAATGCTCATGCAAACAAGAGGAAGAATGTCAGCTTCCGCCGTTGGCAAGACAACGAGGCCCGGGGTGTAGGAAGAAGCTTTGCAGCAGGCACTAGGCATCCACTGTAGGGAGGGGCAAAGGAGCGCTGGTCCATTTTCAACAGGTGCAAAGGGTTCTGAAAGAGCCCATCTTTCCTAAACCTTTCTATCTCTGTTGATACTTTATATACAGCTGTTCCACGTGGATTGCCACTGCACTATATTTCTGTAAAGTTAGAGTCAAGCCAAGTTGCGGAATTCAATACAGCAGAGACAGGAAAGCACCTGTATAAATGTGCTATGTGTGCAGCCATATTATTTATAATATTGTGGCTTATCTAGTGCTCATGATGATTCGCTCTATCTAGAACTCATGAAATTTGCTTCAAAAACATATCATACTGTAGTTTGTAGTATAGTTCGTAGACTTATCCGATTGGCTTCTTTCCCTCAGTAATATGCATTTAAGGCTCCTCCATGTTTTTTCGTGGCTTGATAGCCCTGAATAATATTCCCCTGTCTGGATATGCCACAGTTTATTTATCCATTGACCTAATGAAGGACATCTTGTTTGCTTCCAAGAAAACTAGGTCCCTTGTAACAAACAGCCAAGTTGTGAATGCAAAGGAAAAGTTCTTGAAGGAAATTAAGAGTGTTACTCCAGTGAACACACAAATGATAAGAAAGCAAAACAGACTTATTACTGATATGGAGAACATTTTAGCAGCCTGGATAGAAGATCAAATCAGCCACAACGTTCCCTTAAATCAAAGCCTAATTCAGAGCAAAGCCCTAACTCCTTTAATCTGTTGAGCCTGAGAGAGGTAAGAAAGCTGCAGGGGAAGAGTTCGAACCTAGCAGAAGTTGGTTCATGAGGTGTAAGGAAAGAAGCCACCTCCATAACATAAAAGTGCAAGACCGAGTGCTGATGTAGAAAATGCAACAAGTTACCCAGAAGATCTAGCTAAGATAATTAATGAAGGTGACCACATTAAACAACAGATTTTCAGTGTAGAAGAAACAGCCTTATATTGGAGAAGATACCAGCTAGGAATTTCATAGCTAGAGAGGAGAAGTCAATGCCTGGCTTCAAAGCTTCAAAGGACAGGCTGACTCTTTTGTTAGGGGCTAATGCAGTTGGTGATTTAAAGTTGAAGCCCATGTTCATTTACCATTCCAAAAAACCAAGAGCCCTTAAGAATTATGCTAAGTCTACTCTGCCTGTGCTCTATAAACGGAATAACAAACCCTGGATGACAGCACATCTATTTACAACATGGTTTGGGAAATATTTTAAGCCCAGTGTTGAGACCTACTGCTCAGAAAAAAAATTCCTTCCAAAATATCGGTGCTCTTTGGCAACACACCTTGTCACCCAAGAGCTCCTATGGAGATGTACAATGAGATTAATGTTGTTTTCATGCCTGCTAACACAGCATCCATTCTGCAGCCCATGGGTCAAGAAGTAATTTCAACTTTCAAGTCTTACTACTTAAGAAATACATTTCATAAAGTTATAGCTGCCATAGATAGTATTCCCCTGATGGAACTGGGCAAAATAAATTGAAAACCTTCTAGAAATAATTCACCACTCTAGATGCCATTTACAACATTCATGATTCATGGGAAGAGGTAAAAATATCAATATTAACAGGAGTTTAGAAGAAGTTGATTCCAGCCCTCATGGATGACTTTGAAGTTTTCAAGACTTCAGTGGAGGAAGTAACAGCAGATGTGATGGAAATAGCAAGAGAACTAGAATTAGAAATGGAGCCTGAAGATGTGACTGAATTGCTGTAGTCTCATGATAAAACTTTCACTGATGAGGAGTCACTTCTTATGCTTGAGCACAGAAAGTGGTTTCTGGAGATGGAATCTACCAGTGAAGATGCTGGGAAGATTGTTGAAATGACAACAGAGGATTTAGAATATTACATAAACTTGGTTGATACAGCAAAGGCAAGTTTTGAGAAGGTTGACTCAAATTTTGAACGACATTTCACTGTGAGAAAATGCTATCAAACTGCATTGCATTCTACAGAGGAACTGTACATGAAAGGAAGATTTAATCCATGTGGCAAACTTCACTGTTGTCTTATTTTAAGAAATGGCCTTAGCCACCCCAATCTTCAACAAACACCACCCTGTTCAGTCAGCAGCCATCAACACTGACACAAGACCTACCCTCAGCAAAAAGATTATGAGTCACTAAAGGCTCAGATGATGATTAGCAATTTTTAGGAATAAAGAATTTTTAAATTAAGGGTATGTAAATTATTTTTAGACATATGCTGTGGCACATTTAATAGACTATAATGTAGTGTAAACATAACTTTTATATGCCCTGGGAAACCAAAAATTTATGTGACTTCCTTTATTGTGATATTTGCATTATTGCAGTAGTATAGAGCAGAACATGCAAGATCTCTGAGGTATGCCTGTATTGGTATTTTAGGTATATATGTATGTATGATATGTTCTTTTCTCTCTGTTTTATTTCAGACAAAGCTTGAAGTTGGAATAATAGCTGAATCTGTTTTTCTGGTGGCCAATTTTAAAGGACTCTCTATCAGTGTCATAACAAAATCAAGGGTTGGTTTTAAATTCTAGAATATGCCTCATCCTGAAGATGGTTATTCACTAGTCACAGTTGGCAGAGGTAGAAAACGGAGTGTATATTCATGGAAACTGCTCAAACAATCTGTAGATATCACGAGGGCTACAAGAATCCTGCTGTGAAGGACCTAAAACTTGGTTCTGCAAGAATATACAGTAAGAAATCACGTGACCTCATTGACCTGGAAGAACCCCTCACTGATAATACTTGGTCATCATTCAAACCAACCTTTAGTTTTTTGTAGCCACCTCTGGGAGTTTTCTCTCCTCTGTGCAAATGTCCTGTTGAAGCCCTGCTGAAACATGACCCTAGCCTTAATTATGGTATTAAAGCTTACATTGTTTTATTTCTCACTAAGGAAAAATTTGTTGGTAATTGGGATTCTGAAACCATAACTAAAATGTCATTATCAAGGATATTTTTTCTTCCTCTCTAAGGGGTACTGTG
Source organism: Balaenoptera physalus (assembly GCF_965194825.1). Lineage (NCBI taxonomy): Eukaryota > Metazoa > Chordata > Mammalia > Artiodactyla > Balaenopteridae > Balaenoptera > Balaenoptera physalus. The sequence continues at coordinate 7,396,846 of NC_138899.1, forward strand.
TCCACACCAAGGGTTGGCTTTGGGCCATCGTCCCACCAGCCGTGAGTGGACACTGCCCTCTTGGAGCCAACATGTTGTATTTGGTGCATTTGAACAAAAGGCTTGGCTATAGCTCCCTACTCAGCTAAGTTTCCAGACACTCTCAGAGGTACGCTGTTTGAAAGGCCATGGGCTAGGGCTGCAACTTGTGAAAAACCTCTCAGGCTAAATTAATTATACTTCTGGAAATTATGGAAGGAAAGAAAAAAAAGCAACAAAGTGTGAGATCTGGGGAAGTCATTTACTTTTGAATTATTTCTTCGAATTCTTAGCTGATACTAGAGCATCAAAGAAGGAAATATTACCACTGATAACTAACTTTTAATGAGGACCTTACTGAAGTGTATCTATGACCTAATATAAACTTTAGGGCTGCAAAGAATACAGAAGATCTATAAGGTATGATCCCTAATTCAAGGATTTTATACTCATTGAGGAAATGAATTACCTTACATAATTAAACTTTGAGCAATTAGGCCATGAACTGTGTCTTTTTCATATTGTTCTAGTAGACAATCTGGAGCTGGGACCGTAATCCAGGGTAAAGTCATGTACTTTAAAGTCACTGCTCTTTCTGAATTTTAGGGGGAACCACAGGTGAGAAAAAGTCACACTCAAGAACTGTGCAAGATCAAAGGTTTTATTCTATTCAAAAGTTAACGAGTTTGCCTGCCACCATTTCTTGGGTGCTGGCAGAAGACACCTGGCACCTGATTACGAGGCAAACAGCAAAGCCAGAGGTTCCTGTCTGTTTCTGGCAGCTTGCCATGCCACTCAGATCCTAGGGGGTGATACAGGCAGTCCGTGATAGATGCTGGCACACGCAGCAGCAGGTTGCATTGAGAAGAGGAACACTGAGCTTGAGGAATCTACTGCTTTTATCAAAAGAGAAGTCAGTTTGCCCATTGTTTGGTGGACTATTTCCTTCATCCTTCAGAGTGTCTCACTGAAAACACAACCCAAAGAAATTCCCTGGGGAAAGAGTGGTCATAGCTTTACACTCCTGACATACTTAGTAAGAATACACAGTGCAATCCACGGCAGATGATCCTCTTTCTTAACAGTCACCCAGGGAGAAGTTACGGAGGAAAAATAAATGGCTAGGAGTAAACTGTAAGAAACACCAATATTTTAAAATATTTGGAAGAGACTAGAAAGGAGTAATGAGAGGAACGGGGGAAAAGTCAGAAGAAAAAAATGTAATGAGAGATAAGGATGAAAAGAATATACAGGAGGGAACAGTGACATACAGGTCAGATATGTCCACAATCTTCCCTACAAATATACAACAGAGAATTGTTTGAAGCAGTGGTGTGCAAATGTTTTTGTCTCAATATGGTTTTATACCATTAAATAGATTTGATGATCTAAGAGCTTTTGCTTACGTGACTTACATCTATCGATAGTTACTACTGTATTAAAAACTGAGTGTGAGGAACTTCCCTGGTGGTCCAGTGGTTAAGACTCTGCACTGCCAATGCCGGGGTTGTGGGTTTGATCCCTGATCTGGGAAGTAAGATCCCACATGCTGTGTGGTGTGCGCAAAAGATAAAGAAACAACAAGAAATATACATATATAAGGAACAAATTGGGAAGAAATATATAACATATATAATAAAAAAATTTTTTTAATTGAGTGTGAGAAAAATTTTAAATATTTACTAATTAAGTCTTTTGAAATAGCAATTACTTGTTTTATGAAAAAAATTACTAAAATTACTAAATTTTCTGAAACTAAAAAATAATAAGAACATTGTTTTATATTTTTGCAAATCTATGTAATGTCTGCCTTTAGATAGGTTAATTTTTATACCTGTTTCTGTATTCTTTGTTTTGCCATAGATTGTTTAGACTAAAGCATATGGACAAAATTCTTCTCAGAAATGTGTAGTTGTTAAAAGGGGCGATGGTATGAATTACCTTTTTCAGATAATTGGGGATATTCTTCTTTAATACTATACCAAAATTTGACAAGTGGTAATTTTAAAATATAAATTGAAATCAGAAAACATCATTTTTTGCCCTTTTACGTTCACATTGATTGGTCTGTCTTGCATTCTAAATGGATCTTTTAATCATACACAATTATGTGACATCATGCATGCACGGATCATTTGGAAAGTATTGTTTTATTAAATTATGCTAATCTTTCAAATATTGACACATCTTATTTTACAATATTAAGTGTCACATTAATTTCATCACCAGTCGACCAGAAAAGCATTTAAGAATTAAGTAGTGTCAGTGTTACAATGGTGAATACAAGTTTTCCAAATTTCTAATTTTCATTTGAAAGCTCAAATTTCATCAGTGGCAACAAATGCTATCAGATGTTTTACTTAAAGAGGCAGGTTCAACGTCTTTGTTCACTGTCAAAGAAATGTCCACCAAATACTCAACTCTAAATAAACATAGCTTTTTTGTCAGTCTTTCAAGTAAAATAAAAATGGTGCTTCATGAAAAAAAATGAACTAGTTTGGCTTGCTATTCAGACAATTACACAAGCTAGGGAGCAATCACCGTACTTTGATATGCAGCGGGAATGCTTCCATTTCATCACTCAGTAAATTAAAACAGCATTACTGGAGAGTTAAGATTTAACAAGAGTAACAATTTTTATGGTTCACCTAGGAAAGTCTTGTGTAAATTTTCTTATTTTGTTTTCCTTACTGAGCTCCTGGCTAAATCCATGGTGACCTGTGGTTTGGGGCCACTCCCTTGATTTGTGCCAAGAAACCAGCAGTTTTACCCAAATGGTTTACAAGCTTAGTGCATATGTCAACATCATAAAAAAGACAAATAACATCTCAGTATTAGTATGAAAATAGTTTGACTGTTACAATGAATGTATCTAGGGGACCCCAAGAGTCTGAAAACTAGATTTTCAACTGCTACTTCTGAAAATGAAGTAAAGGCTGTGGTCTCTTCCTTCCTTCAGTTACTAATCTAGTTTTTTGTTTGTTTGTTTTTATGTTTATTTTAACCTCTCTGTTTTCATCCTTTCCCTCTGTGTGTGTGTGTGTGTGTGTGTGTGTGTGTGTGCACATTCGCACGTGTACACACACATATGGGAGTTCTACCAGTGACTATTTAGAGTCTAATTACAAATTGAAGAAATACTTCATTTTCTTATTGCAGAATATTTTCAGAAATTCCTTGTTTTTTTCGACAGTATTTTTGTTTGTTTGTTTTTACTTTAGATCAGGAGAGTAGTTTTTTTTAATCTGTATTAAGACTTCATATTTTAGAGCAGTTTTAGATTCACAGCACAACTGAGGTGAAGGTTCTCCCCACACATGTAAAGCAACCCACAACACACACCCATTCTCAACATCCCTCAACAAATAGTACATTTGTTACAAGCAATGAACTTACACTGGCATAACATCATCATCCAAAGTCTGTAGCTTATATTTTGGGTTCTCTTTTGAGGCTCCAAGAAGCTGTGACTCTCTTTATTCACCCGTCTCTCCAATCTTGGAGGTAGTGGTTTGTCCTGTGTCATGCCTTTTTTTATAGATTCAAAAAAAGTTGTTGATGTTTCAATCTGTTCATCTTTTTATATGTTGTTAGGAAGGAATAGTGAATTTCAATCTCTTTACATGTGGTACCGGAAACCTGAAGTCTTTACTAGAATATTTTTGAGTATGTTTCTCCTCTGCTTTAGAGAAAAATCTAAAAACTTTTCGGTTTCTGATTATACTAAATAACAGTCTCAAAGTCTGCATCTATAACTATCTTCCCTGTGTTTAATTATCTACTTAAAATTATTACAGAAATTTCATGCATGCACATCATCTAATCATTTTTATGCCAGTATTTTAGAGAGGGGCAAAATAATCAATTAACAAAGCCAGGATAAGTCTCATAATTTTCTACTATGAGAACTTGACAACTAATTGACATTTATTTTTTAGTATAAACACATCCAATTGGCAAGGCATGCATTATATCTATTAGTTGGATTTAAACATTACATTTTCACATAGTTAGAAAATTCCATAACATATAGTAACACAACAAATAGAAGTTGCATCAAATTAGAGTGTAAAACTAGAGTGTAGAAAGTTGAGTTAAGGCAAAAAGCAAACCTTACTAAATATTTTTGGGTTTCCTTGGAATCTGGCACAACCTAAATATTTACACAAGTTAGAGATCATTTTATTACATAATAAACAATTAAAAATATAAAGGATAATTGGAAATTTTACATGTCTCAGGATTAGATTAATATAGTTTAGAATGACTTACTCATAATGAATTTTATATTAGGAAGCTTACCCATTACAAAATAGGATTGGAAATATAATGGTCAATCTAGATTATGGTCTTTGCAAATGTAGCAGAATGGTATTTTGAAATAATATCCAGCTGATTTTTTCCCCCTGTCTTAGTTCTATTTTACTCTGAGTTACCTCTGTCATTAAAATAATACCAAGTTATTGCCCTGGGAAGGGAAGACACACAGAATAGAATATGAAGATGTAGTCAAATAATTGGCTTCGACTTCCAAAATAAGCTTTAAAAATCCAAAACTAGATAAGTCTTGCATGTACTCTTGATTTATATAAATGTGGATTTGGAGGAAAGCAAAATGACTTAAACATTCCAACGATCCAAAAAGTAAACATTTACAACACAGAGAAAAGGTAAATAAGGAGTATTAGAGTAAGAAAGGCAATATGCAGATACATGTCACTTTCCCAAACAGATGAATAAAGCGCTCAATAGTTAAGCAGGTAGAGGAAAGCTAGAGAAGTTACTAGTCTTTAGAGGCTGTTGGAACCTGAGAAGGAGCCCAACACACCCACCCCTCTGCTCTGTCCGGGGGAAAGAGCTAGTCCCCATTTAATGTTAAGGGAAATCTGAGAGTAGAGGAGAAGCCTTCTATATTCCCAAGTGTAGCCCATGAATGTTCAGACCTTGTAGAACATATCATGTTGCTGAACCAGTAAAAGAGATATAGGCTGTGGGCTTGAAGGCAGCTTCAGAAAATTCTGATAATCTTGGCCTGGTGCAGATAAGGAATAAAGTTCCCCATAAGGTGGGTGTGCCAGGTGGTATTTTCAAAAGACAACTGCAACAATTATTCTTATTCCGTGTGCTATTTTTACTCCGTGACTTTGACCATCCTACCATCGAGAGGTGGGTTTGTGTTTCTCCCTGAATCTGGTGGGCTTACAAACAGTAGAAGTGACATTACGTGATTCCAGTGTTAAGTAATAAAAAGCAAACAACTTCTGCCTGTTTCTGTTGGATTTTTTTTTTCTTGGAACCCAGCCATCCATGCTATGAAGAAGCCCAAGCAGCCAAGAGAAGCTACACGTAGGTTTTGGGCCAACAGGCCCAGCTGAGGTTGCAACCAACAGCTAACATCACCCTTCAGACATGTGAGTGAAGGAAACATGCCTTTAGATGACTCAGATGTCTCCAGACATCATGTGTTCCAGATGAAGCCCAAAATAGCTCAGCGTAGAAACAAGCTGTCCCCACTGGGCCTTTTCTGGATTCCTTCTCCTCAGAATCCAAGAATATGATAAAATAGTTGTTATGCCACTAAATGTGGTTTGTCATGAAGACTAGATAACTGCAACGGTGGGGAGGGGAAACAAGGAGTAGATCTAAGGGGGCCCATGGAGTAGAAGCATCTGCTCTTAGGAGAACTAAGCATAGTGTCCAAGTGCCGAGACCCCGTGACCAGAAGCCATGGCACAGTTTTTCAGCATCAGGACCAGATTCCATGTCAGGTGCCCCAAGACTTGGCTAAATTAAATGACATCTCAGTAAGTGTTGTCAGAGACAAAAGCTGGCAATGGAACGGACACCTCTTCCTCGAATGGCATGACACTAGCATAGTTTCCTAGGAACTTAGAGAAACCACGGAAGAATGAAAGGAAATTATGACATGGGAAGAATCATGAATTGACCAAGCTTCATCCTCAAACACCCAACATTTAAATCACATATTTGAATCGGGATGATTTAGATTTCCTCTGCCACTTCTGGATTATTTTAAATTTAGTCAAAGAGAAACCGAGTCCCATTTTACCTATCTTGAATATTAACTTTATAAAATGTCCAAAGTGCTGGCTAAATATTTCTTCAGACATGCTTGTAGAAACGGACATTGCTCTGAGCAGATGATATATATATTATCACATGTCCCTTTACAAAGTTTTAAATTTCAACTGGAAACTAGTGAAAGTTGGCAGATTGAAACCAAACCTTCATGTCATCATTGGAGTTACTTTGAACAGAAATTTACAGCTCATTCTGATTCCACTTTTTTAAATTTAGTTTGGATTAATTGTAGTAAAATTAAAGTAACATAAAATTGATATTCTTAAGTGATTTTAACTGTACAATTCATAGTTTCTGTTTCCAGTTTCAATGATGCATTCTGTCCTTTAGACTTGTCTAGAGGTCTAAAGACCTCTCTAATATAAATTTTCAAAGAGGGATCTTAAGAACATTAAGTATTGTTCATAATGACATGCTCGAAGTTTCTGCCAGTGATAATTGGCCGACACCCAACTAATCAGACTCCTCTCATGAATATTTTTTGAGACTTGTGGTAAATTTTGTAAGATAAATGGCCTTGATTGAGATGCATCTGTGGCCTCATTCCAGAATGAAGTTAACTGGCCTGAATGGGAGAAGAATCCACAGCCACATGTTCTAAGAAGCTCAATATGTCTTACACAATCAGATAATAAAATATTATCGGGGCACTTTCTTGACTAAAATTTATAAAACTTCAGATGTGTGTAATCAAAAGTGTGGGATTTGGGGTTTCGGTTTCTATGGCATCAGTGTTTCTCAGACTGGAGTTGTGCGACCAGTGAAAGAAAACCAAGTGGGAGATTTAATCTGATGGTGCACAAACCCATTAGCTATGCAGAACTCTAAAGAACCTGGACCTTTGGAGGAAGTATACACATTCTGAGCAGATACGGTAGCATTTATTGCTTTGTAGACAATACGATGGAAGTTCAGTTCAGTGGCTTCTCATAAAAATGTAAGTAAAGACTCAATATTAGCTATTCAAGTAGTTAATACACACCTTCTCTATTTTGGGATGAATAGACTATTAATGATTGCTTGAGTTCAGTTCTTAGAGAAAAGAAGAGGGAGAGATAGCAGTTCACATTTCTGTTTCCTATCCAACTTTGAAAGAATATTTGGGCAAGTTCAGGGCACTGATCACACTTTGGGTTCATTTTTATTAAGTCTAGAAAGAAATAAACATGCGTGGAGAATTCCAAATATTTCATTTTAGTAGTTTTTCGAGCCACGGATCCCTTTGGCAACCCAGTGAAGCTCACAGACTTCTAAGATTTTTATATATGTAAAATAACCTACATAGGATAACAAAGGAAAACAAATTATTGAAATGTAGTTAACATATTAAAAACTAAAAACTTCCATAATTTCAAAGTAATGGTGAGTGTACACAGTGTTTTTTGATATATTCAAATAACTTGAATGTAAAATGAAAGTTTTTGATTTCTATTGGTGACAAAGTTACCTAGAACCGTTTGTGCTACTCTGATTTAATGCCTACATGAAACATCAAAGGAAATGTTAAATTTCAGTTAAAAGACAGTAAAAATACCTTTTAACATCTCATCCAAGTTCATGAACCCCCAGAAGTCTATCCATAAATCCCTTAGGGTTCAGTGGAGCCGAGTTTAAGAACACCCGAGTTAAGATTAGGCTACAACTTTACACTACCACGGAACGAATTGCTACAGGCTTCTTATTAATGTCAAGAAAGGTTGCTTACCATAAAGTTCCAGCTAAAGTCCAAAAACAAAACAAAATAACAGAAGAAACAAAAAGTTCTACCTATATTCACCAGGAGTAAGCCAGCAACCATAGCCTGACTTAGTCTCAAGAGATAAAAGGCTGTATGCAGGCGACTTCAAAAGGATTTTGGAAAATGTGTCATATTAAGCTTAGCGTTCTTCCATTTTTGATTAGAATTAAAAACAAGTGAAGAAAATGTGTAGACATATCAGGAGAGCAAGATACCATCTGTGTTTAATCATATATTCTTTTTCTACTGGTCCTCCAAGTGAAATTTCTTCTCTGGTTAATTTTCTGTGTAAGTTTAGCTCTGTCAATTACAGAGGAAAGGGCAAGTTACTTAAGCATTCAGCTCCTCTGTTTTCTCTTGTGTAAAATAAATGGGTTAAGCTAAATGATCCTTTCGGTGGACTTTAGTGGAAAGAGAATTAGTTTAGAAGAAGTTAAACATTAGTTAAAATGCCTACTGTAATATTATTAAATAAAATATGATTTAAGAAAGTTGAGACCTGGGACTCAGGTTAAGACTGAGGGGTTGAGACTTCGCCTTCCAACGTAGGGGGTGCGGGTTTGATCCTTGGTCGGGGAGCTGAGATCCCACATTCCAAAAACCAAAAACATAAACATAAAACAAAAGCAATACTGTAGCAAATTCAATAAAGATGTTAAAAATGGGCCACATCAGAAAAAAAAAATTCTTTAAAAGAAAAAAGAAAGAAAATTGAGACCTGGCTCATTATAGAGCTATGAGGATCAAATAAGATAACATAATATTTCTATAAGGCACATTGTAAGCACTAAATAAGGTGACTTCATGCCCAGACTCTAATACACTTGAACCAGAAATGCCTGTCCCACGTATATGAAATCCCAATTATTGCTTTCAAATGAATGCTTGTTATTGAAAGTACTACGCACATTGGGCTACAAAATGTTTGCATGTTATAGAGAAGTAAAACTACCAATATCTCTCTAAATTGCTTACTTCAGAAATGCTGCAGTATATAATCATTGCACCCTCACCCCTGCCTCAGTCCCGCCCAGTAGTGACCCTTACCTCAGCACATCTGTAAGCCACCTGTGGTCCCTTCCAGAGCACAGCAGTTGGGCCTCTTGTCTCATACCTACAAAATAATTCGGTAAGGGTGACTTGTCAAACTAATAGGATAGAGCACATCACTTTTAGCTTTTTAAAACAGGTTCCTGCCAGTTAAAACTATTATTTGAAAACATCCACACTGGGGTCCCAAGTGAGAGAATTCCTCCAAATTCCAACTTATTTCCATGGTAAGGCAATAGGGATAAAGAGTGTGACACAAAAAAGAGACATTCTAGGCTAACAGCTAAAACTCAGAGTGCTTGGATGGGAGAAGGTAGATGTGAGGGGAAATTAAGGTCTAGGTTAATTTGAACTTGCTGTTATCTCCCTGCGTGTGGTACACAGAATGATGCATCTCCAACCCCTCAAGACATCCAAGTAATGATCCCTGGAACCTGTGAATATGTTACCTTACATCGCAAGAGGGGTTTTGCAGAGGTGATTAAATGAGAGGTGGATCTTGAGATGAACAGATTATCCTGGATTATCCAAGTGCCTCAATGTAATCACAGAGGTCCTTATAAGAGGGAGGCTGGAAGGTGAGTCACAGATGGACATGTGACAAAGGGAACAGAGAGAGATTGAGACTTGAAGATGCTATGCTACTGCTTAAGCCAGAGGAGAGGCCAAGAGAGAAGGGACACAGGTGGCCTATAGAAGCTGGAAAAGGCAAGGAAGCCAATTCTCCCCTAGAGCCTCCAGAAGGAACGTGGCTCTGCTGACTCCTTGGTTTTAGGGCGTCTACCTACAGACTGAATATGTGTTCATTTAACCCACTTGATTTGTTGTAATTTTTTTCAGTACCTATAGGAAACTAATATGTCATTTATCTATGTACATCCAATTTTTACAATTTTTCCTCCCTCTGCTTGACATATGAGCCATAGTATTGAACCAAGTAAATACATATTGAATTACCATGTGTAGAAGTACAGTTCTCACACAGAACTCTAATCTCCCACCTTCACAAAGACTCTTGGGAAGGTAGTTGAGGACTTGTATTTTTTCCAGTACTTTATTAACCATTTACACTAAAATGTTATGAAATATCAGAAATACCTTAAAAATCACTAAATATCTCATGTTTAAAACTCTTCCTACATGATATTGATAGTTTGTTTTAATAAAATGCACTATTCATCACATTTGCATTGGAATATCAATGATTTCTTAATAGTTGCTATATGATCTTTTCTGGTTAATGCTATATCTAGATTTTAAAATGTCACAAGGAGAATAGACATGGAAAGAGAGATACTCTGATAATGTGCAGGACGTATGTGTGTTTGTGTGTGTGTGTGTAACAGATGTCACACTGCCTACCTCAAGACCCTTGGCTTTTCTAATTCTGGGACTTTGAAAACTAACTACTTCCTCTGTACCACAGTTTTCTTGAAATTAGAGTTACTAATACTACTTCATAAGATTAGTGGCAATAATAAAATTAAATAAATTAAATAAATTAAATAAAATGTACATAAAATGCTAAGAACAGTACTTAGCACATAGTATTCACTCTGAAAACATTAGTTATTAGTGTTATTATTATGATCACCACTATTATTCCCGCTAAACTACATAAATGTCCAAGAAAAAGCTCTTCCATTACCACGGTAGCTGTTGAGACACTGCAATGGCCATTGGTGTCCACCTGTCCTTCTGTATTGTGTCGATGGCCTGCCTGATACCCCACCTGGCCATTTACAGCCATGTTGATTACAACACTGCCACACACTGCCCACTACAGCAAATTGTTCTGCCATTTCAATAGTTTTGTTTCAACAATGCAGGATCATGAAAAACATTTTTCCAGAAAAGTGAGTTGTTTGGATGCTTTTGGCATTCCCTTGGCAAAATTAAGATCACACTTAGGCTTCTGAGTTGGATGGTACGAATCTTAAACCAACAAATGGATGAGGCCCTTTACATCAGGTTCTATTCATTGACCTCTATACTCAATCTAAGAAGAAGTTCACTTATTGGAGCCAAGCATTAATCATGTCATAACTGTGTTGAATAGATACTATTCTCCCTTAGAAATGAAAATCTCAATGTCATGCTAACATTGCGATTTCTGAATAGTGTGGGTAGATATCCAGTAACCAGGGCAATAGATAACAATTTCTAGGATAAGAATGCAGAATGCTCATTAAGAAGCCACTTCCAATTCTATCAGAAATGGCAATCAATTGTTTCTTGAACTATCCTCTAAGTTTCTACAGTCTTGACATAGAATCAGTAAGACATCACCTGGCAATTACAACGTATGCTGCAAATATATAATTAGCTAAATAATTTAGTAGCCATATTTAATCCACTCAAGTACTTGCCTCTTTAAAGCCTTTGAACACAACTGCGGACCACTATAACCTCTCATTTCTCCAGATTCATAACATCAATTTAATACATCTCATCATTTGAATATTGTGTCATCTAATGACACTTTTTAATTTACTTTTCTTTTTCAAAATTATACGTCTTTTCTCCCATCTAGAGTATACAGTTTTAACTGCACATATTAACTCTGCACATATTAGGTACTAGCTCCCCAGACATTTATTTTTATCAGATTGTTTTAATGTATTATTGAGTCTATGTTAGCAGGCTTAATTTTCATATGTTCTAGTTAATTTCCTACACAGTACAAGCCAGAATACAATGCATCTGTTCCATCAGAGGCAGAAGGAGAGACACGATATATCATGATGAAACTAATATCTATTCCTCAATAATTGTAGCCTGAAGCTTCGGCTTTATTATCAACCAGATATTAGCAACATTCTCACTAGGTACAGAATATTTGGTTGACTTAATTCTTTCACGAATTCAATAAACATTTCCAGAAGATCTCAAAAATCTGACACTGTTTCAGTTGTTGGCATTATAAATAGCTATTCGATTTGCCATATTTTATAAAGGGAAAAAGGGAAAAGTGATTTTAACATAGACACACTTCTTTTTAGTGGCCTATTACTGCATTAGCACAGAATCAGTCTTAAGAAGGGAATTTAGAAATGATCCAATTGTTTTCCTATCTTTGACATGCCTTATAAAATTTTTCTCTATATCTTTGCATTTGTAATGAGGGGAAAAATAAAGATGGGGCTTTTGTTCAGATTCTGGGCTGCTACATGCACATCTGGGGAAAAATTTTCAGAGGTAGGGAAGCCACTGATGAGGGGAAGAAGTGAAAAGTGAAGAGCCATTCCTTGGTGTCGTGTGGGTGCGGTGCAGAGTGGACTTCCTGCAGGAATGGGTGTGAAGAAAGTCGCATGCTGTATAGGTGACACCTGTCTTTTCTGATCATTCTTGGTAACAGAAGGTTAGGCTACAGTTGTCAATTGCACCCTTTAATAAAACTGGAAAGTGTTCTTCAAGCCAGGACTAAGGTCTTAAAACAACAACAAAAGCTTTCCTTGGGAATGACTAAAACATGATATTAGAACCACATGCAGTTTATTAAATGATTAACAGAATCAGAATTATTTATACATCAAAATACAGGTAACATACAAAGTGATTCTGATTAATCTTTGGTCCTTCTCACTGGGAAATGGATGCAGTTCTTAGTGTATCATGACCAGCCAGTATGCAATCCGCTCCTTAACACACCCTGCTTTATTTTATTTTCTCATACTCTCTTGTGTGTACACTGTCCATGTCCCAAATTGTTAGCTTTATAAAGATTGATATCAATACAAACTGCAGAGGGCTCGACTTATACTATCTGCTAATGTTCAAAGTTCAAAAAAGATGAGCCTATTTTTCAGTTTTTTACATAAGGCTAGCTAAGCCTGTTACTACTAGCTACTGCACTAGTCTGTGTGATACAGTAACATAGGAGCATGTATGCTCCTTCGATAGGCTACCTATGAATTCATGGCACAG